>NC_134243.1:38522500-39147500 GCF_965152275.1 Natator depressus
AGAATCGCCTCTGTAAAATCAGGATGGTAAATACCTTACAGGGTAATCAGATTTAAAACATAGAGAATCCCTCTAGGCAAAACCTTAAGTTACAAAAAGACACAAAAACAGGAATATACATTCCATTCAGCACAGCTATTTTACCAGCCATTAAACAAAAGGAAATCTAACGCATTTCTAGCTAGATTACTTACTAACTTAAGGAGTTATGAAGAGCAGTCCTGATCTGTTCCCGGCAAAAGCATCACACAGACAGACAGACACCCTTTGTCCCCCCCTCCCCAACCCCGCTTTGAAAGTATCTTGTCTCCTCATTGGTCATTTTGGTCAGGTGCCAGCGAGGTTATCTTAGCTTCTTAACCCTTTACAAGTGAAAGGGTTTTGCCTCTGGCCAGGAGGGATTTTATAGTTCTGTATACAGAAAGGTGGTTACCCTTCCCTTTATATTTATGACACCCCACCATCAGAGTATCAGAGCTAATATCTACTAGAAGAGGTTTGCTGGTACAGCTATATCAATAGATGCAGCTTTCATGCTGGTATAACTACATCTACGCGAGGGCTTCTGCCAGTATCGAAAAGTTGTAAAAAATCACCCTTAACAGGCATTAATATGCCAGCCAAAGTTTCCGGTGTAAACCTGGCCTGTGTCCCCCTAATACTGGCTTACTGTACTTAGGATCTCAGCCTGTCTCCCTTCAGTTTGCCTTGGGCAGATCTGCTAAAATACCCCTTTCACGTCAAACTCGCTTCATGGTTTTGACTAGAGAAGATTCAAACCAGACCATCAGATCTAATCATCACAATTGAGTGGCTCAGAAGCCAAACCTAGAACTGAATTTTGCAAATCACCTGCTTTTTAATGGCTTGAAGCAAAAGTCTGGATCCAATTTTAGTGTGTTTGAAATCTGGATCTAGGTCCTGATCTGACTTTTGGGACCTAAGATTAGCTTTATTTTTGGCCTGTTACCTGAATTTCTTCAGTGCATCTCCTGCAGCCTGGAAGGATTTAAGACTTTGTACAACAGGACTAAGCCAGGTGTCGCCCATCTGCAGTAAAGCCACCCACCTAGTACGCCACTGAGTTTTGTCTTCCTGGTGGTTTAGGAGAACATTTGCTCTTAGGGCTCTTGGGGCAAGAAGGGGAGTCTTGTGGTTAAGGCAAAGGCCTGCAGGAGACCAGGCTTCAATTCTTGGCTCTGATCTAAATTTCCTATGTCACCTTGGGCAGGTCAGTGAAGGCCAATCTATGACACATGGGACTTGCCTGAGCAAGGAAGTGAAACGAACTCCCCTGCATGAGCCACACACAAGGTAGGAGAGAGCAGTGTATGCATGTGGTTGTGTGTAGAGCCTTAACAGCAGCCAGCATAGCTGAGCTGGGGAAGAGGGAGAAGTTATCCATGTCTGCTGTGCTAGGGGGCTCTCTGATGCCTGGTGTACACCTAAAACTTAGCTCTGTTGCTCAGGGGGTGTGAAAAATGAGAGATGTAGTTAAGCCACGTTAAGTCCACATGTAGACAGCACTAGATTGATGGAAGAATTCTTCCACTGATGTAGCTCCCACCTCCTGGGGAGGGGAACTTGCTATGGCAGTGGGAGACACCCTCCCATCGCTGTAGGAAGAACCTACAGTGGCTCAGCTGCAGCCGGGTAGTGTTAGCCTCAGGGGGATGGACTGACTACAGCCATGGGGAAACCCCTTCTGTCACTGCAGCAAATGCCTACATTATGGGGGCACGGCTGCAGTGTCATAGCTGTGCTGTTGTAGTGTCTATAGTGTAGACATAGCCTCAGTAGAATGTTGGTTTCTGGGGTGGCTGGTGCAGCTGGGCACTGCCCTTCACTCAGGGTCTGTGGCAATTGCCCAATCCAGCCCTGTTGCCTCAGTTTACAAATCTGTACAATCAGGAAAACCACATTGACTCCCCTCCCATGGAGGGGGGTTGGTAGTGTCTAGGATGGGGATGGGCAAACTTTTTGGCCTGAGGGCCACATCGGGGAATAGGAATTGTATGGGGGGCCATGAATGCTCACAAAATTGGGTTTGGGGTGCAGGAGGGGGTGAGGGCTCTAGTTGGGGGGTGCGGGCTCTGGGGTGGGGCTGGGGATCAGAGGTTTGGGGTGCAGGAAGGCACTCTGGGTTGGGATCAAAGGGTTTGGAGAGCAGGATGGGGATCAGGGCTGGGACAGGCGGTTGGGGAGAGGCTCAGGGGTGCAGGCTCCGAGTGGCACACCTCAAGCGGCTCCCGGAAGCAGCAGCATGTCCCTTCTCCAGCTTGTATGTGGAGGTGCAGCCAGGAGGCTCTGCACACTGCCCCATCTGCAGGCACTGCTCCTGCAGCTCCCATTGGAGCACTTAGGAGCTAGAGCGGAGCCATGCCGCACCTCATGCCGCAGCTTCTGGGAGCCGCGTGGTGCAGCCCCCAACCCTGCACCCCGGCTGGAGCGGGGCCAAGCCACGTGGTGCGGCCCCCGACCCTGTGCCCTGGCTGGAGCGCCGGTGCGGGGCAAGCCCCAGACCCCACTCCCCAGCGGGAGCTTGCGGGCCGACTTAAAATGGCTTGGACCGTAGTTTGCCCACTCATGGTCTAGGAGGTGCTCAGACACTAATGGTGCATGCCATAGAAAAGCATTTTGTGGCAGAGCCCACTTCACTCATGACTACCCTGCTCTATTATACAGCTGCTCTTCCTCTCTCGCAAATGCGGCTGACAGTCTGATTCATCTGCAACAGGTTTCTCCCTAAACCTTTTCATGTGCTGTGCCGGTACCTAGCTAATAGCCTGCCGTGGCCCAGGCTGACAGGGTCAGAAATGGCTGCACTGCACAACTGTGGTGTCCTGCTTTGACATTTGCCCCATACAGTTAGACACATTGCCTCATTTTGTAAGTCAGGATTTCCTGGGGGGTTCCTAGGGAGATTCCTTCCATGTACAGCATTGTATGATTGGCCTCCAAAGCATCAGCTACTGACCCCTGTCCAAGTCTGGATACCAAAGTAGACAGACCTATGGGTGAAATTCTGATGCCATTGAGATCAACAGGTGTTTTGCCATTGACATCAGTGGGACCAGGATGTCACCAGTGGGCTGACTCAGTACAGCCTATGTCATTTAATGTGATGCACCAGTGCCACCTCACCTACCATGTGACTATATTTTGTATTGGGTCTCTCACATGCAGGGATGTGGGTTTAGCTGGTAATATAATAATAGTCAGTGCTTTAAATAAAAAATGATGATTTATTTTGCAGTAGTGTCCAGGAGCCCTAGTCTTGGCCCAGGACCCAGTTGTGCTGGCGCTGTACACACACAGAACAGGAAGACAGTCCATGCCCTATGTTACACATGTTCATTAACGTAACCCTCACAACACCCCCTTGAGGCTGACAAATAACTATTACTATCGCCATTTTACAGGGGTGGGACCTGAGGCAGGGAGGGTAAGTTGCCCAAGATCACCGCACAAGTCAGCAGTAGAGCCAAGATTAGCCTCAGGAGCTTCTCACCCCCGTATCTGTGCAGAGCAGACTAGGCCAAGCTTGTGACGTTGCACTCCATATGTTTTATGGAAATACATTGTATTTACACTCATAAGCATAACTGGAATATGCTTTATGCAAAAGGTCTCTTGTAAGGTATCATTACAAAGTTTATAATCTACTGAGTGTTTGTATGAATGTATCATTCTTGTATCTGAAACTAGAAATATGAAGTATTACTCTGAAGTCCTATTGTAACTACGCAAAGTGTGGGTCATTAATGGTGGCTTGGAATCTTGATGGCTCCCATTAACTGGGACAATTGGTTGTGAATCGCTCTATTTACTCGCAAACCTTCCTGGGTATGTGCAGGCCAGCCCTGAAAGAATGGAAAATAAGGTCTTACCATCTCACCTGGTACTGGAATCCGTATTAAACCTGGTGCTTTTCCATTTAGAAGGAGGGGTTGGGACCCAGAGAGACAAAAGATTCCTGCCTTGTGCCAAAGCTATAAAAGGGGGTGGAACAGAACAAAGGGGGCTGCCTGTCATGAGAAATCCCCTACTTACCACCTGAGCTGAGACTAACAAGAACTGCGCCAGGGGAGAGGATTGGGGCCCATACTAAGGAGTCTAGTCTGTGAAAGAAGCTTATTGGAACATCTCTGAGGGTAAGATTCACCTGTATTCAGTTTCTTAAATGTATTAAGCTTAGACTTGCGTGTTTTGTTTTATTTTGCTTGGTAACTTACTTTGTTCTGTCTGTTATTACTTGAAACCACTTAAATCCTACTTTTTATACTTAATAAAATCACAGAGTAAGTGATTAATACCTGGGGGGAGCAAACAGCTGTGCATATCTCTCTATCAGTGTTATAGAGGATGGACAATTTATGAGTTTACCCTGTATATGCTTTATGCAGAGTAAAATGGATTTATTTGGGGTTTGGATCCCATTGGGAGCTGGGTGTCTGGGTGCTGGAGATAGGTGACTTGCTGAGCAGTTTTTGGTTAAAGTCTGCAGCTCTGGGGGCATGGACCAGACCTTGGTCTGTGTTGTAGCAGACTAGCATGTCTGGCTCAACAAGACAGGGTTCTGGAGTCCCAAGCTGGCAGTGGAAAATAGGCTCAGAGGTAGTTTCAGCACATCAGGTGACAGTCCCAAGGGGGTCTCTGTGACCGAACCCGTGACAAAGCTGCCTCCCTAGGGGTTCAAAGAGTAAGATGTATTTTGAAAGGGCTAAATACTGAGAGGTGATGAAGTGGGAAATGATTCACACACTTCCTGTGGGTGATGTCTCTTGAGACCTCCCCTGTTAAGCAACAGATGCCTTGGTCAGGCCTGTGAAGTGCTAGCCAGCTCCTGTCAGTGCCAGGAGGCTGCAGTGCTGGTGCCTGGGGACAGGCCCTGGATATGCTTGGGAAGTGGTGGCTTTCAGCAAATCTTTCACCACAGAGAAGTAAGTTTGTGCCAAGCAAGTAGAGCCTGATCCAAAGCAATGGGAGTCTTTCCATTGACTTTGGTGGGTTTTAGATCAGGCTCCTATTTAGGAACTTATGCCAGTGGGATCTTCGCGTGCCTGGGAGGGGAGTGTGAAAGAGCATAACATACAAGCTCGGGATAATGAAATGTGCAGGATCACACAGACTGATATTACTCCTGGGGGAATTATGCGCCACTGTGCATACACAGAATTCATGTCCCCTGCAGATTTATTTGCTTTCCTGCAAAAAAAAAAAAGACTTTCTGACAGGGAAGCAAAGGGAAGCTGCAAGATCAGTCATGCACCACTCCTTAGCAGAGCAGATACATTGTTTCAGGCTCCCGGAGCAGCCGGCGGAGAGGTAAATCACCGCAGGGCTGGGGACACCTCAGCCAGTGGCTCCTACCATGAGTTGGGATCAGCTGCTAGTGCCGGCTGGGTTGGAGGCAGGAGGGGACAAGACTTCCTCTTCCCCTTAAGTGTCTGGGGCTGTGTCAGACCCACCCCCAGAAACTGCAGGAAGCTCAGCATCCTCCCGCTCCCTGCCCACATCGCTCCTTAATTGTGAGGGAGGGGTCACTGTACGGGAGCTGCTCCCCCATTCACCCAACCCCCATGCATCCGGGCCTCCCATACCCAGACACTCCTGCCAAGTCTCACTAGGTACATCCAGAACCCTCCTAGCCCTCTATACCTATACCCCCACCCCACTGAACCTCAACCCCTGCCTCCAGACCCCCACCCCTGCACTCAGACAACTCCACACGGAGTTCCTTACACTCAAACCACCATCCTGATGCCCCACCCCCTGCACTACCCTGAGCTTCCATATCCAGACCCCCACACCACTGACCCAACTAGCTGCACCCAGACCACCACCCCACAGACCCCCCCACTGCTGAGACCCCCCACACCCCTCTGCTGAGCCCCAACCACCTTCACCTGGAAGCCCCTGCAGAGTTCCATTGCCCCTGCACCTGGAACCCCCCCCCAACGAGCCTCTGCGCATCCAGATCCCCCACACCTAGACCCCCACTGAGCTGCCTGCACCCAGATCGTCCCACACAGAATCCTCTCACCCCACACCTGGATCCCCCACACTGAGACCCTCCACACTTGGATCCTGCTTGGTTGAGCCTGCCTGTCTAACACCTGGTGCGCCTGGGTGCAGAGGGGCTTCTTGATTTCCTGGGTGGTGCTCGAACGCCTGCTCCATCCTGGGCCCCGCCCCCACTCCACCCGTTCCCCCAGTTCCCCACCCCTGCCCCACCTCTTCCCACCCCTGCTCTGTCCCCTCCCCCAAGGGTGCCCCATATTCAACTGGTGCCTCCTCATAGTGGGGGGGCATGAGCAAAAGTGCAGGTCACGTGTGTGTCCCCCCCGTGCCCAGCCCTGTGGCCACCGCACTCTGCCCGCTCCATGTTACCGGCGGGGGGGTGCTTTGTCTTCCCGCTGTGCCTGCTCTCCCGGCACATTCTTCTGCTCCCCAGGAGCCCAGGCAGGGAGCAGGAGGGAGCCCCTTTTAACACCGGCCCCTCCTGGTCACTGCTCTCCAGCCCTCCCTGGCAGCTGCCTGAAAAAACCTGGCTGGGGAGGAAATGGCTTCCGCTCCCCATCTGGGTTGGCTGCCAGGGACCCCAGCACCCGAGCCCAGGCAGGCAGCGGGAGTCACCTCCAGCTATGCTCTTTCAGGCAACCGCAGCGCTGCAGAGCAGCGTCTCAATGGCTGGAAGGGGCTGGTCCTGCCCCTTCCACTCCCAATGTCTGGGCCATGCATCGCCCAGGCCCGCCCACCCTGTTCCTCCCCCAGCATGCTGCCAAACAGCTGATGGCAGTCGGCTGGAGGCACTGCGGGGGATGGGGACAAGCTGATTGACAGGGCCCAGCCCCGGACCACCCACGGAGTCGGTGCCTATGCCCTAGAGTGTTTCTGGGGCAAGCCCAGGCCTTGTGCTGTGTCAGGGTCGGGTGCAGCCTCACTACTGAGTCTGGGTCCTGGGGTTGGGGGGGCTGCAGGGTGATCTGCAGCCAGTGGCCTGTGCTCCCCACTGCCATGCGGGAGCCTCCATATTTATTTATTGACAAATAAATCTTCCAAATTTTAAAATATTGTTGCAGAACTTTAAATTTTTTTTGGTGCAGAATGCCCTCAGGAGTATGACATACAGGTACTGGAGGCCTCCCTGGCTCAGCCTTTGAAAGGGATGTCAGCAGGACACCTGGGGTCAGTTCTGAACTCTGCCACTGACTTACTGTGTGGCCTTTGTGCAGTCATTTCCCCTTCCTCTGCCTCAGTTTCCTCATCTGTCAAGTGGGGACAATATACCTGACCTACTGTACAGTGGGCTCTGAGGCTGAGCTAATTAATTCTTGCAATGTTTTTGGGGCAAGCTGCTGTGAAGGGGCAAAGAACTGCCACTTATTATACATAGGTTTCAGAGTAGCAGCCGTGTTAGTCTGTGTCCACAAAAAGAAAAGGAGAACTTGTGGCACCTTAGAGACTAAATTTGTTAGTCTCTAAGGTGCCACAAGTACTCCTTTTATTACACACAGTGTGCCTTGCCAGGGGCTATGGCGGGGAGGAGCGGGGAATCTCCTGCAGGAGACCTTGGGTCTGGTTTGCTCTGCCTGGGCAATGAATATCCCACCGAGCTCATTTTTGTAGGATTCAGGGGTTGCTCCAGTATTGCTGGCCCAAAGTTTCCCTCTTCTACCAGCTGTGCATTGACCTGGGGGCATTGCAGGGGAACTGCACATCAGGAGAATAGCATAAGCCAAGCCAGTATTTGTGATGTGAGTGTGTGCCTTGCAAGTACAGCATGGATGCTCAGCAGTGCTCTGGTCACTGGAGTCAGCCCTCCCAAAGGCCAAGATTGTGTTGAGCCAGACCTTGACTTTGCTGGAGCTGGGTCTGGGCCATTCACATGGGAGTGTAGCATGCTCAGCACTGGAGCAGATCAGGTTCTTTTGTGGCACTCCCCTGCTCCCTTTTCACAGGGACAGATTCATGTGCATTCCAGTGACAATAACAAGCTGTGGTTGGCTGGTCCTTTAATTCCAGTCCCCCTGGAGTCCCAGATCCCTTTTGCAAACACACTACTTCATCGGAATTCTGGCGGGAGCCGTGATTGATGGGAGCAAAACAATCCTTCCCCCACCACCTCCCTTCTTCATTCTCTCCCCTCCCCCTCCAGCTATCTTTATGGTAATGGCACTTGGCCAGCTCCCAGCTCACATGCCATCTCCATTCTTTCACTCCAAAGGTATCAGAACAACGGGGATGCCGCTCTTTTGTTGGAGCCAATGCATGTGGTAGATGGAGAGATAATTGTCCCCTTGGCGCCCACCCTTTCTCCTAGCACCCCCCTCCCTGTGATCACCTAACCCCAAGGCCTCTCAGACTGCAATATTGAATCTGTCTCACTGGCAAATAGATTGGCTAAATGGGCTGGTTCAGAATCAAAGCATGGACCAAAGCAATTGGGTCTGGACAAACACTGCAGATTGTAGCCTGTTATGGAGTGGGTTGGATCCAAAGGTGGTGTGGATTTGGGATCTGAAGGCAGGTAGCAGCCCTCCCCCAGGACAAGGCAGAGTTGGCAATGATAAGCATTTAGAGGGAATGCACAGGTATTTATTCTGGGTCAGAATCACAGAGTTTAAGGCCAGAAGGGACCATCCAGATCATCTACTCTGACCTCCTGTACAACACAGGCCTCTAAACCCCTGCACTAAACCCAGGAGCCTGCATTAGACTACAGTATTACAGCCTTCTGGAGACTAATGTGTGCCACAGGCAGAGAATAGAGGGACCAAGGTGCACCAATGCCCGAGGCCCCTGCAATGGCAGGGAATTGAGTTAATGAGCTATACCCACCTATCCAAGCAAGTGACCACACTCTTCCTACTTGGCGTCTAAGAGCAACTGGGTCAACAACACTATTGTTATGGTCTACACCTTTAAATTAAGGATAACTGGACCATGGACCAGAGCATTGGAAACTGTTCCTATTTTTATTCTACCTCCCAGGGTTGTGGCGAGGATTAATCAGTTGATGTGTCTCTCAGTGCAAAGGGCTGTGCAGTGACAGGGGGGGTGGTTTAGGTTGGATATTAGGAATAAATTTTTCACTATGCGGGTGGTGAAACACTGGAATGCGTTACCTAGGGAGGTGGTAGAATCTCCTTCCTTAGAAGTTTTTAAGGTCAGGCTTGACAAAGCCCTGGCTGGGATGATTTAATTGGGGATTGGTCCTGCTTTGAGCAGGGGGTTGGACTAGATGACCTCCTAAGGTCCCTTCCAACCCTGATATTCTATGATTCTATGATTGACAGTGCCATAATTGAGAGCAGAATGAGGTTCTACCAACATTAGTGTAATCTCCTTTAGGCTCACGTAAATCAGGAGTAACAGCACTGAACTCAGTGGAGGTGCATCACTGTAAAACTGGGGCGAGAGGAGAATTAGACAGTGTGTTATAATGAGTGGGAAACGGCCATTTTGTTTTCCCCAAGAACTCTGGAAGGAGACAAAACAATTTTTGCTTCATTCAAAATTTTTCATAGAACTCTTGTATTCCAAAATGAAAATGTCAACAAAGATTCCACTGGGAAAGAGAGAAAAGTGGACAAAAGAGGGAGGAAGAAATTAACGCTGAAAATAGACTGAAAAATGTAGGTTACTAATCAAAACAATCTTTCATTTCAATGAAAAAAATAGGAAAATTTCAAAAATGCCAAGAAATATTTGAACATTTTTGTATGATTCTAAAAGCCATTTTCAGTCTGAAGAACCATTTAACTGAAAACATCTTGACCAGCTCTAATTCTTATTAATTATGATTATGAAATTTTTTGTCTCTCACACTGCCTTGCTTGCTGTTTGATTTTCCATATATTTTTTTTCTCCATTAGATTTTGTCTCATTCACCTTTTTTGCTCCTTCCCCACTTCCAGTTTCCAAGTGGGACACAAACCATTAATATTTGCACTTCAGCTGAACTCCCAAGTGCACACAGTCTGAGTGGTTTTGGAATTAGGCGAAGTGCATTCACTCTGGGTAGCTTTCGCACACTTGCAGTTTATCCCATGCACAGGCTGCTGCTGTTTAAGGCTGCTGAGGGTAGTGAGTTACAGTCTGCGTGATAGATGCTCTGCAGAGCAAAGCTGCGTTGCAACCGATCTCATGCTGGTGAAGTGGTGCTTCCATACAAGAGAACCGGAGTGACTCAGCATTAAGACCAAATGTTAGCTGTTGAAGATAGTGGGCTGTAAGGTAGCATAGTCTAGTGGCTAAGGCTGTGGGCTGAGCACCAGGAGACTGTGTTCTAGTACTAGCTCTGCCACTTGCTTGCTGAGTCCGTTTTCCTCTCTCTGTGCCTCAGTTTCCTTGCATTTAAAACAGGAATAATACCCTTCTTCATAAAGTGCTCTGAGATCAATGGCTGAGGCTCACCCTATGAGAGCTCTGTGGTCTCTTTTCTCTCCAAGTGTTTGCCATAGAGAACAGGATCCCAGGCATGAAGTGATCCTGCTGGTTCACCTCCCTATTTCACCTTTTTCCTACATGTTTATATCCAGGGGCTTTTCTGCAGGCCTCTTACACCAAAATTCCCCAGCCAGGCAAGTGCCTTTTACTCTGTCTTTGCACTCCCTATGGCTAACTCTATCACTGTGCTGATGGCCATTTATCTCCGGCTGCAGCTTCCAGAACTGTCTGTGCCAGACATTTCACAAATAAATCACTGCTCTGGCCTCTAAGGTGCTGCCTCTTCCCCACTCCCCAGAGGGACCTGGTTCAGGCAGGAGGAGCTGTCAGACTTTCAGCACAAAAAGGCCCATGCTAGCTTCAACACAAATCCATGCTTGCTGCCCACAATGCTGTGTGCGCACACACCACTGGAGTTACACACAGAATCACACATGCACATGCCATGTACCGAGTGCTATGCACACACCAAAACAAGCTTGCATTCTGTACATACATAAACACTCACGGTGGCTTGGGCAAACACACACAACCACACTACAGCAAACCCAACCGTCATGAACACTCTCAGATACATACTGTGTTTGCATGTATTTACGCACCAAGACACACTCACACAGAGACCTCCCTCCACCCTTAGCGCTTCATAAACATTCCCTTTCCTCTACCCACTTCCCACCTTTCATTCCCAGTGTAAACTGAGAGCACTGAGGTGCCTGTAGGGAGTGTGGGGGTGTCATGGCAATTTTCCCCCACACACCTTTCCTGCCTCCAACTCCAGTTGAGAGGTAGGTTCATGCCTCATCCATCACAGCTGTCACCACCTTCACCTCTGTCGACATGACTGCATTAACCTGTGCCTTGCCTTAGCGCTGTAAATCAAAGCTCACCTCCTCCCTCCCAACCAAAGAGAAGCAAACTGTCTGGGTAAGCATGGCGGGGAGGGGGGGCTCAGGAGGCAAGGCAGGAGATGCAGCTGAAGGAAGTGGGATTGGAGAGCAAGCTGCCTTCCTGCTCAGGGGTTTACAGGACACGTGGGGCATTGAGGCTGTTACAGAAAAGGACAAGGGGTGCTTTCCAGAAGTCCGGGGCCCTCTATAAAAGGAGGAACCCTGGGGTTTGGCTAAAGACAAAGGCACAGGCCTTGTTACCATAGAGACGCAGGCTCAAGCATGCTCATGTTAGGCAGGCTTCTCCCCTGCTCCTATAACAGGTCCAGAGATCAGGGGTGATGTGACCCCCAGGGCAAGCCTGTCCTTTGTCTAATGTCCCTGAATTATGGAGTCAGAGGCAAAAGACACTAACTAGGACGCTGAGCTCCAGGGGAGGAGAAAATAACAGGTAGGTAGAAGGGGTCCTGGAGAGGTGACCATCAAAGGGAGATAAAGCAGATTACACTATTAATATGACTGGCCATGTCTACGCTAGCAAGCTTACAGCGGTGCAGCTGCACTACTGTAAGATTTCTCATGTAGCCACTCTATGCCAAAGGGAAATAATTAAACCACCCCAAAGAATGGGAGTAACTATATCAGTGGGAGATGCTCTCCTACCAACATAGCGCTTCTGTTGGTGAAACTTATGTTGCTTGGGGGTGGCTTATTCACACCCCTGAGTGACATAAGCTATACTGACAAAAGTGCTCATGTAGACATAGAGAGACGGGGACTATGGCTATCTCCAGTGTTTCTCATGCACAGGGGCGGCTCTACCAATTTTGCTGCCCCAAGCAGTCGCCACCGAATTGCTGCCACAACAGCTGCGGAGCTGCCGCCGAATTGCCGCGGCGCCTGGAAGAGCAGAGGAGCTGCTGCCCAAAAGCCGCCGCAGTGGGAAGAGCAGCAGAGCTGCCGTCAAATTGCCGCCCTGGGACACGGACTGCCGCCCCATTCTGAATGCCACCCCAAGCACCTGCTTGGAAAGCTGGTGCCTGGAGCCGGCCCTGCTCATGCATCTCTCATCTTGTTAGTGAAGCACAGTGCAATAGTAACTAACCTATGAGGAGAGCAGACAAACCTACTGAGCTGCAGAGTTTCTGGGTGTTTTTCCTTGAGGAAAGTCTTTATGTAGCAGGGTTTTGGATTTCACTCTCCACATTGTCAGACTTGGGCATCACTTGATCTCCCCTGACACAGAATAAAGGTCTTGCTGCTGAGAACTCTGTGCCTTGCTCCTCAGACTCTGAACCTGGGGATCTTCAACGGAGCAATGCAGCTGTCTTGGAGGGTCACTGATGATGAGGCAGGCTGTGAGAGAGCCAGGCTGCAATCCACTGAAGGCACTGTAGAATACAGCCAGGACTCTCATATCCAGAGGGAGCCAGTCAAGGTGGCAAAGCACAGGTGTAATGTTCTCCTCAGGCTTTGCTGTGTGATGCAAGAGGCTGCATGCTGCATCAGCTGCTGCCTCCCTGTGGCAGGTATGTCCAACTCCAGGTACTATGAGCTGCAGCAGTTAACCATAGTGTGGCTCACTGGGGCTAGATCCTAGTCCATAGTTTCCTGCCTGTTTGAAGACAGATGCAGCCATTCCTCACCACTGAAGCTTTTTGCATGCTCAGGAGCAGTGAGAAGTCCAGCATGACCCTGAGACTCCACACAACTCACTGACCTGTGGTCTGATGCTCTCAGCCAACCATGATATCAGAGTACTGGCAACTTCCGCAAGGGATTCCCCCATCCCTGCTAATAGCTCTTTGCTCTCACCTGGGATTAGCTTGCTCTCCCTCCATCTGCTAAATATTTGTAGGCCTAGGGGCAGCATGGTGATGTGAAGCTGCATTAACTGGAGAAGGAGATGCTGAGAGTCAGTGTGACGAAGTGGGAATGTTCTTAATGTTTTATCTGAATACTGTGTGGGTGCCTCAGTTTCCCCTATGCATTTCTTAAGTATCTAGGTGGTGGGATAAGGGTGTGTGCTTGTTGCAGAGCTCTAGAGGGCCAGTGTGATGCTGTCTGCACAGAGAATGGCCGACACCCTGTCTCCTGGCAACTGATGGCCTGGGCCCCTCCCCTGCAAGGTGCCAACTGAAGGTGTTGGAGAACAAAGAGATCAGGTTGCCTCCTGGCTCGGGAAAGAGACAAAGGCCAGAGGAGGGGCTGGAGGGGGTTTCAGTTTAGAGCTGGCTGGGGAAATGGACAGAGGCCCAGAACTGGGGTCTGGGCTCTCTACCCCCCAAGATGGACCTGGCTGAGGGGTCCTGTTTTCTGTACGTACAAGCTCTGTTTTGGACTGTGTTCCTGTTTGTTTTACTGGCTGGCTGAGAGTCACGGTGAATTGCAGGAAGTGTGTGTGTGTGTGTGTGGGGGGGGGGTTTGGTTCAGGGCTCTGATTCTCCCACACTCTGTGACAGTCAGATGTTGGAGACAGTGAAGAGTCTTCCACTTTCTGGTGGCGCACAAGTCTGTGGTGTCTCTCAGCTCCTCCACTCTGTCAGATGGTGGAGAGGAGGGGAGAGTACCAAGCCCTGTGGGATTTTGCATACCAGGGGCCTGTGGGATAAGGAGCAGGTGCCCATCACCGCTCTCTGGGATCAGTGCTTTAGAAATGAGTGGACCCAGCTGAACATTGCCTCAGTGCACTGCTGCCAGATCTAGCATGTATGCCATAAACACTGTATGATCAACAACACCCACGGCTGCAGAGATCAATAGAGAGGTCTGTTTCCTGTCGATGGTCAGGAGATGCGCATCTGTTGGCACCAGCAGGGCCAAGTCTGTTCAGTGTTTTTCTCTGAAAGCTGCTGGTGAAGGATCCAGGTTGTGGCCAGAGGAGACAGACATGGGTGCTACCACTAGACCTTAACACAGAAGGAGAGGCTGGAAAATGTGTGGTAATCAGCACAGTGGCTGGGGTAAGCACAGGGTTCTTCTCTCCTGCTGGATTACTACATGTTTTTGCTTCTTTGAAAGGAAATCTTTAGTGCTGCTTTCAAGGAGGCCAAATGTTCTCTTTAGCCACCAGTGAGGGCAGCAGAGGTATTGGGCCAGATATTTGCTCATTGATGGGAAAGTTTATTAAAACCTAGATAGACATATTGCTTGGGTGACTGTTCTGAATCCTGACCAGGAAACTGGGACAAGAGTCATTCTGGGCTCTGGCTCCACCAGGCCTGCCTAGGAAGTGATTTCCTTCATGTTTTACTTGAGTAAGTCTCAGCCCTTCTTCTCCATAGCCTTGTTTGGGTTTTGTCTTTAGTTGTGTAACCCTCTGGGCAGCGTACATTACACATCCCTGTAGTGAGGTGGACTGGCCCTCCCCAGACACAGAGGAAGGGACTCGTGGGCAGAGCCCTACACCCTAGCTCCGCCCCCAGAAGCCAAGGGGCAAGGCTAGGAGTATAAAGGCAGCACCCAGAAGCTCAGTGGGCAGCCAGCCACTGGAGGGGACAGGTGCTTCCCCTGAACCCTCACACTGGGAGATAGCAGCAGGCCTGCAGAGTGCAGATGACTGACCTGACCCCAGGGGAAACAGATGACTGGCCCAGGCCACCTGGACTCCTGGATGACCTGGCCCCACAGGGAGCAGATGACTGGCCTGGACCACCCAACCCCGCAGGAGACTGCTGGCTGGCCCAACTCCCACAGAGCTTCTGCTGGTAACTGAGGCCCCTGCAGATCACCTTACCTCACTGGACCATCAGGTACCCTTGGAGAGGGAGTGTGGAAGAGGCCCAGGAGTAGTAGACCCCTGTTTAGCTGCAATGCTAGCAGAGGGTGAGTCAGCGTGTTGTGGCTTGGATCCCTGCTGACACGGTGGTAGATCCCTCTGCCACCCTTAGGGCCCTGGGCTGGGATGTGGTGGAGTGGGAGGGCCTGCATCTCTCCCCCCACCCCCGCCATCCAAGTGATGGATGGCAGTCTCCCCCTCCCTCAGGCTAGCTGAAGGAAAGCCTGAGGTAACTGACTTTGGGTACAGGCCTAAGCTGAGTGACTTTGTTTCCTGCCCAGCTCTGAACCAGAGCCTGGGCTTGTTGACTACTTGCAGCCCCACCTGAGTGCAGGCTTGAACCGAAGGACTGCAGCTCACCCTGAGCAAGGGGCTGGACTATGGGCTTTAGCTCGCCACTGCCGTGAGAAGCTGGGTGAAGGACTGCCAGTTCCATTGGAATGAGGGGGGAGACAACGGAGTTGGGGCACAGCCGGAAGGTTGTGCCCTGAAAAGGATGCCATGGTCTGGGAGTGACGGAGTGCCCCACAGACAGAGGGCGCAGAGGGTGCTCCAGAATTGGACAGAGCTAATTCCTGGAGCAACCAGCAGGAGGCGCTGTAGTGGTGAGCACAATCTGTTACAGTCCCCCTCTGGGACACTCCACAGAGGATAGGAGTCCTTACAGCCTTAACTACAGAGCTTTAGCTCAAGCTGCAGTAGCTTGTTTCACTTTGGAGTTCCCTGGGTCAGTCCCCCATGTGTTAGCTAAGGGAGGTTGCATCAAGGTTGCACGTACTTTTGCCTCCCCAGTGGGGAATGGGAGGGTTCAGTACAGGAGGTTCCTAGGGTGCCTGGGTCAGCTTCCTACCTTCCTAGAGCCCCAGACTAAGTCCCATCTGCATTCACCCAAGGTTTGGCAGCTGTGCTGGTCCTATGTTGAACTGCTCTTGGAGATGCATTTGTGAGTCCTAAGCCCTGGATCCAAGCCAGCAGCTTCTACTTTAGAAAGGTTTCTCCATGGACTACTGGAGCTGTGCAGGGGGATGGAGCAACCTGCTTGCAGCTGATGTGAGGTCATCTGTTACAATGAGCTGGTGATTCCTTCTCTCGCCTGCTCTCTAGTCCCCCTTCCCCTCCCCACCCGGCCAAGTTCCTGTATCCAGGAAAGCCTGGGAAACATGCTCTGTCGGTCTGGGCCCAGAGCCCAGCCCATTGTGGCCATGAATTGCTGCAGGATAAAGTAAGCTATGGGATGGGATGACAGTTCTAGGTTAGGCCTGTAGAGGAGGAGGCAGTAGGAAGCTGGGATAAGAGGGAGTGCTGGGGTCCCTGGCTGGCTGCCAGTTCTGCTGGAATCTTAATGAAATTAATTTCAATCCCAGGGCACTGAGGGGGCATTTCTGGGAGGTGGAGGCTGCTCCTTTGTGAATCTCAGCTGCTAAGAGTATAGGGCACTATGCTTGGTTTATCTCCAAAAGACACCCCCTAGCTTGTTGTACTGGCCCCCATCTCCATGGCCACCCTATGTCTGCTCAGCATTTCACTCGATGGCTGGGCAGTGCACGGAAGACATCACCCACATGCCTAGAAACACCTTCCACTCCCAGGCTTAGGTGGAAGCATCCTAAAGGTTGTGACATCCCTGTTTGTGTCCAGAGACATCCCCACCCTGCCGCATGGCTGCAGCATCTTGTAGGGCACAGTCCAAAGGAGTGACGGGACTGCCACCGGCCAACTCATTCCATTGTGAGGATATTGTCTCACTCAGACCTGTTCCAGGCATTCGTGAGGCTGGAGCTTTGTTTCTGGACAGCAGGGCAGTGGGACAATCCAAGTGCATATGAAGGCGAGTTGCTCTGAGTTTTCTGGTTGGGGAGCTCTGAGTGCCTGCATCAGCTCACGTACTGACTGGCTTTGCATAGAGTCAAAGCATTAACACAGCCCATTTCGGGATGCTCTTCACTGACTGGCCAATTGCTGAGCCCTTCAGCACAAAGCCCAGCAGACAATGCATAGCAGGCCTGGCAGCTTTCCTCCCCAGCTGACATGCAGAGGAAAGCCCAGGGCACATACACAGTTTAAGGCTGCAGTGCAGGTAGCATTGTGTCCTGGAATGTACAAGAGACTTTCCAGAAAACATCCCAGGGTAGAGGAGGGAAAGCTGGGCTTCCTGTTTGCCAGCTTGGAGGAGGAAGAGGGAGGCTTACTGAAGCCAAAAGTCACATTTCAGGCACTGTTTCACATGAGAGCAGTTTGTTCGGATTGCTAGTTTGCCTGGAGGCTGTCATTGCTTTGTTAGCCTTTGGGCAGGGGCAGATGTTGGAGGTGCCTATATGCAGAAGGGCTTCTGGGCAGAAATCTTCATGCTGGACTCTCTTACCCCTAAACACCAGACAGTGAGAGGATAGGCTGGTGGAAAACAGTCCTGGTAGTCAGAACAAGTTGGTTTTATTTCTGGCTCTAACTCACTCTGTGACCTTGGGCAGGTCACTTCACTGCCTTGTGTGTCCGTTTCCCCATCTATAAAATGGGAATGGTGGTATTTCTCCATGCCAGGGAGGGTGCTGGGAGACTTGGTTTGTTAAGTGCTTTGAGGTCTGTATATAGAAGTTTCGATCCAATCCCAGAGAACTATCCATATAACCTTGTGGAACTCATTGCTACATGATAGTGTAGAGGCTAAGAGCTCACTGGGCATCCAAAAAGGATTAGACACTTGTACTGATAACAAGAGCCTGGACAGCTATGACAGATACAATGCACTTTTTTTTTTTAAGAAGGGAGACCAACCCTCTTGCAGCAGGGCATGAGCCCATCACTGTCTGACGGGAGATAGGAAGAAACTGCCCCCATGGGCTAGTTATTCCATCATTGCCCCCTGCGGTGTTTCTTGGACCTGTTTTCAAAGCAGCAGGTGCAGTCAGAAACAAGATATTGGCCTACATGGCTTCCTAGTCTGATCCAATCTGGCAGTTCCTATGCTCCTCTGAGTTCATATTCTCCAAGGCAATATGTTCACCTCCTTGGGTGGGAGGGGTCGAGCATTTTGCGTGACTCCCCCTGAGCCAATCTTAATCCAGGTGGACATGCTACAGAGGGAGGCACATGGCCTGGATTCCTGGAAAGGCAGAATCCTCCCCAGCAAGGGGCCTTTGCACAGGGGAATAGAAGAAGTCAGCCTCTGATGCTCCTGGGTGTCCAGCAGCAGGCAGAGATCTAACAGGGCCCTCCAGGTGGGCCCCTGAGAACAAAACCAGGCAGAACCCTTTCCCAGAAGGAGGTCATATGGCCTTCTGCATTTCCTCCTATTGCTTCCCTCACCCCACCAAGACAGCTGGGCATGAGCTTTATCCAGTAAGCTCTCTGGCAAACCCCAATTTTGGTCAGATCCTTGTTCAGCAGGACGGGCTGAATGAGAGTGTTATTTGGCATTAGCACCCTGGATGCACCCCATCCAAACACCCTTGAGGCAACAGACCCCATTGCACCCTGCATGAGAACCCTCTGGGCAAGGAGCAATTGCCCAGCACTGCCCTCTTGATCCCATTGGGTGAAAGTTGCATGACCCTGTATGGTTTTGCATGGTGGACGTGCAGTGCAGTCCTGAGTGCAGAGCCTGTGTTGCCCTGCACAGAGGGTTCCAGGTTTTGTACATAGTCAGACATAGGGAAGGTGTGTGCTCCTGCCCAGATGGTGTTTAACCACATGAACCTGTATGCAGGCCTGATCCAAGGTGGAAATTCACACCTCCAAGGGAGGTTGTGGAATCCCCATCACTGGAGGTTTTAAATAACAGGTTCGACAAACACCTGTTGGGGATGATCTGGAGGTTACTTAGTCCTGCCTCAGCAGAGAGAGCTGGACTGGATGACCTCCCAAGTTCCCTTCCAGCCTGACATTTTGATGATTCTGTTCCTACTCCCATCTGATAACAGCAAGGAATCAACTTGCTCCCAGAGGCACAGAGACTAAGTGTTGTATTGCATTCCTTTGCCCTCTCTATCAATGAAATGTGATCTCAGCAGACATTGAGGGTCTTTTTATTCACCTTCTCCTGACACTGGAGCTATCCAATTTTGCAAGCCTGGCTGGAAGTGATCTTTACTCTGGTTGGGTATTTAATAAATATTCCCCTATGGACAGCTAGGAGGGATGGGACCTATCTCCCCTGGGCCTGAGCCTGCAGAAAGGGAAACAGCAGTCAGTTGGGGGAATTAATGACCATATTTTGGCAAAGCTCAAGCAGCTAATGAGCTGAGCTGCACGGTTATTTGGCTGGGTTTTCACTCATTTTTCCTCTTGTTAAATTAACTGGGTGGGGAACACTACAGCTGAACTTTTGACTTGGTGTCTTGGCAAACTTTCCCTTTAATTAATATGTCATGGGAGTGGCCAAAATAAGCCCCCAGCCAAAGTGGAGTAGCAGGTGTGTTGGGGGTCTGGAATTGTACAAGTGGCCTGATGCTGCCATTCTACAGCAGGCAAAACTCCAGTTAACTCGAGCGGGAGCTTTGCCTGAGTAAAGAATGCAGAGTTGGCCTTAGGGTTTGTAAAGAGCTCCATCCTGTTTGCTAGGTTAGGATGTTTTCCATGCTCCCAGATAAGGATGCTGCAGAACATGCATTTAATGATACTATAACAGCAGCCACCTGACACTTCAGGTTTGTCACTAAGCTGCACCCCATCTCCACTCGAACATCCAGGAAGCCATGGGGACAGAACTCAGATGCTCCTCCTAAAGCACAGGCCACTTGAACTCCAGGAGAATAGCCATAAGCTGTTAGCAGTATGAGGCCTAGGAGACACATCTGAACAATACTGACTGTGCCCAGTAGAGGCCCAAATTCATTAAAATGGGAAACAATTTCTTCAGGGATGTACTCTGTCTATTTACTGTCCCAGGGTCAACCCAAGAAATGCCTGAGGGGAAGTATCTCACTTCTTGCAATCTGATCATTAATCATGGAACCTGGCTCTCCTCTGTCATGGTCTGTGGAACTACCTCAGTGTGAGAGCAAGGAGAATCAGGGCCTTCTACTGAAGGGGCTTCAAGGATACTGGGTCTTAGGAAGCAGCATAGGGTTGCCAACTTTCTGATTTCTGAAAACTGGACACTACAACAGGAGAGCCGGAACCACCCCCATCACTCAATAATCTCCCCCTTCTTCCTTGCTGGATCCAGTCCACCTCCCTCCCCCTCCCTCCAGCTGGGCTCCCTCTGCTCTGGGGCTAGAACAGGAGCCCATGAGATACAGGTAGGAGATACAGGTATGGCATGGGTTGATGACCCAGCACCTCCTCCCTTGGCCCACCAACCCTTGGTAACTGGACTTTTGGTATCCGGACAGTAAATGTGACCAGACACTGTACAGGCAGGGCTGGATTAAGATTATGAGGGGCCTTAGGCTAATGGGAGGGAAGGGCCTAAGTATGAATTACATATTGCAAAAAAATTATGAAGTCATCAAACATTTATCTACATACATATTTACATATTTATGTAAAATTAACAAGTTTATTCTACTCTCACTACACTCAATTCTTCAAACAAACAAATTGTTTTCCCTAGTTTAGCTGTGGCAAAGTCATGAATGATGTCACTGTAATTCAAAGACCTGACTGTTTTATTCTCAATGCTCAAGAGAGACAAAGAACTGAGATGATCTTGAGTCATGGTGGATCAGAGGGCATTTTTTTACCCTTGTTAGAAGAGAAAAGGAATGCTCTCCACTACAGTTAGTGATCATCAGTGACAAATACAGCCATAATGCAGTTTCAACATTTGGGAAACTTTCTATCACATTGAATTCAGTGATAACTTGGTACATCCAAGTAGATTTGCTTTCATCATCTTTTCTCTGTATATCTGAGAGTGGTGTGAATTCCACAAATTGAAGACATTCTTTAGTAAAATCTACTGGGAGATCGTCTGGGTACTTTTGACACAGACATTTGATATCTTCACTGACTTTGGAACTTAACGTGTTAGGTGAAAAATTTGTCAGTACACTAAAGGTTTTGTCAATATTTTCATAAGCCTTGATCCGATATTCTAATGAGCTCTTCAGTTTGTTGATTGTGATGAAGACATTAACTCTGAAGGCTTCCTTGTCACTGAATGAATGGGCAGTTGCATCATCGCATGTCTTCTGTCTTTTCCGGCATTTGGCTGACTTATACTCATGGTTAGCAGTCCCTGCAGCCGCCTGAATTTCATACTCATCAAAACTATCCCGCATTTGTTGAAGAACAGTTCCAAGACTCCTCATTAGGTTTACAGCAGTGGAAAGGTCAATTTGAGCACTTTGCAAGCTTAGATTGCACCTGCTGAATGGCTCAAGTATATCCTTCCAGACCTCTCACACAATACCAGTTTCCAAAGTGTGCATTGCATCACTCAGGATCTTTGCATTTTTTCTTGTTGCTGATTTTTGAGATTCATCATCCTTGATGCTCTCTAACGCTTCAAGGATGTTGGGGTATCCCAGAACAACTGCATTCACAGCTTCAGTGTTGGCACTCCGCTGTGTCCCTGAGTTATTTGGGCACTAGGCATCCCTTTGGTAGTGAATCTCTAAGAATCATCCAATAACTGGTTTATGCAGAGAAAAAATTGTACAATTCTTGGACAGATCAAAACAAAAACACCTGTTTTAACACAACAACCCATGGCAGTCTGACCAACAAGGTTGAGTGAGTGTGCAGCACATGGTATGTAATCAACCAAAGCATTGTGCTCTTTCATCTTTGTCTGCATCCCTGAATATTTGCCACTCGTATTACTTGCATTGTCATGTCCATGACACAGGCTGATGTCAGTCCCACTTTCGGTGAGGAAATCAAGTAGGTATGAGGCAAGTTTTTCCCTTGTGTGGCTCGTGATGTTTATGAAGGTCATGAAATGCTCAACTGGTCCACTGGGTAGCATATAACGCAAGGTGACAGCTGATCCACATGTGACGCGTCTGGTGTTGAGTTGATGGATACTGAAAAATATCCCACATCTTTGATCTCGTCTACAATGGCTGATAGAGCGTCATCTTTGCCAGCAGTGCAATGAATTCATCACAAAAAGTCTTTGATAGATATGTATGGCCTTTTCCATGATTTGTGTGTTCATTGATGTGCTGAGGTAAGAGAGTCGAACTTAGCAATTAGCTCTAGAATGCCAAGGTAACTGCCATTGTGTTTCGATCCACCAGTCTCATCTGAGTCA
This sequence comes from Natator depressus, assembly GCF_965152275.1. NCBI lineage: Eukaryota > Metazoa > Chordata > Testudines > Cheloniidae > Natator > Natator depressus. The sequence continues at coordinate 38,544,822 of NC_134243.1, forward strand.
CAGAATGGCAGAACATGCTCAGCAAGAAAAACTATGGTTTCAACTTCCTGTCTGAGAACCTTCTTCCACTAAGCATGAGCTTCCAAAAACTGTTTTTCCATTTGGGTATCAATTCTGCCACTAACTTTCTTTCGGGCATAGTAGCTGCTAACTGACAACGCATGTTGCTCACTCATTGCATGATTGGTAATGTATGCAGTGTTCTTCCAATCACTGAAGCCTTTGCAGAACATTCCCTAGTCTTTGGTATCAGAAAACAGGCAGCAATAAAAACAGTACACTTTCTTCTTAAAAGGTGAATAGATGAGCCATTCTTGCTTGCCAATCTGTTAGGCTTCCCATTCAAACATGGATTTGGTCAAATAACAGTTCTGATTGGTTTACTCTTGCTTTGTCAATGAAAAGTCAGCATCTAGATTCTGGCATTTCTGTGGACTTCTCAAGATCTCATTGCATATTGGACTGAGAAGGACCATGTCCCACGCTCCTGGGTCATTGGAGAAGGATATTTTTGTATTACTATCACTGGGAAAGTCTTCAGAGGAGTGGGGTGAGAATGCAGCTAGAGAAGTCACAGGAGGCTGCTCCTTTTTGGTCAGGCACAAGCTCAGCAGGTTCACTTGGGTTGGTATTTGCCTGGACTTCCTCACCACCAGACTTAGTAGGAGGAAAAAACGTTAGAGAAGGAGTACCTTTCAGCACTACATCTTGCCTTTGCCGTTTTTCTTTGGCCTCCTTCAGTTTCTGCCATCCTCCTCGCTTCAACATGGTTTCTATTGTCCAGTTTAGTCCTTCTGTGTACAAAGTTCAATATTTACTTAGCCCACAAAGACAATCACAACCACCATAAATTCAATTCACAATCTTGATGGATTAATTTGTACAAACAAATATCTAATGAGACAAAGAATTTCCAATGGCCCCACTACCGTCGCTCAGCTGTTACTTCAATATGGAATGGAGGTACAGTAGGGCCTAAATATAGGAGAGCCTAAAAATTAGGGCCTAAAGTAAGGCCTAAAAATAGGAGGGCCTAAGGCTATAGTCTTCTTAGCCTATAGGTTAATCCGGCCCTGTGTACAGGCCCCCTTTCAATCAGACTTTCCGGTTGAAAACTAGACACCTGGCAATCCTAGCAGCAGCTTGCATGTAGGAAGAGGCAGGTAACTTCCCACAGGACACTCAGCCCTACATTGCCTTACACTCACCCTCCCTGTTCTGTTCTCACGTGCATTCCTGCAACCTTGGTCAGCTCTGTGGGGAGTGGCTAGGTATAAAGAAGACTAGAATTAGGTACAACAGGAGTTTGGGGCTTGTGCAATGATTTTATGAAAGTTGGCCCCAATTCCAGCCCTTGGGGTAGCTATAGCAGAACAACCCTCAAAATATAGACAGGCTAAGCTGCTCTTTGAAATCAATGGGCGTTAGGCACTTCATTCCCTTTGAGGATCTGGGCCCAAGGGACTTGCTCCAGGTCCCACAGCGAGTCAGTGGCAGAGACAGGACCAGGACCCCCTTTTCCCACTTCCCTCTGCTCTGAGTGCTGAATGCCACATCCCCTGTGAACCTGGACTGACAGGAGTGGCAGGGAAAAAATTATTAAAAACATAAATATGCATGTAAAAGTGTCTCCATCTGTGGGTGGGCTGGCCCTTTAAGGGAGTTGGGCCTAGTTCTCCTCCTCCCAGGTGAGGGGTTTTGGCTTGGGCAGGTGGTTGGGTCAGGTGACTGAGTATCACGTGACAATAGCCTCAAGGCAGGGCTTTCCATAAGACCTACAGGAAACAGCTGTCATGGAGCAGCAAGAAAAGGCTGAGGGGGTGAGCCTGCATCTGGAATGGGGCCACTGGAGCTCTCCTGCCTGGGGGAAATGACTTGAGAGAGAGCCAGCACCTGAAGCCCTGATACAAGAGTAACTGGGGAGCCCTGAGGAAGGGATCAAATTGGCTTAAGGAACCCTGAGCTGAGGGTGAGGAGTTGAAAGACTTGGTTTGCTTGTATGTCTTGTTCACCCCCAGAAGCAGTGGGTAGACTTCATTATGTGGCTGGAAACACTGGGACTGGTGCAGCCAAGAATGGGAGATTAAAGTGCTTACTACTGACTGAGAGGAAACTGAAGCACAGAGCACCAGGTACTAAGATGATTTTGTCCTGCTCTACCTAAGGCACTTAGCACACTTAGGGTGTTACCACAAAGTAAATAATTTCTCTGATCTATGTGAACTGCTTCCCATAATATAATTCCTTCTTTGCCAGGACATGTCCCAGTCACCTGCTCCCTATGCTATTACAGCGTCTAAACAAACAGATGGGGAGATGCTGGCTGGGGTGGCTGCTTCAGTCTCTGTCTCCATTCAGCCACAGGATGACTTAGCAATTGGAGCCACTTGTGTCAGTGCTCGGAGAGATGGGGAGGTGTTTACATTTTGCTTCTGTCTTGCTCTGGTTCTCAGGCATGTTAAAAACACTCGGATTCCTTTCACTTACAACAGAATTGTTCCTTCTTACTCCACTCCTCTCCCATGAGCCCCTGCAGCTTCCTAATATCACCCAGTCCCTTGAGGCACCTGAATCCTTTTTTCTTGGCCTCGTTGTGCTCCCTGCATTGAAGCCATTGTCAACAACTCCTCTTTCTCTTTTTTTACCACCCTATACATCTGTCCCCACCTTCAACAGCAACCCCCTTCTCCCATTTCCATCCTTCATTTGCTCAGCAGAGTGGTCGTAAAAGAGGGGTTCTTCCAGTTCCCCACACCAATAGCTGACTGTCTCCCCCTTCCCGTAGCATGGACACTGCTCTGTTATGGCTCATAACATGAGTTCTTGCTGCTGCTGAAGGCACCTTACAGCACCACATTCTCAGTGTGCTCTGTGCTGCCTTTGAGGTTTCAGCATCCTGTGGCACTGCTATACCAAGGCATCACTGGCCCATGGCTTATCTCTCTAGCCATTCCTTCCTCATCTCTGGAGGTGGTTCGTCCAAGATGCCACTCAACGAGTCCCATTGACTTCGCTGCTTCTCCTGTGGAATGGAATAGGGATGAAAGTAGGAGGGTTTTAATAGAAATTGCTCAATAAACCTGTGAGAGATTTAAAAAATTACATCCTTTCTCTCTAGGCTTTTGACCCTTGTACAGAAAAGGTATAATTCTCTACTAAATTCTCTAGAGGAGCTAAAAGACCTTTAGAAAGGTGATCGTTTTCTGTTAGATTCTGTAGGACTCTCCTAGAAGGGTTGGCTCTCTGCTCTTTTCTTCTATCTACCGTCTGCTTCCATCACCTCTGAGCACTTGTAGCTGCCACTCAACTCAATGGGATCTGAAGATGGATTAGGGCGTGAATCTTCGAAGGTATTTAGGGTCCTATTCCCATTGATTTCAATGGAAGGTAGAAGTCTAAACACCTGAGCCTTGGAGCCTTGCTTTGGGCACCCCATCAGGAAGTCTTGGCCTCCATTTTTCTCCTGCCACCAGAAGCAGAATGAACCACCCAAGGCTGACATTCTGGCGGAGCTGCAGGCAATGGGAAAGGGAAGCTCATTGGGCTCCAGTAAAGCATGGCCTAACCCTAGTGCATCCCCTCCCACAATTACCATGGTGAGGCATTGTGCAAGCCAAACGACGTTTCCCTCGGGAAACGTCAAGTGGCCTAAACTGGCCAGCCACATACAGCTGTGGCCTCAGTGCCCAGCAGTTGTCAAGTGGGCTTAGGCATACCTGGGCTCCAGTGTCTTGCCAAACACAGCTGTGGCCTGCGGGAAGGGGTGAGAGAAAAGAGGGAGGGGAAAGCGAGTGTGACATGGTTGCAGGTGCTACTTCGTGCTAATTGGACAGGGGAGGAAATCTTCTTCAAAATGCTCATGTTAAAACCTAGCAGCTATTTCCCAGGTCACTTCTCCAGGGGATTTGCTGGCTGCTTTTCGGAGGATGAGCTGTGTCACTCCAAGGCTAAATGGAGGGCCTAAGCCTGGGACCTTGCTCAGGCGAAGCTCACAGGACCAAGCCCTGAAATCCTCAGCTGATGGAAATCAGTGCTTCAGTGGAGCTCTGCCATTTACCCCAGCAGAGGGTAAAAAGGGGAGGTTCTAACCTCCCAGAATGTGGCATCTGGTTCCACTCTTGGCACTGCTGGGACACCCCCATTCTTCAGGCCCAGCTCCACTTGGTCATTCAGACTCTTTGGGGAGTGATAGCCCATCACTGCATCTTGAGCTACTCCCTTTGTGCCACCTGTCCATGACTAGTGCAAGTGTAACCCACACACCTCCTGGGTGTGCTGTTCTGTCCCACCTAGTGGTACTGAGACCACTAATTGAGAGAGAGGTAAAATGAGTCTGCTCTACAGCCTTAGCCAAGCCGTTTGGCTTTTAGCTCATGCAGTAGAAGCTCATGCACTAAACTCCGGAAGCCCCAGGTTCTATTCCACCCGCTGACAACCGGGGTCTGTCAGCATTACACAAGCAGCGGGCTTTGCCTGAGTAAAGTGCACTATAGGTGGCAGCCTATGGCTCCATGACTTATTTGCTTGCACCCATTTGTTTTCCAGCTCAGGGTCTGCATTCCGAATCCTGGCTGCATAGCGCACTCTGAGATGCTGTACTAAAGATGACTGATGCCATCATACAAATAGGCCTGGCAGGAACGCTCTGCAGCCTGGATGGAAGGTAATGACTTTTCCCCTTCAAGGGAGGGGAGTTTATAGCACTTCCCATGTGACAGAAAGCCAGTGAGAGGAGGGAGGCCAGTAGCATTACATTTGTCTGAATGGAGCTGATCTTAACCAAGGAGAAGGATCCGTCACCACTGGGCTCCTTTGTTTTAAGAAATACACCCTGAGATCTTGCCCTGAAGCTCCAGAATGGCCCTAGCTCCTCCTGTGCATTCCCTAGCCAGGTTGTACTGAGCTCTCGTAAAGCTTTGCCAATGCCCTGGGTCTTCAGCGACCTACTGGTATTGCCGACCTAGGAGCTCAGAGATCTGGTGAAGCAACTCAGACCTCCTTGCTACTCCACTAGCACTGTATTTCACAGAGCCATGTGCTCACATACATGGCTAGGTGTGTGCATGCCAGTCTGGGGTGAGTCTGCTGTGCAACAGTATGGGTGAGGGAAGGAAAGTTCTATAGACAAAAGCAGCCAGAACTAACCCTGTTGAACTCTAATAGGAGACTGTGCAGTGATGAACTAGTTACACTTGACAAAGTTTGGGTGGGGAAGAAATGACAAGAGCCAAGGCTAGCTCTGTTTATCATACATGATAAAGAACTCATGTCACAAGCTGCCTCTGTCTAGGGAGAGGTAACCATTAGCTGGGGGAGGGGATTACCCCCAACTTCATTAGCATTTGGAATAACTTGCTTAATCTTCTGGGAGCTGGTACTAATTCTGAATTGGATCTTTATGGAATAACCATGTCTCTAGTATAGCAAATGAATAAGTAGATAATTCATGGTTGTGGACCTTTTTGCTTCTTTCTGTCTTCAGTGCCCATGAGCGAGTCATACTGCTCTCTTACATACAATGCAACTCCCCCACCTTTTCTGCCCTGCCTGTCCTTCCTGAACAGTTTATATCCATCCATGACAGTACTCCAGTCGTGAGTTATCCCACCAAGTCTGTTATTCCAATCACATCATAATTCCTTGACTGTGCCAGGACTTCCAGTTCTCCCTGCTTGTTTCCCAGGCTTCTTGCATTTGTGTATAGGCACTTAAGATAACTCACTGATCGTCCTGCTTTCTCAGAATGAGGCAGGAGTCCTCCCCTCTTGCACTCTCCTGCTTGTGCTTCCTCCTGGTATCCCACTTCCCCCAGGGCTTTGGTCTCCTTCCCCCGATGAACCTAGTTTAAAGCCCTCACTAGGTTAGCCAGCCTGCTTGCAAAGATGCTCTTCCCTCTCTTTGTTAGGTGGAGCCTGTCTCTGCCTAGCAATCCTTCTTGTAACACCATCCCGTGGTCAAAGAATCCAAAGCCTTCTCTCTGACACCACTTGCATAGCCATTTGTTGATTTCCATGATTAGATGGTCTCTACCTGGGCCTTTTCCTTCCACAGGGAGGATGGATGAGACCACTTGCGCCTCAGACTCCTTTATCCTTCTTCCCAGAGCCACGTAATCTGCAGTGATCCACTCAAGGTCATTCTTGGCAGTATCATTGGTGCCCATGTGGAGAAGCAGGAAGGGCTTGAAGGGTCTTGGCAGTCTCTCCGTCACATTGTGAATCCTAGCTCCTGGCAAGCAGCACACTTCTTGGCTTTCCCGGTCGGAACGGCAGATAGATGACCCAGTCCCCCTGAGGAGGGAGTCCCCGACGACCACCACCACCCACCTCCTTCTCTTAGGAGTGGTGGTCATGGAACCCCCATCCCTAGGACAGTGCATCTCATGCCTTCCAATCGGTGGAGTCTCCTTCTGCTCCCTTCCCTCAGATGTCATCTAGTCCACTCTCTGCAAGAGTTCATGTTCTTGCCACAGGTAAACGGTTGCTCATCTGTATCTGCATTGGTGGTACATGGATGCTCCTCTTTCTTCTGGAGGTTATATGCTGCCAATTTTCTTCACCGTCCTTCTGTCCCCAGTGCGCAGCCTGCTCTGATTCTTCAGAATGTTGTGCCCGGAGAAGCATATCCTGATGTCTGTCCAGGAAATCTTCATTTTCTCTTATGCAACACAGGGTTGATACTTGTTTCTCCAGTCCTTGAACCTTCTCTTCCACTATGGAGACCAGTTTGCACTTTGTACAGACAAAGTCACTTCTGTCCTGTGGAAGAAAGACAAATATGGCACATCCTGTGCAGGTCACAACAGCTGATCGCTCACCATCCATATTATCTTCCTTCTAAGAGCTTCCTCAGCTTTTGCAGTTACTTCTCAGAGAAGCTTGTATGCTGAAAGCCTCAGTGAGCTCTCTGCAGGCAAACTCCCAGGCAAACTGCCTCTGTTCGCCATTCAGCTGGTTCGCAACTGGCTGCCTTTTTTTAACAATCAGGCCCACTCAAGACCCACCTGGAATAAAGCACTCCCAAGTCACACTTTTCAAACCATCAAGCACACAGTCAAACTGACAGACTGTCCCTGCAATAGATACTCCCCCCCCCCCCCCACAGCTCCCAACACAGCCTCCCTAATACAGCACTTGGCATAGCGCCTCTCAGACAGATCCCAGGCAAACTGCCTCTGTTAGCCTCTCCCCTGTTCGCTGCTCAGCTCAACATGAATTACTATTTTGTGCATCTTCAGCATTTCTCTCTGCACCAAGATCTCTGGAGAAATTCTTCTTTTGTCTGGTACTGGGCATGTTTCTTGACCTCTGGCAGTTATAAATCAGGGCAGCAGGTGAGGGAGATCATTGAAATGTCTCTCCAAAACACCATACTGAGCTAAAGAAGCAAGTGGGCTAAAGGGTGTTGTGATGGGTTGTCACCCTCGGGGTGCAGTCTGGGAGCTGTTGAAACCGCTGTGCCCCTTAACCATTCAGCTGGGCTGGCCTCTCTCACACTGCTCTGCTGGTGACTCAGCCAGCCTCTCCAGGACCTGTTATCACCCAACATGACAGCAGGTGGTGCCACACACCCAACTGAGTTACCTAAGCCACTCATGGACAAAAAGGAGGCCTGCAGCCAACTTCCTAGCTCCCCAGCCTTGCACCCTTACTGGAGTATAAACCCAGAATTATACCCTCTTGCACTGCACAGTGATCTGTATGGTGCAATCACATTAATTAATTTGCTTCCCCCACATTGAGGGGAAAAATATGCAACAAGTCTGTGTTAACCAAGCTGAGATTTTCCCATACACATCACTGAAACATACTGGTTAATAAACTTGTTTGATCTTAACTACAGAAAGATAGATTTAAAGTGATTATAAGTGATAGCAAACAGATCAAAGCAGGTTACCTAGAAAATTAAACAAAAACACTAACTAAGCCTAATATACTAGATAGGATTTGAATTAGCAATACCTCACCCTGACTGACGATACAAGCAGGTTTACAGATTCTTGAGGTACAAGCTGCATCTGCTTTGCAGCTTGGGTCACCCTCCCCCATTCCAAGTCCTTTTGTCTTTCAGAGGTTCTTTCAGGTGTTGAGTTGTAGAGGGGTGAATACAAATCATGATGTCTCTCCATATGGTGGGAACCCTTTGTTTCAAGCTAAGTTCCAAGCCCAATTTGTGGGGAAAAATACAAGTACCAAAATGAAGTTTAGTATCATGTGATCTGGTCACATGCCCTTGCTTGCTTTGCTGAGTCATAGCAGCCATTATCCATAGGCTGTCTGGAGTGTTCCCAGGTGAGGGATAAGCTTCTCCCAAGACCTACTGTTTTTTCCTTAATGGCCCATTACCTTGAATAAGCCCTTCACAATTAGCTGTATAGACTGGAAGCATCTTGCCTAGTGGGTATCACCCAAGTGTAACCACATTTGAAATACAGATACATAGTCCATATTCATAACTCCAGATACAAAAATGATACATACACACAAATAAGTTATGATTTGGTGAATACTATTTTCCAATGACATTCTGTACAAGGTGCATCATAATTACATTATAATAATACCACTATATTAAATATGGGGTGCAGAATGTCACAGGCATCACCCAAATCCTCCTGGATTCTGATCTCTGCTTCTTCACAACAGAGAGAGGGTGAAAAACTTGAACAGAGAGGAGGAGTTAGTTTGCAGTCAGTGCAGTCTACTGTTCAACTGAGAAGGACAGCATATTGTGCTTCGTGTTGACCCAGATCTGCAGCTGTTGTAAATCTGCCTAGCCCCACTCAGGACAATGGATTTACATCAGCTAAGGATCTGACCCTTTTCTCTAGTGTTATGTGGGATTTTGTAAAAGGCTGCCCCGGAGTGATAAAAATGATGGAAGAGAGTTTCTCACTGTCTCTTTAAAGGATGTCTGAAATTATTCTAGCAAACACATAGTGTGGGTGCGGCGTGCCAGACCGTGTGGGTTCGTTTTGGGATGTGCTCTCGATCAAGGTGACGTGTTTAACCCTGACAAATGGTATATTCTAGCACGGCTTCTCCTCTGGACAGCAGGAGGTTCCCACACAGGCTAGTGGAGATTTAGCCAAATCAATCGCTTTGGATACCCCAAGGAGAGGTACAAGAATGGTTTCTGGGCACCTATTTCTAGCCTCTGAGAGAAGTAGAAAATTGCCACAAGCAAGCTACTGGAGATGTAGGCTCAGTGCGCCCTCTAGGGTCCAGAGACAGGAGCACAGATACCGCTCTGCTCTTGTAGCTATCACACAGTTTGATCATGTGTAAACTATACAACGAGTGACCAGTCAAGGAAGACATGCTAGCTAGGCAAGGTAGAGGGTTCACCTGCCTTTGGAGGATGAGGGTCCTGCTTTGTGACTCAGCCTCATGAGCATTTGAAATGTCCATACAGCAAAGCCTGCTCCCAGATGGGAGGGATTGCTGAGTCTTGCTGTTCAGAGCTGGGACTCAGACCTGGATCTGAATGTCCCCAAAATGTTCCAGGGTGGGGGGCCTTGAGTGGGGCTCATCAATAGTTAAACCATCTCTGGCATCTGGTTGCCAGCTGGAAGATCCAAGGGAATCAGTGCAGGATTTCTCCACTGAGCCCACAAAAGCTTATACCCAAATAAATGTGTTTAGTCTCTAAGCCCTGGTCTACACTAGGAGTTGAGGTTGAATTTAGCAGCATTAAATCGATTTAACCCTGCACCCGTCCACCCGACGAAGTCCTTTTTTTTTTTTTTTTTTTTTTTTTACTTCACCCCCAACAAGGGGATTAGCACTGAAATCGGCCTTGCCAGGTCGAATTTGGGGTAGAGTGGTTGCAATTCAATGGTATTGGCCTCCAGGAGCTATCCCAGAGTGCTCCATTGTGACTGCTCTGGACAGCACTCTCAACTCAGATGCACTGGCCAGGTAGACAGAAAAAGGCCTGTGAAATTTTGAATTTCATTTCCTGTTTTGGCCAGTGTGGCGAGCTGCAGGTGAGTGCAGAGCTCATCAGCAGAAGTGACCATGATAGAGTCCCAGAATCGCAAAAGAGCTCCAGCATGGACCGAACGGGAGGTACGGGATCTGATCGCTGTATGGAGAGAGGAATCCATGCTATCAGAACTCCGTTCCAGTTTTTGAAATACCAAAACACTTGTCAAAATCTCCCCGCGCATGAAAGACAGAGGCCATAACAGGGACCCGAAGCAGTGCCGCATGAAACTTAAGGAGCTGAGGCAAGCCTACCAGAAAACCAAAGAGGCAAACAGCTGCCCCGGGTCAGAGCCCCAAACATGCCATTTCTATGATGAGCTGCATGCCATTTTAGGGGGTTCAGCCACCACTACCCCAACCGTGTGCTTTGACTCCGTCAATGGAGAGGGAGGCAACACGGAAGCAGGTTCTGGGGACGAGGAAGATAGCTCACAGCAAGCAAGCAGAGAAACCGGTTTTCCCGACAGCCAGGAACTGTTTCTCACCCTGGACCTGGAGCCAGTACCCCCCGAACCCACCCAAGGCTGCCTCCCAGACCCACCAGGCGGAGAAGAGACCTCTGGTGAGTGTACCTTTTTAAATAGTATACATGGTTTAAAAGCAAGCGTGTTTAATGATTGATTTGCCCTGGCATTTGCGGCCAGTACAGCTACTGGAAAAGTCTGTTAACGTGTCTGGGGATGGAGCGGAAATCCTCCAGGGACATCTCCATAAAGCTCTCCTGGATGTACTCCCAAAGCCTTTGCAAAAGGTTTCTGGAGAGGGCAGCCTTATTCCATCCACCATGGTAGGACACTTTACCACACCAGGCCAGTAGCACGTAGTCGGGAATCATTGCAGAACAAAGCATTGCAGCGTATGTTTGCTGGCATTCAAACAAAATCCGTTCTTATCTCTCTGTGTTATCCTCAGGAGAGTGATATCATTCATGGTCACCTGGTTGAAATAGGGTGCTTTTCTTAAGGGGACATTCAGAGGTGCCCATTCCTGCTGGGCTGTTTGCCTGTGGCTGAACAGAAATATTCCCTGCTCTTAGCCACGGGGAGGGGTTAGCCACATGGTGGGGGGGGAGGCAAAATGCGACCTTGTAATGAAAGCACATGTGCTATGTATGTAATGTTAACAGCAAGGTTTACGGTGAAAGAGTGTACCCATTGTTCTGTAAAATGTGTCTCTTTAAATACCGCTGTACCTTTTTTTTTTTTTTTTTTTTTTTTTTCCCCTCCACCAGCTGCATGTGTTTCAAGGACCACAGGATCTTCTCATTCCCAGAGGCTAGCAAAGATTAGAAGGCAAAAAAACTGCACTCGCGATGAAATGTTCTCTGAGCTCATGCTGTCCTCCCACACTGACAGATCACAGACGAATGCGTGGAGGCAGACAATGTCAGAGTGCAGGAAAGCACAAAATGACCGGGAGGAGAGGTGGTGGGCTGAAGAGAGGGCTGAAGCTGATAGGTGGTGGCAGCATAATGAGAGGTGGCAGGATTCAATGCTGAGACTGCTGGAGGATCAAACTGATATGCTCCGGCGTATGGTTGAGCTGCAGGAAAGGCAGCAGGAGCACAGACCGCCACTACAGCCCCTATGTAACCAACCGCCCTCCTCCCCAAGTTTCATAGCCTCCTCACCCAGACGCCCAAGAACGCAGTGTGGTGGCCTCTGGCCACCCAGCCACTCCACCCAGAGGATTGCCTAAGCAACAGAAGGCTGGCATTCAATAAGTTTTAAAGTGCTGTGGGGCCTTGTCCTTCCCTCCTCCACCACCCCTGCTGGGCTACCTTGGTAGTTATCCCCCTATTTGTGTGATGAATTAATATAGAATGCATGAATGTGAAGCAACAATGACTTTATTGCCTCTGCAAGGGGTGATCGAAGGAGGGAGGGGAGGGTGGTTAGCTCACAGGAAGTAGAGTGAAGCAAGGCGGTGGGGGTTTTATCAAGGAGAAACAAACAGAACTTTCACACTGTAGGCTGGCTAGTGATGAAACTGGTTTTCAAAGCTTCTCTGATGTGCACCACGCCCTCCTGTACTTTTCCTAACCACCCTGGTGCCTGGCTGCGCGTAACCAGCAGCCAGGCGATTTGCCTCAACCTCTCACCCCGCCATAAATGTCTTCCCCCTTACTCTCTCAGATATTATGGAGCACACAGCAAGCAGTAATAACAATGGGAATATTGGTTTCGCTGAGGTCTAAGCAAGTCAGTAAACTGCGCCAGCGTGCTTTTAAACGTCCAAATGCACATTCTACCACCATTCTGCACTTGCTCTGCCTACAGTTGAACAGCTCCTGACTACTGTCCAGGCTCCCTGTGTATGGCTTCATGAGCCATGGCATTAAGGGGTAGGCATTTCAACATCCCCAACAGTTATTTTCTGGTCTGGGAAGAAAGTCCTTTCCTGCAGCTTTTGAAACAGACCAGAGTTCCTGATGTGAGCGTCATCTACTTTCCCAGCCATCCCACGTTGATGTTGGTGAAGCATCCCTTGTGGTCCACCAGTGCTTGCAGCATTATTGAAAAGTACCCCTTGCGGTTTATGTACTCGCGGGCTTGGTGCTCCGGTGCCAAGATAGGGATATGGGTTCTGTCTATGGCCCCACCACAGTTAGGGAATCCTATTGCAGCAAAGCCATCCACTATGACCTGCACATTTCCCAGGGTCACTACCCTTGATATCAGCAGATCTTTGATTGTGTTGGCTTCTTACATCACAGTAGCCCCCACAGTAGATTTGCACACTCCAAATTGATTCCCAACTGACGGGTAGCTATCTGGCATTGCAAGCTTCCACAGGGCTATTGCCACTTGCTTCTCAACTGTGAGCGCTGCTCTCATCTTGGTATTCTGGTGCTTCAGTGCAGGAGAAAGCAAGTCACAAAGTTCCATGAGAGTGCCCTTACGCATGCGAAAGTTTCGCAGCCACTTGGAATCGTCCCAGGCCTACAACACTATGCAGTCCCACCAGTCTGTGCTTGTTTCCCGGGCCCAGAATCGGCGTTCCACAGCATGAACCTGCCCCATTAGCACCATGATGCCCACATTGCGAGGGCCCGTGATTTGAGAGAAGTCTGTGTCCATGTCCTCATCACTCTCATCACCATGCTGATGTCGCCTACTCGCCCAGTTTTGCTTTGGCAGGTTTTGGTGCTGCATATACTGCTGGATAATGCGCGTAGTGTTTAATGACAGGTTTCAGAGTAGCAGCCGTGTTAGTCTGTATTCGCAAACAGAAAAGGAGTACTTGTGGCACCTTAGAGACTAACAAATTTATTTGAGCATAAGGTTTCGTGAGTACAGCTCACTTTAATGTGCTCCTAATTGCCAAAGTGATCTGAGCAGGCTCCATGCTTGCCGTGGTATGGCGTCTGCACGGAAAAAAGGCATGGAACGATTGTCTGCTGTTGCTCTGACAGAGAGAGGGGCAACTGATGACATGGCTTACAGGGAATTAAAATCAACAAAGGGGGTGGCTTTACATCAAGGAGAAACAAAAACAACTGTCACACAGAATGGCCCCCTCAAGGATTGAAATCAAAATCCTGGGTTTAGCAGGCCAATACTTAAGCCACTGAGCTATCCCTCTCCCCAGTATTCCAGGCAGGACTGAATCTCCATTAAACTTTTCAAGGTGCCCCTGGCAGACCTCACCAAAACGACTGTCGGCCATTGATTTCACGGAAGGAGGGAGGGAAGGGGGAGCAAATGAATAAAAAATAAATCTGGTCTATTTCTTGTTTTGATCCACTCCATCTATCTTTTACATCTTTGTCTGGCAGCAGACGGTGCAGTAGGACTGCTAGCCATCCTCATCTCCTGGCTGCTCGGCAGAAGATGGTGCAATACAACTGCTGGCAGGACTTAAGAGAATGACCTGGTTGAGTCACTCCTATTTTAGTCCCTGCACCCATGTCTGCCCAGGCGCTCCTGACCGACCTTACCGAGGCAGCCAGGAGCACCTCGGACATGATGACGATGGTTATCAGGCCTATTGCACCGTCTGCTGCCACAAGGCAATGAGCTGCTGCTGTGTAGCAATGCAGTACTGCGTCTGCCAGCACCCAGGAGACGTACGGTGACAGTGAGCTGAACGGGCTCCCTGCTTGCCGTGGTATGCTGTCTGCACAGGTAACTCAGGAAAAAAGGCACGAAACGATTGTCTGCCGTTGCTTTCACGGAGGGAGGGAGGGCTTGACGACATGTACCCAGAACCACCTGTGACAATGTTTTTGCCCCATTAGGCATTGGGATCTCAACCCAGAATTCCAATGGGCAGTGGAGACTGTGGGAACTGTGGGATAGCTACCCACAGTGCAGCGCTCCGGAAGTTGATGCTAGCCTTGGTACTGTGGAAGCACTCTGCCGAGTTAATGCATTTAATGCACTTAGAGCATTTTGTGTGGGGACACACACAATTGACTATATAAAAACAATTTCTAAAAAAACAACTTCTATAAATTCAACCTAATTTCGTAATGTAGACATACCCTAAGGTGCCACAAGGACTCCTCATTGTTTTTGCTGATACAGACTAACACGGCTACCACTCTGAAACCTGTGTGAAGTCTGTTCTTAGAATAATGCAACAGCACCTGTTTCTAAACACCTGATGGATCCAATTCTGCCACCTCTGCTCAGGCTGAGTAATACCTTACTCCTTGAGTAGCCCTGTTGATTTAACTGGGAGTGCTTAGGGGTAGGACACTGCTCAGTCTGAGGAAGGGTGGCAGAATCTGGCCCTTTGTAATAAATTAGGTACTCAGAACCTTACAGACCAATCAGGAGGCCATTGCCCGACCTGAAAATCAAGGTCTGATGCACATGCACGCACATGCATGGCATGGGGGCTGCTAGCTGCATTTGGAGGAGGATATGAGAATCTCACTGAAGCAATGTCCATAAGGCTTGGTGGGAGCGTGTGTTTTGAGCAGGCTAAAACATGACACTGTTTGAGTACAGAGAGTGCCAGAGCAGTAATATGAAGCTGAGAGATGGGAGGGAAACAGAGGAAATGCTGGGGCCATCAGGGGCCTGTCTTTGTAGCTTAGTCTCAGTCACGTGACATAGGTCACCCCCAACACATAGCAGTGGTCAGTGGCTCCTGTTAAAGGGTGGGGACGTGAGAGGCAAGGAGCAAGAGATGGGCCCAGTCCAAACACCCCTAAACTGTGGGCAAGTTCAGAGTGGAATTTCACAGCTGCCCTTAGGAGCCACATTGTCAAACAAACTCAGCAGCCAGCCACCCCCCTTGATCCAACAATCCAGCCATTTCACTGAACTCCTGCAAGGGCAGTGGAGCACTCAGCACCCACAGTGGGGCTGCATTTTCCAAGGGGCTCAGCAACCCACCACACGGTATTCTTCTGACAAACCTAGTCTCTGTGATGTGCTGAACCAAACCCCTTGCTTTGTGGGTGTTTGGGTGGCTCTGTAGTTTGAAACTAGGGCTGTCATTGCAATATTAACTGTTGATTATCAGTCCCAGGAGAGCTACCATCTTTCCCCTCCTTTCCCAGGAACTTAGAATCATAGAATCATAGAATCATAGAATATCAGGGTTGGAAGGGACCCCAGAAGGTCATCTAGTCCAACCCCCTGCTTGAAGCAGGACCAATTCCCAGTTAAATCATCCCAGCCAGGGCTTTGTCAAGCCTGACCTTAAAAACCTCTAAGGAAGGAGATTCTACCACCTCCCTAGGTAACGCATTCCAGTGTTTCACCACCCTCTTAGTGAAAAAGTTTTTCCTAATATCCAATCTAAACCTCCCCCATTGCAACTTGAGACCATTACTCCTCGTTCTGTCATCTGCTACCATTGAGAACAGTCTAGAGCCATCCTCTTTGGAACCCCCTTTCAGGTAGTTGAAAGCAGCTATCAAATCCCCCCTCATTCTTCTCTTCTGCAGACTAAACAATCCCAGCTCCCTCAGCCTCTCTTCATAAGTCGTGTGCTCTAGACCCCTAATCATTTTTGTTGCCCTTCGCTGGACTCTCTCCAATTTATCCACATCCTTCTTGTAGCGTGGGGCCCAAAACTGGACACAGTACTCCAGATGAGGTCTCACCAGTGTCGAATAGAGGGGAACGATCACGTCCCTCGATCTGCTCGCTATGCCCCTACTTATACATCCCAAAATGCCATTGGCCTTCTTGGCAACAAGGGCACACTGTTGACTCATATCCAGCTTCTCGTCCACTGTCACCCCTAGGTCCTTTTCTGCAGAACTGCTGCCTAGCCATTCGGTCCCTAGTCTGTAGCGGTGCATTGGATTCTTCCATCCTAAGTGCAGGACCCTGCACTTATCCTTATTGAACCTCATCAGATTTCTTTTGGCCCAATCCTCCAATTTGTCTAGGTCCTTCTGTATCCTATCCCTCCCCTCCAGCGTATCTACCACTCCTCCCAGTTTAGTATCATCTGCAAATTTGCTGAGAGTGCAATCCACACCATCCTCCAGATCATTTATGAAGATATTGAACAAAAGTATTCCCTTCAGAAGGCTCTTCCCTGCAGATCTCCCACATGCCTGTTCTCATGCCTTTTATTCCAGGCAGTGGAGTGGGCGAGCAGAGCTCTAAGCTAATAGACTGAATTTCTTTGCACCCCGACATCTCACCGGCTGAATGTGTTCTGATGCGACTGCTTTTGAATAAACAATATTGTGCCTACCGTTGGATGTGTTGCAGTAAGAGCTGGGTTAGAGAACTCGGACCAACATTGCCTTCACCATGACATCAAACACAGATCTAAAAACCTTAAGTGCAAACCTGCCTGTTACCCTGTGTCCTTGGACAGTGCTCTGGCCCTGTATGCATTAGCTAACTGACTCACACAACAGCTCAGCAAGGGAAGTAGTGCTCTCCATGCTGTACCTATCAACACTGCACGTACACCAGGATGTGCTGTCTCTGCACCTACAAATTCCACATCCCGCACAGGGAGGGGCTTCTTTATAGCTATAAACGTACTAAGAGAGGCTG
Organism: Natator depressus; assembly: GCF_965152275.1. Classification (NCBI taxonomy): domain Eukaryota; kingdom Metazoa; phylum Chordata; order Testudines; family Cheloniidae; genus Natator; species Natator depressus. The sequence goes on from NC_134243.1 coordinate 38,561,791, forward strand.
TCTGTACCCTACAAACCCTGTAACCCCCCCATCCCACACCAGGAGGGGCTGTCTCTGCACCTCTAACAAGCATGGAAGGGGCTGGGATCAGAATCATGGGACTGGCTTTGCTAATGCCAAAATGCCCAAAGCCAGAAAGGAATGAAAATATAATCCCATAACAGTGTAGCCAAAACCTTATCTCTATTTCCCACCACTGTCACCTACAGCGGGAAACTGTCTAACCAGCAAGGGGCTACCTCTGGCCAGCAAACCTGGCATCTTCCCCCGTGTCCAGTGGAACAGGGACAGTTCTGATGCAGAGATGTGGGGAAGGGGCTGAGGTTCTCAGGTTGTTGACAAGCATTTCCACTAGAACTGGGTGAAAAATGGTTTTCCCACCCTGTGAGGATTCTCAAAATTTCAAAACTTGTCGTGTCCCGAATCAAAATGAAAAGTCAATCTTGAAAATGTTTGTGAACCAAAAGTCTGCAAAAATTTCAGACTCAGGTCAGTTGCTTCAAGTCAACTTTTTAAAATCAGTTTTGCTTCAATTTCAACCTTTTAAAAATTTAAAAGTTTTTTTGATCATCAGTTAACTCAGATTTCAAAACAAAAAGTTTTTAAGCAGAAAATGGAACTTTTCCTTTTGTTGATTTCAAAATTTTTCCCCAAAAACTTTTCAAAATGGAAAATTCATTGACACCGACCCTGTCTTGGGAAAAGTTGTACTTTTCACAAATCAGCATTTTCTGATGAAAAACGTTCAGTCAAAGAATTCCCAACCAGCTCAAATCCACCAGCTTTCACTGAGCCCTTAATTACATTGATTATCCAGGCAAACTGATGGCGAATACTGAATTAATGTCCAGTTGCAGAATGCTGATCTGGAGGGTTAGGGAATGAGATGCTAACTGAATTCTCCTTATTATTAATTATTTTGTGTTAGTAAGTTGAATTATGGATCAAGACCCCATTGAGCTAGGTGCTGTACAAACACAGAACAAAAAGACAGGCCCTGCCCCAAAGATCTTCCAAGAGTCTTTATATTTTCAACTGTGCAAGTCAAATCCAGAGCCAGTGTCAGCAGGAGTAACTCCATTGATTTAAATGGCACCCTTATGCCAGGGCTGTATTTGGCCCTGTTCTGGCAGAAATGGTGACTAGTAACTGCCTGATGTAGAGGAAGATGAGTTGCGAGAACAGAAGGTACCAAGTATCAGAGGGGTAGCCATGTTAGTCTGTATCCACAAAAACAACGAGGAGTCCGGTGGCACCTTAAAGACTAACAGATTTATTTGGGCATAAGCTTTTGTGGGTAAAAAACCCACTTCTTCAGTTGCTATGCCCAAATAAATCTGTTAGTCTTTAAGGTGCCAGGGGACTCCTCATTTTTGAGAGCAGAAGGGTTCATCCACGCTTGTTTTCCCTCTGAGTCTCTGGCCTGTGGCCACAGTTTGCCTTTCAGATTGGCTGGCATTGGAATGCAAGGAGCACTCTAGTATAGTCCTGGAGTTTGGGCCCATCATCGCTTCTCCACCAGTATCCTGCCCACAGCTTATCAGTGAGAGGAAGGATGGGCTGGTGATCAGAAAGGCCCTAGGCTGGGTTCAATCCCCTGTTCTGCCATAGACTCCCTTTCTGACCTCGGATGAGACATCTCTTGGCCTCAGTTTCTCATCTGGGAAATGGGGATGGGCCTCCTTTCTTTGTCTTATAGCCTGTGAGCTCTCTGGGGCAGGGATGTGGTGTGTATGTAGTGTGTGTATGTGGCGTAGTACAATGGAGCCCACATCTCAGCTGGGGCCTACAGACACTACTGGGATCATAATGAATGAGGGGTAGCCTTTTAATCAACTAACATGTGTGATATTGATCTTCCCTTTTCACCCACAATCCTCACCAGGGATTGGTGCCAAGGGGCCTGTGACTTTTTAGCAAAACTCGGTTATTACACTAGATAGCAGAGGAAGGATTTTCCTGGCTGGCTGTTTCAGAAGGCATTTCTGTCATATCCATCTTTTCACTCATTCTGTATATCTGTCTAGTCAATCCTTCTCTCCATTCCATCTGTCTGCCTATCTAATCTAACAATCAGAATCACATTTACAATATACCCTCCCCATGGCGTCTGGGCACCACAGCACTTCTGTGATATAGGCTTTGTTCCTTGGAAAGAGCCTGTAAGAGTAACATATCAGCATTGCATTGTTCCAGGGAAAATGATTTTGAAATCAGGTGCCATCACCCAACCAAAACCCACATGAAAGGATGAAGGTCCTGATCCTGCATTGAAATCTGCATACATGCAGTCCTGCACCCCAGGGATCATGGGGCTTTGCCAGGGGAAAGGGCAGACTCTGCACTCATATGGAGCTCATTGCAGGATTGGGGTCTAAGTATTGGATAAAACAAATGAAAGTCACAGTAAATGAGTCATCAGGAAGGTTGCTCCGGCTGCAATGTGAAGGCACAATAGTGTGTGTGAGGGAATTAGGGCATCACGCAAGAGACATCCAAGAGGCCGGCCTGGTGGCAAGTACATTGAGCTGTCTGTAGGGGAGCCAGGATTTCTGCTTAGATTGGCAAAGCCTGTGAATGCTGGGGCAGCAGCATGTTGATTGCTAGCAACTGGTGCTGCGGAGGCTTGGGAGAGTACCATCCAGCCCTTCTAGGCCAGAAGGAAAACTGGTACCTGGGGGATGTAGGTGGGGCAATTATTTGGAAAGAAATTCAAAGCTGGATAATTTTGCTTTTCCTTGTGAATTCCCGATCAGCCATATTTTCACCATATGTTCATGCTGCTAGAGGCTGGCATTTGACAACATCAAGAGGACATTTCCTTGGGAAAGTATTTTCCCAGTGAAACTGACCTGATTTCCCAGCCACATCTGGGGGGGGGAATGGGCCCCTCCATTTCAGGGGGACAGAAAAGTGTGTCATGTGCTTGTGACAAGAATCCAACATATCAAGCTAGCTTTGATCTAGCTCAAGTACCAATAGCAGTGAACTTGTGGCAGCATGAGCAGCGATTGCTCAAGTGTGTACCCAGGATCCTGGGTGGCTTAGATTTTTAAAGATATTTAGGGACCTAAAGATGCAGATGGGTGTGTAGTGAGGTTTTCAAAGTGCCTAGACTGCTTTACAGATTCTGGAGGTCTCCCCTTGGTCCCTAAAAAGAAAATATTTGCTGCAATATTCACCCTGCCCCCGTTCCCATTGAAAGCAGCAGGAGCATGGTTGGGTAGCTTTGGGATTATGGATTTCTGGATTTGGCTGTGGATTCCTTTTCTTGGAGTGCTTTGCAAACTGGATTCGGTTCTTTCATAGAACTGGTTTCAGGAATAGACTTTGCCTGTGGTTCTCAACCCCCTCAAGAGTTGGGGGCACTGGGATCAGGGGTTTCAATTTGAGCCCAGCTCTGGTCTCTGCATTTAAAGCTTATTTAAATGGTGATTATTTTTATTAGTATTATTAGATCCACCTTTGTGCAGATGACAAAAGCTTCTCTGATACAAAGAGGGATTTTTGAACACAAGGCGAGTGGATCTCTAGGATATGGGCTAAATATAAGCAGAGTGCCTGCCTGCCATCTCAACAGCCCCCAGGTGCAGCATAGATTAACTTGTCAGGTCTATTGCATTGACAACTGAGAGCTAAAAACAACTCCTACAAGTGTTCACAATGCATTTATGAGCAAGGCAGCTTATTAGCCTGGTCAAAATTACCTTTGTATGTGCCAGGGACTTCTTAAATTAAACAAGCATGGTCTTGTGCAGAGGTGGGCAAACTGCGGCCCGCAGGACCATCCTGCCTGGCCCTTGGGCTCCTGGCCCGGGAGGCTAGCTCCCAGCCCCTCCCTTGCTGTCCTCCCTCCCCCTGAGTCATGCCACCGCGTGGACAGCGCTCTGGTTGGCGGGGCTGCACGCTCATGAAGGGCAGCACGGCAGCATGTCTGGCTCCGGCATGGTTCCCAGACATGCTGCTCTGAGCGGCATGGTAAGGGGGCTGGGGCCAGGGGGTTGGATAAGGGGCAGGGGAGCCTGGGGGGCAGTCAGGGTGGTTGGATAGGGGGTGGGGTCCTGGGGGGGATGGTTACAGGCGGGGGGTCCCGGGAGGGAGTGGTCAGGGGATGGGGAATAGGGGGCGGTTGGATAGGACAGAGGTTCTGGGGAGGCAGTCGGGGGGTGGGGAGGGGTTAGATAGGGGGTGGAGTCCCAGGGGGTGGTTAGGGGCAGGGGTCCTGGGAGGGGGCGATCAGGGGACAAGGAGCAGGGCGGGGGTTGGATGGGTGGGGGATTCTGAGGGGGACGGGAAGTGGGAGGGGGCAGATAGGGGGAGGGGGCAGATAGTGGGCAGGGGCCAGGCTGTTTGGGGAGGCACAGCCTTCCCTACCTGGCCCTCCATACAGTTTCGCACCCTGATGTGGCCCTCGGGCCAAAAAGTTTGCCCACCTCTGGTCTTGTGGTTAAGGCACTGGGTCTGGGGTTCTGGGTTATAGTCCTGTCTCTTCTACATGCTCGCTGTGTGTCCTTGGAAGTGGCACCTCACCCTTCCGTGCTTCAGTTTCCTGTCTATAAAATGGGGATACTGTAATAATCGTTCCTTTGTCTATTTAAATTGGAAACCTTCAGGGTAGGGACTGTCTCTTACTATATGTATATACGGTGTCCAGGACAGAGGGCACCTGATCTTGGTTGGAGCATTTAGGTGCTATCACAATAATTACAGTTCTGCCTACTAGCTGAACTACAGCTTCCATTCCTCCTGGAGTGGCTCCCTCAACCCCACATCAAAGCTCCGCTGCAGTATGGGAGTACACCTAGCCAGCATGGATTGAACATTGCTGAGGGGTTGTTCCAGGGAGGCACGGGGTGCTGTGGACTCTGCTGCTACAGGGACACTGTAGTGGGGTGGATTGGCCGTCCACAGACCTGGAGGGGGAGGAGCCCCTCATTGAACCCTGAGGGGCAGAGCCACGCCACGCTCAGCCCTCCTGTCCGAAGTTAGTGGGCGGGACTGGAAGTACAAAAGGCGAGCCAGAGAACCCAGCTGGAAGGCAGCCGCCGGAGGAGCCAGATGCCTCCCGTGAGTTCCCAAGCTGGGAGGCTTCTGCAGACCCCAAGGGAGCCGAGGACTGGCCAGGACCGGCAGGGCCATTTACAGACCCGAGCACGGAGGAGCTCCAAGCACTGACAGAGGCCTTCTTCCCTGATGACCAGGAAAATCCTCTACAGAGCCAGGTACACCCTGAGGGGGAGTTAGGAAGTGGCCCAGGGGTAGCTGATCCCTGTCTGGCTGCAACGCTGACAGTGAGCAAGTCAGCTTTTGCGGTCAGGATCCCCGCTGACCCAGTGGCCACTGCTAGGGCCCTGGGCCGGGACGCAGTGGAGTGGGTGGGTCTGTGTTCCCCCCTGCCACCCCAATCCATGGGTGGCAGTCTCCCACTCTCTGAGGCAAGAAGCCTGCGCTTGTCAGCCCTCCACCAGAGCTAGGAGGCCCAACTGTTTGCTGCTCAGCCTGAGTGCAGGCTGAGCCAGAGACTCTTTGCTGCCCTGCCCTGACCAGGTGGCTCCATTAACTGTGTGTGTTGTTCGGCCCTGAATGCAGGCCCAAGCTCCCGTCGCCCTGCTGATTCCCCATGTCAGGCGACCCCAGAGACGTACTGGGGTGGATTGGCGGCCCACAGACCCAGAGGAGGAGGAGCCACTCCTCCCCCCCACCCCACACTGACTACAGACACCCAGCCCTTGCGAGCCTAGGAGCAAGGGTCTGAGCATTAAACCTTATCCTCTACACACTTGTGTTGTGCTATCATTGAGTTGGTCTCTGGGGGCTCTCAGTTTGAATCCTCTGATACTGTGTGTGCTGTATGGACGGGAGGAATGGACTGGGATTCCTTGGTATGTCCAACCCTGAGTCCACACAATTCTTAGCCATTCTGATCTGGTGATCCTGTAGCTTTTTCACACCACTGCGTGACGGAAGTTACATTGACTTAAGCAGTAGTGTAGACAAGTCCACATTCTCTCCTCGGGGAAGAAGCATGTGCAGTGGAGTGTCTTGTTTTGGTAGATGTTGCTCTGTAATTATGGTAGAGAAGGCAGGCCAAAGAAATGTGCCTTGCCCTAGGAGCAGAAGGTGGTGAGGTTTGGGATGGTCCTAAGTTCCTGAGAGACTTGACTCCAGAGACTTGGACTAGCCCCCCAAGAAAGTTCTGTCTCCTGCACAATGAGCTTTACCCTGATTGTAGAGAGATCCGTTGTGCCAGAAGAGCAGAGATGTTGACCATGGTCTGCATCCTGAAGCTTTTGGTGATCTTTTAGATACCCAGGCCATGGAGCATCTTGAAGATAAGGACCAAGACCTTGAACCTGATTTGGTGTTTAATGGGAAGCCAGTGTAGAGAGAGAGGAGGACAGGTTTGATGTGCTCATGGTAGTAAAGATCCATCCTAGAGTACTGTTAAGGAGTAAAGATAGTCTCCTGCTCCTCCACTACCTTCTGTCCTACCTTGAGGGAGTTTTATAATTTGGGCAAAATACTTTGACAGTAGAAGAAAGCATAGGGGCTCTCCATAAACTACATTACACATGCTGTGGTGATTTTCAAGCCCCAAGCACCCCTTGTGACACTTTGTAACAATAAAACAAATATGCAGAATTAAGGACCTAGCCACACACTAATGCATTATATAATATATGAATAGCCTGTAAACCCCACCCTCAGATGGGGTTATTCTAATTAGGGGTGGAGTTAAGGCCCTGGAGCTATAGTTCTGATCTTGATGGCTGATGGTCTGAGTTGGTTCTGGAGAGACCTGCTCTATTTTTATCTTGGCTTATTGCAACCATTTTATTTTGCAGTCTCATCTGTGACTTGTTTTGTGTGATCATGTGTGTGCACTCAGTAACGAAATCTCACGCTAAACCACATGAGCAATGCTAGTTGCACGACAACAGTCTGGATGCAGCAGGGTTTTTTCCAAGTGCCATCCACTCCCCAACCTGCAAACCAGCACAAGAGAGATCAGGATTATCTGTGGAATGTTCCCAGATTCTACTTGCTCTGGGAGTTGCAGGGTGAAGCTTTGCTAGCCCCAGATGTGGTAGAATGGGATCCTACTGAGTGCACTTGCCTAAGGCTATTGCTCTACATTCACTATCACTTATGGCAAAGTCCTGAAGTCCTCATGCAGGCAAAACTTCCCTTGATTTCAGTAAGAGTTTGCCTGAGTACAGAGGAGTAAAAGCTGAGTAGCAACCTCAGCATCTGGCCCCCTGACTTGAATGGGAGTTTTGCCTGAGTAAAGAATTCCAGGATTCGACCCTTGGTGAAATGGGAACCACCTGTTTCCCCAATGTAATATTCCACAGACTCTCTCTTTGGATTATTCTAATCAAATTAATGTTTCATACCCGGATAAGAACAGCTCTTTGGAGATGAATAGCTGTATAATGTGGATGTGTTTCAACTCCTGCTGGAAGACTTTAGGTTAATGGTAGCAGGTGGTTGAGATGAGAGATTAAAAAACCCTCAACAATCAATATTCAGTCATAATCTGAGAGGAAAACAATATTTCTTCTCAAAAATATTAACACCAAAGACATGATGAATCTTTGAATTATATTCAAATTGGGGAAGAATCCAGCCTCCTTGGACTCTGATGTTTGGACAAGTATGGATTCTGACTAGCCCTGATCTTGTGTCTAGGACACTAGACTGGGACCTGGGTTCAGTTCCTGGCTGTGCCACCGATCTGCTGGGTGATGTTGGGCAAGTCACTTCACCTCTCTGTGTCTGTTTCCCCTCCTGCCCTTTGTTTAGATTGTAAGGTCTTTGGGGGCAGGCACTGTCTATATATTTATATAGCACCTAGGACATGGGGCCCTGATCTCAGCTGAGGCCTCTAGATGCTATATAGTAATTATAATAATAACGGGGTGAGGTGGTCCCTTAGGTAGCTTGGCCCGGTGTGTTTAGAAGATCTTGAACATAACTTGATATTTTCTAGGAAGTCAGCATAAGGAGCAGAGCATCAAACTAAGGTGTCTACACAATGTCTACACAATGCCCTGCAGTGCCAGGCCCACCAGCCATGTGGAATGTTTGGATAAGGGACCTAGGAAGCCTGTGAATCTTGTAGTGTTTTTTCCATGCTCCAGCAGAAAGGCTGTTTAGTTTCACTGAAGACATCTGCATGAACATTGCTGCTAGGGCTGTCTATTAACTCACATGGTTAACTCGAAAATATTAATCGTGATTTAAAAAATTAATCGTGATTAATCACACTGTTAAACAATAGAATAACAATTGAAATTTATTAAATATTTTTGGATGTTTTTCTACATTTTCAAATATATTGATTTCAATTACAATACAGAATACAAAGTGGACAGTGCTCACTTTATATTATTTTTTATTAAAATATTTGCACTGTAAAAAAGATAAACAAAAGAAACACTATTTTTCAATTCACCTCATACAAGTACTGTAGTGCAATCTCTTTATCATGAAAGTGCAACTTACACATGTAGGTTTTTTTGTTACATTAACTGCACACAAAAACAAAACAGTGTAAAACTTTAGAGCCTACAAATCCACTCAGTCCTTCTATTTCAGCGAATTGCTAAGGCCGGGTCTACACTATGAGTTTATGTTGAATTTAGCAGCATTAAATTGAATTAACCCTGCACCTGTCAGCACAATTAAGCCATTTTTGTCGACATAAAGGGCTCTTAAAATCGATTTCTGTACTCCTCCCTGACGAGGGGATTAGCGCTGAAATCGACATCGCCATTTAGAATTAGGGTTTGTGTGGATGCAATTCGATGGTATTGGCCTCCGGGAGCTATCCCACAGTGCACCATTGTGACCGCTCTGGACAGCACTCTGAACTTGGATGCAACTCTCCAGGTGTACAGGAAAAGCCCCGGGAACTTTTGAATCTCATTTGTTTGGCTAGGTGAGCTCATCAGCACAGGTGACCACGCAGTTCCAGAATCGAAAAAGAGCTCCAACATGGACCGAACAGGAGGTGCTGGATCTGATCGCTGTATGGGGAGACGAATCCATGCTATCAGAACTACGTTGCAAAAGACAAAATGCCAAAACATTTAAAAAAATCTCCAAGGCCATGATGGACAGAGGCTACAGCAGGGACGCAACACAGTGCTGCATGAAACTTAACTGGATGCGCGATTAAATATTCTCTGAGCTCATGCAGTCATCCGGCACTGACAGAGCTCAGCAGAACGTGTGGAGGGGCACAGTACAGGAAAGCAGCCAGTGAACGTGAGGACAGGAGGGATGATCAAGATGAGAGGTGGCAGCAGGAAGATCAGAGGAGGTAGGATGCAATGCTGGGGCTACTCTGGGATCAAACGGACATTCTCCGGCGTCTGGTGGATGTTCAGGAACGGCAGCAAGATCACAGACTGCCACTGCAGCCCCTGTTTAACCACCCTCCCTCCTCCCCAAGTTCCATAGCCTCCTCACCCAGACACCCAAGAACGCGGGGGGCGGGGGGGGGGAGGCTCTGGGCACCCAACCACTCCACTCCAGTGGACAGCCCAAGCAACAGAAGGCTGTCATTCAACAAGTTTTGAACAAGTGGCCTTTTCCTTCCCTCCTATCCTCCTCCCACACCCCACCTGGGCTACCTTGTGAGTTATCTCCCTATTTTTATAATCAATTAACAAAGAATACATGGTTTTTAAACGATAGTGACTTTATTTCCTTTGCAAGCAAGCTGTGATCAAAGGGGGGAGGGCGGGAGGCTTACAGGGAATTAGAGTCAACCAAGGGGGTGGGTTTTCATCAAGGAGAAACAAAAAGAAGTGTCACATGGTACCCTGGCCAGTCATGAAACTGGTTTTCAAAGCTTCTCTGATGCGCAGCGCTTCCTGCTGTGCTCTTCTAATTGCCCTGATGTCTGGCTGCACGTATTCAGCGGCTAGGCGATTTGCCTCAACCTCCCACCCCGCCATAAACGTCTCCCCCTTACTCTCACAGATATTGTGGAGCACACAGCAAGCAGGAATAGCAATGGGAATATTGGTTTCGCTGAGGTCTAACCAAGTCAGTAAACTGCACCAGCGCGCTTTTAAACATCCAAATGCACATTCTACCACCATTCTGCACTTGCTCAGCCTATAGTTGAGCAGCTCCTTACTACTGTCCAGAGTGCCTGTGTACAGCTTCATGAGCCAGGGCATTAAGGGGTAGGCTGGATCTCCAAGGATAACTATCGGCATTTCAACATCCCCAATGGTTATTTTCTGGTCTGGGAATGAAGTCCCTTGCTGCAGCTGTTCATACAGACCAGAGTTCCTGAAGACACGAGCGTCATGAACCTTTCCTGGCCATCCCACCAGTGCTTGCAGCACCATTGAAAAGTACCCCATGCGGTTTATGTACTGGCTGCCCTGGTGGTCCGGTCCCAAGATAGGGATATGCATTCCGTCTATCACCCCACCACAGTTAAGGAATCCCATTGAAGCAAAGCCATCTACTATGACCTGCACATTTCCCAGAGTCACTACCTTTGATAGCAGTAGCCCAATGATTGCGTTGGCTACTTGCATCACAGCAACCCCCACAGTAGCTTTGCCCACTCCAAATTGATTCCCGACTGACTGGTAGCTGTCTGGCATTGCAAGCTTCCACAGGGCTACCGCCACTCGCTTCTCAACTGTGAGGGCTGCTCTCATCTTGGTATTCTTGCGCTTCAGGGCAGGGGAAAGCAAGTCACAAAGTTCCATGAAAGTGCCCTTACGCATGCGAAAGTTTCGGAGCCACTGGGAATCATCCTAAACCTGCAACACTATGCTTTCCCACCAGTCTGTGCTTGTTTCCCGGGCCCAGAATTGGCGTTCTACGGTATGAGCCTGCCCCATTAACACCATGATCTCCAAATTGCCGGGGACCACGGTTTTAGAGAAATGTGTGTCCATGTCCTCATCACTCTCGTCACCGTGCTGCCGTCACCTCCTCTCTTGGTTTTTCAGGTTCTGGTTCCGCATAAACCGCACGATAATGCGCAAGGTGTTTACAATGGTCATAACTGCTGCGGTGAACTGAACGGGCTCCATGCTTGCCATGCTATGTCATCTGCTCAGGGAATCCAGGGAAAAGGGCGCAAAATGATTGTCTGCCATTGCTTTCACGGAGGGAGGGTTGACTGACGACATTTACCCATAACCACCCGCAACAAATTTTTGGCCCCATCAGACATTGGGAGCTCAGCCCAGAATTCCAATGGGCAGCGGGGACTGCGGGAACTGTGGGATATGTGAAAGTAGAATGAATTATATTGAAATTATAATTCATTAAAGAAATGCTACTTGAAGGGTTTGTTGAAATATAGTTGTCAGGAAGAGAAACATTAAGGAGTGTGAGACAATGGGTCCTCAAACTAATTAACTTAGAGCTCCTGCTGAGCTAGGAGATTGGTAAACGTTAGTATGCAAATAAGATATGTATGTATATTTGTCAGTTTCTGCTTCCTTTTGTCTCTTATGTTAAATTGGCTTTGGCTTAGCTGTATAAATAAGTTATCTTTAGCCTCAGAGAGGGGCTCACATCTGGGTGCATTAGCAAGGCGCTTTGCTAATAAACAGAGTGGTCTGACAAATTATGTGAGTCCTGAATCTGACTTTGACAGATAGCTACCCACAGTGCACCGCTCAGAATGTCAACGATTGTCACGGTACTGTGGACGCATACCGCCAAATTAATGTGCTTAGTGTGGGTGCATGCACTCAACTTTATACAATCTGTTCCCAAAAATCGACTTCTGTAAAATCAGAGTCATTTTGTAGTGTAGACATACCCTAAGAGAAACAAGTTTGTTTACATTTACGGGAGGTAATGCTGCCCACTTAATTACAATGTCTCCTGAAAGTGAGAATAGACGTTGTAGCTGGTGTCACAAGATATTTACGTGCCAGATGCGCTAAAGATTCATCTGCCTCTTCATGCTTTGGCCATCGTCCCAGAGGACATGCTTCCATGCTAACGACACTTGTTAAAAAAATAATGCGTTAATTAAATTTGTGACTGAACTCCTTGTGGGAGAATTATATCTGTCCTGATCTGTTTTACCCGCATTCTGCCATATATTTCATGTTATAGCAGTCTCAGATGATGCCCCAGCACATGTTGTTCATTTTAAGAACACTTTTGCTGCAAATTTGACAAAATGCAAAGAAGATACCAATATGAAATTTCTAAAGATAGCTACAGCACTCGACCCAAGATTTAAGAATCTGAAGTGCCTTCCAAAATCTGAGAGGGATGAGGTGTGGAGCATGCTTTCAGATGTCTTAAAAGAGCAACAGTCCAATTCAGAAACTACAGAACCCAAACCACCAAAAAAGAAAATCAACCTTCTGCTGGTGGCATCTGACTCAGATGATGAAAATGAACATGCGTTGGTCTGCACTGCTTTGGACCATTATCGAGCAGAACCTGTCATCAATATGTACACATGTCCTCTGGAATGGTGGCTGAAGCATCAAGGGACATATGAATCTTTAGCACATCTGGCATGTAAATATCTTGCAACACTGGCTACAACAGTGCCATGCAAATGCCTGTTCTCACTTTCAGGTGACATAAACAAGAAGCAGGCAGCATTATCTTCAGCAAATGTAAACAAACTTGTTTATCTGAGCGATTGGCTGAACAAGAAGTAGGACTGATTGGACTTGTAGGGTCCAGTTTTACATTGTTTTATTTTTGAATGCAGGTTTTTTTGTACCTAATTCTACATTTGTAAGTTCAATTTTGATGATAAAGAGATTGCAGTACAGTACTCATATTAGGTGAATTGAAAAATACTATTTCTTGTTTTTTACAGAGCAAATATTTGTAATAAAAAATAAATATAAAGTGAGCACTGTACACTTTGTATTCTGTGTTGTAATTGAAATCAATATATTTGAAAATGTAGAAAACATCCAAAAATATTTAAATAAATGGTATTCTATTATTGTTTAACAGCGTGATTAATCACGATAAATTTTTTTAATCACTTGACAGTCCTAATTGCTGCAGATTTCTGCCAAAAACTGCAGGGAATCTGTTCTTTCTTCAGTGAGATTTGCCCATAACGGAGTCCAAGCATTAAGGGTGATATTTAAGTTAGAGATGGAGCTGAGATGCTTCCCGAATGAATTTCTGTACAGTAGCACCATCGAGTGCATTTGTCTCTCTGTATTAGCATTTCAACCTCTGGCCCAGATCAGCCCCCTCCCAGCAACAAGAACATATGGGAGGGCCAAGGTTAGGCAGAGAATTCCACTGCCTTGAAACTTCTTCATACAATGTGAGTGGGTGGTGGCGCCATGCGATCCCTGGGGAAATCGTATGGCTCTAGAGGTAGTCACAGAATACCAGGGCTTCACCCACCAGTCACAGTGCCTCTGTGGGTCATGCTTCCTTGCCGGAAGTATAGCTCCATCAGGAACCTCACCCCGTTGCAAAGCACTAAACTAAAGTAGACGGTGGAGAGAATGGGCCAGGATCTAAGAATGGGTGTGGGTGGATTCATAGATTCTGGACCATTGTGATCATCTAGACTCATGTTCTGGATACAGAGGTCATTCCTACATCTAGCCCAGGGGTGGGCAAACTTTTTGGCCCAAGGGCCACATTGGGGTGTGAAACTGTATGGAGGGCCAGGTAGGGAAGTCTGTGCCTCCCCAAACAGCCTGGCCCCCGCCCCCTATCCGTCCCCTCCCACTTCCTGCCCCCCTCAGAACCCTCCCCATCAAACCCTCCGCTCCTTGTCCCCTGACCGCCCCCTCCCAGGACCCCCACCCCAACCGCCCCCCGGGATTCCACCCCCATCTAACCTCCTGCTGCTGCCTGTCCTCGACTGCCCCCCCCCGAACCTCTGCCCTATCCAACCTCCCCCTGTTCCCCATCCCTTGACCGCCCCCTCCTGGGACCCCACCCCCTATCCAACTGCTCCCTGACTGCCCCCCAGGACTCCCTGCCCCTTATCCAACCCCCCAGCCCGAGCCCCCTTACCATGCCGCTCAGAGCAGCATGTCTGGGAGCCGCGCTGGAGCCAGACACGCTGCCATGCTGCCCTGCATGAGCCCACAGACCCACCGCCCAGAGCGCTGCCCATGTGGTGGCGTAACTGCGGAGGAGGAGGGACAGCAGGGGAGGGTCCGGGGGCTAGCCTCCCTGGCCAGAAGCTCAGGGGCTGGGCAGGACAGTCCCACAGGCTGGATGTGGCCCACGGGCCGTAGTTTACCCACCTTTGCCTTAGTGGACCCCAAATTCGCCCAAGTGATCATTCAACCCTTCAAGACAAATTCTTTAAACTTGCCTACAACCAAGTTGCCTGTCCGCTATAAGGGCTGGTCAGGAATGTGGATTTTTGCAGTCTATGACGATTATCCCATTCCTATGCTGCTGGAGGAAGACTTGGCCAACCATGTGAAGCTAGCCAAGAGGGTGGGAATGGTCACCCGCAGCGAGGCTAAGCGAGCTGTCACACCTAGCTCTGTTCCTGAGCCTTCTACTTGGGCCCAGTCTGTGTTACCAGAGACCGAGACTGAGGTGGTGGAACCGGATCCCCTGCCAACGACTGCAACAGCCGTAGTGGATCCAGTCCCAGAGACCCAGCCAGAGCCAGTCCCAAAACCGGAACTGGCAGAGCAACCAGCACCAGAACCATTGTCAGCACTGAATCCAGCGCTTGCAACCTCATCTGCAACTCCAACACCAGGAGGCACCACCGAGCCTGCCCTGGCAGCAGCAGCTAAACCTGCACAAGAGGCTCAGCCGGAGCCTGAACCCCAACCTAGTGCACCCGCGGAGAGCAGTTTACAGTCACTGGAACCAACCCCATCCCCTGCATCGCTTCCAGAGGGACCAAGCCCAGGTCCACCATCCCGTGAGGAACTGATGTCTCCAGCGTCAAGGGAACAGTTCCAGGCCAAGCAGGAAGCAGATGAAAGCCTCCAGGGACCTTGGACAGTGGCACAGAGTGGGAAAACCCCAACACCAGGTCAAAGCCCCTCTCCCGCCACTCCCCATCATTGAGGTTCCATTTCAGTGAGTAGCTGTGGATATTCTGGGTCCTTTTCCGAAAAAGACACCCAGAGGAAAGCAGTACATACTGACTTTCATGGATTTTGCTACCCGATGGCTGGAAGCAGTAGCTCTAAGCAACACCAGAGCTAAAATCGTGTGCCAGGCATTAACAGACATTTTTGCCAGGGTAGGTTGGCCCTCCGACATCTTCACAGATGCAGGAACTAATTTCTTGGCAGGAACTATGGAAAGCCTTTGGGAAGCTCATGGGGTGAATCACTTGTTGTCACCCCTTACCATCATCAAACAAATGGCCTGATGGAAAAGTTTAATGGAACTTTGGGGGTCATGATACGTAAATTCGTAAATGAGCATTCCAACAATAGGGACCTAGTGTTGCAGTAGTTGCTCTTTGCCTACAGAGCTGTACCACATCTCAGTTTAGGGTTTTCACCATTTGAACTTGTGTATGGCCGTAAGGTTAAGGGGCCATTACAGTTGGTGAAGCAGCAGTGGGAGGGGATTACATCTTCTCCAGGAACTAACATTCTGAACTTGATAAACAACCTACAAAACACCCTCCAAAACTCTTTAGCCCTTGCTAGAGAAAACCTAAAAGATGTCCAGGAAGAGCTAAAGGCCTGGTATGATAAACATGCCCGAGAGCGTTCCTTCAAAGTAGGGGACCAGGTCATGGTCTTGAAGGCGCTCCAGGCCCATAAGATGGAAGCGTCGTGGAAAGGGCCATTTACGGTCCAAGAGCACCTGGGAGCAGTTAACTATCTCATAGCATCCCCCACCTCAACCCTAAAGCCTAAAGTGTACCATGTTAATTCTCTAAAGCCCTTTTATTCCAGAGAATTAAAGGTTTGTCAGGTTACAGCCCAGGGAGGAGATGACACTGAGTGGCCTGAAGGTGTCTATTATGAAGGAAAAAGTGACGGTGGCGTGGAAGAGGTGAACCTCTCAATGACCCTCAGATGTATGCAGCGACAGCAGATCAAGGAGCTGTGCACTAGCTTCATGCCGATGTTCTCAGCCACCGTAGGACGAACCGAACGGGCATACCACTCCATTGACACAGGTAATGCTCGCCCAATTAGAGCCCAACCTTCTTGGGTGTCTCCTCAAGCCAAAACTGCTAATGAACAGGCTATCCAGGACATGCTACAGATGGGTGTAATCCACCTCTCTGAAAGTGCATGGACATCTCCAGTGTTTCTAGTTCCCAACCAGATGGGGAAATACGCTTTTGCGTGGACTACCGTAAGCTAAATGCTGTAACTTGCCCAGACAATTATCCAATGCCACGCACAGATGAGATATTGGAGAAACTTGGACGTGCCCAGTTCATCTCTACCTTAGACTTAACCAAGGGGTACTAGCAAGTACCGCTAGATGAATCCATCAGCCTTCATCACCCATGAGGGGCTGTATGAATTTAATGTGCTCCTTATGAGCTGTGAAATGCACCCACCACCTTCCAGAAACTTGTAGATAGTCTCCTAGAGGGATTGGGAGAATCTGCAGTCACATACCTTGACAATGTGGCCATATTTTCGGATTCATGAGCAGAACACCTGGAGCATCTACGAAAAGTCTTCGAGCGCATAAGGAAGGCAGGACTAACTGTTTAGGGTAAAAAGTGTCAAATAGGCCTAAACAGAGTAACATACCTTGGACACCAGGTGGGTCAAGGAACTATCAGCCCCCTACAGGGCAAAGTAAATGCTATCCAAAAGTGGCCTGTCCCAAAGTCAAAGAAACAGGTCCAATCCTTCTTAGGCTTGGTCGGATATTACAGGCAATTTGAACCGCACTACAGCCAAATCGCTGCCCCACTGACAGACCTAACGAAAGAGAAACAGCCAAATGCAGTTCAGTGGATTAAAGAATGTCAGAAGGCCTTTAACCAGCTTAAAGCGACACTCATGTCTGACCCTGTACTAAGGGCCCCAGACTTTGACAAACCGTTCCTAGTAACCACAGATGCGTCCGAGTGTGGTGTGGGAGTAGTCTTAATCCAGGAAGGACTGGATCAAGAATTCCATCCTGTTGTGTTTCTCAGCAAAAAACTGTCTGAGAGGGAAAGCCACTGGTCAATCACCATTATGTACGCTCTGGAAAAGCTACACCCATATATTTGGGGACAGCGTTTCCACTTGCAAACCTGCAAACCTTCATGCTGTGCTGAAGTGGCTTCATACCGTCAAGGAAAATAACAAAAAACTTCTTCGGTGGAGTTTAGCTCTCCAACATTTTGATTTTGAAATACAACACATTTCAGGGGCTTCTAATAAAGTGGCTGATGCAGTCTCCCGTGAAAGTTTCCCAGAATCAACTAGTTAAAATTGTCCTTAAAATGTGAAAAATATTGTTAGTTTTTATATAATCAGTAGTATGTCTAAAGGTGCATGTGTCTTATTAACTCTGTTTTCTCCTAGAGCTCCTGGAAGAGATCACAGCCAGTGTGGAACAGGCTATCCAGCACCATCTGTGATTTGGGGGGCGTGTCATAAACATAAATATGAGGGTAGCGTAAAATCTCTCCTTGCTGCTGTACTGAATCGCTTTACCTATAAGGGGTTAAAAAGCTCAAATAACCTGGTTGGCACCTGACCAAAAGGTCCAATAAGGAAAGAAGATACTTTCAAATCTGTGTGGGGAGGTTTTGTTTGTGCTCTCTTTATTTGTTCCCTCTCCGGACGGAGAGAGAAGCCAAGCAGGGACAACATCTCCTGAAAACATACCTGGAATAATCCAGCTAAGAATTACAAAAATTGTAAGTGAGGCAAGGAAATGCGTTAGGTTATCTTTCATCTTAGCTTGTAAATTTTCCCTATGCTAAGATGTAGTTTTATTCCTGTTTTGTAACTGTGAAGCTGAGTCCAGAGGGGAGTCCTCTGTGTTTTAAACCTTTTTATTACCCTGTAAAGTTACCTTCCATCCTGATTTTACAGGTGCGATTCTTTTTTCTTTATAATAAAATTCTTCTTTTAAGAACCTGATTAATTTTCAGTGTCCTGAAAACCAAAGGGTTTGGTCTGGGCTCACGTTGTAACCAGGAAAGGGGGTGAAGGGGTTTGGGGGGATATTTTGGAGGAATAGGGACTCCAGGTGACACTTTCCTCAATTTTTATATGAATCACTTGGTGGTGGCAGCAATACTGTCCAAGGACAAGGAAAGGAATTTGGGCCTTGGGGAATTTTTTAACCTAAACTGGTAGAATATAAGATTAGGGGGTCTTTCATGTGGATCCCCACATCTGTACCCCAGAGTTCAGAGTGGGGAGGGAACCCTGACAGGGAGACAGGAGACCACTTATCTGGGGTACAGCTTGAACTTCCTCATCGGGAAAGTTCAAGCACTCCAGGAATACCAGGCGCTGACCACAAAGAGGCAGGTGCGTCAATTCTTGGGCTTAGCTGGATATTACTGGCGGTTTGTACCCCACTTCACAACCATTGCCACCCCTCTGATGGAGCTCCTGACCAAAGACAACCGCCGAGTTTGCTGGTCCAACAAATGAGAGAAGGTCTTTCAAACCATCAAGGAATGGCTGTGTAGCAAGCCAGTACTCTTCAGCCCTGACTTTCATTGTGGATTCATCATTCAGACCAATGCCTCAGGAGTAGGGGTTGGGGCAGTCCTCTCACAGGAGGTGGACGGGGAGGAACACCCTATTGTTTATCTCAGTTGGAAGCTGTTCGCGAGAGAAAAGAATTACTCCATCATTGAAAAAGAGGCCCTAGCAGTTAAGGGGCGGTCAACGCCCACGCCAATTACATCCTCGGGGCCCCCTTTATACTGGTTATGGACCATGCACCCCTGAAGTGGCTCAGTAAGATGAAGGACACTAACGCCAGGCTTATGCAGCTGTATCTAGCTGCGCAGCCCTATACCTTCACCATTCACCGTCGGGCGGGGAGGGACAATGCCAACGCTGACTTTCTATTCCGCTTAAGGGAGGGTGAGGTCACCAGCTCTGAAAGTCAGGAGCTGGATTTGAGGGGTGGGGTGTGTAGGGAGCTGGGGTGGCCTCCCTCCGAACCAGAGGGTAAAGAGCCACTCTCTCAGCCTGAGTGGGCTGGGCTAGGCCAAGCTTACTCCACCCCCAAGAAGGGGAGGGATGGAACAGGAAGTACAAAAGGCGGGGCCCTTAGCCCCATCAGGGCAGCACCAGGGAGGGAGGGAGACACAGACTGCTGGCTGTTTCCTGTAGACCCTGCTGCCAAACCAGGGAATGCCTGGACCAGGGGAAACCTGACCCCGAGGAAGGACTCGGGCTATCAGGACTGCTGGCTGCAGAGTACCCTGAGGGACTGGAGGAGTCGTGCAGCGACTCCAGCCAGAGTAAGCCTGATGCTGAGGGCAAGCTGGAGCTACCAGGGCTACTGGCAGCTGAATATCCCAAAGAGTTGGAGGAACCAGAGGGACCCACTTGAGAGACCAGGTAGGAAGTAGCCCAGGGGCAGACCTGGACAGTGCAGTGAGTAAGTATTTGGTCAGTGTGTTGTAGACAGATCCCCACTGACCCAGTGGTGGGACCCTCTCCTCCTGCCACTATCAGGGCCCTGGGCTGCAATGCAGTGGAGTCAGGTAGGCCTGCATTCTTCTACCCCTACCACTCTGCCTTGGGTGGCAGAACCCCGATAAAGAGCTCTGACTCTTCCCAGCACTCCCCTGCCTGAGGGGCACATCACAGACTCTTGCTGGTGACCCCCTGCCTGAGGGTAGCATCACTGACTCTTGCCGGTGCTCCCCAGCTTGAGGGGTGTGTCACAGACTCTGGCCAGTACTCCTGTGTCACGCCAATTATGACAGCACACCTCCCTCTGCTAATTCCCCGTCAACGGAGAGGTGTGACCAAGGCCTTTTGGCGAGGCAGTAGCTCCCCACCGCCCCCCAGCAGCTCGGCAGACCAACTGAGACCTTGCTACAGAGCCCTTTCCTGGTACTGGGTCCCTTCTCTCACCTGGATCCTTCCTCAGGATCTTGTAACACCGTGGCCCACAAGGCCCCCCGCTTCTTCCAGGAGGGATCCTTCTGTGGCTAGCTCTAGAATTCAGCTGCTGGGTTTGGGGCCCAGCCCTCATTGCTGTGCCTTAGTTTTCCTTTGTTGGTCTCAGCCCTGTTAAGCCCTGTCCCTGGCACCTCACTTCCCCCCATTGGAGGTTCCACACACCCCTGCTGGGTGGATTGCTGGTGCCAGGTCAAGTGACCCTCTCTGACCTCAGACACAGGCAAGAACGAGAGTGCCGTTTGGCCAGCTCTTCGGTCCATTCCCCATCAGCACCTCTGCAGGTAGCTAATTCTGCACCCCAACCTCTTAGGGGCCTGCATTCAGATGTATCCTCCCTACAGGACCTTAACTGAGAGTCCGACCACCCCCAGCACCTGTGTCCCTCTCAGCTCCAGGGGTCTGTCATAAATATAAAGGGAAGGGTAAACACCTTTAAAATCCCTCCTGGCCAGAGGAAAAACCCTTTCACCTGTAAAGGGTTAAGAAGCTAGGATAACCTCACTGGCACCTGACCAAAATGACCAATGAAGAGACAAGATACTTTCAAAAGCTGGGGGGAGGGAAAAACAAAGCCTCTCTGGCTGTCTGGGTGATGCCTTTGCCGGGGACAGAACAGGAATGGAGTCTTAGAACTTAGTAAATAATCTAGCTAGGTATGCGTTAGATTCTGATTCCTTTAAATGGCTGAGAAAATAAGCTGTGCTGAATGGAATGTAGATTCCTGTTTTTGTGTCTTTTTGTAACTTAAGGTTTTGCCTAGAGGGATTCTCTATGTTTTGAACCTGATTACCCTGTAAGGTATTTACCATCCTGATTTTGGTGATTCTTTTTGCTTTTTCTTCTATTAAAATTCTTTGTTTAAGAACCTGATTGCTTTTTCATTGTTCTTAAGATCCAAGGGTTTGGGTCTGTGTTCACCTATGCAAATTGGTGAGGATTTTATCAAGCCTTCCCCAGGAAATAGGGTCTAAAGGTAAGGGAGGATTTTGGGGGGAAAGACGTTTCCAAACAGGCTCTTTCCCAGTAATATACTGGTTAGATGTTTGGTGGTGGCAGCAATAAAGTCCAAGGGCAAAAGGTAAAATAGTTTGTACCTTGGGGAAGTTTTAACCTAAGCTGGTAAATCATAGAATCATAGAATATCAGGGTTGGAAGGGACCCCAGAAGGTCATCTAGTCCAACCCCCTGCTCAAAGCAGGACCAATTCCCAGTTAAATCATCCCAGCCAGGGCTTTGTCAAGCCTGACCTTAAAAACCTCTAAGGAAGGAGATTCTACCACCTCCCTAGGTAACGCATTCCAGTGTTTCACCACCCTCTTAGTGAAAAAGTTTTTCCTAATATCCAATCTAAACCTCCCCCATTGCAACTTGAGACCATTACTCCTCGTTCTGTCATCTGCTACCATTGAGAACAGTCTAGAGCCATCCTCTTTGGAACCCCCTTTCAGGTAGTTGAAAGCAGCTATCAAATCCCCCCTCATTCTTCTCTTCTGCAGACTAAACAATCCCAGCTCCCTCAGCCTCTCTTCATAAGTCATGTGCTCTAGACCCTTAATCATTTTTGTTGCCCTTCGCTGGACTCTCTCCAATTTATCCACATCCTTCTTGTAGCGTGGGGCCCAAAACTGGACACAGTACTCCAGATGAGGCCTCACCAGTGTCGAATAGAGGGGAACGATCACGTCCCTCGATCTGCTCGCTATGCCCCTACTTATACATCCCAAAATGCCATTGGCCTTCTTGGCAACAAGGGCACACTGTTGACTCATATCCAGCTTCTCGTCCACTGTCACCCCTAGGTCCTTTTCCGCAGAACTGCTGCCTAGCCATTCGGTCCCTAGTCTGTAGCGGTGCATTGGATTCTTCCATCCTAAGTGCAGGACCCTGCACTTATCCTTATTGAACCTCATCAGATTTCTTTTGGCCCAATCCTCCAATTTGTCTAGGTCCTTCTGTATCCTATCCCTCCCCTCCAGCGTATCTACCACTCCTCCCAGTTTAGTATCATCTGCAAATTTGCTGAGAGTGCAATCCACACCATCCTCCAGATCATTTATGAAGATATTGAACAAAACCGGCCCCAGGACCGACCCCTGGGGCACTCCACTTGACACCGGCTGCCAACTAGACATGGAGCCATTGATCACTACCCGTTGAGCCCGACAATCTAGCCAGCTTTCTACCCACCTTATAGTGCATTCATCTAGCCCATACTTCCTTAACTTGCTGACAAGAATACTGTGGGAGACCGTGTCAAAAGCTTTGCTAAAGTCAAGAAACAATACATCCACTGCTTTCCCTTCATCCACAGAACCAGTAATCTCATCATAAAAGGCGATTAGATTAGTCAGGCATGACCTTCCCTTGGTGAATCCATGCTGACTGTTCCTGATCACTTTCCTCTCATGTAAGTGCTTCAGGATTGATTCTTTGAGGACCTGCTCCATGATTTTTCCAGGGACTGAGGTGAGGCTGACTGGCCTGTAGTTCCCAGGATCCTCCTTCTTCCCTTTTTTAAAGATTGGCACTACATTAGCCTTTTTCCAGTCATCCGGGACTTCCCCCGTTCGCCACGAGTTTTCAAAGATAATGGCCAAGGGCTCTGCAATCACAGCCGCCAATTCCTTCAGCACTCTCGGATGTAACTCGTCCGGCCCCATGGACTTGTGCACGTCCAGCTTTTCTAAATAGTCCCTAACCACCTCTATCTCCACAGAGGGCTGGCCATCTCTTCCCCATTCTGTGATGCCCAGCGCAGCAGTCTGGGAGCTGACCTTGTTAGTGAAAACAGAGGCAAAAAAAGCATTGAGTACATTAGCTTTTTCCACATCCTCTGTCACTAGGTTGCCTCCCTCATTCAGTAAGGGGCCCACACTTTCCTTGGCTTTCTTCTTGTTGCCAACATACCTGAAGAAACCCTTCTTGTTACTCTTGACATCTCTTGCTAGCTGCAGCTCCAGGTGCGATTTGGCCCTCCTGATATCTTTCCTACATGCCCGAGCAATATTTTTATACTCTTCCCTGGTCATATGTCCAACCTTCCACTTCTTGTAAGCTTCTTTTTTATGTTTAAGATCCGCTAGGATTTCACCATTAAGCCAAGCTGGTCGCTTGCCATGTTTACTATTCTTTCGACTCATCGGGATGGTTTGTCCCTGTAAGCTCAACAGGGATTCCTTGAAATACAGCCAGCTCTCCTGGACTCCCTTCCCCTTCATGTTAGTCCCCCAGGGGATCCTGGCCATCTGTTCCCTGAGGGAGTCGAAGTCTGCTTTCCTGAAGTCCAGGGTCTGTATGTAAGCTTAGGAGGTTTTCATGCAGGTCCCCACATCTGTACCCTAGAGTTCAGAGTGGGGAAGGAACCTTGACAGGGTCTGGCTCCAGACAGGCAGGTAAGGTAACCCCATCGTCCCTTGTGTTACTATCGGGGGGGAAATACTCTCTTCGCTGATGGCCGGGCCATTTATGGGCCATTTACACGTTCACTGGCTCCTGTCCTCTCCACCTTCTGATCGCTGGTGGGTTCAGTTTTTTGGCCGTTACTGACCCAGAGTCCGGATCCTGTCTTAAAGAGACACAGTCACTTTCCAAGAGTATGTCAAAGCTGATGTGCTGAAGGACCACATCTAACAGCCCTACGCACTGATCTGTGTCTGCACATTAACTGGAGCCACAGGCCAGGTGAATGGCTGCCCTTTGGGAGCCTTCCCACAAGTTACATTGCCCCTCAGCAGCTTGCGGGGTTGCACCACACTCCCGGAAGAGTCTCGGTCCCAGAATCTCTTTCATGCAGTGAATGTCTCCCCATTGACCACCACCATCCGCTCCCATTGGGGTTCAGAGGGGCCTGAGTCCAGGAGTTACAAGCAGACATAGGCTTCCACTCCAAGCCCAGCAGATATCTGCCTTTCCCCTCCCCTGGCCAGCTCTGCCCCAGGAGCTGGCTGGGTGACTGCTTCCCAGCTCGCTCTCTGAGCCTGCATTACAGGCTGTCTTCCCTTTGCCCATTAACCCTTCGAGGGTTCTCTTGTGTGAAAATTTCCTGTGTCTTTGGGCATGACACCACCTTGCATCCTTTTGCCCAAAGTAACGGCATCTCAGGTCCTGCAGGTCCCAGGGAGGGGGTCTGCCTGTTCTGGCATTCGGGGGAACCCCCTCATTGGGCTTCCTGGAGTCTCACCTCTGAGAGGTCTCTAGGTGACTCCCCTTCCGAGTCCTCAACATGAGTCTCTCTTCCCTCACCTTCCTGCTGTCCATAACCGCAAGTCTACCAATGTACCTGCACTTTGCAGGGCTTTGGGCTTCTGAGGACAGATGTCCTACAGCTGCCCCAGTCCAACCAGATTATACACATCCTCTGTGGGAGTGCCCCACACCATTTCCCAGCTGCAGAGATATTCTCCTAGCAGGATGGTGACCTACTTGTACGTGGGAGAGCAATACAGCAGTGCACAGACAATCCAGGAAGTTTCTGGAAAGTGTAGGGGACAATTTCCTGGTGCAAGTGCTGGAGGAACCAAGTAGGAGCAGAGCTCTTCTTTACCTGCTACTCACAAACAGGGAAGAATTAGTAGGGGAAGCAAAAGTGGATGGGAACCTGGGAAGCAGTGACCATGAGATGGTTGAGTTCAGGATCCTGAAGAAAGAAAGAAAGGAGAGCCACAGAATACGGACCCTAGACTTCAGAAAAGCAGACTTTGACTCCCTCAGGGAACTGATGAGCACGATCCCCTGGGAGAATAACATGAGGGGGAAAGGAGTCCAGGAGAGCTGGCTGTATTTTAAAGAATCCTTATTGAGGTTGCAGGAACAAACCATCCCAATGTGTAGAAAGAATAGTAAATATGGCAGGCGACCACCTTGGCTTAACAGTGAAATCCTTGCTGATCTTAAACACAGAAAAGAAGCTTACAAGAAGTGGAAGCTTGGACAAATGACCAGGGAGGAGTATAAAAATATTGCTCAGGCAGGCAAGAGTGACATCAGGAAGGCCAAATCACAATTGGAGTTGCAGCTAGTAAGGGATGTTAAGAGGAACAAGAAGGGTTTCTACAGGTATGTTAGCAACAAGAAGAAGGTCAGGGAAAGTGTGGGCCCCTGACTGAATGGGGGAGGCAACCTAGTGACAGAGGATGTGAAAAAAGCTAATGTACTCAAAGCTTTTTTTGCCTCTGTCTTCACGAATAAGGTCAGTTCCCAGAGTACTGCACTGGGCAGCACAGTTTGGGGAGGAGGTGACCAGCCCTCTGTGGAAAAAGAAGTGGGTCAGCACTATTTAGAAAAGCTGGATGAGCACAAGTCCATGGGGCCGGATGCACTGCATCCAAGGTTGCTAAAGGAGTTGATGGATGTGATTGCAGAGCCATTGGCCATTATCTTTGAAAACTTATGGCGATCGGGGGAGGTCCCGGATGACTGGGAAAAGGCTAATGTAGTGCCCATCTTTTAAAAAGGGAAGAAGGAGGGGTAGTGGGGCAGCTGCCGCACTCCTGGAGAACAGGGGTTAAAAGCAACCAAGCTAGGCTGATGGGGGAAGCAGCCACAGGTGTGGCCAGCTCAATTAGCGCCCAGCTGGCCCTGATAAGAGGGCTGGGGGCCAGGAGCTGGAAGAGTCTCACTCTAGTCCTGGAGTGGGAAGGGCTAGCTGCCTGGAAGCAAGGTATGTGAAGTGGAGCAGTGTTGAGGAATGGCAAAGGGAGCTGGGGAGCTCCAGTCTGATTAAACCCCCAGGGTACAGGCCTTGTTGAAGGCCTATACAAGGTACTGGGGCTGCAGAGGGGCGGCCTGGGGATAGGCCAAGGCAGCAGGTCCTAACCCCTTGCCAGTGATGAATGGCCATTACACACTGCAGTCTGCCCCAGTGAGCAGGGGCTAGATGATGACTGGCAGTAGCCACTGAGGCAAGGTGGATTTAGAGGTTGGGGGTTCCCCTGAGAGGGGAGATCCAGAGCGTGGGGTTACTGCTAGGGGCAGAACCCTGAGGTAAAGGGCACTGGGGTCCGGGAGAGACACGGGGGCCTGAGGCAGGTGAGCCACCGACCTGCATAGGGCACTCCATATGCTGGAGAGCTAATTCCCAAGATGACCAGCAGGATGCGCCGTGCTGGTGAGTCATCGCCTTGCTACAGGAGGATCCGGGGAACTACTGGCCAGTCAGCCTCACCTCAGTCCCTGGAAAAATCAGGGGGGTCAAGGAATCAATTTTGAAGCACTTTGGGGAGACGAAAGTGATCAGGAACAGTCAGCATGGATTCACCAAGGACAAATCATGCCTGACTAACCTAATTGCCTTCTATGATGTGATAACTGGCTCTGTGGATGAGGGGAAAGCAGTGGATGTGTTATTCCTTGACTTTAGCAAAGCTTTTGATATGGTCTCCCATATTATTCTTGCCAGCAAGTTAAAGTATGGGCTGGATGAATGGACTATAAGGTGGACAGAAAGCTGGCTATATCATTGGGCTCAATGGGTTCCATGTCTAGTTGGCAGCCAATGTCAAGCGGAGTGCCCCAAAGGTCAGTCTTGGGGCCAGTTTTGTTCAATATCTTCATTAATGATCTGGAGGATGGCGTGGACTTTACCCTCAGCAAGTTTGCAGATGACACTAAACTGGGAGGAGTGGTAGATACGCTCGAGGGGAGGGATAGGATACAGAGGGACCTAGACAAATTAGAGGATTGGGCCAAAAGAAATCTGAGGTTCAACAGGACAAGTGCAGAGTCCTGCACTTAGGACGGAAGAATCCCATGCACTGCTACAGACTAGGGACCGAGTGGCTAGGCAGCAGTTCTGCAGAAAAGGACCTAGGGGTTACAGTGGACCAGAAGCTGGATATGAGTCAACAGTGTGCCCTTGTTGCCAAGAAGGCTAACAGCATTTTGGGCTGTATATGTAGGAGCATTGCCAGCAGATCGAGGGACGTGATCATTCCCCGCTATTTGGCCCTGGTGAGACCTCATCTGGAGTATGTGTCCAGTTTTGAGCCCCACACTACAAGAAGGATGTGGAAAAATTGGAGAGAGTCCAGCGAAGGGCAACAAAAATTATTAGGGGGCTGGAGCACGATTTATGAGGAGAGGCTGAGAGAACTGGGATTATTTACTCTGCAGAAGAGAAGAATGAGGGGGGATTTAATAACTGCTTTCAACTACCTGAAAGAGGGTTCCAAAGAGGATGGATCTAGACTGTTCCCAGTGGTAGCAGATGACAGAACAAGGAGTAATGGTCTCAAGTTGCAGTGGGGGCGGTTTAGGTCAGATATTAGGAAAAACTTTTTCACTAGAAGGGTGGTGAAGCACTGGAACGGGTTACCGATGGAGGTGGTGGAATCTCCTTCCTTAGAGGTTTTTAAGGTCAGGCTTGACAAAGCCCTGGCTGGGATGATTTAATTGGGGATTGGTCCTGCTTTGAGCAGGGGGTTGGACTAGATGACCTCCTGAGGTCCCTTCCAACCCTGATATTCTATTATTCTAATCTATGATGCCCAGGGTTTCTTGTGCATCTCAGAATATTTTCCTATCTGGCTCAGGGGTCCATTGAAACTTAAGCAGCAAAGCCCATTTGAACCTTCATAGTCCCCAGTCTCTGCACTGTCCATTTGGCTGAACACCCCTATGGCCTTGGGCCAAGCCAGAGGGTGATACAGCTGGGCCTCTCCACAGGGTCAGTCTGGTTCAAATCACAAGCCTTCTCACAGGCAATGAGGTCAATATTGTATCCCTCCCCCATTACACTAGGGCACACTTTGGAATCTAGGCTTCCTGACAAATTGGCATCTTGGGGTCCTTCCCTACTTGGCCTGCCTCTCCTCCAACTCCAGTTCATGTTTTCACTGTTCCCAGCAGCCTCTGCTCCTCCAGCTCCTTCGCTCTCAGCTCCAGTTTCCATCTCTTCACATCCACTGGGGGAATCCAGGTTGGGATGTGCTCCTCCTGGCTGGGGAACCGCGTCTCGTGGACCCCCTGCCCAGGGCCGGCTCTAGGTTTTTTGCAGCCCCAAGCAAAAAAAATTTTTGGCTGTCCCCCACCCCAGCCCTAGGCTCTCCCCCCCCTCCCCACCTGCACCCCCTGCCATTCCAGCTCTGGGTTCCCCCCTTCTCCCCCAGCAGTCCCCTCTCCCCCACCTCCCTGCCACCCCAGCCCTGGGTCACTGGTAACTTGCTCCCAGGGCAGGTCATCAGCATCCCGCTCATGACACAAGCAGGGGCGGAGGCTGCATCTACCCGACTCCTTCCCGGCGCCCAGGGGGGCCCTGACTCTGCCCGCTCCCCCCTTGCCTCCAGCCAGTCCAGCGCTGGCAGGATACGGGTAAGCAGCGGGGCTCCCAGGCCGCGCCTCAGCCCAAGGTCCCTCCAGCTGGGGCTCCTGCCTCCAGGACCGGCCAGGAATCGGGAGGGCAGAGCTAGGGGACCGCCCTGACAAGGGGCTGAGGAGCTGGGGCAGGGCAGCCCCAGAGGGAGTGGCCGGCAGGGAGTGGAGCCCCGGAGAGTGGGACGTGGGCCCTGCACTGCAGCGCACTGGGCACCGGTCCCCTCTATGGCCCCGCTGCTGCTGCTTCTGGCTGCCCTGCCGCAGCCCTTGGGCGGCTCGGGCCGCTTCACCCAGCCCTGGATGTGGTGCTGGGGGGCGGCCGCTCTGCGGCACCTGCAGGTGGCTCCGTGCACCCTGCGGGGTGGCCCCCAGCCCAAGTGTCCCGCGCTCCACCTGCTGGAGCCTGCTGGATGGCTTGGCTATGGCTGGCGGCATGAACCACAGCGGCCCCAGGGCACCCCCCGCGCACTGCTGCTGCTGGACTCCAGTCCCGGGGCCAGCTTTGGCCACCCACTGCGGCTCTTCCCCCTGGACTTCGGCATCATCTTAGGGGCCGGGACAGCGTCTACCTGGGTGAGCGCCCACAGGGCCGGCCCCCAAGCAAAAAAAAAAAAAAAGATGGCCCAAATGCTGCCCCTGCAAATGTGCCACCCCAAGTACCTCCTTGCTTTGCTGGTGCCTAGAGCCTGCCCTGCCCCTGCCACTACACCAACTGCCCCCCTGCTACTCCCAGGCTCTCCTGGAAGCCCTCCTGGGTTCTGGGCCTTGCTCCTTGGACTGGTCATTCGCTACCAGCCGGGCAATCAGCTACTCCTGGGTGAGCCTCCCAACTCTCAGCCCTCTCTCTCCCTGTACAGATGTGCAAGGTCCCTTTTAGGGAAGTGGTTCTAAGCCATTTCCTTGCTGGGTCCTTCAGTTCCCCTTGTCTTATTGCTGGCAGCCACTCACTGCAGAGCCCCTCTGCTCGCAGCCAACTGTCTACAGGGTGCATCCACCAGCCATCCTCTGCTATCAAGTTGTCACAGACTCACAGGACTCATGCTCTCTCCCGGCTCTGTATGGGTCCTGGGAGGAACCCCCTTCAGTGTAACAGCTCTTCTCAGGAGTCCACTCTCTCTCAGGGGTTAAGCCATAGGCCCCTTCACCTCCTGGAACCACACCTCTCTGAGCCTTCAGCATGCCAGTCTCTCGCTATGGACCTAAATGTACTATGCTATGGGCGAGAGCAGCCCACGGAGCCTCCTGCCCTCCCTCCCCCACCTAGGAGCCGGACCTGCTGGCTGCTTCTGGGGTGCAGTGCAGTGCCAGGACAGGAAGGGAGCCTGTCCACTGTGCTGCTGACTGGGAGCCGCCCACAGTAAGCCCGTGCCCCAGCCCTGAGCCCCGCCCCCAAGACCAGAGCCCCCTCCTGCATCCCAAACCCCTCATCCCTGGCCCAGCCCTAAGGCCCCTCTGAAACCCTGAACACCTCATCCCCGGCCCCGCCCCAGAGCCCGCACCCTCAGCACAGAGCCCGTACCCCCCTCCTGCATCCCAACCCCCTGCCTCAACCTGCAGCCCCCTCCTGCAGTACAAATCCCTCAGCCCTAACCCCCAGCCTTTATTACCCTCCTGTACCCCTAAACCCACACCCTCAGCCCAGAGATCATACCCCCTCCCACACCCCGACCCCCTGTCTCAACCCGAAGCCCCCTCCCACATTTCGAATCCCTCAGCCCCACCCCAGAGCCCGCATTCCCAGCTGGAGCCCTCACCCCCTCCAGCACACCCAGGCAATGTGCATGGGGGGGACGATGTCACAAGGGCCAGGTGACATGCCCTGAGGGGCGTGCAATGTTTTGGAGGCGCTGTGTGTGTGGGGTCTCAAAACGCCCAGGTGATGGGCCCTGAGGGGCACATAGTATTTTGGAGGCTTGTTGTATTGGGGGTGTCACAAGAGCCCGGTGATGAACTCTGAGGGGCAGGCAGTATTTTCAAGACAATGTGTCTCGGTGCAGTGTGTGTCACAAGAGCCACATGACGGGCCTTGAGGGGCATGCAGTGATTTGGAGGCAATGTATATGGAGAGGTGTCAGAACAGTCAAGTGATGGGACTGAGGGATGCTTGGTGTTTTGGAGGCTCTGTGTCTGGGGCGGCAGGTGTGGCAAGGGCCAGATGACAGGCCCTGAGGGGCGCACAGTATTTTGGAGGGAGTGTGTATGGGGGGGGTGTCACAAGGGCCAGGTGACGGGTTCTGAGGGGCTTGCACTGTTTTGGAGACAGTGTGTACAGGGGCCAGTTGACAGGACCTGAGGGACGCACAGTGTTTTGGAGGCAGTGTTTATGGGGCGGTGTCTCCAGTGCTAGGTGACATGCCCTGAGGGGCGTGCAGTGCTTTGAGGGCAGTGTGTATGGGTGCGTGTCAAAGAGGCCAGGTGACGGGCCCTGAGTGGCACATAATATTTTTGGAGGCAGTATGTATGGGGGAGTGTCACAAGGGCCAGGTGATATGCCCTGAGCACCATGCAGTATTTTGGAGGCTAGTTGCATTGTGGGGGTGTCACAAGAGCCCGGTGATGTACTCTGATGGGCAGGCAGTATTTTCGAGACAGTGTGCCTGGGGGTCATGGGCAAGGTCACGGGCCCTGAGGGGTACACAGTGTTTTGGAGGCAGTGTATATAGGGGGGGTGTCACAAGGCTTGATGACGGGCAATGAGGGGCGCCCAATTTTTGGAGGCAATGTGCATGGCAGGTTGTCACAAGGACCAGGTGACAGGTTCTGAGGGGCTTGCACTGTTTTGGAGTCAGTGTTTATAGGGAGGTTATACAGGGGCCAGGTGACTGCTTCTGAGGGATGTGGTTTCAGAGTAACAGCTGTGTTAGTCTGTATTCGCAAAAAGAAAAGGAGTACTTGTGGCACCTTAGAGACTAACCAATTTATTTGAGCATAAGCTCATGCTCAAATAAATTGGTTAGTCTCTAAGGTGCCACAAGTACTCCTTTTCTTTTTTTCTGAGGGATGTGGTGTGTTTTGGAGGCAGTGTGTATGCGGAGGTGTCACAAGGACCAACTGACGGGCTCTGAGGGGTGTGCAGTGTTTTGGAGGCAGTGTATATGGGGGTATCAGAAGGATCAGGTGACAGGACTGAAGGAGTGCAGTGTTTTGGAGGCTGTGCATGTGGGGCGGGGGGTGACAGACCAGGGTTGGGCAAAGTTTTTGGCCCGAGGGCCACATCGGAGTGCGAAACTGTTTGGAGGGCCACGTAGGGAAGGCTGTGCCTCCCCAAACAGCCTGGCCCGTGCCCCCTATCCGCTCCCTCCACTTCGTGCCCCCCTCAGAACACCTCACCCATCCGACCCCCACTCCTTGTCCCCTCACTGCCCCCTCCCAGGACCTCTGCCCTTAACCACCCCCTGGGACTCCACCCCTATCTAACCTGCTGCCACTCCCCGTCCCTTGACTGCCTCCCCGACCAGAACCTCTGCCCTATCCAACTGCCCCCTGTCCCCGGACCACCCCCCCGCCCCAGGACCCAACCCCCTATCCAACCGCTCCCTGTCTGCCCCCCAGGACCTCCTGCCCCTTGTCCAACCCCCTGGCCCCCTTACCATGCTGCTCAGAGCAGCATGTCTGGGAGCCGCACCGGAGCCAGACACACTGCCATGCTGCCCTGCATGAGCGCACAGCCCCTCCGCCCGAAGCGCTGCCTGTACGGCACCCTGGCTGCGGGGGAGGGGGGACGGCAGGGGAGGGGCTGGGGGCTAGCCTCCCAGGCCAGGAGCTCAGGGGCCAGGCAGGATGGTCCCGCGGGCTGGATGTGGCCTGTGGGCCATAGTTTGCCCACCTCTGATCTAGCCCAATGCCTCATGGTAGACCTAGAACGTATCTGTTAGAGAAAAATGGATGATGGAGAATTTACCACAACCCTTGGGAATCTGACCCAATGATCAATTACCCTCCTTGTTAACCATACAGCCTTATCTCCAGTTTGAGCTGGATGATGCTTTGTTGCCTCAGACTCTCCTCCCTTGGACAGAACATGGGCTGAAGAAACATGTTTTCCACCTCTTCCATGGCCCCTGTGTCAGAGAGTGGAGGGGACACATCGCCACCCCCCTGGTATTGTTTCACTCCATCTCATGACTAACGCATGCATATTCATAGCACACGTCAGTATGTATTTTAGTAAGAAAGCACTCTGAGTGAAATTGCATCCTTTAAAATCAGAGATCAGAGAGAATGTATTTCCAAGTTAGCATTTCTTACAATAATCATCTCCTTCAGAGAGATGTGCCATCTAATAGCTGCTGTGTCACATCCATTTTTATTATAATAATGAAATCAATTTATGAGCAAAATTGCAACAAACACTACAAAATTTTGCTGATTATGATGCCACGGAGTCTTCAATATCAAGCAAACCTTATGAGCTGCTTCTTGGATTTGACACACCCGTACTTACTTCACTCTTCAGCAGCTCATGCTCATACATAAAATGTCTCGAAGTCCTGATTCTTAGGGCCTGATTCTCCTCTCTCACCAAATCTTGGGCTTGGTGTAGAGCTGCATGGTATTGCCCAGCTCCAGGAAGGCAGGATGTCTCCTGGGATCACCATCCCATGGGAAGATGCAGTGTGATCTCCCCATTCTGGGATGGATTGTACCCTAGGGGGCACTAGCAGGGACTGTAATTGCACCTGGCCCCTGAATTGGGATGCAGGTGAAGGAAGGTCCTGGTGCCATCCTCTCTCATGGGACCTCACCATGATCTAGCCCTCAGTTTTCACTTCAGCAAACTCCCACTGACTCCTGGACGTGGTCTGTTTATACAAGGGCCCAAATCAATGCCCTGCCCAATATTCTGGAGTGTTTGAAATTGGTCCTGTCTCTCCATGGCTGTGCTGGTGTGCATGACACGGTACGTATGAGCAGGGAGAGAGTCATCACCCCATGGTGGTTACTGTGAAAATGAAATCTGTCTTTGTAGCCTAGTTCCAGCTCCCCCCGTCCTCAAGGTGCACAGTCCCCTGCTCTCCCCATTCAGATTCTGTTTGGCAGCAGAATATTGAATGCAGCTGAATAACATAGTAAGGATGGACCACAGGCCCTGAGGAGAGACAGCATGTACAGTGTGGGCCAGATCCTCAGCTGGTATAAATCATTCCATTGACTGCAATGGAGCTATGCTGCTTTACACATGCTCATCCTGGGCAAGGAACCAGCTCCCCTGACTCAATTATAGCTGAAAAGCTGGGGGAAACTAAGTGCTTGTTTGAATCCATCCTCAGCAGCAGTGTGTCCCTCTCCCTGTGGAAGGGCCTGCTGTGCTCTAAGCATTGTCCTCGAAGCACAGTAGCCTTCCATCTTCCCCCATTAGATCTGATTGGGGTCCATGGTCTCCATTCCCAAGCCCTGAGGTTTGTCTCATCCCTGCCGTAAGCTCTCTGCTGGAGATGAAAGCTCAGCTGGTGTTCTCCATTGGCATTTCTGAGCCAGACTGCCAATTTCACCTGATGTTTCCATTTATTTTGAGCTGAGAATAATTAGCCCCTTTTTGAAAATCATGGTTTGCTGCAAGGAAATAGGAGCTGGGCAGAACACCACCAGGGGGCCGTTGTGAGTTACCCGCATTGGGATGTAGCTGCCTCCCTTTCAAAAGCGATCCATACTCCCAAGCTTCCTTCTCCAAACCCATCAGCTCAATGCTCTCAGTGCTATTAATCCTGTCTGCATGACTTGCTGCAGCAGGGACCCATGGCCTCAGTAACGTGCTGCCTTTCACATGAAAATGTGACATTTCCATCTGCTTCCTCCTTTCATGCACCTCACACAGCGCTCTGAATATAACAGAGTTAGAGCAAATCCAGACAAGCATCCTGCATGCCGAAGGAAATGCAAAGCTGGTGACATGAGGTGGATGGAGGGTTGCTGCAAAGGATCATGCTTGGAGCACTGAGACGCCCCTATTTTTTTCTTCTGCTTTACAACCCCCTCCCCAGACTCCTCTAATTCCCAGGCCTGCTGCCGCAATACTCTGGGCTCAGAAAGGACAAGGTGGTCTAGGGTAGATCCCCTCCAACCAGCTTGGATTCCATTACGCTCAGTTAGATTCCCTTAGACAGGCTGTCACAGGGTGCCTAGCCCCTTAAGAGAGAGCAGGAGGGTCCAGTGCACCTGGACTGATAATCTGTTGTTCAGCTGGTTGTAAGGGGGACCCTGAGACTCATAAAGAGGGAGATGGCTGCAGAGAGCAGCTAGGTTCCTTCAGGGCCCTGACTCAGCTAGAGGAGAGGAGCTGTGGAGAAGGCTAGAGGTGCTGGGAAGACAGACTCTCAGGGAGGAGGGCCTGGGCTCAGCTGAAACTGGGATGAACACTTTGTAGATCAGACTTTGTGAAGGGCATAGTAAATTGGACTTCAGAAGGGGAAATGTTCTGAATATCGGGCCTGTGTGGACTTCCTGAGTTAAAGGGAAGCTGAGGCAGGCCTTAGCAGAACCACACTTGGCAAGAAGGGGGTGGTACAGGGCAGGCACACCCTTTGATATCTTCCCACACCTACTCTGCTGACTGGGCAAGGGAGTTTGTGTAACTTGCCTCCCAAGGAGCCAGAAGAAGGTGACACTTTAAAGCAGGGTAAGGGTTACTTTAACTTGCAGATTTGTTGGGGTTTCTTCTTTTCAGGAGTAGAATTACATCAGGGTGGAAGGGGTGCAAGAGGAGAATCAGGCCTTTGTGTGTAAAGTACAGCAGTTTAGGCCCAGCCTACACTAGGAAATTAGGTTGATTATAACTGTATTGCTCAGGGATGTGAAAATCCACCCCTCCTGAGCAACACAGTTAAACCAATCTGACCCCTAGTGTAGAAAGCACTAGGTTGATATGGGGGGGGGGAATTCTCCTGTCGATCTGGCTATGGCCTCTTGGGGAGTGGATTACCTACGCCACTGGGAGAATCCCTTCCATTGGCATAGGTAGTGTCTGCACCACAGCACTGCAACAGAGTGAGCGTAAGTAGGTCTAAGGGAGTCTAATTGTGGCCTGATTTTCCCCCTCACTCCAGTTCTATACCACTGAATCTCCATTGACTTCAGTGGTGTTACTCCTGATGTATATCCGTGTATGTGAAAGGAGAATCAGGCCTTGTCTGTTAGCACAGGATGCGTGTAAGTGTGTGCTAAATTTCATGGGTTTACAGATCCCCTCTGAATTTCTAATTGGGTACCTAAATACCTTTGTAAAGCTGGCCCAACAGCTTTATAGACATTAGCCAGTTTATTAGACACCTGGGATATGTCTACACTGTGGCTGGGAAGTGTGACTTGGGTAAACAGACTTGTGCTAGCTCTGCTTCAGCGACCATGCTAAAAATAGCAGTGTGGA
Organism: Natator depressus; assembly: GCF_965152275.1. Classification (NCBI taxonomy): domain Eukaryota; kingdom Metazoa; phylum Chordata; order Testudines; family Cheloniidae; genus Natator; species Natator depressus. The sequence goes on from NC_134243.1 coordinate 38,597,521, forward strand.
CATTGCTGCATGGACAGTGGTTTGAGCTAGCTGCCTGATTCCAACCCCACCTGATGGTCTGGATGGCTAGCCCAAGCCACTGCACATGCTGCAACATCCACACTGCTGTTTTTGGTGTGCTAACTTAAGCAGAGCTAGCGTGAGTTTGTCTTCCTTGCTGGGAAATACACCCCAGCTGCAGTGTAGACATACCTCTGGAGTCCTGCATCATAGTCACCATCCTTCAGTGGTGCTATGCTGATTTATTCGAACTGAAAAACTAATAGGACAAGTCAAAATCAGAGAGGATGCTACACTCAACCCGGCAGGAATCAGGAGTAACTTGATGACACCAAGTGAGTTATATCCATATGAAACTGACAAGTTTTTAAGATTATTTTACTTAAAGAATATTGTGACAGGTTGGATCACAGAAACCCCTTTGGGGCTGCCAACTGATGTGCAAAGACTCCTGCTGCTCCTGCTTTCCCTGCCCTCCCAGCTTGGGACTTCAGTGCCCTGCCTGGTTTGAGCCAGATCCACTAGCCTGCTGCAAACCCAGACCCAGGTCTGAACCACATCCCCTAACAGCTGTAGGTTGTAGAAGTGTTCCTGTCTTTAACACTCAAATGCCCAAGTCCCAGTAGTGTCCACACCCCAAATAAATCAGTTTTACCCTGTATAAAGCTTTATACAGGGTAAAAAACTCATAAATTGATCACCCTCTATAACACTGATAGAGAGGTATGCACAATTGTTTGCCCCCCCCCCCCCCGGTATTAATACATACTCTGGGTTAATTAATAAGTAAAATGTGACTTTATTAAATACAGAAAGTAGGATTTAAGTGGTTCCAAGTAATAGCAGACGGAACAAAGTGAATTACCAAGTAAAATAAAATAGAACACACTAGTCTAGGTCTAATACAAATGCAAATAAAAACCTCACCCTCAGAGGAATTCCAGTAAGCTTCCTTTTACAAACTAGCCTCCTTCTAGTGTGGGTCCAGCAATCAGTCACACCCGCTGTAGTTACTGTCCTTTGTTCCAGTTTCTTTCACGTATCCTTGAGGGTGGAGAGGCTCTCTCTTTAGCCAGCTGAAGGCAAAATGGAGGGGTCTCCCATGGGCTTAAAAAGACTCTCTTGTGGGTGGTGACCCCCTCCTCTCTCCTATCCAAAGTCCAGCTCCAAGGTGGAGTTTTGGAGTCACATGGGCAAGTCACATGTCCATGCATGACTCAGTTTTTACAGCCAGCAGCCATTGTTTGCATGCTACCTTGAACGTCCTCATGTAGACTTCTTATGTGGATTGGAGCCTTCCTAGATCCATTGTGTGTTAAGTACTTCTTGATTGAGCACTTAATTTGCACATTCCTTTTTCAAGAAACTGACCAAATGCTTTACTATGGCTACTTAAAAATTAAGCAAGTACACAGCCAATATTCATAACTTCGAATACAAAAATGATACATGCATACAAATAGGATGAATAGATTCAGTAGATCATAACCTTTACAGAGATGTTACATGGCATATGTAACATAAAACATATTCCAGGTATGTCATATATACATTCATAAGCATATTTCCATAAAGCCTTATGGGGGGCACCATCACAAATATCACCCTTAATTTTGAATTTTACAGCTCTGGTCAGATTGAGTTGAAACTTGACCATCCTCTGATTATATGGGTTATTGTTTTGCATTTCCTTTCTTTTCATTTGTTTACATTTGTATTTCTCAAAGATCAGAAGAATTCTCCCATGTACCCATTAGAGGACTCTTAACTAGCTCCTGGTATTTCAGCGAATGACCCAGTTCCATAACCAGTTATTGCAGGATTCTTAAAAATGTCTGTTCAGTAGATGGCCCGTAATGGTTTCCCTTTAATGCAAACCCATACTTTTGATTCATGTCAGGCCATCAACCAGAATGTGGTGGTGATGATATATTTGGGTCTGTGCAGATTTGAAAAGCTGTCACAAATAACTGTGCAGAACAGGGGTTTTAAAGATTAACAACTCAGCCATTCAAAAAAAAATGCCCAAATTGTTTGAAGAGCTAATAATCTGGACTTCCGCAGAAAACCATGACCCAAAATAGCTTGTGGACAATTCCAGCCAAGGTTGCAATGGAGTTGGAGAGGTGGGGGAGAAAAAGTGGGAGACATTATATACCTTGGGGGAGTGTACTGTAACGCCCATATTCCTCATTTTCTTATAATTGTGATCTTGCATATAAAGCATGCCTTGTAAGGTATCAGGGGAAAGGTTATGATCTGCTGAAAGGTTTCAGAGTAACAGCCGTGTTAGTCTGTATTCGCAAAAAGAAAAGGAGTACTTGTGGCACCTTAGAGACTAACCAATTTATTTGAGCATAAGCTTTCGTGAGCTACAGCTCACTTCATCGGATGCATACTGTGGTAAGTGTAGAAGATCTTTTATACACACAAAGCATGAAAAAATACCTCCCCCCACCCCATTCTCCTGCTGGTAATAGCTTATCTAAAGTGATCATCAAGTTGGGCCATTTCCAGCACAAATCCAGGTTTTCTCACCCTCTGCCCCCCCCCCCCCCCCCCACAAACTCACTCTCCTGCTGGTAATAGCCTATCCAAAGTGACCACTCTCCTTACAACGTGCATGAAAATCAAGGTGGGCCATTTCCAGCACAAATACAGGTTTTCTCACCCCCCCCCCACACACAAACTCACTCTCCTGCTGGCAATAGCTCATCCAAACTGACCACTCTCCCCACAGTGTGCATGACAATAAAGGTGGGCCATTTCCAGCATAAATCCAAGTTTAACCAGAACGTCTGGGGGCGGGGGGGGGGAGGAAAAAACAAGGGGAAATAGGCTACCTTGCATAATGACTTAGCCTATTTCCCCTTGTTTTTTCCTCCCCCCCCCCCCCCTGCCCCCAGACGAAGTCATTATGCAAGGTAGCCTATTTCCCCTTGTTTTTTCCTTACCCCCCCCCAAATATCCTGCTGTGGGCCCATCCCCCAGTGCAGAGTCACAGATGCTGGGGGCTCCTGCCTTGAATGGGGTAAGACCACAGGTGGCCAGATCTTTGGGTCTGGGTTGTAAGCTGCCAGGATGTGGGCAGCCTGCCTAGTGGATGGAGCAAGACCGTGTCTGGTGGTTGTGGTGGCAGTTCAGGATAGTGGTGAGCATAGATCCAGGAATCAGGCACCAGAATGAGGGTGAAGCCAGGATCGGGAGCAGACCAGGGAGGCAAGACCAGACTAGAGTGGACAGGAGTCAAGGCTATAATGGGGCTGGAACAAAGGAGCAGGGAAAGCACAGCTGTGGGCATGGTATGCGTTGAGTGGCTGCTGTAGAGCTCAAATAACAGACTCTCCTGTCCATGCAGGAAGTATTGCAGTTAAGAGAAGGCTCAATGGACCCAGCTGAGCTTGCTGGGTTGCCTAGCAAGCAGTCAGGGAGCCAGCTGTGCTCCTGACATGGGTGAACTCCCTTTTCATCATACAGCTCTGCCAGTGGACCTCACTCCTGCCTTTCAGTCCCACTGGTATTCCAGTCCTGCCTCCAGCCCCATCCCTAGGTCTGCTGATCACCTCAGTCCTGACCTGCAGCTCCTGTTATTGGAACAGGGCCATATGGAGTGGGTGAGCAGTGGCTCAGGCTGCCCTGACCCTCCATAGCGGCTAGGTAGTGGTTTCACTTCCACTTCTTGACCCGGGAGAAGGATCTGGCTCAGTCATGGTGGGAATTCCCAGCAGGCTGCTCAGTTACTCACGCTGTGTTTTGGGTGAGCTACCTAAAGTCCAATGCTTGGGTTCTTTCCACCATTTGTGGAGCAGACTTGCAAAGCGAGAGGAGTTTTACGTTGCCCCTGGCCTACTGGACGATGAACTAGAGTGAATTCCATAGCTCAGGGCCTTCCCCTTCCCACCCCAGAGTGTTCAATGCTGGCCTCCCTTAGCCGCAGCACTCCTATGGAAGGCAGCTATGTCTGAGGCCTGAAGAGCTGCAAGTAGAATAGCATGGCTCCACTCATGCAGACCCCTTAAAGAATATCACCCTTTACCGGGAGGGACAGGCATCCCTGGTGTGTGAGGTCTGCTCTCTTCTAGTGCAAAGCCTATACAGTCCAGGTCACCTGCCCTGTGCTCTCACCGCCTACATTACCACATTCACAGAGCTTAGGGAATTGGCTTAGTCGTGTACCACTGCTTTCTACTGGATGCAATCAGAACTGCTCAGCTTTGTGTAATGAGCCCTTTATTGCCAACAATTAAAGGCAATCCCTTCTTCAAGGGCTTTTGGAGCAGGAGGGCCTGGGTTCTATCCACTTGGCTGCCTCAAAGCTCTAAGTGGCCACAGTTTCCAGTGTAGTGACACTGGCCACCAATTTATTACTCCCTCTTTCTACTAACCCTGATTAATTTTCTTTTCTTAATGTGAATTCTAAGCATCATCAGCCTAGAGAGAGAGTTGAGCTCTGCAGATTCACACAACCGAACTGAGAGTTAGCAACAGAGTTTGTCATCCAAACATTTATTTTTACCTGGTCTGTCAAAAAAAACAAAACAAAACAAATGACCAAACACAAACCAAAACAAACAGCCCCCAAATGAACATCTTCTCCAATGGCGAATGGAGCTGCCTATTGATTTGCAGCAGGGCTAAAAATAACTTTAAACTCTTCATCCAGAGCTGTGAAAAATATTCTATTGCTAGGAGACCATGGTTACCGGGAGACAGACATTGCTAGGCTACACTGGTTGCCTTGGTGACAGCTGGGGGCCTGAGTCATCTGCAGTGCAGTCTATCTTTGGCAAAGGCTGGTCAAATAGTGATGGGGTTCCAGCTGACAGCTCAGCTCCATGTACTATTGATATTTGTTTCTGGTTGAGAAGGGTGTGGGGGAGGGAGCTCCAGGGAGAGCGGGATTGTGCTTTTGAATAAGTACAAATAAATGGACCAACTAAAGCAGTCGCTAAGGGGAGAAATGAAGTTGCTTTTGCTTTCAAATGCTCCAAGCATGCTTGTGACTGCTGGGATGAGAGTATTGCAAGGGTCAATTAAATGCCAGTAATTAAAAAGATGAACCTATAAAGTAGATTTGTGTGTCCTCCTAGATCCAAGCACATTGATTGAGAGGAAGGGACCCACCCCTTCACTGGCATGTTAAATCCTCTTCCTTTCCTCTCCCACTTTGGGATTACAGCTGTAGTAGATGTAGTACCTAGATAGACAGCTAGCCCTAGTGTCAGTATTACAGGACCCAATCAGGCTTTGGCCTACAGGCTCAGTTCTGCATAAGTCAATGGGATCATTACCACTGACTTTGGGTGAAGGATGAAGCCCTAAATGAGCGGCTGTGCTGCATTTGAAGCTGCGCAGGGGGGTTGAAATCTCCATTATGATGCATTAGCCCTGTAAATGTCTTCATTTAGCAGTAGATAGAAATTACAGGGAACTGATGGGTAGGATCCCCTGGGGGAATAACATGAAGGGGAAAGGAGTCCAGGAGAGCTGGCTGTATTTCAAGGAATCCCTATTGAGGTTACAGGGACAAACCATCCCGCTGTGTTGCAAGAATAGTAAATATGGCAGGCGACCAGCTTGGCTTAATGGTGAAATCCTTGTGGATCTTAAACATAAAAAAGAAGCTTACAAGAAGTGGAAGATTGGACAAATGACCAGGGAAGAGTATAAAAATATTGCTCGGGCATGTAGGAATGAAATCAGGAGGGCCAAATCACACCTGGAGGTGCAACTAGCAAGAGATGTTAAGAGTAACAAGAAGGGTTTCTTCAGGTATGTTGGCAACAAGAAGAAAGCCAAGGAAAGTGTGGGCCCCTTACTGAATGAGGGAGGCAACCTAGTGACAGAGGATGTGGAAAAAGCTAATGTACTCAATGCTTTTTTTGCCTCTGTCTTCACGAACAAGGTCAGCTCCCAGACTGCTGCGCTGGGTATCACAGCATGGGGAGTAGGTGGCCAGCCCTCTGTGGAGAAAGAGGTGGTTAGGGACTATTTAGAAAAGCTGGACGTGCACAAGTCCATGGGGCCGGACGCGTTGCATCCAAGAGTGCTAAAGGAATTGGCGGCTGTGATTGCAGAGCCATTGGCCATTATCTTTGAAAACTCATGGCGAACGGGGGAAGTCCCGGATGACTGGAAAAAGGCTAATGTAGTGCCAATCTTTAAAAAAGGGAAGGAGGAGGATCCTTGTAAATATAGGCCAGTCAGTCTCACCTCAGTCCCCGGAAAAATCATGGAGCAGGTCCTCAAGGAATCAATCCTGAAGCACTTACACGAGAGGAAAGTGATCAGGAACAGTCAGCATGGATTCACCAAGGGAAGGTCATGCCTGATTAATCTAATCGCCTTCTATGATGAGATTACTGGTTCTGTGGATGAACGGAAAGCAGTGGATGTATTGTTTCTTGACTTTAGCAAAGCTTTTGACACAGTATTCTTGTCAGCAAGTTAAAGACGTATGGGCTGGATGAATGCACTATAAGCTGGGTAGAAAGTTGGCTAGATTGTCAGGCTCAACGGGTAGTGATCAGTGGCTCCATGTCTAGTTAGCAGCTGATATCAAGTGGAGTGCCGCAAGGGTCGGTCCTGGGGCCGGTTTTGTTCAGTATCTTCATAAATGATCTGGAGGATGGTGTGGATTGCACTCTCAGCAAATTTGCGGATGATACTAAACTAGGAGGAGTGGTAGATATGCTGGAGGGTAGGGATAGGATACAAAGGGACCTAGACCAATTGGAGGATTGGGCCAAAAGAAATCTGATGAGGTTCAACAAGGATAAGTGCAGGGTCCTGCACTTAGGACGGAAAAACCCAATGCACCGCTACAGACTAGGGACTGAATGGCTAGGCAGCAGTTCTGCGGAAAAGGACCTGGGGTGACAGTGGACGAGAAGTGGACTAGATGACCTCCTGAGGTCCCTTCCAACCCTGATATTCTATGATTCTATACCCATGCTCACTCAGAACTTAGCAGGGCTCCCTCTTGAAGTGAACAATCCAGTCTCTGCCTCAGATTTGCTGGCCTTGCTCAGCAGATTTTCTGGGCTCTACACACCATGCCCCATCTCACTGGCGATGGTGCTAGGCCTTTGGGAGGAAAGGAGGAAAGGTTAAGGTAAAGTAAGGGGCTGGCAGGAGCTGGGAGATCAGGGTTTGAATCCTGGCACTATGTGACAAGCAGGTAAATCACTTCCCTTTCTGTGCCTCAGTTCCCCTATCTGCAAAGTAGTAATAATGCTATTGCACTATCTCAGAGGGGTTTGTAAAGGTGAGTTCAAAGGCACTAACCTGTGGCCTTTTTAATTTGCTTCTTTATGATATATGAAGAAAGGGCCTTATTCTTCTTTCACTTACACCATATCTATCTCCACCATGAGCTCAGACTCTGGACTTGCGGTGTCCCTGCAGCAGTGGAACATATTGTACCCTACAGCCCTTGCCATGTGGTCTCTTCTACAGTGCACTCCTGTTGGCCAAGGCGAGGAGACTGGGCTGCAGGAAATCAGGGGTGGGATTTCCTGCCAGATCTCTAAACCAACAAAGACTATGGAGGGGTGTGGAGGCCAGCTCCTCCTCTCTGCCCATCAGTGCTCCAGGAGCTGGCCTTCACAGCACTGCTGTTGATCTGTGGAGTCAGAGGATGCCTCCTGCAGCACAGAAATCCCATCACTGCCTTGGAGTGCTATCCTGGAGGGAAGAGTACTGCCAACTGGTTCATCATCGCTGCTCTTGCTCCCCTGAGCTGCCTCAAGTGAGCAACGAAGGTAGTGGAGCCTGTTTATTTTGTGCTGCAAACCGGTAGGTGGTAGGGCATTACTGGTGATCAGAATGGAAGAGGGACTATAGAAGAGCAAGATCTCAAAATACTCTTGGAGCCCAATCCAGCTCTCTTTTCATTGACTTCAGTGCGGGCTGGATGGGCCATTGCTAATCAGCAAACACAGTTATTATCAGCAGTTAAGGTAGAAATGCCTATAGCTGAGGTTGCCTGACTTTCCATTGTAAGACCCTGTTTTCATTGGCTTATCACTTTGCCAAACTATCTGTTCAGGATGAAATTTTCCGTTCCAGATATTGGCATTGGTTTGGAAAGCTTCAGCAAAAATGGTCTAGCCATTTCCAAGAACAAGATTAGGGAAAAACTGATTGTGATACCAAAGTTAACAAATTGTAAGAATTTTTTAAAGAAGCTTTAGTGCCTCCATGCTGTGAAGCAGGGACTTGAAATCTGGTAGGAGGCTGCTGTTGGAAAAGGAGTTTGTGATTGTGTAATTAAAGACTATCATAATCCATATGGGCAAGGTGGGATGAATTAAAGTTGCACGAACAACCTTAGTTCTGGTATTTCCTAACTTTTGAGAGCTTGACTTTGCAACCTTTAATGTTCTTTTAATGCGGGGGGGGGGGGGGGGAGTGTGTGTGTGTGGTAAATGGCTTTCTCTTTGATGGATTTGGAAGTTCACTCAAGTGTATGATTCCCCTCTTAAAGACTAGTAAATCTGCAAACTCTTCAATCATCCTCATCTGATGATGATGAAACACCTTGTCCGTAGCAGAGATTACATCATACTGACCTCATGCAAAGTGGTGCAGCTTGGAAGTACTCAGTGCATTACAGGGCCTTTGAGACCGTGATAGCATAAAACTGGCAGTGTCATTTTTTGATGCTAACTAGCTAAAGCAAAGGAAGAAAGGCTAATACCTTGGGATAACCAATGACATGAACCAGTCAGATGCACCATAAACGTTGTGTATTAACTATTTCCACTGCAGAAGCTGAGGGGAGAATAAATGGAGATGATGATAAATCCTGGGTTGTCCCAGGTTGGGAGAGATGATGGAGCTGATAGAATTAAATAGGGGTTATGAAAATCTGTAACTTTGTATGGCGTGGAAGAACTCATAGCCTCCTTCAGCCCCTTCCCTCCTCTCATCAGGAATATGGACTTGATTCTGATCACAACTGGGACAGATGCATCCTGACACTGGTCAGAGATTCAGAGGAAGTAGTTTTGCTTCCCTTGTATGGGGACTGTTCAAGTTCAGGGAGCGTGAGGGCTGCACTGACTTGCACTTCTTGCTGCCATAAGACTGATGGGGCTTGCAAGAGCAGAGAATCTCCAGGGCACAGGGCTGCCCCTACCATGCCTCTCCCCTTTTCTAGCCAATCCCTAACACTCCGCCATCCTGGAGTGCCCCCTGCACCAGGTGCTCCTGAGGGGGTAGTATAAAGCTGGCTCAGTGCCTAGCGAAGACCCCCTATACCAGCCTGGGGGCTGCCTGCTGTGCCAGTGCAGCTGGGGCTAAGGAGCTGGGCAGGGATGGTGTCCCTAGCTTCAGTTTGCGAGAAGCTAGAAATGGGCAATGGGGGATGGATCACTTGATGATTAACTGTTCTATGCTTTCCCTCTGAAGCACCTGGCATTGGCCACTGTTGGAAGACTGTATACTGGGCTAGATGGACCTTTGGTCTGACCCAGTATGGCCGTTCTTATGCAGGGCAATATTGAATCTGGCCCATTCACTTTCCTGTAGTTACTCCAGATTTACACTAGTGGGGGTGGAAGCAGAATCTGACCCCAGGGAGTGATTTCTCTTCTTTCCTCCTGCAAATTGTTGACATTGGTGGTTGACATTTCATGCGTCCTTTGTTGTCATCCAGAAGGGGGTGCTGTCTGGGCTGATGGGGAGCTTCAAGCAAGTTTCTAGGCCTGATTGCCTTCTATTCTCCCTTCTGCCCATTTGCACTCCTCGCTGGCTTGGAAGAAACTTTGGGCCATAGGAAACACTGGGGCTCAAAGGATTAGAAAGAGTGAGGGGAATGAGTCTGGGTAAGTGATGTGCATTTCCAGGATGCAAAGGTGAATGCTCACAGGACAGCTGGGCCAAGCTGACTGAGAAACGAATAGCAGCATTGGTATATGTGAATGGAGGCTATCCAGAAGGATTAAGAAAGACAAGAACAAAAGCACTGTGCTGCTCGGAAGCATTTTAAAAACTATGGCTCCCAACATTGCAGAGAGTTTTGCATGGGCTCAAGGGTCTATGCACACAGAGCTCCTTATAGGATTGTAGCCTATGCAGAGGAATCACTTCATTCACCACTGAAATGCAGCCACCTCTAGTGTGGAGCGCAGCAGCTGTTCAGCAGCACACAGCAGCACTGCACAACAGTTGAAGGCAAGGAGTGAAGACTACTGCATTCAACTGAAACTTCAGGGTAGAATTTAGGGAGCAGAATGTAATTTGGCCAGGACACTGGACAGCATTTGAACAAAGTGCAGTGGAATCTGTAATAGTCACAGAGGGATGAGGAGCTCATAAGAGATAGCAGCTCTGTAGAGTTAGAGGTGCCTAGTGCCATGTCCTGGATACCTCAAGATTACTGCTTGCACAGCAGGCTGCTTTCCCTGAGACTTGACCTTTGTGGCCATTAGAGAACTGTGCCTCCTACACCTTCACCTTTAAAAGATTGGTGTGTGTTGATTCTAACACTAATGATAAAGACTTTTTTCCAAAGGAGAGACAGATGATGTTCTTTGGAGCTAAGGGGTGAATCTTGTCCTTTGGAATCCAATGGGAGTTCTGCAGCTGGCATCATTTATACCAGGCTTTTTGCGCAGGGTGACTGAAATAGAGTTATTTCATGGAAAGGGGCTTTGCAATGATCTCTTATCCCTACCTCCTAGGATATTTTGACTGTGACTTTGTAAGTGCATTATTTATCACTGGATAATAGTGATACAGGTTGGAATGATTGGCAAAGTCTGCCCGCAGCTGCAATGAGGCTCTTATCCTGTTTTTGGTTCCATGTGTGTGGACCCTTGCACCTCTGTGGGGCCCTGTTGACTTCACTGGGACACTGTCTGCATGAATCCGATTGTAGAATCGGGACTGTAGATGCTGTGCAAAGGAAGGGTCTGATTTTACCAACCGTGAGCAATCTCATTGGCTTCAGCACTGTGCCCACTAGTGTTTGTGGGACTGGACCCTAGAGCTGTGATGTACACACCTCTCACACCAGAGAATTAGACAGTAAGGACGAAATTCAGTGCTCAGCTGCACTGATGCAACTCTGCTGAGCCAGCTGCTGATCTCAGTGTTCTTTGTTTTTATATGGTGCTTGTACCTGACATCAGTGGAACTCTTCTAGATTTACACCTGCGTCACTGAGATTGAGTCCCGAGGATTCCCGAATGCTCGCACCAGAGTTCAGATATCACACTAGCAGGTATTTCCTCTTGTTCTTAGTCATGTATATCGATAAAACAGGACCAAGTGGTTTCATAGCCCTAAGCTCTCTTGGTTAGGTGGGAGGTAACTTTCTGTGAATTGCCTGGTCACTCAGACCAGCGTTGCCATTTTGCAATATGAGGGGGCCTTTTAGCTCTTCTCCAGTTCTTGACAGTTAATCTATTTACAATCATGCTGGATTTCCGTTAGAACCTCTCGCGTGGCTCATTAACATTTCATAGCTCTTCCTTTTAATGAGGATGCATCACATATACTAAATATTGCTACAGTGGAATTGGTTGCATTTCAAATGGCCTATTCAATTGCCTATCGTGGGCCAGCTTGCAAAGCTGACCTGTTGCCACATGTCTATTTCATCTGGCTCTGTGCCAACAGGTTGGAGCCTTCTCAGGTAGGGAAAGTTGGTTAAGGGAAGAAATCTGAGGCCTTAGGTAGCACGGGATCTGTGCTGCATGTATGTTCCCCTGATCTAGATACATCCCTGCATCACAGTGACCAGTCATTATTTAATTACAGGCATTTCTGTGGCAGTCCTTACTGTAGTGTCTAAGCACCTCACAGGAATGAGTGACTGAATCTCCACAATGTCCCTGCCACATAGGGCAGCAGTATTCTTCCTTCCCTGTCCTTACAGCTGGGGAAGCTGAGGCACTAAGCAGTTAAACAATGTGTCCAAGCCCATAGCTTTTGCCAGAACTGTGACTAGAACCAGATCTCTTCAGTCTCAGGCTGCTGCCTTAATCACAAAAGCAAACCAATGTCCTCTCTTGCTGAGAGTAGACCCAAACTGCCTTTTGAGACTGCTTAAGGCCAATCAGCCAGAAGGGGTCACTGTGGAGGAACGCAAGGCTGATCCTCGGATGAACTTCAGCAATTTTTCTTCAGTTCAGTCGGCTCCGAAAAGAAAGACCGAGGGTTTGGTTTTCCTCCTTGGCCTGCCCCATGAGGTGCTGAGTATTGCCTGAAGTGACATATGTGGGTGCTCAGCACCTCTCGAGCTGAACCAATAGTCACACGCCTGCAGCCAGATCAACCTTGGTGCAGCTGCACAAGTAGCAGAGAACAGAGGCTGGGACTTCACATCAGCCATGCTGACTGGCAGGACATGGTGCTGTCTTTGGGCCATCAGAACCGCCCTACAGCCACCGTTAAGAATGATTTGCCCTTGCCATCCCATGTGGTTTCTTCGCCATCTCCCCAGCCTCGGGGTTTAACCTAGGACAGTGGTTTCCTTTGTGGGATTGTCAGTGAAGTGAGCAGTTTTGCAGCAATGATGCAGGAAGCATAAACAAGAGGCAAATCTACGCTCTACCAGGTGAGTAAAGCCTGAGTCGGGAAGCAGCAAAGTGGTGCTTCTGTAGTGCTGCTGCTGCTTCATTGTGGTTCAGACTCTGGACATTGAGGGCTGTGTCTGTGTTTCAGGGCTGCATGCTGTTTTCCCCTGGGGTGCTCCTCTGGAAATCCGTCACACCTCCCCTATTGTATTTCCCTTTGAGGAAGATTTAGATCAGACCCTTTAACCAGATCACTGCTGAGCAGAGAGACACGTTCTTTCCTGCCGCAGGCTCTGTGTGTTACCAAGACAGTGTCCCTACCCCAGCCTCAAAACTGGCATGCCAGGACCAGGAACTGAGTTTGGCTCTCCCACTTTGCTGCTGAAGTATGACCACTAGGCTGACCATGTGTCTCTGTGTGCCTGTGGGCTGAATCCTGCAGACACTGACTTGCGTGCATAGCCCAACATGTGGGAGTTGGCGCTACATGCAGGAGGAAAGGTTTGCAGGATTGGGATCTGCTTTCCTTATGGGTCTATGTTAACATGTGTTTGTGTCTGGGTGTTCCTGTACATTTATGTGTGTACAAAAAGCGCTGGTTCTGAATGGTACAGAAATCTGGCAGGAGCAGCTGTTCCCAGGAACCTACAGCCAAGATGATAGAAATCTCTGCAGGTGAGTTAACCTAGTGAGATCTCCATCAGACAAGAGGCTGGAAACTGCCAACACCCGTTGCTTTTATTATGTTTAGTGTAGTGTAGCATCTATAGGCCCCAACCAAGATCAGGACTCCATTGTGCTAGGCACTGTACAGACACACCTAGTAAGAGAGAGTCCCTGCCCCAAACAACTGACAGCCTAAATAGAAAAAACAGACAAAGTGTGGGAGGGGAAATTGAGGCACAAGCAGGTGAAATGACTTGCCCAAGGTCACCAGCAAGTCAGTGGCACATCTGAATTACTCTGCAGCTTGTGGGAGTTCATGGCTACCATCCTGAACTTTGCTTCATCCTCAGGCCTGAAACCTGAACCCCAGGTAGCCTGATCCTTATCTGAACAGCAACTCCAAAGCCCCTCTTCAGTGGGTGAAGGGGCATGTGTCTGCCTGTATCATAAACCTTGTTTGCCTCAGTTGTGGTGTCGTGCGTGCTTCTGTGTATGGGTGTGGTCTCTGAGCCAGTACCCCCAGTCGGTGAACATTGGCATAATCCCATTGGCTTCAATGGAGAGACCTCAATTTACACTACCTCAGGATCTGGCCCATTTATTTCAATGTAGCTATACTGATTTACACCAGCTGAGGATCTGGCCCCTTCTCTGGATTTGCCCAGGCAATTGTGTTTGTATGATCTGAATGTGGAACTCAGTCCTGATGCAGGAACAGAACACGATCAATCAGCACAATGGGCCGAATGCATCCTGACCCTAGTGTATCTGGGATGAGCTTGGCCCACTGTGACCACACTTCCCGCTGGAGCAGAATCTGTGGAGCCCTGGGAGCTTGCTGTGCCTATCTCCAGGGAGCCTCCCAAGCCTGCAAGGGCCCATTGCACTGGAAAGCATGGTACCAGGGAAACCAGATCATCTTCAAGTAAAGCACAGTAGGGAGAGAGGGGGACAGAAGCAGGGAATGGAGAGGCTGTGGGGACTCTATAGACAGAGAGAGCAAGGGGGGGGGGGTTGAGAGAGAGAGAGAGAAGGGGGGGGGGTTGAGAGAGAAAGGGAGTTTCTATTTTAAGACCTGTGGCCTGTTCTCCACCCCTCCCCCACACAACACATTACATGCTTGCCAGATTGAGAAACCTGACCTGCCTTTTAAATAATCAAGAAGGGAGCAAGGCAGCCAGGACTCTGCAGGGCTGGGGAAGGTGGGTGAGGCAAGTTTCAGTGGCAGTTGGGGTAGGGAACCTTTAACGAGTGTGTCTGGCTTGAAGAGTAAGGGGGGGTTGCCCCCATGTTTGCTGATTGTTCCCTTCCCTTTAGTAGGGACACTAGTTGAGCGGCACATGTGCCCAAGGAAACTGGTGGGGTGAGGGAGTGGGCATGCTCCATTTGTTAAGGGACAGTTAGTGGGGTTCAGAGCTCCAGCTCTGGCCTTGCTAACTCTCTGAGTCTGGGGAAGTTTGCTGTCCCTTGGGCAACAGATCAGGAGAGATGTCCATGCAGGCCCCCAGCCTATGAGCACAGACGACCACTGGAGCATGTGGGAGTGAGGGCATTTGCTTCCTTTCCCAGTGCCCGGGGTAGGAATTCAGCTGGTTCCCCCATCTCCCTGACTTCAAAGCTCATCCGTAGCTGGACCCGGATGGCCCGGAAAGCTAGCTAGCAGGTGTGTTAGCCTGATGTTCATACCCACTGGTGGCGTGGCAGGAATGTGGATCAAGGGTGAAAGGCACAGCTGGGCACGTCATGCCAATGACAACCCGGAAGGACTCATCAGGAGCAGCAATATTTCATGTGAGTCACAACCGCTCAGCTACTCGCCACTAACCCCGCTGTGTACGGGAGCTCATGACAAGCTTCCTGTTTCATTACCCAGGGAAGGGTTACATTGGTGCCCCAAAAGGAGAGAGGGGAGCACCAGGTGCTTTGTGTCCAAAGCCAAATATTCACAGTTAAAATATCTATCACATTTCTATTCTGCCTATCACCTTAGTATTCTCCTATCTAGCTGTTTTGTCTTTTTGCAAATGCAAGTCCATATGATTGACCTCAAGAGGGCAATAAGGGAAGTGGGGGGAAGCCAATAAAAATCCTAATCCTGGATGTTTCCCACAGTGAAATGGTTGTAATCTCTGAGTATCCTAGCCAGGAGTTGGGGAGACTAGCCAGCCTGCAGTCATGCATTAATGATAATAATGGCTGTGTCTCTTTAACTGGGTTTGGTCTACGACTGTGTGTGTGTGTGTGCGCACGCATGCCAGCGTGTGCGTGTGAGACAGCTTGCATCTTTCAGATCGTGCTCTCTGGATACCAGCTCCGGGTTTGTTGGGGAGGAGGGGAAGTGTATTTCAGTCCCCTGAGACTGCTGTCTTGCTTGCTTGCTTTTTTTTTTTTTGGGTGGGACAAATTCTCTCCCATCCTTATTTTGCAAAACATCAGAGTCGTGGATTTTTCTCTGAAAGACTTGATCTAACGACACAGTGTGGGAGAATCTAGCTCCCTGGTCCTGTGTCTGACCCCGGCTGGGGGCTGGTGTAGATCAGAGTGGGTGATTTGTTCTGTCTGTTCTCCTGATGCTGTTCTGTACATGAAAGGAGGAGCAGCTCCCAAGGAGGCATGGCATGAGCTGGAAGCAGTCGCTGGAGGTAAGGGCTGTATCTTGCTGCAGATCCTTTGACTCACAAAGCCCCCTATGTCAGTTTGTATTGATGTCCCTAGGAAAACATCCCACCCAGAGGGATGCGGCTCGGTGCTACAATGAGAACCAGGGAAGGTACAAGGACTGTAATTATAGCCCTCCTTGATGATCATTGCATCATAGAGCTTGGGTTATATAATGGCAGGCAAGCATCACCTTTCTAGTAGAACTAGGCTCCATTCATTTCCATCCAATACAATACTCTTTGCTCTGCCCTGTGCTGCTTCTCTGACTGGCTGGGAGAAATGCTTTGCTGTCGGCCTCTTTTTTTTTTTTTTCTCTGCATTGAATAGAAATGGTGGAAGCTGAATTCCCAGATGCCAGTGGTGTGCGGTTGATTATTTATTTATTTGCTCCATAGACCTGAGGCCGATGCTGTGATTCCTGTGATTGGCAATGTGCTGAATGCTTTGCTTTTTCAGCCCCCCGAAAGCATTTGGGTTAGCATCCTTTGGGGTAGGGTAGCTAGCTGGGCCAGTGGCTCAGAGCATGCTAGTGGGAGACCCAGTGTTCCCAGCTGAGGGGATTTCCCTTGCTCCCCAGCCTTGTTCAGGATCATTGTCCATTGTGCTGTTCCCTTCGGCTATGCTCTGGCTCTGAGTTGATGTGGCAATTGCTCAAGCCAGTGAACCAGAGAGAGTGGCAGAGAATCAACCTCCTGGCTGGCTGTTATGGACCCCACTACCTCACCGTTCTCACTGGTCTCAGGGAGGAGGAGCTGGAGGTGTGATGGCCAAAGATAAATCTGGGCCCAGAGGAAAGGCTGGGGCATTGCTGCAGGCTTTAGGCTGGAGGCTGGCTGACTTGTGTGACGCCCGTAGGTGGAACGGGCTGTCAGGCCATAGAAATCTTGGGAAGTTTGTGTCTGTGCAGCCAGCCCATTGAAGCACTGGAAAGTTTTGACTGTGGGGAGGGGGCTCTGGAACAAACTCTGCGGAGGACTGTAAGAGCAGAGAGAGTGCTCAGGGACTCAGCCCCCGGCCTAGCTGTAGCACACTGAGTCAGAGGCTTGCCAACTGGTAGCATGGGAAGATGGAACCTTTCCCTCCTCTACTGGCAGCTGCAGCAGGAGCTTTTGTGCCACTGGCCTGGCATAACTTTTCACATTGAAATGGTGGCAGAGAGAGAGAGACATAAGAACAGCCATATTGGATCAGACCAAAGGTCCATCTAGCCCAATATCCTGTCTTCCGACAGTGGCCAATGCCAGGTGATTCAGAGGGAATGATCAAGTGATCCATCCGCTGTCGTCCATTCCCAGTGTCTGGCCAAGAGAGGCCAGGGACACCATCCTGGCTAATAGCCATTGATGGACCTATCCTCCATGAATTTATCTAGTTCTTTTTTTAACCCTGTTTTAGTCTTAGCCTTCACAAAATCCTCTGGCAAAGAGTTCCACAGGTTGACCTTCATCCCCATGGCTCAAAGCCTGAGTCAGCCTTTCTTGCTAATTCATCTCTGGACCCTTCCTGTGAGTGCAGCTGGTTACTGCAGATTCATCCCATTCAAGGTGCTGGTGTTAATCCCCACAGGGGGTCCCAGTGGCTTGGCCTTCCCACCCAGCTCCCCCATCCTCCCCCCTCTTGGAGAGCACATTGATTTAGATGCACAATTGCAGATTAGATGTAGGATATCTCCGCTCTCGGTAACATCTGAGCGAGCCCAGTCAAACCCATGTAGTTGTAATGGGTGTAACTAAGAACAGGCCACTGTGTATGGAGGGGTGTAGTGCGGGGAGCAGAGGTGATTGATAAAGCAGCGGCCTTTTCTGTAACCATCCTACTTCCAGAGATCCAGGGCTGCTTGCATTCAGTCTCCGTGTCTGCTGTATCTCTTTGCTTGAAGCCATCATCCAGGAGGGTGACATCAGGGGCCCTTTCTTCTGCTCCTGACCTAAAGGGAAATCCACCTTCTGGGAGTTCAGGGCAAATGCTGAATAGAGCAGGTCCAGCTGAGGCGTGGAAGGGAAGGCAGGGGGAAGGTAAAAGAGAGGGAAAGACAGAGGGAGGGTGACAGGGAGAGAGAGAGAGAATTTTGCTCTCTGGGATGATGTTCACATTGTCCCCAGCTGCCCTGGGTCCATGGTGTTTTCAGCCCTGTCATGCCCAGCTCTGCTGTCCCCACTGGAGCCCAGCCCTGGGCAGCAAAGATGCAAACCCATTGAAAGGGTCAGGGCTGGAGAAGGAGGCAGGAGACCTGCAGGCACATTGAAAGTGATATCAGCAGGATGATGGGCAGTGCCAGCAGTGCCATTATAGGGGCATAGGAAAGTCCCTAAGGAAAATCAAACAGGGTATGCTGGGAGGTCAGGCAAAACAGCAACTTTCTGTTAGGCCCAGGACTGGCTTGTGGGCTTGGGCGTGTCTGTCTCAAGCAGGAGCACCAAGACATTTATTCTTCAGTTTGTGCCTCTGATTCCCCTACTCCCTGTATGTACATGATCTAATTGCAAGTTACTCCTTTGGCTCTGAGGCTAGAGGCAGGAACGTTTGGATGTGTTGGGCTTGTCTTCACTGCAACCTGAGTTATAACTCAAGTGTTGCCCCTACCTCCAGTCCTGTCCACACACTAAACCCCTTCACTCAAGTGTGATGATGGCTGGCCCATCGGGGGCTGTAGCTAAAGCTCATCAGCAGCTAACACGACCACTTTGCAATGTGGCTGCAGGCTAGTGCCACTTAAGTGACCTCCAGTGCCTTCCCACAGCTCCCCTCCGTGTGCCCAAAATGGACACGATTCCACAGCGCAAAGAACTAGGGGGCATGCCCCGGAAGTCTTAGCGCCACACATGTGTGAGTGCAGGGCCAGGGTGGAGAGTTCCACTTCTCTCCCATAGCTGGCTATGCTTGGAGCAGTAGAAAGAGCCAGGGTTGGGGCAGTGGACTGAGAATAGTGCTGGGGGCCAAGAATTCCTGAGTTTGAGTTCCAGGCCAGCCAATTATTTGGTGTGGGACATTGGGCAAGTCACTTCATAATAATAATAATACCCTGCCCATCTCTAGTGTCTTCCCCCAGAGGATCTCAGAGCACTTTACAAGCAGCAGCGAATCTACCTTCCTGTGATGCTGGTGAGTGCCACTGAGAAGGGAGGTGACTTGGCCCAGGCCACCAATGACAGAGTCAGGAACTCGGATCCCCAGATCATTTCTTCTGCACTTTAGCAGACCCCAGCAGAATTGGGGTGATGCTAGCTCCTTTCTGCCATGGGTGAGGATCAATCAGTTCATGCTTGTATAACCTGAGAGCCAAGTACTATTATTAATTGGCTCTAATTGTTATCAGCAACATCCTGGGTCGTCCCCCCGCCCCCCATGGGCGCACAGCTGTGCAACTTTCTGGTGAAATGTGCATGCAGGTGACTTAGTGTCTCTCACACACACACACACACACACACACACACACACGCCCCTCAGCCCCCGGGGGCACAGTTCATCTACCCAGCAAGGAGTGGAGTGAGCCTGAGGGCTTCTCAAGTCAACAGGCAGCTCCAGCAGAGACATCCCAGGGGCACTCAAACACCCACATTCTCTGTTGCACTTGGAGCCTGCCAATGCAAAGCCAGTGATGTTGGGGTCCTGCTGCACTCAGAGAGGGTGGCACTGAGAGGTGGAACCTGCTGGACCCCAGTGCTGGCATCCGAGTCCCAGGGATGTTTTCCCCTGCTGTGTAGATTCTGGGTTATGAATCCTGGTATTCTAATCCTCACCTTTTGTGGTCCCTGTGCTAGCAGATCCCATGCTTTCAATCTCTACACTGGTGATTTTGCATTGTGCTCAAGGTTGGGCAGTTGAGGTTGGGCTGTTGAATTGCCCAGGGTTTACATGCAGGAACGAGGTGGTGTGTTGGAGAGGATGAGGCAGTATTCCTTTTGGAACCAATGTAGACTCTGCCAAGGCACTGCTGGGGCAGGAGGAAATCTTAGGAGCTGCAGCAGGGCACTTTCTGCTAGTGGTAGCAGACACTGACTGGAGGCTGCTTTGAGAAATCAGCTGATGCTCTTGTCATAGCTCAAGCTGCTGGCATTCTAGCTGCTACTGCAAGGCAATGGTGCTGCGGTGGGGAAGCTCTCGCTACATCCCAGGACAGGACACTGCTGTGTGGAATCTCCTGCTGCTGGCTTCCCCGCTGGGCAAACAACGAGCTCTGCTATGTGACACTCGGAAGGACTAGCCAAGCTCCCATTCTCAGACTGTTGGTGTAAATCTTTGCTCACTGTCAAGGAGGGTGAGGGACGTTGCTTTATAGTGGGTGGGAATTTTGATAGCATCCATTTTTCATTATTTTCCCTCGCAGCTGTCCTCTGACAGCTGGTCCCTTGGTAGTTTGATTGGGCCGAAATTTACCCCAACAGTAACTGAAGTCAGAGGAGTTACACCAGGGATGAATTTGGCCTCCTATCTCTATCATCTGTGCTTCAGCATCTTGGCCCTCTCGTCTCTGACTATAATCCCTGCAGTCTGACTGAGTCGTGGGAAACAATGCATCTTAGTGGGCTTCTGTGCCAGGAGAAGGAAAGGGTCTGTGTGAGGGACAGGATGGACACGCTGATTTTGCACGGTGATGGTAAATTTGGGGCTAGAAGGGGGCCAGTCCTTCTGTGAGACAGAGAGCTGATGTTCACATAGGGGGAAGCAAGCCCTCGGTGCCTCAATTTCCCCATCAGTAGAATTGGGACAATAATATATATCTAGCTCCACAGGGGTTCTGGAACAGGTAACAAATTAATCTTGGCAAAGTACTGCCATCACACCTAGAGGGTCCCATCCACCAGTGACCTGCTGACACATCTGCAATAGAGGTGCATTTTCCTCCACTACTCTGAAATGTGTCACCTGTCTGAAATCACTCACTGCAGACTATCTAGAAATGTCAGCAGTATGACAGCTGTGCTCTCCCTGTTATATTTTATGAACACTGCTGACTTGCTAGAGTACCTGTGGGTGGGCCCCAGCCTGCTGACTTCAGTGCTGGAATCTGTAGCACTGCTGGACTTCTGAATGACTCCAGTGAAGAGGTAAACTAGCTTTTTCTCTGGAGATCCACAGCAGATTGGAACTGTTTGAGATATTTGAAGTGGAGGTATGAGAAGGACACGGTTCAGAAATGCTGGTAGCATTTGTCCTTTCCCCCGCCACTTGGGGGAGGGTGACCATTTTGGGAGCTTGAAATTGGATTCAATTTCCAAATGCAGGGCCAGAACCCCAGCTGCTGTAAATCAGTGTAGCTCCATTGACTTCACACACACTGACTTCAGTGGAGCTACGCCTCTTTACATCAGCTGAGGATCTGGCCTAGAATGTTGTTTCCTCTGTCAAATACAAACACATTGATTCATTGCAGGTTTTCTCATGAGTTCAGGGCTCCTGGAACTGCTCTCTCTCTCCCTCTCTGTAGTAGGAAAAAAGCATTGACTTTGATTTAAAAAGGCCAGGGAAGAAGGATGATTTTGTGGGGACAGGAGTCATTAATTCTATTCCTGGTTCTGGCATGGATTCCCTGTTTGGTCACTTAATTGACTTGTGCCTTGGTTTTGCCATCTGCAGTATGGGAATAATCCTGCTTCCCCGTCTCACAGGAGTGTTGCATGTCTTTGTTCATTAGTGCCTGGGAAAGTGTGTCGAGCTCCACTAGAGGCAGGTGCTGTGTATGTACAAAATATTATAAAAGGCACATATAAATTATTGCACGGAATCCACAAGGAGACAGAGAGGTAGGTTATACTTTGATCCGATCAACCTTGTCAGTGTCCCTTTAAGACGTCTGATAGACTAACAAGCCATTTGCTTACCTTATCCAAAGAAGTAATAGTAGAGGAAAAGGCTGGTGCTGCAGCACCTAGAGGAATGTCTGAGGAGGGGAAAGCCATGGGCATGTGACTCCACAAGGTATGAGGCAGTGGAGGATCAGGCTATGAAGAAGCAGTGATTCCTATTAATTTCTGGAAGTTTTATTTACCTCTCTGTGGTTTGGGTATTTTGCTGAGCTGAACCAAATCAAGCCACATGGAGAAGCATATTGCAAGGCTTCAAAGAGAGAGCGGGCAGCCACAAGCAGACTCCGTCCTTTGATCAAAAGACCAGCTTGCTCCTGCCTATGGTAATGGACCTTTTTGGTTCTAGTGCTGCCTGTGGATTTATTTATTCCTCCCCCACGCCCCCTGGTGGGAGAAGAAATTGTCTGATCTCCATGGGAAGTGAATGCAGCAGCCCCTGTTCTGCAAGTAGGCTCCAAGGAACTGGGAAATGCAGAATGTGCTATTTCCAAGGTGCCAGGCAGTTCCTCAGTGATTGGGCACAGTAGAAAATGGACTGGTTGGTTGGAAGGTAGGTAGGTAGATAGGAAGCAGCTGAGAAGAGGGCTGGATCTGTATGTAGTGCTGTCTGGCTAGTTTAGACTGTCAGTCTGATCAGTTAGCAGTGGGGTGACTCTTTGCAGGTTCTCCTAAAGCCTTTTTAATCATGTGACTTTTATGGCTGTCTGTGAGGAGGGCCAGAAGCAAAGAAGTACTCATTCATGTAAATAATGACAGGGACAGAGAATTTTCCCCAACCCCCATGTGTGCATGCACCTTCCTCCCACTGCATGTATGCGCGCACACACACACACACACACACACAGTGCCCATACCCGCTGCGTGTGTGTGTGTGTGTGTGTGTGTGTGTGTATACACATCCATCCCTACCCCTTATGCATGCATCCACCTGCATGCAAACACATAGAAACCACACCCCATCCCATCTCGCTCCTCCCCATGTACACACACCTTCCATGGTGCAGAAACCCTTCCACAGTCTGTGCATACACCTCCACACACACAGACACACCACCCCATACCTCCCTGTGTGTGTGTGTACACACACACACACACACACACACACACTAGAGATGGAGCATACCGGCTGAGTTCAGATCTGGATCTCCATTTACACAATGGTTAGGGGTCTGAGTTCACTGACAGACAGACTGAAAACCAGGCAGGCAGATCAGGAGAGAGAATGAAGGACCAAGTGAACAACGCACAGGGAGGCAAGTGGAGTGAGGGTGGAGATGGGATAAGAGGATTTTTGGGGCTAATTTCAGACCCTGTGGGAGTGGGTATGACTCCACTGAAGTCAGTATCATTCCACACACAGACACCGGGTCTACGTTAGAGGTAGCAGCATTGTTCACTGCAAGTACATTATCTGTCAAACGTCACCTTTTTTCCCCCTGGGTCTTTGCAAATCATCACCCAGATTTTGTTCTTCATTCTTCAATAGCATTTGCTGACCAGTTTGATGGATGATTTCTGAGCCTACAAAACTGTTTGCTACTCTCATTGTGCTGTTAGGTCATGTGGTATCACCTCTGCTACCCGACTGGACATGTGGAATCTTTCTAAATAGGAGAGTGAAGGATATGAATGATGACTAATGGATAGCGATTAACTAATAGCAAATACTCTTGTTTGCCCATGTATACCCCTGACCCATGTGAATCCCTTTGCTCATATGAGCCATCCTTCAAGAGGCAAGCTAGCCAGAATTCAGCTGGGCAGATCTACATGAACTTGACTAGTGTTTCTGCAGCACCCCACCAGCACTGGCCAGCCTGATCTAATTGCTGGAAATTTCTTTCTTGATGCTCTGTCCTTTCATAACAACCCCTATGGGAAGGGCTCCCAGAGCAGACCTGGGAAGCTGAGTTTTGACTTTACCACTGGGCTGCAGATTAAACCCTTGCTAGTTCCTGGTGTTGCCAGTCCCTCCTGGAGCCCTGGGGATTTCCAGAGGATTCTTCTCCACCATGGAGGAGTACATTAGCTGTTCTCCAGAAAGGAAGAGGATGGACTGAGAAGATCTGGGTGGCAGTCAGGTGAAACTATAAAAAAATCATCCCCACAAATACAGATGGGGGAGAAGAAAGGGACAGTTGAATGAATGGACCACTGGGCTTCCTTCTGGAAAGAAGGGGACTGTTTGGAATTACCGCCACTGGAGCACATGGAAATCATCCGCCTGTGCCAAATTCTCTGCTGGTGCAAATGGGTGAAGTTCCAGAGCTATGGATGTTTACACCAGCAGAGAATTTGCCCCTCCCCTGATTCAAGCCAATAGGCAAAACCCTTGCTAGGCGGGTTTTTTAAACTGGAAAGAGAAGGTACTAGGGAAAGTCTTGAAAGGGGTATTACACCAGTCATGGGAACAGAGAGGATGGGACAAAATGGTTTATGGGCAGAAGGTAAAGGGAAGGAACTGGACAATCAATGTAGTCTAGCTCTTGAAGGTAGGATATCACATGATCAGAAGTGTCCTCATCGCAACGCAGGAAGCATGGCAGACTTGCAGGGTGAGCTAGAGGATTTTGGTTAATATGGAAGATCACAGCCTGAATGCAAGTGTGGCTGGCTGGCTGGCTGAGTGGTTACAGGGGCAGGGCTGGCTGGTTAATGTGGATGGCTATAATGATAGTGCATTTACAGATCCAAAGGATCCGAGAGTGAGAGAGACACTATACATGAAGCTCATTTCTTCCACCAGCAATGTGCAGCCCATCTGCAATGAAGTACAACTGTTTAACAGCACATGGCAATCCTGTACAACAGTTTAGGACAGGAAGTGAAGTGGGGTTCCTTATTGAGTTGAAACTAAAGACGGAGATTTTGTAGCCTGGACCTCAGTTTTCTGTGCAAAGGACTGTACTGCTGTCAGCACAGTGCCCCAGCATCATGCTGGCATCACCCTTGTTATGCCTATTTTACTGATAGGTAAATAGAGGCACTAAGTTGGTAAATGGCTTGTGCTGGGTCACCCAGTGAGTCAGTTACTTAGAGCCTAGGATTTCTGAGTCCCACTTCCTTGATCTAACTACTAGACCATGCTACCTCACACTGTAAGCTTAAGACAGACAACAGGGTAAGACTGTGGGGTACAAGAAACAAGGATTATCTTTTTAAAAGACTCCCCTCAAATGAGCCATTTGATCCAGTTCGTCTGTGCATTGGGCGAGTGATTTGTGCATAAGGGTGGAGGAGGAATTGCCTTATTTCCAAGGCATGGATTGAGTTTGGAAGATTTGATTTTCTGGTCAGCCAAATTTCTGTAACTAGTTGTATGAACTACCAGACATTTTCTGGCCACCGCGCTTTGTCTGGGAATTGTCTACTTTTTAATATCCAGCACTCTGAGTCTTGTCAGCTGCCTCTACTACAGTCGCTGTGCCGTTCCCACGGTGGTCTGCAGGGTGCGAAGTACAATGCAGGCTGAATCATCCCCAGTGCGACAATCGGCGTGAATCTAGAGCTCTCCAGGCAGCTGGTTAGCAGATGGCTTTACAGCAGTGGATGCTGAGCCCCAGTACCAGAATAGAGACCCCTGAACTCATAGGACGTTCCACTCTGGATTTGGCAGCTTGCTATTATTTGTACAATAGACCCAGCCTGGACCTTTGTATCCAGAATGCTCTGGGAAGAAGGGTCAGATTCAGACCTGATTCTGGTTTCAAACTTGGCATCTCAGCTCCACCTTCCACTGAAAATATTGGGTATGTTAAACACTTGGGCCCAGATCCTCAGCTGGTGTAAAATCAGTACAGTTGCACTAAAGTCAATGGAACTATGTGATTAGCACCAGCAAAGGAGCTAGCACCTTTGCAAGTCTTTGATATTGTGATTCTTACTACGTTTTTGACAGGGTTACTATGCTAGTGGGTGGGGGAGAAATTGTACACATGATGTGCCTTGATTTTTAGGAAGGTTTTTGACAGAGTCCCACGTGACATTCTCATAAACAAACTAGGGAAATGTAGGCTAGATTAAATTACTGTAAGGTGGGTGCACAACTAATTGAAAGACCATACTCAAACAGTAATTATCAATGGTTTGCTCTCAAACTGGGGGGGATGTATCTAGTGGGGTCCCACACAGGTCAGTCCTGGATCTGGTACTATTCAATATTTTCATAAATGACTTGGATAATGGAGTGGAGAGTATGCTTATAAAATTTCCAGATGACACTAGGCTGGGAGAGGTTGCAAGCACTTTGGAGGACAGGATTAGAATTCAAAATGACACTTGAAGAATTGGCCTGAAATCAACAAGATGAAATTCAGTAAAGACAAGTGCAAAGTACTGTACTTCGGATGGAAAAATCAAATGCAGAAATACAAAAATGGGGAATAACTGGCTAGGCGATAGTACTTCTGAAAAGGGTTTGGGAGTTATAGTGGATCACAAATTGAATATGAGTCAACAGTGTGATGCAGATGTGAAAAAGGCTAATATTCTGGGGGGTATTAACAAGAGTGTCGTATGCAAATCACAAAAGATAATTGTTCTGCTCTATTCAGTACTAGTGAGGCCTCAGTTGGAATAATGTGTCCAGTTTTTGGTACCGTATTTTAGAAAAGATGTGAACGAATTGGAGAGAGTCCAGAGGCGAGCAACAAAAATGATAAAAGCTTTAGAAAACCTGGTCTATGAGGAAAGGTTAACAAAACTGGGCATGTTTAGTCTTGAGAAAAGACGACTGTGGTGGGACCTGATAAGTTTTCAAATATGTTCAGGGCTGTTATAAAGAGGACTTTGTGACCAGTTGTTCTTCTTGGCCACTGGAGGTAGGACAAGAAGTAATCGGCTTAATCTGTAGCAAGGGAGATTTAGGTTAGATATTAGGAAAATATTTCTAACTCTAAGGGTAGTTAAGCTCTGGATTAGGCTTCCAAGGGCGGTTGTGGAATCCCAATCATTAAAAGTATTTAAGAACAGGCTGGCTAAACACCTGTCAGGGATGGTCCAGTTTACTTGGTCTTGCCTCAGCTCAGAGCCTGGACTGGATGACCTCTCAAGGTCTCTTCCAACCCTACATTTCTATGATCTTTCTCTCCTGTACACTGGATTTACATCCATGTTGCCCACTGACTTCAGTAGAGTCACTGCTGATATGCATGGCTATAAGTCAGATCAGAAAGAAACGCAAGCTTTCTGCTGAGCTAGTTTAAACAGATCCTGTACAATCCATACAAACACATGTCCACCAATCAGGCTGTCTGTTATGGGTAGCAGATTGTGGGAATACTACTCGAATACCTAAAAACATGACATGTTAAATGACGTCTTCATTCGTATTTAAGGAGAGGAATGATTGCCATCTCTGGATGTGCATCTCTTTGCAGGTAAGCTAGTTAACGAGAGGGGGTCATGATATAGTCTGTCAGGGATTCTGTTTTTGTTCTGTGTTTGTACAGCACCTAGCACAAAAACAAAGAGGAATCTGGTGGCAACTTAAAGACTAACCGATTTATTTGAGCATAAGCTTTCATGGGTAAAAAATCCACTTCTTCAGATGCATGGAGTGAAAATTACAAATACAGGCATAAATATATATTGGCACATGAAGAGAAGGGAGTTACCTTACAAGTGAAGAACCAATGCTGAAGGCCAATTTAGTCAGGGTGGATGTTGTCCACTCCCAATAATTGATGAGGAGGTGTCAATACCAAGAGAGGGAAAATTGCTTTTGTAGTGAGCCAGCCACTCCCAGTCCCTATTCAAGCCCAAATTGATGGTGTTAAGTTTGCAAATGAATTGTAGCACTGCAGTTTCTCTATGAAGTCTGTTTTTGAAGGGGCTTTTTTTTGTTGAAGAATGGCTACTTTTATATCTGTTGTTGAGTGTCCAGGGAGATTGAAGTGTTCTCCTCCTGGCATTTGTATGTTACCATTCCCGATGTCTGATTTGTGTCCATTTATCCTTTTTATGTAGAGACTGTCCGGTTTGGCCAATGTACATGGCAGAGGGGCATTGCCGGCACATGATGGCATAAATCACATAGGTAGATGTGCAGGTGAATGAGCCTCTGATGGTGTGGCTGATGTGGTTGGGTCCTATGACGGTGTCACTAGAGTAGATATGGGGACAGAGAAGGCAACGGGGTTTGTTGCAAGGATAGGTTCCTGGGTTAGTGTTTCTGTGGTGTGGTGTGTTGTTGCTGGTGAGTATTTGCTTCAGGTTTGGGGGCTGTCTGTAAGTGAGGATTGGCGTGCCTCCCAAGGGCCTGTGAGAGTGGGGGATCATTTTCCAGGATAGGTTGTAGATCGTTGGTGATGAACTGGAGAGGTTTTAGCTGGGGGCTGTACATGATGGCCAGTGGTGTTCTGTTAATTTCCTTTTTGGGCCTGTCCTGTAGTAAGTGACTTCTGGGTACCCATTTCACTCTGTCAATCTGTTTCCTCTCTTCCCCAGGTGGATATTGTAGTTTTAAGAATGCTTGATAGAGATTTTGTAGGTGTTAGTCTCTGTCTGAGGGATT
Source organism: Natator depressus (assembly GCF_965152275.1). Classification (NCBI taxonomy): domain Eukaryota; kingdom Metazoa; phylum Chordata; order Testudines; family Cheloniidae; genus Natator; species Natator depressus. Next base: position 38,625,696 of record NC_134243.1, read on the forward strand.
GGAGCAAATGTGGTTGTATCTCAAGGCTTGGCTATAGACAATGGATTGTGTGATGTGTCCTGGATGGAAGCTGGAGGCATGTAGGTAAGTGTAGCGGTCAGTAGGTTTCCAGTATAGGGTGGTGTTTATGTGACCATCACTTATTTGCACTGTAGTGTCCAGGAAGTGGATCTCTTGTGTGGACTGGTCCAGGCTGCAGTTGATGGTGGGGTGGAAATTGTTGAAATCCAGGTGGAATTTTTCAAAGGCCTCCTTCCTGTTGGTCCATATGATGAAGATGTCATCAATGTAACGTACGTAGAGAAGGGGCGCTAGGGAACGAGAGTTGAGGAAGAGTTGTTCTAAGTCAGCCATAAAAATTTTGGCATACTGTGGGGCTATGCGGGTACCCATAGCAGTGCCGCTGACTTGAAGGTATAAGTTGCCCCCAAATCTGAAATGGTTGTGGGTGAGGACAAAATCACAAAGCTCAGCCACCAGGTGTGCCATGGCCTCATCAGGGATACTGTTCCTGACCGCTTGTAGTCCATCCTCATGTGGAATATTGGTGTAAAGAGCTTCTACATCCATGGTGACCAGGATGATGTTTTCAGGAAGATCATCAGTGCATTGTAGTTTCCTCAGAAAGTCGGTGGTGTCTCGAAGATAGCTAGGAGTGCTGGTAGCATAGGGTCTGAGGAGAGAGTCCAAATAGCCAGATAATCCTGCTACAAGAGTGCCAATGCCTGAGATGATGGAGCGTCCAGGATTTCCAGGTTTATGGATCTTGGGTAGCAGATAGAATACCCCTGGTCCGGGTTCTAGGGATGTGTCTGTGTAGATTTGTTCCTGTGCTGTAGCAGGGAGTTTCTCAAGCAGGTGGTGGAGTTTCTTTTGGTACTCCCCAGCGGGATTGGAGGATACTGGCCTGTAGAATGTGGTGTTGGAGAGCTGTCTGGCAGCCTCCTGTTCATAATCTCACATGTTCGTGATGACTACAGCACCTCCTTTGTCAGCCCTTTTGATTATAAAGTCAGAGTTGTTTCTGAGGTTGTGGATGGTGTTGCATTCTGTAAAGCTGAGGTTATGGGGAAGCACTCTATGTAGAAGTCCAGTCTGTCCTTTTGACCGTCAGGAGGAGTCCACGCAGAATTCTTCTTCTTGTAGTGTTGGTAGGAGAGTTCCTGTAGGTCAGTGCTTTGTTCAGTGGTGTGTTGAAAATATTCCTTGAGTCTCCAGTCAAAAGGTCTGACAAAGGAGGTGCTGTAGTCATCATGAACAGGTTGGATTATGAATAGGAGGCTGCCAGACAACTCTCCAACACCACAGTCTATAGGCCACTATCCTCTGATCCCACTGAGGAGTACTAAAAGAAACTACACCATCTGCTCAAGAAACTCCCTGCTACAGCACGGGAACAAATTTACACAGACAAATCTACCCCTAGAGCCCTGACCAGGGGTATTCTATCTGCTACCCAAGATCCATAAACCTGGGAAATCCTGGATGCCCCATCATCTCAGGCATTGGCACTCTTACAGCAGGATTATCTGGCTATTTGGACTCTCTCGTCAGACCCTACACTACCAGCACTCCTAGCTATCTTCAAGGTAACTCCCTTCTCTTCATGTGCCAATATATATTTATGCCTGTATCTGTAATTTTCACTCTATGCATCTGAAGAAGTGGGTTTTTTTACCTACGAAAGCTTACACTCATATAAATCGGTTAGTCTTTAAGGTGCCACTGGACTCCTCATTGTTTTTGTGAACACAGACTAACACGGCTACCCCTCTGATACTTGTCACCTAGCATAACAGGGTCCTGATCCATGACATGGGCTCCTAACTGTAACACAAATAATAACAGTAATAATATAGTCCTGAGAACATAAATCTGGTTATCAAACCTTAAATAAAGGCTTGCTGTAGTCACAGCATAGCATCAAGGAAACCAGTACAGCACCTGAGACAATGTCTCATCACAGACTTGAAGGCCAGAAGGGACCGTTGTGATCATCTGGTCTGACTTCCTGTATAAAAGCCTGCCCACTCCTGTAATAGACCCCTAATCTCTGCCTGAGTTACTGAAGTCCTCAAATCATAGTTTAAAGACTTCAAGATACAGAGAATCCACCATTTACACTAGTTTAAACCTGCAAGTGACCCATTTCCCATGCTGCAGAAGAAGTGAAAAACTCCCTGGTCTCTGCCAATCTGAAATGGGGGAAAATTCCTTCCCAACTCCACATATGGCAATCAATTGTACCCTGAGCACATGGGCAAGACCCACCAGCCAGATACCTGGGAAAGTGTTCGTACCATTATACAAGGCACTGGTGAGACCTCAACTGGAATACTGTGTGCAGTTCTGGTCTCCCATGTTTAAGAAAGATGAATTCAAACTGGAACAGGTGCCAAGAAGGGCTTACTAGGGTGATCCGAGGAATGGAAAACCTACCTTATGAGAGGAGAGTCAAGGAGCTTGGCTTGTTTAGCCTAACCAAACCAAGGCTGAAGGGAGATATGATTGCTCTCTATAAATACATCAGAGGGATCAATACGAGAGAGGGAGAGGCGTTATTTAAGTTAAGCACCAATGTGGACATAAGAGCAAATGGCTATAAACAGGCCATCAACAAGTTTAGGCTCAAAATTAGGAGAAGGTGTCAAACTCCCCTTGGAAGACTGTTCCAGAATTTCACTCCTCTGATGGTTAATCAAGCTCAGTCTTAAAACCCAGCTGCAACTGTTAATAGGAACACTTCCCTGTCTCTGCAAGAAATACCTTGCCTGAGGCATCCTAGGACTGCATTAGCCTTTTTCACAGCCACATTATATTGGTGGGTCATAGTCATCCAGAGCAGTCAGTGCTCTCTATACAGGATATGTAACTCCTACCCTTGCAAAATGAGCAAGACTGCATGAGGGGCTACCCTACAGAGCAGATAGATACAGTGGGCCAGATCCTCAGCTGGTGTAAATTGGCATTGGAGGCAATGAAGCTAATGCTGAATTACACCAGCTGGAGATCTGGTCCCAAATGCATCTTCTTATGGAAAGCACCAAATGGTACATTGATTACCAGATTGTTCCTTGGCGAGGTTCAGTCTGAAGTATCTCCTGCAACCCTTTGGATCCATATTCCAGTGAGCTCTGGTGTGAGAATGGGGAAGATCTTAATTCTTCCAACCCACCCTCTGGGAGCATGCGTAAGCAGCTCTGTGGAATAATTAGGGTCACCTCTGCCGTCATTGGTAACATCATCGGGACTTCCCTTGTCTTAGCTCTGGGTTTCTGAAGTTGACCCTTAAAAATGTCATTTGCCTGACTGTGTTCATTGGGCCAAATCCTTTCTCCTGCTGTGGTGAGGTGGGCAACAGGCAGGGCATAAGTCCAACATACCATTCAAGAGTGTGGAAGGAGGGGTCCTGCTTCTGGGTCCTCTAGTACAACATAGCCCCATGGGGGCTGTGGCCAGGCTTGTGCCTAGACAGGGTAGTAGAAGGGAGAGCAAAGATGCTCAAGATGTAGTGAAAAAACAGTAATGGCAGCAAGCAGATAGGGAAAAATCCTTGATTTAACTTTATGAAACGACAAGGAAACATTAAGGTGGGTGAAAGCAGGGGAACCCCTGGGGGCCAGTGACCACAAGGCATAATGAGAAGCGGGGAAAGAAACCAGTGATGAGCATCCTTTGGCAAGAACTATGCCTGACAGGGTGAGAAAAACAAGAGGAGCTGGTAACCACATGCCTCAGGAGATGATCTATGGAGAGGGGTGGGCTGGGAGGTAGCACCTAATGTCCAGCACCTCAGCATGCCTGCTGGAGGTAAGTGCCTGAGGAAAGGATGTGAGGAGAGCAGCTGAAAGCAGAGGTGGAGGAGTGAAGTGGATCTCAAGGGGGAAGGCAAGTGGAGTGCTATACAGAAACACATGGTAGAGGAGGGGAAAAAAACCAAGGGCTGACATGTTTCCTCTGGCACAGCAAGGGGTGGTGTAGACACTGCACTGCCCAAGGACTAGCCCTGGGGGCATTGTGCCTCCCCTGCTTCCTCCTGACTCAGCTGGGGAAGGCTTAGTAATGTGCTGTGGCTCTATATCAGCAGGAAATTATAACACGCCCATGCACCAGTTGTGTGGCCAGCAAGAGACGGGTGGAGTCAAGGCTCAGTCTATTTCGAGCCCAAAGTGCAGGTCTGGGATCTTGGCTCAGAACTGCCAAGGGGAGGCGGGGAGGAGAAACAATAGGTTGATTTAAGGCTGAAACTGGCCCTGGCAAAGAGGAGGATGGTAAAGTAGCTGTAGGGGGGACTCAGTCAAGACTTTGTGGATGTATGTATGGCATGAGGCAACATTCAAATGCTGTCATGTTGAGGTCTGGGAAGTCAGGGTATAATCTGGGTCATAGCAGACATGGAACTAGCCAGCACTAAAAGCACCATGCTCTTGGACCCATTCCAGAATTCTCTGGGAATTGAGCAAACAAGTAGCTTTAAGACATGGCCTTAAACCTGGGGCTCTCAGAGCTCTGCTCGAGCCATTAGCCAACGTTGTTTTGTTTGGCTCTTTGCAAGCAGCCTGACTGGGCTGGGAGAATGTGTGGGTTGTGTAATACCCTGGCCAAGTGTGTATTGTTCCCATCTGACTGACAGAGGTGAGCTGCCTGCTACCTCTCTAAGAAAATGGCGCTTGTCTACATGCACTGGGGCAACTTCACAGGTGATTTAAAATTGATTTAGATAAACTGATGCAAGAGGCTATGTGGATGCTTTTATTTTGATTTAGCCTAAGTCAGTTGGGAACAGGGTCAAGCTAAACTGAGGCAAGCCACGCTTAAACCACAAGAAGTGTCCACACAGGGGTTTGCCCTGGGAGAACAAAATCACTGCAAGTTTGTGCATAGTGAAAGACATAAGCCCTTTAGCTAAGTGTGTTTTGTAGCTAGCTATCTCAGATTCAACCCCTGCTGCTGACAAGCCAGGGAGATGTTACAGATGGGGTCTGTCTCTGAATCTGGCCTGGGTCTTCCACTACTGCTGTTAGGGTTTTGGATGGATACGTGTATCTATTGTGGCGCTGGGCATTGAAGCATCTGAAATGTCCCTCCTCTACTTTAGAGGCTGCACTTGTAATGTTGAGAAGCACAAAAATCCCTGGACAGATCCCTATATGTGGGGCTGGGCAGCAGAAGGGGCAAAGAGACCTTGCAGCCAGTGCTAGTGCAAACCTAGGGCAGGAAGATTATTTTTTATTAGTATCTTCATTTTTTATTGGCCATTTCTTACCATGGGGCTCAATTCCACAGCCAGCAAACCAAGCCCAGTATGAATGGAGACCACGTCCTGATCTGCTGGCTGAGTCCTTAACTGGCTGCAAGATGATCCCTGGATTTTCAAGTGTGCCTTCTATGATCTATATATCCTTCTACTTGAAAACCACATTGCTTAAAGATGATGAGCAGGTCTGTCTTTGAGGGCTAAGGCAGAAGAGTTCTGCCTGCCCTGCTTAACTCCACTGCAATTCAATGGATCATCGGTCTCTCGGAGGAACAGACAGAACAAGTTATCAAGGACCAAAGCACTAAGAGTTCTGACTCCCTGTCTCCCCTAGAGTTTCTGATCTGTCTTCCTCTTTTCCTTCCTCACTGTGTCTGAGATAACAGATGGCTGATCATTCTGAATGCTGGCACTCATTTCTCATCTTGCTCTCGGGGGACTGGATGGCTCAAGAAATTTTTACCATGGAGCCTTTCACCTCTAGATCACTGGTTTGGAGCCCACCCCAAATGGTAACAACAAGAATCTGGGGAGGGATTCATTGAAAAAAAGTCTGTCCAGTGCATGTTGCATTTTTTCGTGTCTATGAGCAGATCACAGTTGGCCAAGACATACTGGATACTTGCATTGATTCATAGAGTAACCCTCAATGTGCAGCTCAAATAGAGCAGGACAGACACCCGCAGACGTGTGCTTGCACTATTCAGCCAAGCCTAGTAGTGACTGTCCCTCATTGTTTAGGAAGTACAGTGTCCTTTGAAGAAAAGACACATGGAAGAATCTGGTCTATTGAGAGGCTAAAGCATGAGTGGGGTGAGGGTGCTCATGCATCACTCACATATAACCTCCTTCAGGGCCTTGCAGCTCTGTTTCTGCCTGCATCTCGAATCTTGTTTTGCAGGCCATAGCCAAAACGCATCAAAGCTGATGGAAAGACTCACCTGGATTTCAATGGGCTTTGGATCAGGCTGTGATAACATTGTTCCACCACCAGTGCTAGCCTCAATGACCTGCTGTCTCTTTCTGCCACCGCCCTCTCCATAGAAATCTCCACCCAGCCCACTCTGCGGAGCCACCACTCTCCCCACATGCAGATCCCTCCTCAAGTCTCAATTCTTCCATGATGCCAGCCAGGGTGAAACCCAGGCCACACTGAAATCAGTGGAAGTTTTGCCATTTATTTCAATGGGGCCAGGCTTTCAATCCAGATGTGAACCCAGCCAAATGAAACAAATGCCTCCCAGTGATTCTTTCTCTTCAGCCTTCCCCATGCAGCCCCTGTCATCTCTGCTTCTCACTCTGAGAGACAGGCACTTAGCAGATAGTAATAAATAATAAAGAGCCCACTGGGGCAGCTGTAAATGGCTAATAAGGTGCACACCAGCCCGATCTGTGCATGTAGAGGTTAGCACCCTGCAGTGAGTGCTCCCTTTCTTTAGAAATTTGTCCCATCTACTTTGCCATCAAAGCCCTTTGCAAGGCAGCTGGTCAATAAGGGATGCATCTTCCAAGGAAAAACGGGGTATGGCTGGGGTTCCACTGCATCCAGGGATCGCTAGCTGCTTCTGGCAGCTGATGCAGATGTAATGTATGCCGGCGGACTAGATTGGTATAGAGTTGCCCAGGATCGAGAGAGAGCAAAGGGAAGCTATGGGCACCCTTTTTCTTCACCTGCATCAATGGCTGATCAGTTGCAGCTGAGCTCTGGCCTTTCAGCTTTGCCTTGCCTTTTCTTATGCCAGTGCTCTGGCAGCTATGTAACAGCAGGAGACAATTATCCTGTGACTAAGTTCTAGCCCATTAATATTCTCCTCCCTAAGTAGCAGCCATCCATCAGGCTCAGCTGGGGACTATGCAATGCTTTTTTTTTTTTTTTTTAAACATCAAATTATTGTGAAACTAATTGTTCCTCTTGGCCCGGCACTGAGCTTGGATCAGATGGGTGTATCCGACATGTTGCAGGTGGCTGGTGGGACACTGGAATGCAGTCCTCCTTGTGTATGACCTCTTAGAGAAGCAGTGTGGTCTACTGGCTAGAGCACAAGCCTCGAAGTCCAGAAACCTGGCTTCTATTCCTGACTCTGCTATGTGACCTTAGACAACTCACTTCCCCTTCTGCTTCCCTTTGTCTGGAAGCTCTTTGGGGCAGGGATTTGTCTCTGAGTATTCATCTGTTCAGTGCCTAATACTGGAGAGCCTTGACCTCAGGTGGGGCTCCCAGGTGCTCCTGCAGTACAAATAAATGGTATAAATTACCAAATATTTTAGACCTAAAATCACAGCTAACCTTTCTGTCCCAGCTCCACCAGCCAGATAATCTGTCCATCCCTCATGCACCCTTCCCTAGAACTCTAGCTGGTGGAGATCCATTCTCTGACTCTTAGAGCAGGCCTACAGCCCTGGACCAAAGCTATGCCAGGAAGGAAGATGCAAATAATGGAAATGGTGTTGAAATCAGTTGTTTCTCCCCACCTCTATAGTGGCTTGGTTCTGTTTATTGAATACAAAGCAAGAAGTCGATACTGAGCTCGGAAATAAGAGCAGGATGACACTAATGCTGCTGATCCCTGTAATCTGTTGGCATCTCAATGAATGGTGGAGATGGCAGCACCTAAGAAATGGGTTTCCTTGCTACCTATATCTCTGATTACTAAAATGATTCCATCATCCAAATGATAGGCAAACCTCAGCTGGTGCTGTCATTTCCAGTTTGGTTTAATGGCTTAGCATGCTCTGGGGAGATACATAGCGGAGTATCTTAGCGGCTGAACTTTTAGGTTCTTAATCATTTGAGTTTTGTGTGTATGTGGATAGCTGAATAGATGGATGGATAAATGTTGTGAACACACGTATATGTACACACAACAGCACCTATATACAGTGTGTTCAAAACATCTGTCTTATCTAGTCTAACCTAATCACTATCTGTATACACACACACACACACACACACACACACACACACACACACACACAAATTGATCTACCTGTCTATCCAGATATTTTATACATCTCTTATCATCACCATAGTATCTGTTGTGGGCTTTGCCATTTAAATTGACAATAATGTGTTGATCTGGCCAAATACACACACACACACACAGGCTGGCCTGATGAAATCAAGATGTGGACTCAGTTTTCAGAATACTAAGTGCTGTCTGCAGAAGGTATATTCCATTATTTATTGTGTGGTGTCTTTATTATTACTATATGCCTAGTTATAAAGGTTCAACACTCAAAGCAAGCTGAATGTGTAACCGCTCTGCTAATTAAATCCATAGAATATAAATCAAGACGTTCAATGGAGCCTTTATTCCCCAGGACTTTAGGAGAAAGCCTTTGTTTATTCCTTATTACACAGAGGCTCTTCTAGGTTCCCCTTCCCCTCTTTCCCCCGTTTAGAGCAACTTGATTTGCTTGCATTAGCAAAAATGGCTCGTATGATGAATTTAGTGGATGTGACTCTCTGTGGGGGTGGGGTGTGTTTCAATGCATAAATATATTAATGTATGTGGCAGCTGAAATAGATCCAAAGGACTGATATTGGGTATGTGTGTGCGTCAAATAATAAGGACCAGTTTTTTATTTACACAAACCTCCTTGTACACCAATCTGATGGTGTAAAGAGGCTTTAAAGTGAATGTAAATATGCCTACAGTGTAAAGGGGCCTTCATGTAAAGGAGAATCTGGCTCTCAGTATCCAGAGACAGCTCCTGGTGCTTTCCAAGCAATAGATCTTTCCTGTGTGCCTCAGACAGAGTTTATCCTCTCTGATCCTGCTGATTTCTTTTCCAGAGTCTGAGACTAACTGAGCTGTAATTGAATCCGAAGTTGTTTCTGACCTGCTGCTCCGATGCCGAGCCTTCGGCAACTTCCTGGGTTGCTCTCCAAGGTGCTGATTCTCTCTGTGTTGTTGAGTGCGCCAAAGCCACTGTCTGGGGTGTTGAATCTTTGCCTTCCTCACATTGCGTGAAATTAATGTGCATGTGAACACAGGAACTGCCAGATTGTATCATCCTAGGGGTCCATCCAGGATCCTGTCTTGATCAGTGGCCAGTACCGGATGCTGCAGGAGGCAGCTGTGGGATAAAGATCAAGTAATTATGCATTAGCTAGATGAAGTGCCTGGGATTTGGGATGGTGAAATTCAGCCCATAACTCAAGGCCAGAGCCTGTACTACATCCCCCTGTGGCTCCTATTCTAGCCTATGGGATGACTGGATCCAAATAATCACAGATCCCTTGGACCCGCCCTTGGCCTATCCCCTTTGTTACCCTCTGTGAGACCACCAGAAAGCCTCCTTCTGCAGCACTTGTCATTGCTGAAGCCCTCTGCTGGGGTGGCATTTAGATAGGACAGGGGGCAGTTCTGTGCTTCATACTAAGTGTTTCTGGAGAGAGAAAGAAACCCCATAGGTGTGAGACTGGACTCCTTGCAGAGGAAGGAGCTGGGAGATCCTGGCTGGTGCTGGTGGCAGGAGGGGCACCGGGTCTGGAGAACCACCAGCTTCTGGAGCTACAGTGACTCTGGTGGAGTCTTGACATGCAGCAGAAGCCCCCCCTTCAACAGTGGGTTGGGAGGGAGAGGTGGGGCAGGAACTTCAGGGGACAGGCCCCACTGGGGAGCTTCCCTGTTTTCCCCATTATTTTTTAAACAGACTCCTCCTTTCCCAAGGCATGTGCCATTGTGAATGTGGCTAATAGATTACCATGCCCTGCAGGTAAAGCAGATACGACACCCAGATCAAAACCCTCAGCCTTTGATCTAGCCCATTTCTGGAGCAGCTGTTTGCTAAACACCAAGGTTCTGATCCTCAGCTGATGTAAATTGCTGTTTCTACTTGGGCTCCATTGACCCTATATTGGTTTATACTGACTGGCCCTGATTTCCTGCGTGAAAGTGTGGGCAGAGCAGCTTCTAAACTCAGCAGCCCTGCTTTGAAGTTTTCTGCAGTGATTCCAGACTGAGCCTGTGTGCATGTGTTAGAATCCAGGACACTGTGTCATGGACTGCAGGACTCTTACACTGCAGGGCTGTACCCAGTATACTTTTAGCGTGTAATTGGCCAATACACAGTTAATAGATTTCAAAACCAGAAGGGACCATTGTGATCCTACAGTCTGACCTGGCTTTGTAAAGCAGGGTTAGTATTGCTATCCTCATTTTACAGCACAGGAAATTGGGTCACCTAAACATGTTTGAGGATCTGGACCCAAGTGACATGCCCAAGTTCACCCAGCTGGTCAGTGGCAGAGCTGGGACTGGAACTCCTGGCTCCCGGTCCTGTGACCTTGGCCACACTTGATTGAATCACACTTGGTCTGCCTCAGTAAGGTGAAGGGCTGGGCGGTTGAGCTTCAAAGCTGGGCTCTTTGTAACCTCATGTGTGGGTCCCTAAACTATTGCCATTGGTCCTTCCCATTGCTTGAGTTGGTTTTGAGATGGCAGCTTTGCAGGCATGTTCCAGAGCTGGTAGAACAATCACTCACAAGTGTTTATTCTGAGCTCCCCATTTTGATTGCCAGTTGACGTGTTTAGTGACTTTCCAAGAGCTGTGAACCTTCTCTCATTAATACACTTAGCAGCACCGGTTTGCGTGGGGATGTTCTGAGTTCCTATATGCAAGTCAATTAGTTCCTAATTATGTGTGCGTGCACAGTGTTTACCTATGTGCCTGATCCTCTATTTCCGGGCATCTCACTCAGCACATTTTCACACTGCTGTATCATTCCCAGCTCAGAGGGGCTATTAGTTTAAAGCTGTACAGAGCCCAGAGGAGGGAACTACTCTTTAAACCAGGGATGGGCAAACTTTTTGGCCTGAGGGCCACATCTGGGTATGGAAACTGTATGGTGGGCCATGAATGGTCATGGTTCCCGGCCAATGGGAGCTATGGGGGCGGCACTTGGGGCAGGGGCAGCATGCGAAGGCCCCTGGCTGCCCCTATGCGTAGGATCCAGAGAGGGGACATGCTGCTACTTCCAGGAGCTGCGTGGAGCTACGGCACGTGCGAAGCAGGGCAAGCCCCAGACACCACTCCCTGTCAGGAGCTCAAGGGCCAGATTAAAACGTCTGAAGGGCCGGATGCAGCCCCTGGACCATAGTTTGCCCACCCCTGCTTTAAACACTGTGTGGAATGGGCATATTTGAGGGGATTAGGGGACTATATCAGTTCACAATTGAGCATGCATATGTGTAAGTGAAGACTAACACTCAGAGCACAGTAGTCAACTTAGAGCACTCCTCTGGGCTGTTTCCACCTGTACTGGATAATAAGCAGCAATTGTGGCATTCATGTCTGTCCAGTGAGTCACGAATGTATCCCACTCTGAATCTCACCATTTTCTGTATCTCAAAGTGCTCCCCAAAATGCCAGCGAGCATCTTGCCCAGCATCTGCTCTGCTTCATAACCCTTTCAGCCGGAAGCAGGACCAGCTTGTCCAACAGACTCAGGCTCATCCCAAACGAATGGTTGTACCAAATGAATAGAGGAGTGTGCAGAGCTGGAAATGGCTCAGTAAAAACGTGGTGGGCTGAAAACATCCACAGAGGAGCAGGGGAAGGACTGACAAGTTCTGCCACAATGCACCCTAAACAATGACTCGAGTGGCTCCAAGTGGCGAGGCGCTGAGGACCCAAGGGTACACACCCCAAAATCCTAGCACAAAATACCAGTGTGGCTAATGTGGCTGCAGCTCCACTAGCTGTGGTATGTGGGCTCTTGGTGCTGGGCTCAGCTAACGTGTGACCTAGCACACAGGAACGCACTAGGCGTAGATATACCCAAAGTGGGACTTGACTGATGCCAACGCCTCTTGCTGGGTGAAGTTCATTCAGACTGTTTTGTTGCATGTGTCTCCTCTATACTCATCCCCCTTTTGCAGAAACAAACCCCTCACCTTACTTTCCTGCTAGCTTCTGCTGCTCTTTCCGCCAGACTGCCCTCCACTGTCCCTGACCCAAATGCTTGGCCTTTCCCTGTGAAGTGGCAGCAGCAATTAATTGTGTGCATAGCTCTCTTGGTACCAGGGCACCAGCCTTCAGTGCTTGTATTGTAATTCTCTCTTGTGACTTGTGTTGATCTCTCTCTTTAGACATCCCAGTGTGTGTTCTGCTTGCTTCCCTAACAGCTGTCAGGCATTGTGCTGATGGTTTTAAGTTCCTTCCTCTTGGTTTCCCCCCCCCCTTCTTTAAAGAAAATTTAGCATGTGTCAAAGGAGCCAGACTGATAGCACCAGAACCTCAAGTACTCTGTGTATTTGCGGAGCAGGTGCGGCATGGGCAGGAGCAGAGCCAGCTCCTTTGCACTGCCCTTCCATTGTGCCTCAACCTTGACCTGGAGCAGGGTAGTCTTCATGGGGTCTGGACCATCCTTGTGGGTGTACAGCACCCAGCACAATGGGGGTCTTCTCCTGGACGCAGGCTCCCAGGCACTACCACAGTGAAAATAACACTGATAAACCCCAGTCACGTAGCTGAGTGTCTGCTGAGTTCCAGTATGTCTACACAGCAATATGTGGTGTGATTGCAGCTCATGTACACATTCCTTCACAAGCACGGCTACACATGGCAATGAATATGTGACTGTACAGGCTTCAGCGTGGTCTGGACAAGCATGCTGGAGACTCTGAGGACCTACCCATGTTACTGAAGCCCATGCCACCACATCTACGCTACAGTTAAGTGGGTTCGGCTGCCTCATTGAGTCAGATGGCTTTCCCCCTGGATTGAAGGAAGATGGATTTCTGAGGAAGAGAGGATCTAGGGTGTGGGCTGAGCTGTCCTGAGGGAAGAGCTATGGGAGCGGCAAACCCCAGGCAGAAGGCTTGAGCTGAACTCTGCTATCTTATTGTTGTTTTTCTTTGCTAACAAAGCCAAACTCCAGGAAAGGTGAGTTTGGATTCTATATAGTGGATGGGCTGTGTTTGCAGAGCAGGTAGGGAAAGATGCCAGCAGTTGTGGCTGTTTAGTGATGTGTCCACTTGTGTGCTGAGGAAAGAAAGGACTGAGAGCACCAAATGATTCCCTAAAGGCTACTGAACTGTTGGCAGTTGATAACGACTATTCTGGACTATACCAATTTGGTCTGATTCAAACTTAGAGATGGAAACTCTGAATCTTGTTCATTACAAATCTCTGGAACTGCCAATTCCCCCCATTTGCGAATTTATAGTTAGTTAGTGTCCATTCTGTTTTCTCCTAATCACTTCCTTGCAACAAATGCACATTTAAAGGTGTAATTGCATTTGCCATTTTCTGACCCAGTCCCTCATTATTTCAGAGTTTTACCTAGAGCTGGACCCCTAGCCCAAACACCCTCCAACTTCAGAGGAAAGTTCAGAATCTGAGCCTGGAACTACATCCACATTTTGTGAATGCTTCTGACCTTTATAATGGACTGAAACAAAAACCGAGATCTAATCTCTCCCCCAAATTTAGGGTGTTTGAAATCTGGATCTAGAGCTGAATGTTGTGCCTTGAGCCCATCTCTACCATTAGAAATGGTGTAGAGCTACATCAGCCCAGGCCCCTCTATATGGGGCTCTTTTTGGATTCCATCATTCTCTTATACTGACCAGCCCTCGTCTTTTCATGTTATCTGCAAAAGTGCACAGCAGGCAGCTTACTCTTTTACTGAAGTACCATATAGCAAGAGCAAGATTGGACCTCAGAATGATCTTGTGGCTCCCTGCCTGCCTCTTCTGTTCTACATGGTCTATAATTATTTCCTACCATACTCTGGGCTAGGTTACTAAGGGCTAGACCCTTCTCCCTCTTAGGTGGACATGCAAGGCTCAAATAGAAGCAGAACACCTGCAGATCCACTACACACAAGATGGCCAAGCTGTGGAGAGGAATCCCATGGTCACCTCATCCCCTATGTGCTGTGGGGAAGTTTAGGAGAGGGCTGGAGAGGCACAGCCACTGGATGAGGCATAGCAGGCTTTGGCTATTGCTGCCTGGAGGTTGCTGGGTGGCTGTGTCTCTGCTACATGCCTGGGCTCCAGGTTCTGCAGGAGGATCCCCACTTACTTGGGTTTTGAGAGGAAGATTGTCCCTACACCAGTCATTTTTAACCCAATTTGGAACTTCTCCATCAACCCTCCCCTTGTTAATGGCAGAGTCGGCACCATCTCACTTATCTCATCTAGCAGTCCCTTCCTCTGGTGTCTGGGTACTAATATCTCAAAAGGCATCTCTGCCCATGCTTCAGAGACCTCTCTGGGCTAACAGTCCTTTTGAACTCTTACCAGTCTCAGGGCCCCAGTGCTGGAGGAATCCTTGAGTGTCACAAAACTGCCAGGTTGGCTTCTACCCAACGCTGCCTCATGGCCTTACCCTAGTGGCAGGAGGAATAGGGAGTGGCCAAGGCATCCTTATGCCCTGGAAGCCGCTGATTGCCAGAACAGCCCCTAGGGGCCGTAGAGGGTATAAATGAGAACAGCCCTGAGGCTACTCTGACTTACCCCAGGAATCAGCCTGACCCTGGAGTTGGAGTGTAAAGGTAGCCTGAAACTAAGGGTACATCTATACTTTGAGTTAGAGCCGTAATTTGCTGCTCAGCTAGACATAACCACATCACTATGAGCAAGCTAGAGCACTAAAAATCACAGAGTAGAATGATGGTGCGGGTGGTGGGACAGGCTAGCTAGCTAAATACCTCGGGTCCCAGGTGTGCTCGTACTCGAGGCAGCTAGCCCCTTTCAGCTCCAAGTGCAGATGTTCCCATCCCCACTGCACTTGTGTCAAGCCCAGCTTGGTTGGGGGCCCAAATGATTTTGCCATCATAGCCACTGGTCATGATCCCAACTCCTAAATTCAGGGAAAGGAGTATAGACACTGGGGGTTTGATTCAGGACCTATTGCTAAGAAACCCCACTGAGAGCTCTAGTCAGAGCAGGGGATGAAGAGTCTGTGAAACAGCAAGAGGCAGAATTTAAGGCATCAGCAAAGTGAGATAAAAAGAAACACATGCTCCAGCTAGCTCCACCTGCTCTACATAGCTGAGCTTGTGTACTCCTGTGCTCAGCTGTGCTATTGTAGGTCAGCTAAGGTGCTGCGCTCCCGTGTGGGCTGCATGTCTGTTAGGAGGAATACAGAGCTCAGCCCTGTGGTGCAG
The DNA here is from genome assembly GCF_965152275.1 of Natator depressus. Lineage (NCBI taxonomy): Eukaryota > Metazoa > Chordata > Testudines > Cheloniidae > Natator > Natator depressus. Next base: position 38,641,076 of record NC_134243.1, read on the forward strand.
GCAGTACAGATGCGCTTGGTGTATTCCCTTCACAGGCCAAACTCCCATTGAAGTCAGTGGGAGTTTGGCCTGCAGGCTTGGGCCATAAATTTTAATATTAAAAATGGATGTATGTGCTCTGTTCAGTGCCATGATTTCTCAGAGCAATAACATCTGCAACATAGCCATATACAACTGTATTTATAGTCATTAACCCATTGCCATCTCAGTCTGCATAGCTGTCACTTAGCTCAGATCTGCAGAGGAAATAGACATTAAAGCAATAACTCTCTCAACAGTCATCAGAGGTAGGTGTTGTTTTCCCCAGTCTGCAGAGGAGGACAACTGAGGCACAGAGCTTAAAAGCCTCGTGTCAAATCAGTGGCAGAAGTAGGAGTAGAACTAATAGTAGAACTAACCCCCAGTCCCTTAGTCTAACCATTAGTCAACATTGCCTCACTAGATTGGCAAGATATTAGACCCAGGTGTTGGGGTTACATGTGTACAATGCAGATGCAAAATGTGTGCATGTTATTTGTTTGTGTGCCTGCTGTGAGCGTGCAATTAAAAAGATTGTGCATGCAATTTTGACAGATGCCCAGGCTAGTGGCTAGCTATTGTTGTGATGATTATTTGTCTAGTGGTTGCTGGCTATGTGTTCTCCACTGTAGAACACACAACAATATACACAGTCCCTGCCGCAAAGAGCTTGATACTGAAGTGCCTGGTTTGGCCCCCCTTCCTCATGTGATTTCCCTGGTGCTACTCAACCTGAATGACAATGGCAGGATTGGGCCCTAAAGAGATAAGCTATCCACACCAGTGTATTTCCCAGTGTGTCCCATCTCTGGGTGTCGGCCTCTGAGATCATGAGAGAGGAACATGATAATGAAGTATATTATTAACACAGTGCCCAATCCTCAGCTGATGTGAATCATCAGTGGTGCCACTGGCTTTAGTAGAGCTGTGCCAGTTTATACCAGCTGAGGATCTTCAAGCAAACTGGGTTATATATTAAATACGATGCTGGGAGGCCACAGCTGCATAGCTCAGAGCTGCTGGTTTTAATAAACATTCACATTTCAGATGCACTGTGTAGCTCATACATCCCAAGATGTGCATCTGTCCTGCCATCCTGCAGGAGACCACACTGAACGAGTCCTTTAAAAGCTTAAACAGAGCAGCTAGCAGAGGGGAAGGCATGGGAGCCATTGTGAAAGCATGGAGCATACATCCCCATGGCACAGGAAGTTCCTTTCTCCAGTGAAGGCTTTAGGGAGGCTGGGCTGAGTCACTTCTAGTTCACCCTGGTCCTAGAATAGCTGGGCAAGAGCCATTCTAGCCCCTGAGCTGATGACTGCTGCTGAGTAATCAAAGGACAAGGCAGGCAGTTTTCTCCTGACACACAGTCCCAGGGAGCCTGGGGCCAGGGCAAGCTGGTAAATGGCTGAGAGAGCATGGAGGGTTTCTGTGGAGAAGCATCAGGGAGTGGGTACAGCAAGTGCTCCCAGGGCGGAAAAAGGAAGTCAAGCTCAGTGGAGCAGTTGCGGGATGTGCAGCTGATTAAAGGATCAATCTTGGACACATTCAGGGCTTTGGGGCAGAGAGCATGCAGGAGTACCAGGATGTTGTTGGCTGATATGACCCCTTACATTTGAGGAAGCTGTAGATCCCTGGAATCCATCTAAGCTCTGCATGAGTTATACCCCACTCATCACCATGGACCTTATCCAAAGTCCATTAGAATCACTGGGAATCTGTCCACAGACTTCAGTGGGCCATGGATCAGGTCTCATGGGCCCATGCACATATGCTTTTAATGTCACACAGGCAAGGTCCCTAGAACTCCAGCTCTATGCTGGTGTTTCGGTGATGTCCGCTACCAGTGCAGCTAGGGCTTAATTAGTGCCCTCCCTTTGAAGTGGGAGCCTAAAGCTTTCACCCAGATAGTGCAAATCCTGGTGATAAATTATCTGCCTTATGGTCCCCAGAGGAGGCACTAGGACCTGTTCTTTTGGGGCACCAGGAAATTTAAGCCTGGCCCTGGTGGGAATTAATTGAGACCTGGACATCTTGGATCAAGAAGGAAGCTTGCATGTGTAGGTCATTGGTTAGGGTGTTTTCTGAATCCTGCTCTGAGCCTGAGCCATAGAGAATGGCAATCCGGTACAGCTCCCTCAGCCTGGCTCTTTAGCTCAAGCTGTAGCAGCTCATGCTTTTAGCGCTTGGTTGTCCCTGTTTCAGTGCCTGGTGTGCTGGCCAAGATGGCAGCCATCACACACGCTAAGACCTGTAGGTTCTTCAGACCACACAGCTGTAATGAAGATGGGGACAGCTGAAATCAACTGCATTTTAGATGCCACTGTAAGGGCTTCTGCAAGCTGCCAATATGGCCCTGGGTTGGGCACATTGTGGGTGCCCCCAGCTGTTCTAAATGATTTTCAGGACTGATGATTGCTCTTCTTTCAAATAAGCAGTGATGGTCCTAAGACAAAATCCCAGATCCAGGAAAGTTCTGAGCCAGATCCATCTCCACAGCACGTCACTTGAGCCCATCTGTGCTTTTGGTGTTGCTGTGCCAATGAGCTACCATGCCATCATTGGGTACCGTGCCTGAGCAGAGAGGGGCAGAGTCAGCACGTGGACAAGTTCTGCAACCATCTGATAAAGCATAAAAAAACTAGGCAACTGGTTTGTGTTGATTGTCTAGGGATGAGGGAACCTCTAATGCTGGGGGGTTGGGACCCAAAGCTCAGATGGCTGGCTGAAGCAGGGGGGTTACCTATTAGCCCCCCCGGAGCATCTCATCCAGAGTGTTAAAGGCCAGTGCGCAAGGCAGAGACACTAGAGGAGTGTTCCCAGGTCCCACTGCAGAAGAGAGGCGAGTGAGGGAATGGGCCAGCCTCATGCTCCCCAGGAGATGCTTAACCTGGGATTTAGGAGGAGTTGGCCCATCAACCCTTCCCCAGGCAGAATAGAGGGAGCCTGAACCAGCCAGAAGTGGGTGGAAGGCTGTCGCCTGCCCAGGCCCCTCCTAAAGGCAGCAGAAGGAAAGAGCACCTGGGTCTGCTTGGAAGAAGAGTTCTTGTGGGTGATTGGGGAGGGGGGCGGGGAACGTCACTTACACTCTTGCACTGCTTCTGGGCCTGCTGAGAGATTGGAAGCACCCTGGGCATTCAGGATCCTGGGAAAGGTTCTGGCCAGGTGCAGATCCTGGGCTCTGGAGGAGGGAGGGATATTTGCTTGGAACCTGCTTTGCTATGGAATGGATCAGTACCATTGGGCAGGAGCAAGTTGACTAATGAAGTCCTGACAGAGCTATGGACTGGTGTCTGCTGAGGTGACTCTGCCCCATTCACATGGCTATGATGACTCTCTGCTAGCCACTCAGGTGGTTGGAGTTCACAAGGCCAATACGGAAACCTTGCAGCGGCAGGATTTGCTGAGGTGAGAAGCACGCTGCCCAGGGAGGGACAAAGCCATGAGTGTTTGTCAAGCAACGTAAGCACAGGGCTCGGAGTGAAGAATCTTGGGTTTGATCCCTGATACACTGTCCCAAGGAACTGACACACTAAGTTGAGAAGACAGACAAAGGGTGGGAGGGGAAACTGAGCACAGAGTGGGGAAGTGACTTCCCCAAGGTCATCCAGCAAGTCCATGCCAGAGTTGGGGAAAGAAACCAGGTCTCCTGATTCCCAGCCCTGTGCCCTCCCCATTAAAATGCTGACCCCAGTACAGCAATGAGCTAGCCTGACCCTGAATTCCTTTGGAAGAGGGACATTGGGCCTTGTTTTATCCCCAACCAGCTAATCTCCATGTGAGTGAGGTGTGGAGGCTTCATGGGGCCCGCCCCACTCCGCATGAGGCTGCAGGATAACACATGGGAAGCAGCTATTTATGCCGGACTCCTCCCTCCATTAGGGACTGGGACATCTCCATCACAAATCAAGTGGATAAAATATTTGACTCAACTCGCTCCCTGCTTTTATCTCCAGCCCAGGGGAATTGGGCTGCTGAAAGCATGCTCAGGGCCCAATAGCTGCTGCTGCTCCCAAATTAACAGGCCAGCCAGATGAATGCTGACTTATTTATTTGCTGTCTGTAGTTGCCCTGGACCACCTCGGGGGATGATGTCTGACTCAGGCACCAGTAGGCCTAGTGGTGAGTGACTGTCCCCCTGTGGCTTTCCTTTCCTGGCCTCTCCCACCATGAGTGTGGTCACCACTGGCCTCCTGAGCAGCTGAGGGAGGAGGAGTGGCTCAGCTGGAGGGAGGTCAGAGACAAGTGGGGTGGCTGGTTGGGAGAGATGTGGTTCCTAGAAGTGAAGAGGGAGCTAGCTGGAGCTCTCACACATGTGACTTTGTGGAACCCAGGGCTGGGCCTTGCCTGACAGCTTCCTGCAGCTCAGGCTGCAATCCTAGCTGCTCTGTATTCAATACAAAGGAAAGGGAAGTGCAGAGGTATACGAGGCCTAAGTCAGGACTGAGGGGCATAGGCAGATCTGTGCGGCAGCCTAGTAGTGAACTAGCAGGTTTACTCTTAGATTTGGCTCATGTTGCTGTGAACCCAGGACCCATTCTGCTGCTGCTCTCTGGGTTTAGACAGAGGTTCTATACCCTGGCCATTCTGAGTGGCAAGCTTGCAGGGCCCCTGCCGCTCACCTCCTCTCTTGTAAGGCTTCCCCGACCCCACTCCAAACAGCCCTGAGTACGTGTGCACAGAGGACACAGTGTTTCCCTGCCAGAGGTCCGCTTGTGGCTGGGTAACGAAGGCTCTTCGACAAGTGTTGTGTTTGCTGGCAGGGAGGAGAAGCCACTGCTGGGTACACGGTGTTTCTCCTAGCCAGCTGGCACTATGCAGCCAGTCATCTGGGCTGGCATGTGACCCTCCTCAGCATTAGCCCAGAAACCAGACAGAAGCTCCCTATTCCCTGCTCATTTCAACATGTCTGAGTGTGCGGATCTCTTGGGATACAGCTCTCTGTGCATTCAGGAGGCTGCCTCTCACACGGAAGATGGCTCAGAGATGACATGGAGCCTACCAGCTGCACTGCAGCAGGGAGGAGTCTAAGGAGAGACAGAGGCTCAGGCAGTTTAGGGGCTCAAGACAGGCTATCAATTATTCATGGCCATATTTATAGAAGAAAATGCACTTAAATAATACATCTCAGAGGGGGAGAGGGATGGGAGCATGGTTCTCCGAAACATGGAATATTTATTGGCCTGTTTCGTTTTCATTCCTTGCTCTCACTTCACATCAGCATGCTCTGGGCTTTTGGATGATTCTAAGGCAGGCCCAGGCCTCATGCCTGGCATGAGGTTCTGCTTTCTATTGCTATATAAATCTGTACATCCCTATATATACAGCTCTTTCTCTCTCTTTGTTCCTCATCTTTCTATCATGTCTCTTTATCTCCATGCTTTATCTAGCTCTGTATCTCTCTCCCATGCATACCCCATCTCTCTCTTTCATCTCTTTATCATCACATATACAAGTACCTACATAGGGGAGGAGTTTCTGAAAGCAGATGGTTCTTTGATCTAGCAGAAAAAGGCATAAAGAGATTCAATGGTTAGATGTTGAAGCTAGATGAATTTGGACTAGAGATAAGGTGCATGTTTTTAACCGTGAAGGGAACTAACCATTGGAACATCTTGCCTCGGGATATGATGGATTCTCCATCATTTGAAGACTTTAAACCAAGACTGGACATATTTCTAAAAGTTCTGCTATTGCTCAAACAGCAGTTATAGGCTTGATGGAGAAATTACTGGGAGAGTGTCTGTGGTCTGTGTTATGCAAGGGGTCAGACTAGATTATCAGAATGGTATAGTCTGGCCTTAATATCCATCCATCCATCCAGGCCATCTATCTCCTGCGTGTCTTACCTCTCCCCTGAAATGACAAGAGAGGTGCTGAATTGGAGGGATGCTGTTGACAATTAGAGAGAGGGTCATGGGACCATCAGTTGAGATCTTCAAAAGGAGATCATCTGGGATCATCCATACAGCTGGCAAGGCCTTACATGAGAGCAAGGTCCCAAGTAACTGGAGTGGGCTTTTGTGGGGGGGTTCAGTCCTGAGTTGTGTCCCTCTTTTGTCTTGTTGCTGGAGCAAAGGACTGGACTCTGGAGATTAGCTCTTCCCTTCCTCCCCCCCACTCCATCTCTGATCATCATCTGGCTGTGGGACAGGATGATAGGGAGAGCCTAAAAGTAGCAGATCCTGCCTGGGCTGCATGGCTCCCAGAAGAGAAGAGCCCCTAAACAGCTCCTTGCTTTGACAGCGATTAAAGCCACCCCCACCTGGGATCAACCCACCTGAAAACAGGAATGGGGTAGATCCCCTGGGATGTCCATAGGAATATAGACCTAGTGTTTGTCAAGCCAGCTGCACCATCCTTAGCTTTTCCTGTTCTGCCTCAGTCTAAACTCTGGTATTTCTGCACTCATTACTCCTGAGGGCATTCTGCGCCAAAAAAATTAAAAATTCTGCAAAATTCTTCAAGTTTTATTTATCAATAAATAAATATGGAGGCTCCAGCATGGCAGTGGGGAGCACAGGCCACGGGCTGCACAAAGGTGGGAGATCACCCTGCAGCCTCCCCACCCCTGGGACATAGACTTAGTGGTGAGGCCTGGGCTGTCCCAGAAACACCCTGGAGCCCTGCCCCTCTGCACCAGGTACACCAGGTGTGGGGCAGGCAGGCTCAACCAGGCAGGATCCAAGTGTGAAGGGGCTCAGTGTGGGGAAGCCAGGTGTAGGGTGAGAACGTTCTGTGTGGGACAATATGGGTGCAGGCAGCTCAGTGGGGGGTCTAGGTGTGGGGGATCTGGATGCACAGAGGCTTGTGGGGGGGGTTCAAGGGGAAAGGGGCAATGTGACTCTGCTGGGGCTTCCAGGTGAAGGTGGTTGGGGCTCACCGGGGGATCTGGTTGTGGGGGGTCTCAGCAGGGGACACTGGGCGCTGGGAGAGTGGGGCTTGGTGGGGTGGGCATCTGGGTGCAGCTAGTTGGAGGTCAGTGACCACCTTCTTGTTGCTAACATATCTGAAGAAACCCTTCTTGTTACCCTTCACATCCCTTGCTAGCTGCAATTCCAATTGTGCTTTGGCCTTCCTGCCATCCCTGCATGCTCAAGCAATATTTTTATACTCCTTGTAATGATGCTGCCCCCGGGAGCCGGTTGAGGTCACTCAATCAGGGTGAACTGCAAACAAAACGGGGCAGATTAACCCCAAACACTGGTAGATATTTCAATATTTAGATTTACCAAGCCAGCCCAAAACAGCCTCCGTGTTACCTCACTGGTTACTCAGAAGTCCAAACACCATATTTCCCTTAAAGTATCCAGCCTCAGGCCTCCATCCAGACACACGTCAAACATATGATGATAAATTCTGAAAATCTTATTTCATCATATAAAATAAAAGGTTCTCCCAATCCCAAAGAATCAGCCACACACCCAGGTCAAATGATAACTTAGATCTTATCAACTAAACTAAAATGTATTAAAAAAAGAAAAGACAGAGAGTGTTGGTTAAAAGATCAATATACATACAGACTTGAATTCAATTCTTGAGGTTCAGATACATAACAGAGATGAGTTTGCAGTTGCCAAAAATCTTTTTAGAAATAGTCCATAGGTTATAGTCCAATGTCCATATTCAGGGTGACTCTAGTCAGTGACTGGGAATCTCAATTCTTGTGGCTTAAGGTTTCCCCCTCTTGAAATCCAAAGCAGATCTGTGATGAAGAAGGATCATGTCCCAGGGTTTTCATACATTTCCAGCAGCCTTTTGGCCTGAGAAAACAATCGGCTTAACTTTCCTTCTCCCAAACATCATGGCAATTAGCACAGGGTAATTTATCCATTAAACAGTTCAGATGCAGGTTTCCACAAACTTCAGAGAGACATATAGACAATAAAACTATTTAATTCAAGTGTTTTCCTAAATATTAATACTCCTTTTCTTTAATCTTTGAATCAAAGCCATAGTAATAGACAAGACTTGTTTGCTTACATCACAGGACCTGAGCAAACAGCTACCCTTCTATCTCTAACAATGCAGGCTTGCATTTCAAAGCTCTATTCATTTAAGTATCTTCCTAACAAGTCTTTAAAGTTCGGCCATGGGGTTATGTAAGTCTGAATTAATTAATTCTTTCTGGCCCTGTGTCACCTTTCAATGAGATATTATATTATGCTCGTAACGTCACACTCCTCCCTAGACATCTGTCCAAGTTTCCATTTTGTGTAAGCTTCCTTTCTGTGTTTAAGCTCACCGAAGATTTCTCTGTTAAGCCAAGCTGGACAACCGTCATATTTGCTATTCTTTCTGCACATCAGGATAGTTTGTTCCTACACCTTCAATAAGGCTTCTTTAAAATACAGCCAGCTCTCCTGGACTCCTTTCCCCCACTCCCAGGGGATCCTGCCCATCAGTTCCCTGAGGGAGTCAAAGTCTTCTTTTCTGAAGTCCAGGGTCTGTATTCTGCTGCTCTCCTTTCTTCCTTTTGTCAGGATCCTGAACTTGACCATCTCATGGTCACTGCTGCCCAGGTTGCCACCCACTTGTATTTCCCCTACCAATTCTTCCCTGTTTGTGAGCAGCAGGTCAAGAGGAGCATGGCCCCTAGTTAGTTCTTCCAGCACCTGTACCAGGAAGTCGTCCCCAGCACTCTCCAAAAACTTCCTGGATTGCCTGTGCACTACTGTATTGCTCTCCCAGCAGATGTCAGGGTGATTGAAGTCCCCAGTGAGAACCAGGACCTGTGATCTGGAAACTTCTGTTAGTTGTCCGAAGAAAGCCTCATCTACCTCATCCTCCTGGTCTGGTGGTCTACAGCAGATGCCCACCACGACACCACCCTTGTTGCTCTCACCTCTAAACTTAATCCAAAGACACAACAGGCTTTTCTCCAGTTTCATACTGGAGCTCTGAGCAATCATACTGCTCCCTTACATACAGTGCAACTCCTCCACCTTTTCTCCCTGCCTGTCCTTCCTGAACAGTTTATACCCATCCATGACAGTACTCCAGTCATCTGAGTTACCCCACCAAGTCTCTGTTATTCCAATTACATCATAGTTCCTTGACTGTGCCAAGACTTCCAATTCTTCCTGCTTGTTTTCCAGGCTTCTTGCATTTGTGTACAGGCACGTAAGATAACTAGCCGATTGCCCTACTTTCTCAGTATGAATCAGGAGGCCTCTACTGTTGCAGCCTCCTCCTTGTGTTTCCTTCCAGTATCCCACTTCTCTCAGGGCTTAGGTCTCCATCCCCCTGCAAACCTAGTTTAAAACCCTCACTAGGTTAGCAAGCCTGCTTGCAAAGATGCTCTTCCCTCTTCCTGTTAGGTGGATCCCATCTCTTCCTAGCAATCCTTCTTCCTGGAACAACATTCCATGGTGGAAGAATCCAAAGCCCTCTCTCTAACACCACCTGCAAAATCATGCATTTACTTCCACAATTCAGTGGTCCCTACCTGGGCCTTTTCCTTCAACAGGGAGGATGGATGAGAAGCATCAGAAACATCTCCCTTCCCCCCGTCCCCCAGGTTAACCTAACTAATCACTGTCTCACCACTGGGCTGACATGCTCCATTGCACACCTCTTGGATGGAGCTTGCCAGCCTGTGGATGCCACTGTTTCATAGAGACATTAGGACTCAGTGTGATCTCTCTGCCACTAGATTTATACAGGTAAGCTCCTTAACTTCAGTGGAGTTACTCCTGATTTACCCCAGTGTAGGTGAGATCAGTCTCAGGCCCTGTGTATCCGGCAATAAAAACCTGAGGATGGCAGGAGCCACTAAGATGCTGCTCAATTATTTGCCATGCAGCCCCTCTGGTCTTGGACCAATGAACCAGTCCCGTTGGCAACTGGGCAGAACACGAGTGCTGAATCAGATGGAGCCTTTTCCATCAAGTTCAGAAAAAAGCAGGTCATGAACCATGTCTTAGTGTTCCATTCACAAAGGCAGGTGACAATATTTACCATATACTGTACAGTGTGTGACCCAGGCCATTCCCTTTTCATAGAATCTCAGGGTTGGAAGGGACCTCAGGAGATCATCTAGTCCAACCCCCTGCTCAAAGCAGGACCAATCCCCAGTTTTTGCCCCAGATCCCTAAATGGCCCCCTCAAGGATTGAACTCACAACCCTGGGTTTAGCAAGCCAATGCTCAAACCACTGAGCTATCCCTTTCTGTGATGGACAGTGTCTTCTGTCAATCTGTCCCCACACCAAGGGCAGCCAGACTTTGCTCAATGGAGGGCCATGGCAGCAGCTTGCCAGGAGACCAAGGACCACTGTTAGTGTGTATGGAATGAAGCAGATCACAGTTACCCTCAGCTGCATTCTCCCAGGCTCCATCTTGAGCCAAGCTGAGCTCAAATACCGGTGCCTGCAGAAGAGTGGTTTCTGCAGCAGAAGACAGCTCCGTACACAAGGATGGGAACAGCTGGGGCAAGACCTAAGAACTCCGTAGTCTGGGGCAAGTCCAACCCTACAGTTTCTCCTCAGCCTCTTCCCTTCAGGGCTGGAGTGACCACAGCCTTGGGGCCCTGAATCCGGGTGTGTTGGTTGGAGAGCGTGGGAGGTGCCAAGATCAGAATGGGAGGAGGATCTGATCCCAGTGGGAAGCTCATCCTATCTTCTGGGCACCTTACTGCCTGTTTGCTTGGCACGCTTGACACTGCAGGTGCATGTCTCTGTTGTTTGTGAGATGGAGAAAGGGCCATCACCTCCTGTCAATGGAGACAACCCTAGATCCTGATGCTCATTCTATCATGTCTCATTTCCTGCTTGTACAGCACATTACAGTCCTCCCAAAATCCCATGAGTGATACTGTGCCACTTTAACACTCAGGCACACTGAGCCTGCTGTTGGGAATCATTAAGAAAGGGATAGATAATAAGACAGAAAATATCATATTGCCTCTATATAAATCCATGGTACACCCACATCTTGAATACTGCATGAAGATGTGGTCACCCCATCTCAAAAAAGATATTTTGAAATTGGAAAAGGTTCAGAAAAGGGCAACAAAAATGATTAGGGGTACGGAACGGCTTCCATATGAGGAACAATTAATAAGACTGGGACTTTTCAGCTTGGAAAAGAGACGACTAAGGGAGGATATGATAGAGGTCTATAAAATCATGACTGGTGTAGAGAAAGTAAATAAGGGAGTGTTATTTACTCCTTCTCATGACACAGGAACTAGGGGTCACCAAATGAAATTAATAGGCAGCAGGTTTAAAACAAACAAAAGAAAGTATTTTTTCACACAACGCACAGTTAACATGTGGAACTTCTTGCCAGAGGATGTTGTGAAGGCCAAGACTATAACGGGGTTCAGAAAAGAACTAGATAAGTTCATGGAGGATCGATCCATCAATGGCTATGTAGCAATGCGAAGACTCACCAGCGTGGCGCCTCCTGCTGGTTGTTTGGGAATTAGCTCATCCAACACTCGGATCTCCTCCTGGTGGCCGGTGTCTCGCCTGCCTCAGACCCCGGTGCCCCTCCGGGACCCTGGTGCCCTTTACTTCAGGGTTCTGCCCCAGCAGTACCCCCACACTCTGGGTCTCCCCTATCAGGGTACCCCCTGCCCCTAAGCCCACCTTGCCTCAGTGGCTACTGCCAGTCATCATCTAGCCCCCTTTCCCTGGGGAAAACTTCAGTCTGTAATGGCCACTCATCATAGGCAACGGGGTTGGGCCAGCTGCTTCTGCCTATCCCCGGGCTGCACCTCCGCCACCCCAGTATGTCCCTAGGCCTTTAACAAGGCCTCACCCTGGGGAGTTGTCAGGCTGGAGCTCCCCAGCTCCTCTTGCCCTTCCCCAGCACTGCGCTGCTTCAGGCAACCTGTGCTCCCAGGCAGCTAGGTCCTTCCCACTCCAAGGCTGGAGTGAGACTCTGCCCAGCTCCTCCCTGAGCCCTTATAACGGGGCCAGGTGTGGCCTGATTGGGGCATGGCCCCAGCTCTGGCTGCTTCCCGAATCAGCCTATGCTTTTTCCACCAGAGCGGGGTAACTACCCTGCTACAGGCTGTTAGCCAGGATGGGCAGAGATGGTGTCCCTAGCCTCTGTTTGCCAGATGCTGGGAATGGGTGACAGGGGATGGATCACTTAGAATAATAGAATATCATGGTTGGAAGGGACCTCAGGAGGTCATCTAGTCCAACCCCCTGCTCAAAGCAGGACCAATCCCCATGATTGCCTGTTCTGTTCCTTCCCTCTGGGCACCTGGCATTGGCCACTGTTGGAAGACAGGATACTGGGCTAGATGGACCTTTGGTCTGGCCCAGTGTGGCCGTTCTTATGTTCTTATGAGCCACAGGGAGGAATGACTTGCTCAACGCAGCATGGAGCACCATGTAGAGCACTGTACCTTTAATAGGCTCTGGGAAGAGCTAGTTGAAACTGTTGATGACTGAACACTAAAGGCCAGGATTAGGCTTAGGCAGCTCTTGGTTTCCAGACGCCTCCTCCATCACCTGGATCATGCTGCCTAACAAATACAGCCGTACTAATCCTAAGGAAACAGAAGGTGAAGCCAGGGGATGAAGAACTGGAGGGAGGCAGGTCCTTGTGCATGGGAACAGAGGTGGGGCCATGCCCAATGATGGGAGCAGGTTGCACCGGCCAATCTCATTATTAAGATGGGGGGTCACACAAGAACATGTTGAGAACCTCTGATTTATTCCACAAAGTGTCCATGAGCAGATCCCGATTGCATCTAGTCTACCCAGTGTCCAGCACTGCTCATTAATACCTGTGGCCAACTCTTGGTCCATGGTTCATTGGTGAGTGCTTCAGTGCATGTCTGCAATTCCAAGCTGGGTGGAGCTGGAACTCCCACTGAATGGTCCTGCTCCCTGAATGGATGAGCCTAAAATAGGTTTGTGATCACAAATTCTAGATGCACTCGTCCCACAGTGGTGCAAACCGCCCTGATTCTGTGTTCGTTCATGCTAATAACCTTAGAATCATAGAATCATAGAAGATTAGGGTTGGAAGGGACCTCAGGAGGTCATCTAGTCCAGCCTCCTGCTCAAAGAAGAACCAACCCCAACTAAATCATCCCAGCCAGGGCTTTGTCAAGCCAGGCCTTAAAAACCTCTAAGGATGGAGATTCCACCACCTCCCTAGTTAACCCATTCCAGTGCTTCACCACTCTCCTAGTGAAATAGTGTTTCCTAATATCCGACCTAGACCTCCCCCACTGCAACTTGAGACCATTGCTCCTTGTTCTGTCATCTGCCACCACTGAGAACAGCCTAGCTCCATCCTCTTTGAACCTTGCTTGCTACAAAATCCATCTGGTGCTAAACGAATTAAAAACGGACATGAGCACAGCAGGTGGGGTGAGCTACTGAGCTTGTTTATCCATATAGGGCCTGATCCTGCTCTCACTTAAGTCAGTAGCAAAATTCCCATTGGCCTGATCCATCTATACCTGTGCACTGTAGGTGTAATATATTAGGGGCAAAATCCTGGCTGTATTGAACACAATAGGAGCTTTGTCATTGGCTTAATGGGGCTGGAATTTCACCCTCTGTCCTGAATTATCATCTGAACCAAGGCCCTTTGTACCACTCTGGACAGTGACCTTAACGTGAGTGTGAATGGAATTGAGCCCACTTTGCCCCTCCAGAGCAGTGTCAAGGGACCTAAGGCCTTGTCTACACTGCAGAGTTTTGTTGGCAAAAGGCAGCTTTTGGTGGCAAAACAGTGGAGATGTACATACTGCAATGCCACTTTTGGCAAAAAAAACTCTTCGGTTTTGGTGACAAAATGAAACCACCTCGACGAGAAGCATAGAGCTTTCTGTGCAAAAGTTTTGTCAACAAAGAGCCAGTGTAGACGCTACCGTTCGTTATGTCAACATAACTGACCTTCTCCAGTATTCCATGATGCCCATTGTGCCCCCTCTACTCACTGTTTTGAACTCAGCTGCTCTGCAGGCATGCGCCCTGTGACACTGCACCCCATATTTGTCATAGTAATATTATTATAATATGGTTATGGCATAATTATGATGCATTTTGTACAATAAGTCATGTGAGGTGTCATTGGAAAAGTTTTGATTTGCTGTATATGATTATCCTATTTGTATGCATATATCATTTTTGTATCTGTCGTTATGACTATTGACTAGGGATCTGTATTTCAAATGGGCTTACTCTGGAAAACACCCACAGCCAGCCTTTCAGGTACAACAGTGAAGAAGCCAGACAGTGCTGATGGCCCATCAGCAAAGACTATGGACTGTGGACTAGCTTAACCTTCCTGTGGGTGTTTTGGCCAACCTGTAGGCAATGGCTGCTATAACACTGCAAGGGCATGGGACCAGACTACATGTTTGGGAAGTCAGTATTTTCCCACAAACTGATCTGGGAACCAAGTTTTGAAACAAAGGGTTCCTGCCATATTCTAAAGCTATACAAGGCAGGGAGTGACATCATCTGTTCTTTACTCCCCACACAAGAAGACTCCTGGAAACATCCAAGGAACAAAGACTGAACGCAGAAAGTACTGGACCTAGGCTAAAGGGATTTCTAGCTGGCGTATGAAAGACCTGGGGATTCCAAGCTGCAAAGCAAGTGTAGCTTGAGTTTAAGAATCTGCAGCCCATTTGTATAATCAGTTAGGGTGAGAGATTGTTAATTCAAATCCAGTCCATCTAGTATATTAATCTTAGGTTGCATTTTTGTTTATTTGCTAGGTAATCTGCTTTGATCTCTTTGCTATCACTTATAACCACTTAAAATCTGTCTTTTAAACTTGTTTTTGCTTTATCTGAAGCAGTGAGCTTGGAGTGAAGTCTGTGGGAATCTTACTTCAGAGGGGCTGTTGCATATTCCTCTCTACATTGAGTGGGAGGAGAACTGAATAATAAATTTATACTGGTTGGGGTTTGGACCAGGGCAGGATGATATCGTTCTGGGGTCCTTGGCTGGAAAGCTGGGGCTTATTTTGGCTGTAGCTTCTCTATGGTTGGTTCACATGCAGTGGCTGGTCAGAGAGCCTGCATGTAACTGCAGCTGGGTGTGTCCCTACCTGTGTGTATACTGGTGAAAGTGTAAGACTAGGAACATGTCTACAGCTTATCACAGAAGCACAGCAGGAGAGGGAGCCTAGGCTGCTGAGTCAGAGGGCTCAGCAGTACCCCAGTTCCAGGTGGCACCGGGGGCGGGGAGGGGTGAACTTGTCACATACCCCTCCTCTTTTAAAACTCCAGGAAGCTTTGACATTCCTCAGCATGGAGGGCTCACAGAGCTGCTGAGGATGCCACTGCCAGCAGCTGAGGAGGCTGTGGGAGAACTTGGAGGGAATCACAGAACCATATGCAGACAGAGTAGGCTGCTGCTGCAAGGGGTGGGTGGGATGAGGGAGGGAGGAAGGAAGGGGGGAGAAACTGCTGTACTGTGCAAAGCCGGGGGCTGATGTGGGGGAGTGTCCCCTCCCCCAGGATTGGTTGCTCAGGCTGCTGTCTGAACTTAAAGAGACAGCAAGCCGACACACTCTCCCCCAATACACAGACTTCCCCAACACACATTCTGTTGCTGTCTCTCCCCCCCACACACACACTTCCTGTCACACCCTCCCTCCCCCTCCCCGGACACACTTTAGTTGAAAAGTGGCTGACAATTTAGTAGACAGCCCATGGAATGATGGGTTTGAGAAATCTGCATCATGTTACACTGTACTGCCCCATGAGGCATTGCAAACCCTTCCCAAACCACCCTGTGGCCAGTTGCACAGTGGAATAGCCACCTACCCACAGTGAGTGCATTTGTATTGATGCAAGAGCTGCTAGTGTGGATGTGCTCTGCTGACACAAGGAGCATAGTGTGGGCAGGCAGCAGTGGTTTAATTAAAGCAGCATAACTTTTTGTCTACTCTGTGGTGTAGACAAGGCTTTAGTGTAGATGAGAAGCTGGCCCTACCCTTCTAATTTGGTAGCATTTTACATCTATCTTGCAATGATGTAAATGCCTGCCCCAGGTGCGGGGCGATGACTATTGACATTGGAATGTTCATAGTTGTATTAGCCGCTTGGGGTCAGGAAGGAAATTCCCTTCTGGCCATGTTAATGCATTGGGGGCAAATTAATGTAAGATTTTGGCTGGAAACAAACAACAATTTTTAGTAACAAAGTGTTGTTGCCATGTTGTCCTCACCCCTCTCCCAAGCACTGTCTGGCACCTTAGCCATGCAATCCCTATTACAGTGATTTTTAAACAGAATACCTGTTTATTCATTTGTAATGCACACAGGATGATTGACATGCAGAATAACACTCGGCAAACCTTACAGGCAGCCAACTCCGGGCTCCACTGCCACTTTTAGCCACCTACGACAATGGGCAGGCACGATGCCTCCAGGTGCTAGGAGCACATGCAGCAGCAGTCACTCTCATACCTTTTAACAAGGTTCAGTTTGCAGTCCTCCCTCACCAGCTGCTACTCACCAGCCTTCATCTTACTGAGCTGCCCCACTTGAGAATCCAACTGCCCTGGGTTCTTGCTCCTGTTCTCCTGCGACACACACATTCCTACAATGAAGGAGGGCTGGGATCAGCATCCAGCCCCCATCCTGCGCCCAGTGAACATAGGGCTTGTCATAACAGATGGAACCAAACATCCACTCTTTGACAGTGACCAATACCAGCTGCCCCCAGGAAGGTGCAAGAAAGCTCTTGATGGACAGCTATGCATTAACATGACCGGGACTCAGCTGGTGCCCTGAATCATGATGGTTCATAGCCCATATACATTTTCATTGTGTCTAATACAACTGTGAACATTCATATGTCAATGGTCCCAGTTCTCCATCGCCCCCGCACCTGGGGCAGGCATTTATATCATTGTAAGATAGGTGTAAAATGCTACCAAATTAGAAGGATAGGGCCAGCTTCTCATCTACACTAAAGCCCCTTGACACTGCTCTAGAGGGGCAAAGTGGGGTCAGTTCCATTCACACCCACATTAAGGTTACTGTCCAGAGTGGTGTGAAGAGCCTTGGGTTAAATAATAATTCAGGATAGAGGGTGAAATCCCAGCCCATTATGTCAATGACATAGCTCCTATTGACATCAGTGGGGGTCAGGATTTCACCTCTAGTGTTTTACACCTACTGTGCATTGGTATAGATGAATCAGGCCCAACTGGAGTTTTGCCAATGTCTCCAGTTGGAGCAGGATCAGACCCCAGTTAAACAGCCCACCCCACACCCTCCAGAGCATCAAACTGTGCTAACCCTATCCCTATTCCTCTACAGATTTATATTGTACCAGGAATGAAGTCTTCAGAATGCTGTTATTTATTGTGTGGATTACAGTAGTCCTTAGCACTGGTATGCAAGGCACTGTACAAACATATAACAAAGAGACAGGGGTGCTGCTTTCCAACCCAAGAAGATCAAAGGCCATGTTTACATCAATGGAAGATGTTGCTGCTTTGCATTCGTGAGGCTATTTAAAGGGATTTAAAGTGCTGCCTTCCATTGATTGTAAAGAGGAAGGAAAGACTGTTTGATTTTAGGCCAGATTCTGCCCTGAGTTCCCCCCTTGAGGGATCCCATTGAGCCAGCGAGGTTGCATGAGGGTGGCAGAGGGAGGAGTACCCCCTCTGCACCCAGCATTACACCCCATTGTTCTGTGGTGGTGCTGGTGCAGAGCCAAAGAGCTGTGTGGTCTCATCGAGGTGAGTTGAGGATGGTGAGGCAAGCATTCTTTTGAATATCATGGCTTTTGCCAGCAAAAGAAAGAGTCTGCTCCTGAGTTTTCAGTGTGCTGGTTCCAGATATGACAGTGAGGAGGACCATGTAAGGAGAGAGAGAGAAAGAGAGAGAGAGGCCTTTCAGAGTTCCACACACCCCTGCCCTCACCCCTTCCTCTACAAACACACCAGATTTAGAGATTCATGTTATTGTCCCATCCTTGCCTTTTGAATTGCACTGGGTCTGCTTATATACAGAGGAGAATGGCGGCCTCTAGTGGCACATGCTAGGATAAACATTTGCCACAGGAAGAGAAGATTGGCTTGTCTGGAGACCCAGGATTGCTGCAGTTTGAAAGTAAAACTGCAAGACGGATTGTCCCATTCCCACCCAAGCTCCCCTTATGTGTGGAAATAGAACAAGGCGTCATGTTTCCTCCTAGGGTATCCCTACACTGTGCAGTTACAGTCATGGAATCCCAGTTCCTTTTGTTGCAGAGTTGTGACTCGCACTGTAGGGCTGATGGTCAAGTGAGTGATGCAGCCGGGAAGGGACAGAAAGAAAAGGTTCCTTCTGGATGGAGGGGCCTCCTGCAATGAGTGATGATGGTGTTATCTAGGGTCAGCGTCCCCTCATCCCTCTAATGACCTTAGCTCTTCTGCAGCACTTCCTTTTTGACAGTCTTGGAGCCACCTAGCTTTGTGGGAGGTGGTGGGCAGATGACAACTTACAGTGTTATTTGATGTAGCGCAGCTGAAATGTTATGGTTCTAGCACTGTGGAGGCAGATCCAGGGCTGGTGTCAACTGGCAGAACTCCTAACCTGAGTTCTAATCCTGACACTCACACTGGTGTCTTCTGAAATCACCTAACCTCTCTGCCTCAGTTTCCCCTTCTGAGAAATGGGGATAATAACACTCCTGTACCTCTCTGGGTGGATTGTGAATCTTATAAGTGCTGTGAAAATGAAACATGCCTGTTATTACTGTGACAGAGGGCCAGAATCAGATACATCCCTACCAGTTATAGTTATCTCAGTTTTACAGGGGGAAACTGAGACAGAAAGGTGACTTGCTCAAGACCAAAATGAGAGTGTTTGGATTGAACCTTAGTGGTTCCAGGGATGTGCTCAAACCTCTAGACCACACTGCTTTCTCAGCTGCGAAGGTCAAGCTGTTGATCTATATCATTCTCAGATACATGGACTGCCCTAATCTACACCGTCTGCAACCCCAATGAAATTCAATTCAGTGCTTAGAGCCCACTGAGATGGATGCCATAGGAAATCTGAGATAGGCTGCACACTGTGTGAATCAGGGCAGGACTGGGCCCCCGAATTCCAGACTCTCAGCCATAGCCTTTACCTAAAAAACCATCCTCCTTTGGGCATCAGTTGCATGTTCAGGCCTTTTTTTTTAACTAAGAGCTTCAGCCAGGTAACTGCAGTCCTGGAGCATTAATATCTCAACTGCCCTTGAGGGCAGGTCCACTGAACGACACTGCCCCCTGGGCCAGAGCCCCACCATTAGCAGACCAGATGGAGCATTTAAGGCCAGGGTCAGTGGGGGGTCTCTGGAGATGTAACATACACAGGGAGGGGCAGGACAAGGTGAGATTCTTAGAGCACCTCTAGACTCAGTTGGCCTTGCATCTCAGCTTTGCCCTTGGTCTCCATGTACATCTCAGGCTCCTCCCTCTCCCAACGGGTCTCCGGACAGGCACCCGGGAGGGAGAACTGCCCCCTAACCTCTCCCCATTGTGTTCCAGAGTGACTGTAGAAGATGTCGAACCAGAGTACTGGTGACACCAAGCCCCCATGTTTACCCCGGAATGGATTGGTGAAGATCCCCACCCAGCCCAATGGACTTGGCTCTGCCAGCATCACCAAAGGGACACCAGCAGTGAAAAACCGGCTGTGCCAGCCTTCTTCCGTGCCTGCTATCATCAGCCCAGCCTTACCCAATCACAGTGACCTTCCCATACCCAGTCTGGCATCACCACTGACCTTGGCGACTCTGGCAGGGGTGCCGTCCCCTTCCAGCACCTCCATGGTGGGACTGAACTTGAGTGAGGCCTCCCTGACAAATGAACACTCCTCCCCAGAGAGGCTCCCTGGCTCCCCCACGGAAAGGCAGCTTGCTGTGGATGAAAAGATCCTCAACCGCTTGTTCTGGTACTTTTCAGCCTGTGAGAAATGTGTCCTGGCCCAGGTGTGTAAGGTGTGGAGGCGGGTCCTGTACCAGTCCAAGTTCTGGGTAGGCCTGACACCAGTGCTGCACACCAAAGAGCTCTACAACACCCTGCCCAGCGGTGAGAAGGAATTTGTTAACCTCCAGGGCTTTGCTGTCCGGGGCTTTGACAGCTTTTGTCTGGTGGGGGTCTCAGACCTGGACATTTGTGAGTTCATTGACAACTACCCCCTGTCCAAGAAAGGGGTGAAGTCCATGAGCCTTAAGAGATCGACCATCACGGACGCAGGGCTCGAGGTAGGTCTCCTGCCCCCAGTCTGGCTACCGGGAACCACCGAGATGCGGCTGAGTGATGGAAGACTCCTGTTCACTGCAGTCCAGCTCCCGGGAGCAAGGCAGGGTTCTTCCTGATAGGATGTTTTCTAGAATTCTCTCCAGTCTGGTTTGAAATGTCTCAAATGATGGTGCTCCCAGTGCTTCCTAGGAAGCCTTTTCCACAGCCCCATAGAACTCACTTCATTTGCCATTGCTGAATTCCATCCCATTATTCCTTGTGACCCCGAAACAATCCTATCTCTCTTTGGGGGTCTGAATTCCATCCAATCTCTCTCTGGTGAGCCAAGTGTGGTATTTCTGGGTCAGTCACACCACAGCTGGACTGTTGTTATTACAGAAGTAGCACCTCAGGTGCCAACTGTGAGCAGGGCCCCATTGTGGAAGGTGCTGTATAGACACTCCATCACTGCCCCAAAGAGCTCAGAATCTCAGGCAAGAGACAAGAAGGAAGTGTTGTTATGTCCATTTTATGTATGGACAGCTGAGGCCCAGAGGGATTTTAAGTGAATTGTCCAAGATCACATAGGAAAGCTGTGGTGGAGCGAGGAATTGAATCCACCTGATCTAAGGTTTAGGCCAGTGCCTTACCCACAAGATTAGCTTAACACCACACTGATTGCTGGTGTGATTCTCTGCCTAAGCTGCCCGGACTCTCACTTGCCATAGTGCAGTGCAGTGCAAGAGAAAACATGCTCCTTTAATTCTGTAGCCACAGTCCAGACAGAATGCTTTGTATCCAAATATATTGGCTACAAATTCCCATGATTCTTCCCTTCCCTGGGAGGCTGGGAGCTTGTTAAACAGATCTGTGTCAGCTAAAGAGATTGCTTCCTTTAGCCATTCCCATAGTTCCGCCTCACTATCTTCCCTCAGAGTTGGAATACTAGATTCGCTGCCCCCTACTGAGGTCTGGGATCGAGCTGAGAAAGCCTGCATGATATGATACAACATTCATCCCCAGGCAACTGAGTCAGCCTGAGTGGATCATTATGGACAGGGCACAGACTCATCACTCCTTAGTCTCCGCACTCAGCAGCACTTCTGCATTAAGGAGGTGAGCAAGGCCCCCATGCTGAGATCCCCTCATTCTCCCCAGGGGGCAGGACTCAACAGCCCTGGGACTCACTTCTGTTTTTTTGGCTTATCTTCCTAAAAGCTCATGCATCAGGGGTTTAGCCAGGCACCTGCAGGGCCCAGGAAGGATTTTTTTTTCCCTTCCAATGTATGCTGAGGTGGGGAGTTGATCTTCTTCCTCTGAAGTATCACTGATGGCCACAGCTGGAGATGGGACACTAGACAGGGTGGCAGGGCTCTGAGGTGGCACCAAGAATTCTTTCTCTCAGGTGTGCGGCTGACTGGTTCTTGTTCATGTGCTCAGGGTCTAGCTGATCACCCTGTGTGTGGTTGGGAAGGAATTTCCCACAGGTCAGACTGGCAGTGACCTTGGGAAGTGTTTGCCTTCCTCTGCAGCATGTGGGTGAAGGTCACTTTGCAGGATTATCTGGGTGCATCTCACTTAATCATTTTTTTGCCATTCCATTTGCCTTGTGCATTGGTACACCTCAGTCCCCACTTTTCTCTGCCTGTGACACATAATCCTTTAGTCTCCCATGAGCTGTAATCCTTTGGGCTGAGTTCAGTTGTTGGATTTAGTGTGCAGGTGCTGGGTGATGTCAGCGGACTTATGGACAGGAGGTCAGATTGTCACGAGATGGTCTGGTGGTCCCTTCTGGCCTTAAACTCTATGACTCCCCATCTTCTCCTCCACTTCCTTGCTGCATTCCAAGTGAAATCTGTCCCCGGGCACAAACCTTTGACAGCGCAGAGTAAAGGCCCTTTACTCCATTGCCCTTTAAAACAATCTGGCCATAATAATATTGCTACCACCTTTTCTGCAGGACTTTTCATCCACAGATCCCAAAGCATTGTACAAAGGAGGCAAGTATTATTCTCCCCATTTTATACATGGGGAAACGGAGACACAGAAAGGTTAAGTGACTTGCCCAGGGGTCATCCAAAAGGCCAGGGGCTGAACTGGGAATAGAGCCGAGGTCTCCAGAGTCTTGGCCCAATACCTGCACCGCTGGACCAATTTCTCAATGCCCCCAGGATTGTTGTGTCTTTTGCTCTTTACACAACAAGAATAATATAAAGCAATCACAGACACACAGTTAGGTTCCAAATAACCATACACAAGCATGCCGGGCCTAGCTATGTCCATCCTGCTGCTCTGGCTGGTTTCTGGTGGCATCTAAAATGGAGAGCATGGTGAGCACCACAAGAAGGCTCACAACTATTTAAAGGGATACTATCATCTTTCTATACACTGCTGTTACACACACAGGAAAGGTGAAGTTACATTTCCAAGGCTAACCTTAACTCAGCCCCATTTTCCCCTGCCCTTCCAGCCAGGAGACTCCTCAATGCTCCATAAGCAGAAAGTCCACCCTGCTGTGTGTATCCATTCCAGGAGAGCCCTCCGTAGATGTGTGCTGGTAAAGCCCATTCCCAGTCTTCCAGCCTTCATCAGCTACAGGGGAGGGAATCTCTTCCA
Organism: Natator depressus; assembly: GCF_965152275.1. NCBI lineage: Eukaryota > Metazoa > Chordata > Testudines > Cheloniidae > Natator > Natator depressus. The sequence continues at coordinate 38,663,871 of NC_134243.1, forward strand.
CCCATCAGGAGGGTATCAGGGTGGATTACAAGATGGTAAACCTTGGGATATGAGTGCCATGCTGGAAAGAGTCCCCCAGATTTGGAAGCTGGTGCCCCCTAGTGCCAGGGTGGCTGCTGCCAGAGCAATGTGTAGGACCCAGGCAGAGGAAGGGGAGATCCTTTGGCTGCATCCTGGCTCCCTAAGCCTGCATCATGTGACTTGGTGACTAACCCAAAGGGAGGGGATATAGGAGGAAGGGGGACATTAAAATGACATCTTGCTGGAGGTCCCAAGAAGGCCTTCCCCCTCCCTCCATCCCTCCCTCAAGCACATGGGATTGACTGCAGAGCAGAGATGGTAGGCAAGGTGAGGCAGGGTGTGACCACTGGGATACATGGGAAGGTCAAGGTGTGACAAGGCTTCACATCTGGTCTGTAGCAGGAGGGCAGGCTGGAGAAAGGTGATGCTCTAGCCTGAGTGGTGGATGGATAGTTTGCTGGTTAGAATTTAGTGTCTGGATGGGGACGGTGGTGAGCTACAGCCAACAGGGGAAGTGTGAATGAAGAGGACTGTGACGTCTAGGTGGCGTGTGGGTGGGGACCCAGGAGCAGAGTTAATGTTATGTTGGAGGCTCAGGTGTGTACATCAAGCATTTGTGTTTTACATGTTGTTTTGAAGGCAATATATTCCTGACAGTGTCTCTGCCTTAACAGAGAGCTTTAGTCTGGGGCAGTGGTTCTTAACTTATTACACATTGTGGGCCGCTTATGTGGGTCACAATGTGTTACCTCCTAGGCCACAGAGGCTGGGTGGCAAGGCAGCGGCAGCCCGGACCCCAACCCTGGACCCCTGCCACTCAGGGCTGGCTGGCTGGCTGCCTGCCCTGGACCCCCGCTGCTCGGCTGCCCCAGATCCCAGAGGTTGCAGGGCCAGGCGACTGCCCTGGATCCCACGGGGTGGGCCGGCAGCCCCAGACCCCCTCCCACACAGGGTGGGCCTGCTGCCCTGACTCTGGACCCCTGCCACATGGGGTGCGCTGGACCCCTGCCCTGGACGCCCACTACGCAACTGCCCCAGACTGAGGCCGGGCAGCTGCCCTGGAGCTCACAGGGCTGGGCAGCTGCACCAGACCACGGACCCTCAACCATGTGGGACCAGCAGCCTCAGACCCCCAACCCTGCAGGGCCGGCCAGCTGCCCTGACCCCAGACCTCCACCATGTGGCTGCCCTGGACCCCAGAGCTTGCGGGGCTGGGTGGCTGCCCCATACCTCAGGCCCCTAACACCACGGGGCCAGCTGGCAGCCCCAACCCCACTGGGTGGCAGGGCAGCCCGAACCCCCCCATGCCTGCCAGCGAGGAATCTGGCAGACCCAGGAAATGTGGACCAGACTTTAGCACACAGCTGGTCTGGGCCGCAGCTATGTGCTAATTGGGCCGCATGCGGCCCGCAGGGTCAGAACCTCTGGTCTGAGGATTTTCTTAGCTGTTGTTAAACGGGGAGAGAGTATGCTGGTAATGCTCACATGCTCACAGATATTTTTCAGCTGCAGTGACCTCTGTGACCATGTCTACACTATGGAGACAATAGTGGCATAGTTATGTCACCGTAGCTATGCCAGTATAACCCAGTAATGTAGACATGGCCACAGAGCTCACTGTCGCTGAGAGATATCTGTGAGCATGTGAGCATTACCAACATACTCTCTCACTTTAACAAGCTTCTGTTGAGATGGAGGGGGATTTTTCTTTGCTGTAGAAACACCATTTCCCCGAGCAACACTAGCTAGGTCAACAGACGCATTCTTCTATTGACCTAGAGTGGCTGTGTGTACACCAGGGGTTAGGTCCGCGTAGCTACAGCACTGAGAGGCACTGATTTTTCATTCCTTTGAGGGCCATAGTTATATTGTCCTACATTTTAAGTGGAGACCAGGAGGGGTTTTGTCAGCTGCACTCATGGAAATTGAAAGTTCCACGTGCTGATCTGGGTGCTTAGAACACCCACTGTGCCTCACGTGCAGTCCTTACAGGACTCAGGCATGCCTCTGGTGTAAGACAGCCTGGGTTAGAGTGCCCCAAGAGGTTATAAACTTCACTGGTATAGTTGCCTGAGCTTGTATGCACCATGAGCCCCACCACACAGGTCTTCCTAAAGTTAGGTGTTACAAACTCCACCAGGATGTGCTGAGGGGGCGTATCACTTTCCAGCAGAGCTTAGGTCTCAAGGATCTCACAGGGGGCAGAACCCAGGACTGCTGGCAGGGTCCTCTGTTAATCTGTTGTGCCTAATGTCTCCAGCAGAGCAGAGGCTCTGAGAGAGGGTAGCCCCTGAGTCCTGGGGGAAGTGTTTGCATTGGTTCAGTGGGGCTCATTTTCACTAGGTTTCACTGTATGTCTGAGACCATATGAGCCATATTAATGGAAGAGGATACATAACAGGGCAGGCCTGACTCCATGGCCAAACAGCAGGTGACACAGGAAAAGAAAAGGCAGGAATTGAGCATGGAAGGGTGGCGGGAGGGAAGAAGGTGGGCTGGAGACTAACCAAGGAGAGGCTAGGATCTTCACATCTTTATGCTGCAGCATATAACTGAGATTCAGAGGCCGCTCAGGAGAAATATCATACTTGAGGCCTTCAGCCAGTCACCTGCAGGGCTCAGGAAGGATTTGTAGCTTGATGAACCATTGGCCAGGTGTGTTCTGGGTTTTGGGGTGGGGTTTTTTGTGTGTGTGCTTTCCTCTGAAGCAGCAGGGATTGGCCACAGCCGGAGATGGGACAGCCACGTGGATTGGAAGAGTGCTCTGAGGTGGTACAGAAAATTATCTCTCTTAGATGCTGGCTGGTGTATCTCACTCACATTCTCAGGGTCCATCTGATCTCCAGGTCAGGGTCAGGAAGGAATTTTCCCCCAGGTCAGACTGGCATGGACCTTGGGGGTTTTCACCTTCCTCTGTAGCATGGGGCATGTGTTGCTTTCTAGGATCATCCAGGCATATCACACCTAAACAGTTCCCTACCATTACTGGGGCCTTGAGCACTGGTGCACCCGTGGCACACAGTAGTTTAGTCTCCTGAGAACTGAAAAGCTTTAGTCTAACCCCAGTTATTGTGCTCAACACATGGGTAGAATGTAGTGACCTGTGAAGTACAGGAGGTCAGGCTAGATGATGTAATGGTCCCTCTGGCCTTAAACTCCATGAATCTATGAAGTGTGGCAGAGGGATTGCCCAGTGCCCATGGGCTTGACAGCATGTCTCTTGGCAGGTGATGCTGGAGCAGATGCAGGGTGTGGTGCGCCTGGAGCTCTCTGGCTGCAATGACTTCACAGAAGCTGGCCTGTGGTCGAGCCTGAATGCTCGCATCACCTCCTTGAGCATCAGCGACTGCATCAATGTGGCTGATGATGCCATTGCCGCCATCTCCCAGCTGCTTCCCAACCTGACTGAGCTCAACTTGCAGGCCTACCATGTGACGGACACAGCCTTAGCCTACTTCACTGCCAAGCAGGGCTATACCACCCACACCCTGCGCCTCAGCTCCTGCTGGGAGATCACCAACCATGGGGTGGTCAACATGGTGCACAGCCTGCCCAACCTGACTGTGCTGAGCCTCTCTGGCTGCTCCAAGGTGACTGATGACGGGGTGGAGCTCGTGGCTGAGAACCTGCGGAAGCTGAGGAGCTTGGATCTCTCATGGTGCCCTCGGATCACTGACATGGCCCTGGAGTATATCGCCTGTGACCTGCATAAACTGGAGGAGCTCGTTCTTGACAGGTAGGTGGGTAGCTTTGATAACCCCTACTGTGTCGAGCTGAGACAGGAGCAGCTGGGAGCACAACTAGCATTGCTCACCATTCCCTACAGAGTTTGCTGCTGGGAGAGGCTGGGATTAGAATAGCTGTCAGCTCCCCTATAGAGGGAGAAATGAGGAAAATAGAGTTCAAGATCCTGCTCCATTCCCTACAGCACCTCCTGATGGGAGAGGCTGGAGCTGGAGTAGCAGCAAGCTGCCTCTCGTCACTGCTGAGAAGCAAGAATTGTGATGTTCTCCTCTGGTGTTATCTGGACCAGTGATCTGCTAGGTCACTCCAATCCTTGACTCTGGGAGCCAGCCTTACCCTGCTCTGCTGTGAGAACCCCCACTCCTGGGGTGTTCACGCACAGCCTCTGGCATGTAAGCTGCTCCTTGGATTGTGCAACCGAATAACACTAGCCAATATCTCTGGTCCCAGACACAACCCTAGGAACCTCTGACTTGCAGTGTCCAGTTATGCCCACTGGATGCTACAAGCTTATATGAGTTTGTCAATTTAACAAAGAAATTGATATGTACCAGACTTGTTATCCCAAGGGGAGTCTGACACGCTTCAAACTAAACGCACTGCTTCAGGTAGAATAAACAAAAAGATTAATTAACTACAAAGATAGATTTTAAGTGATTATAAGTCAAAGCATAACAAGTCGTATTTGGTCAAATGAAATAAAAGCGAAATGCATTTTAAGCTGATCTTAACACTTTCAGTGCCCTTACAAACTTAGATGCTTCTCACCACAGGCCTTCAACTAGGCTCTCCCCTTTGATCAGCACTTCAGTCGCTTGGTGTGGTGTCTGTAGATGTAGGTGGAAGAGAGGGGAAGAGCATGGCAAACGTCTTTCCCTTTTATCATGTCCTTTCTTCCCTCTTGGCTTTGCCCCCAACTTCACAATCAGGTGAGCATTACCTCATCGTAGTCCCAAACTGACCAAAGGAAGGAGGGTGACTCACTCGAGAGTCCAACAGATCCTTTGTTGCTGCCTAGGCCAGTGTCCTTTGTTCCTGGGAGGCTGGGCTGGGTTTGTCCCATACATGCCCCGATGAGGTGTGAACTGCCCCTCTGCTTCTGAAGAGTTTTTGCCTAGGCTTGCTTTAAGCCATGAGGACACATTTTCAGCCTCATAACTACATACATGAAATTACAACCTATAACATTACTATAACAATGCTCAGTACATCATGAGCCTTCCGAAGACAGCTGACATGACAAACTTTGCATTAGATACCACACAATCATATTATAAGGATGAACATGGAGGTGGTGGGTGTTCCCCCGAGGTACAGACATCACACCTCCCCCCTTAGAATCATAGAATCTCAGGGTTGGAAGGGACCTCAGGAGGTCATCTAGTCCAACCCCCGTTCAAAGCAGGACCGATCCCCAATTTTTGCCCCAGATTCCTAAATGGCCCCCTCAAGGATTGAACTCACAACCGTGGGTTTAGCAGGCCAATGCTCAAACCACTGAACTATCCCTCCCCCTTAGTTTACTGCAAGAGGGTTAGTCACTGACTATCTCAAAGTTCGTGTTATAGTTCTTTTGGCATCCAGCCATTAAGGCCATGAGGCGGTGTGCCTCAGTTTCTGTATTCAGACACAGCAAACCAGGTTTTTTATGGTTTCTCTGCTGTGATCAGCTTTAAACCTGTTTACAGGTATTATTTGAAAAGTAGCATTAACATAAGATTTAACATCAGTAACAAAATTCTTATCCCAAAACTTAACATTAATACCAACATTTTTATTACAGATGGTATTTACAAGTATCTTTATGACACCACGCCCTCTGTTCAGATAGTGTAGTTTGAGGGTAGTTTGTTCATTACCCATGGTGTCCTTTGACTCTCTCCCATGTAATCAGTCACTGGCTTTTCCTTCCCTCCAGTGTTCCCATCTGTGTGGGCTCTTAATTTAATCATTTTTTCTGGAATTTTGGTGCCTCAGAGTCTGGCAAGATAGGTGTTCAGGGGGATCCTGCACATTGGCTGGGCCTTTGTGGAGCAGTCTCCCAACCCCAGGACTGTCCATATGCAGAAAATCCAGCTTCCCTTTGGGGGTTACCCTGTGTTTCCCCTTCCCAGCACTGACTCCTTCCCTGACCCCTTTTCCTAGAGGACTATGATCTGTGCTCTGTGGGCAAGGTGTGTTTACTCTTTGATCAGATGCACCTTTTCCCAGCAGCTTTCCCATAACTGTTCTCTGTGTCTCACCAGCCTGGGACAAAACACCCCCCTCTCTGCCGGTTGGGTCATTTGTATTCTGGCAAACTACCACCCTGGCAATTTCCTGGTCCCAACTCCTCTGCTGTCACAGGCATTGGAGCTGCATCTTGATTTACAGAGACACAGTTACTTTCCAAAAATTTATCAGAAATAGCATCCTGAAAAATGGGGACCTGGATTGGGGTACCCTCCAGCACCCCTTTCCCTGTCCCTGAGAAGTCAGCTGTGTGACTGCTCCCCTCCAGGAGGTCAGTTACACCATTCCTTCTCAAAACCTGAGTCACAGGCTGAGTGCCTGGGTGCACAGATGCTGACTCAGCCATCCTCCTAGTGTCCTGGGCATCCTGTCCCAAGTGACCAGTGAGGAGACATTCCTGTACCCCCACTATTCCTTCCCCCGTTTCCCCCTCTGGGCCCCCTCCTAAGACACATTTCTCTGTGCACCCTAGGAAGGGCTCTATCTCTTGTTCATCTGCAAAACTCTGCCAGCTAACAACTGGGACAGTTTCCTTAATCACTGACAATACCTCTCCTGCCCCTGCTCCTGAGGGCATGTTGCCTTCTGCTGGAAAGGAGCTAGTCTCAGCCCCTCCCATACTCGGAAGCACCCCACTTCCCTGTGTTACAGAGTCACAGGAATCCTCACCCACCTCAGTGGTTTCTGACATGCCCTGCCCCTTCTCTGGGCTCTCCTCTGGGACACATTCCTCTATGCTCCCTAGAGCTGATTTTGCCTCTGGTTCAGCTGTGACCTGCTGGCATTACAACCTGGACAGTTCTCTCCCTGGCAGGCATTACACCCCCATCCCTTCCTGATGTGATGTTGCCTCCAGCTGCAGTGCAGGAGTTGGTTTCAACCACTGTCCCACCTGGAAGCATGTGGCTTCTCCCTGCTGCAGAAGAATCAAGGAGACTCTCTCCCATTCTCTCAGCAATTCCTGAGACCTTACCCTTTCCCTCAGGGGTCCCAGCATAAAGCTCCCTCCTGCTGCAGGCAAATACTTTAACCTGAGCTAAATGGAAAAAATCATGACCAAGGAGCAGGTCAAACAGGAGGCGTTCTGTTACCCTCACAGTCAAAACACTTTCCAAACCTTCCCACACCACATGGATTTTAGCTAGTGGTATGAGGAATCTGCTTTCGCCCACCCCCACAATCTCTGCCATTTGGCCAGATAGCATACTGGCCTCTAGACCACACTCTGCTTAACCAGCGAGATCTGGGCCCCTGTATCCTTCTGCCCCAAGTACTCCCTGCCATTAATTTCGACAACCTTAACATGCTCAAGGTCTGGTTCTGCAGAGGCTAATCTCACAAAACCAACATGATAGGTTTCAATAGCTTGGGGGGGTTTCTGTTGAGGACAGCAGAACTAACATGAGCTATTGGTTGCCTGCTCCCTCCTAGAACGGGGCATTTATTCCTCAGGTGATCAGTGGAATTACACTGATAGCATCTTATTGGCTCTTCTGCTTTTACAGGAGATTTGGGATGAGGGTTAGCAGTAGAGGGATGTTTTTGGGTAAGAGAATGTTTAGGCTCCCAACCCCCTTCTCTCTTCCCAGAGGCAAAATGGGATCCTCTCTTCCCACCAGTTTTAAACCCCTCTTTCTGTGGCCTGCCCTTAATAGATGCCTGAATCTCTTCGAACACATCAGCTAAAAAAGCCAACTCATACACAGACTTTACATTTTTATCCCATAAACACTGCCTCACATATGTTTAGGAAATGCTCTTGAGCAACAAGATCCAACATTCCCTCAAAGCTTGTAACACCTTTGCCCCTCACCCACTTTCATTTTGTTCACATATTCCCCATTACTCATACCAATATCCCTCTTAAGATTCCCAAATTTAACTCTATATGTTTCAGGGGTAATCTGAAAACTTCGCAAAACAGTATCTAAATTTACAATAGTCTAAAGCATCTTCAATAGGCATTCCATTGAATACATTTCAAGTTTTATCAGTTAATTTCGCAATCAGGGTAGGAACTGTCTTATCATCAGGGATTTCATGTATTACACACATCCTTTTGAAGGTTGTCAGACATTCAGCAATATCATCCTCTTCACAGTATGCAGGACATAAGTGTTCCCATTTCTGGATTTTTGGAGTGATGGGAGTCGTTGGGATTGGGAGGGTTCTGTTTCTGCTTCTCTAGCAGGTCCAACTGGTGTTTTTGCTCTCTTACTCTTTCTCGTCCTTCTCTCTCTTTTTCTTCCATGGCCATTCTGTGTGCAGCCTCTTCTCTGGCTGACTCTCTCTTTTTCTTTTATCTCCAGTTCTTTCAGTTGCAATAATCTCTGGTGCTCCCTCTCCTTTTCTACAACCTGCAGCCTAAAAAGCTCCAACTTTGCAATCGCTTCACTGCTTTCACACATTTTCCTGCTGTCCTCTTCTTAGTTCCCTTTCCTAAAATAAGCAACAGAAAATAACAAAACTGTGACCTCCTCCTGACTGTTCTTAGCCACTGCACTTCAGACTCACTTAAAATCAAAAATATCAGTACTTAAAGTGTGAACTCCACTTGGAGTAACAAGCTGCACATACACCCTGCTAGCTGTGCCACTGTGACATTTCCCTCTGGTGTTGTCTGGACCAGTGATCTGCTAGGTGACTCCAATCCTCGACTCTGGGAGCCAGCCTTACCCTGCTCTGCTGTGAGAACCCCCACTCCTGGGCTGTTCACGCACAGCCTCTGGCATGTAAGATGCCGCTTGGATTGTGCAACTGAATGACACTAGCCAGTATCTCCGGTCCCAGACACAACCCTAGGAACCTCCATCTTGCAGTGTCCAATTATGCCCACTGGATGCTACAAGCTTATATGAGTTCATTAATTTAACAAAGAAATTGATATGTACCAGGCTGTTATTCCAAGGGGAGTCTCTGACATGCTTCAAACCAAACGCACTGCTTCAGGTAGAATAAACAGATTTATTAACTACAAAGATTGATTTATAATCACTTAAAATCTAAGAATAACAAGTCATATTTGGTCAAATGAAATAAAAGCAAAACGCATTCTAAGCTGATCTTAACACTTTCAATGCCCTTACAAACTTAGATGCTTGTCCTCACAAGCTGGCTGGTTGCTCTTCAGCCAGGCTCCCCACCTTGATCAGCCCTTCGGTCGCTTGGTGTGGTGTCTGTAGATGTAGGTGGAAGAGAAGGAGCATGGCAAACATCTCTCCTTTTTATCATGTCCTTTTGTCCCTCTTGGCTTTACCTCATCGTAGTCCCAAAATGACCAAAGGAAAGGGGGTAACTCACTCAAGAGTCCAACAGATCCTTTGTTGTTGCCTAAGCCAGTGTCCTTTGTTCCTGTGAGGCTGGGCTGAGTTTGTCCCATACATGCCCCGATGAGGTGTGAACTGCCCCTCTGCTCATGGAGAGTTTTTGCCTGGGCTTGCTTTAAGCCATGAGGACACATTTTCAGCCTCATAACTATATACGTGAGATTATAACCTATAACATTACTGTAACAATGCTCAGTACATCATGAGCCTTCTGAAGACACCCAACATGACAAACTTTGCATTAGATGCCACACAATCATATTATAAAGATGAACATGTGGGTGCTGGGTGTTCCCCTGAGGTACAGAACGTCACACAGCTGTGGTCAGAAATGCTACTGTGTCCCTTCCCACCCTGAGCAGGGCGCTATGAAATTCATGACTGTGAAAAATGCATCACAGACTGTGAAAACTGGTTTCCCCCCATGAAATCTGGTGTGCCTTTACCCCAGTGGTTCTCAAACTTTTGTACTGGTGACCCCTTTCACACAGCAAGCCTTTGAGTGCAACCCCTCCCCTTATAAATTAAAACTACTTTTTTATATATTTAACACCATTATAAATGCTGGAGGCAAAGCGGGATTTGGGGTGGAGGCTGATAACTTGCGACTCCCCCATGTAATAACCTCGTGACCCACTGAGGGGTCCCGACCCCCAGTTTGAGAACCCCTGCTTAACCCTATACTATACAGATTTCACAGGGGAGACCAGCATTTCTCTAATTGGGGGTCCTTGCCACCCTTACTTCTATGCTGCCTTCAGAGCTGCGCGGCTGGAAAGCGGCGACTATTGGCCAGACACCCAGCTCTAAAGGCAGTGCCCCACCAGCAGCAGCACACAAGTACGGGTGGCAGTGCCATACCAGGCCATCCTTACTTCTGCGCTGCTGCTGGTGGTGGCTCTGCCTTCAGAGCTGGGCTCCCTGCCAGCAGCCACCACTCTCCAGCCACCCAGCTCTGAAGGAAGCACCTCCAGCAGCAGCGCAGAAGCGTAGCAGTACCCCTACTCCCTACAGTAACCTTGTGACACCCCCCGCACACACACACACACACAATTCCTTTTTGGTTCAGGATCCCTAGAATTAGAACACCATGAAATTTCAGATTTAAATAGCTGAAATAATGAAATTTACAATTTTTAAAATCCTATGACTGTGAAATTGACCAAAGTGGACCGTGAATTTGGTAGGGCCCTAACCATAAGGAAATGTCACTGGTGTGTTTTGGTCATGGATACTCCTCAGTCCCCACCAGAGGGTGAGGGTGGCACATGGAAAAGCATTTGGAAAGTTGTGAACTAAAACTGGCATTAAGTCTCCAAACATGGTTTCTTCTCACAATGTAACATTTCCTCCTGGGCAATGTATGAAATGGAGAGAAATGGCAAAGAGAGAGGGGTGGGAAAAAGAGCGAGAAGGGAAGGTGAGGTATTATACCTTCCAGCCTTTGGGGGAAGATACATCCTGCTTCTGGCCCTGAGGTTGGAGGTGGGCCTGAACCAAATTCCCAGATCCAAGCTCTTGCTCTCCTTCCCCCAAATTTTTGGAAATCTGGATCAGAACTCTGCTCTTCAGGCTCATCTCTACACCCTCTAGAATTCAGTTCAGAGGGATCCCACCCCACCCATAGACTCATAGATATTAAGGTCATAAGGGACCATTATGATCATCTAGTCTGACATCCTGCACAATGCAGGCCACAGAATCTCACCCACCCACTCCTGCAATAAATCTCTCACCTATGTCCGAGCTATTGAAGTCCTCAAATCATGGTTTAAAGACTTCAAGGTGCAGAGAATCCTTCAGCAAGTGACCCGTGCCCCATGCTACAGAGGAAGGAAAAAAAACCCAGGGCCTCTTCCAATCTGCCCTGGAGGAAAATTCCTTCCCGACCCCAAATATGACGATCAGCTGAATCCCGAGTATGTGGGCAAGATTCACCAGCCAGATACCCAGGAAAGAATTCTCTGTAGTAACTCAGATCCCACCCCATCTAACATCCCATCACAGGCCATTGGGCCTATTTACCATGAATAGTTAAAAGATCAATTAATTGCCAGAATCATGTTATCCCATCATACCATCTCCTCCATAAACTTATTGAGTCTAATCTTGAAGCCAGATAGGTCTTTTGCCCCCACTGCTTCCCTTGGAAGGCTATTCCTGAACTTCACTCCTCTGATGGTTAGAAACCTTCGTCTAATTTCCAGTCTAAACTTCCCGATGGCCAGCTTATATTCATTTGTTCTTGTGTCCACATTGGTACTGAGCTTAAATAATTCCTCTCCCTCTCCAGTATTTATCCCTCTGATGTATTTATAGAGAGCAATCATATCTCCCCTCAACCTTATTTTGGTTAGGCTAAACAAGCCAAGCTCCTTGAGTCTCCTTTCATAAGACAGGTTTTCCATTCCTCGGATCATCCTAGTAGCCCTTCTCTGTACCTGTTCAGGTTTGAATTCATCCTTCTTAAACATGGGAGACCAGAACTTCACACAATATTCCAGATGAGGTCTCACCAGTGCCTTGTATAACGGTACTAAAAACTCCTTATCTCTACTGGAAATACCTCGCCTGATGCATCCCAAGACTGCATTAGCTTTTTTCACGGCCATATCACATTGGCAGCTCATAGTCATCCTGTGGTCAACCAATACTCCAAGGTCCTTCTCCTCCTCCATTACTTCTAATTGATGCGTCCCCAGCTTATAAATAAAATTCTTGTTATTAATCCCTAAATGCATGACCTTACACTTCTCACTATTAAATTTCATCCTATTACTATTACTCCAGTTTACAAGGTCATCTAGATCTTCCTGTATGATATCCAAGTCCTTCTCTAAATTGGCAATATCTCCCAGCTTTGTATCATCCACAAACTTTATTAGCATACTCCCACTTTTTGTGCCAAGGTCAGTAATAAAAAGATTAAATAAAATTGGTCCCAAAACCGATCCCTGAGGAACTCCACTGGTAACCTCCCTCCAGTCTGACAGTTCACCTTTCAGTATGACCCACTGTAGTCTCCCTTTTAACCAATTCCTTATCCACCTTTCAATTTTCATATTGATCCCCATCTTTTCCAAGTGTGAAGGCTCAACCCTCACTTCTCTGAACCTCCTCTGGAGCCAGCAGACCTGGACCTGGAAACTCAAAAAGAGCACAGCTATCTTCACTAGCTATCTTGCTCTGAGCCCAGAAGTATCTAAAGAGCCTTCCTCATGGTGTTCTTGTGCATTAGTTCATGCCAATGCAAAGAGCATGATGAAAAAGTGGTGGGATGAGGAGGGGGAATGAACCAAACTTGTTGAACCTCCTGGGTTTGTTTGGAGTCGTGTGGTTGCATGGTTTGCATCTGCTCTGCACCCACTAGCCCACCTCTGCTAAACAGATTGTGCATGATGCTGAGAGCACTATGCGGTGCCTTGCATAATGTTGTCAATCCCATTGATTCTTGGAGCTCCGGGTCCAGATCCACAGCTGCTGTAAGCTATCAGAACACTGTTCAGTGGAGCCTTGTTGATTTACAACAGCTGAGGATCTGGACTTGAGGTTGCTAAGGTGAAGGATGGGAGCAAGTTTATGTGTGCTGGGCAGTCTCCTTCCTCCCTCCCTGCTCTTCCATTCTCCCTTTTATGTCATGTCAGAAGCCTCCAGCAGGCAGCTTGCTGCATGCTCCTTTCCCACCACACCTATCCTGCCAGCCTCTTCTTCCACGTGCAACATCTTCCATGCTCCCTACCTCTCACAGTCTCTGCTCTCTGAGCCACCCATCCCCTGCTGCTTTCTTGTGTAACATAGGGGAAAAGGGGGCAGGCCTCTGAGGCAGGAAGGAGGTCCCTGCCGGGGAGTGAAAGCAGGATGGTTTAGGATTGGCCCCATTCTGGAGGCCCAACCTGACCTGATTCCTCCTCCCACTAGCCACAGGACTCCCTTGTATGGTGATGCTTCCCGGAGACTTCTTCCTTAAGCCAGGAAATGGGCCAGTCCTGATGGTATAAAGCATCCAGTGCCAGTATCTCAAAGAAAGAAAGGATCTCCTATTGAATGGAGGGCTCATCTCCAAAGGGAGATGCAGGTGACAATGGGCAGAGAAGAGTGTGTTGACCAGTAAGTATAGTGGAAGAAAATTCAAGTAAAGAATGCCAGAGTATCATCGGGTGTGGCTACTCCAAAATGCCCCCAGATATTGAATGTGGCACTGCCCGCACTCCCTGCCTCAGTTTCCTTCTCCCAAGATAGGTCTCCTCACCTCTCCATGCACTGGTCTGTGCTGGGGATATGCCTTAGCTCTCTGGCCAAGTCCCAGACAAACTTATTCCCTCCCCAGAGAGCAAAAGTCTAAATGAAAAAGTCCCAACAAACAAAAGGTTCTTCTGGGTATTGGGGCTTCTCTTCAACACACCCTCTGAGTTACCTTTGTGAGTCTTTCTGGCTCTGGGAGAGAGCACTAGGCACATAGGCTGGTTCCCTTGGAGTACCATTCTCAGATCCTGGCTCAAGGGGACTCCTGTTTACTCCCTGTGGTTTCAGCTCCCAAACTGATCTCTCTCAGTCCTTTTATAAGGCCCAGGTGTCCCGTAAACTACTATCTGACCCTTCATAGGTCCCGCCCACTCAAACTGAGAAGCAGCTAACTAATAGTGGGTCCCATCTCTCCTTAAAGCCACCAGTCATCCTGCAACAACAGGCACCTGCTGAGGTTGCCTGGTCTGACCTGAATTGGGTCATAGAGTCTCTCCAACAGCCTCTCTAATCCAGATCCTCAGTTGGCATAAACTGGCATAGCACCAGTGAAGTCAGAGGGCTACACTCTCTTATACTTCCTGGGGATCTAGCCCTCCCTCTACAGTCATGGCTGTTCTTCCTGTTCTGTGTCTCACAGTGTGTGTGCCCTGAAGTGCCAGTGGATATGTCACCATAGAATCCTGCTTTTCCCCAGTATTGGAGAAGTAGAATTCAGGTAGTTCCTTATGTGGAGACCATAGAGAGCCAACCAGTACTGAGGTCGCTATTGACTAGTGGTGTTTTTTTTTAGTGAGCCTAGTGCTGATTAGAGAGCCCTGGGAATGAATTCTCTGTTTCCCCACAGATTGGGGAGGGCGTGGGCATCATCAGTGCAACCTTCCCTGGACACTGCCTGGTCACTGCTCTGTAGACATTGTGGCACTCTGTACCTCGGGGGAACACTCTGCATCCCCATGTTCATCCTTATAATATGATTGTGTGGTATCCAATGCAAAGTTTGTGATGTCGGGTGTCTTCGGAAGGCTCATGATGCACTGAGCATTATTGTTATAGTAATTTTATAAGTTGTAATTTCATGTATGTAGTTATGAGGCTGAAAATGTGTCCTCGTGGCTTAAAACAAGGCAAAACTCTCCAGGAGCAGAGGGGCAGTTCACACCTCATCAGGGCATGTATGGGACAAACCCAGCCCAGCCTCACAGGAACAAAGGACACTGGCCTAGGCAGCAACAAAGGATCTGTTGGACTCTAAAGTGAGTCACCCCTCTTCCCTTGGTCAGTTTGGGACTACGATGAGGTAATGCTCACCTGACTCTGAAGGTGGTGGCAGGGGGCAAAGCCAAGAGGGAAGAAAGAACATGATAAAAGGGAGAGAAGTTTCCCATGCTTTCTCTCTTCCACCTCCATCTACAGACATCACCACCAAGCGACTGAAGCGCTGATCAAAGGGGAGAGCCTGGCTGAAGAGCAACCAGCCAGCCTGTGGTGAGAAGCATCTAAGTTTGTAAGGGCATTGAAAGTGTTCAGATCAGCTTAGAATGCGTTTTGCTTTTATTTCATTTGACCAAATACGACTTGTTGTTTTTTGATTTATAATCACTTAAAATCTATCTGTGTAGTTAATTAATCTTTTTGTTTATTCTACCTGAAGCAGTGTGTTTGGTTTGAAGCCTGTCAGACTCCCCTTGGGACAACAAGCCTGGTACATATCAATTTCTTTGTTAAATTGATGAACTCATATAAGCTTGCAGCGTCCAGTGGGCATAACTGGACACTGCAAGACAGAGGTTTCTAGGGTTGTGTCTGGGGACAGGAGATATTGGCTAATGTCATTCGGTTGCACAATCCAAGCAGCAGCTGGCCAAAAGTGCTCACTCACATAGCTGGGAGAAGCTTACATGCTAGAGGCTGTGCGTGAACAGCCCAGGAGTGGGAGTTGTCACAGCGCAGCAGGGTAAGGCTGGCTCCCAGAGTCGAGGATTGGCATGCTAGCAGATCACCGGTCCAGATAATACCAGGAGAACATCAACGACACCACTGTGACATGGGTATGAAGTTCAGGCTCTATGCACAGCCCATCTAAGCTTCTCTTATGAGACAGCCAAAGAAGCTGACAATTGCGGTGGTAGCTTTTGTGATGTGGACACCTCTGTGTGAGACTCACTTTACCCAGGGCCACCAAACAGTCATCTACGATCTGTATTGTAGGTGATGTGAGCTAGAGGCAAAAGGCTCATTAAGACCCCCAGTTCCCCCAATCCTGTAATTCTTTTAAGCAGAGGGTAGGAGGTGCAGGAGGTGAAGGAAGAGGAAGAAGCACAAGATACTGAGGATATCTGAGGCTGAAGGCCTTGCTGTTAGCTAGGCATCAGAACACAGGGAGGACGTCTGTTCTCCACCAGACGCCTATGCATCTGAAAGCTAGTGGGGAGTGTCTGTTCCATTTGTCTGACCCCTCTTGCTTAGTAACACAGAGGAGCCAGTTCGGGAGGTATGAATTGTTTGGGGTAGATGTTAGGTTTCTGCCTCCCTTCCCTACTGGCATCTTTCTTGTGACACTGTGCTTCTGTCTGCAGGTGTGTGCGGATTACAGACACTGGACTCAGTTACTTATCCACCATGTCATCCCTTAGGAGCCTGTACCTCCGCTGGTGCTGCCAGGTAGGTGAACAGAAAAGGACAATGCAATGCTAGGGTTACATCTCCTTCGAAGCATCTCCCCAGTAGGAAGCGACTAACCCACTGGAACATGGTTCCGCTATTAAATCTTCCCCTCTGCTTTCTCTCTGCAATGGCTGCCTCAGCTACTGTGCTTTAAGATCAATGGATGAAAAATGCTGTGTCAGTGATAAGTAACATGATTGTGAAGATAACAGCAACTTGCCTGGGGCACTATTATTATCAAGTGTGGATAAATCTACCCAAAACCTCTCCGGGGAATGCATGTGGAGCCTGTAGAATACATGGCATTTAATGCAGAGCAAAATGGCTCACTGCAAGTAGATGCTCAGTAAGTTAGCAAGTAGCGAGTATTGGTGTCTATTGATTAGAGCAGTGAACTGGGAGTCAGGGCATGTGGGGTCTATCTCAGCTCTGACTTTGGTCAAGACATATAACCTCTCTGCCTAATTTTCCCCATCAGTCAAAGGGGAATGATCCCAGTCGAGAGGTGAGTACACAGTGCTTAGCTGCTTGTGAAAAGCAAAGTAGAGTTCATTCTTCTAGTTCTGTATTGACAGTCCAGGATGCCTTCCTCCCTATTCTGTCATTTTAGGTGCAAGACTTTGGCCTGAAGCATCTCCTGGGCATGAGAAGTTTGCGTCTGTTGTCTCTTGCTGGTGAGATCCAAACACTGGTTTATTCTTGAGATGATAGACTGGTTTCTGGAGAAGGGGAAGCCTCAGCTTGGGGACAGGGCCATGACACAAGGGATAATCCTGGCCATGTCACAGCCTTGTGAATGACCGCTAGGATGTCATGGGAGAATGTTTCTGGGCCATGACACAATGGTGGGCTGGCAGGATGATCTTCCAGCCTGGAATTACCCTTTGTGGAGGGTAAAATTGGCCGGTGACAGGCAATTGCAGGAAGCAGGTCAGCCCCTGTAAAAAGCAGAGGGACAAGGAGAAGACCCGTCCTCCTACTCTCTCTGTTGAGGAAAGGAGACAGTGGAGGAAGCCAGTCCAGACAGCTGGAGGATTTCCTTCACCTGGACATTCCATGCTGTCTCCCACTGGCTGTGTCAATTACTGTCACCCACTCGCTTTATCTAGTGTCCTGTTTGTTCTTTCCCTGGGATACTCCAGCTAGAGCCCATCTCCCACTCTGGACAGCAGCACTCCCAAGTTCTCTCTGAACTCATGGGGCCTGGTTGTCAGAAGTCCTGAGCACCCACCAGTCAGACTGAAATCAAGTGAAGAAGTGCTCAACACTTCTGAAAATCAGACCCACAGGGCCAAATTCCACCCTAGGGTCTGCAGAGCTCCCAGTCACTACAATTCATGACAGCTCCACACAGGGCAGGGACTGAGCCAGAGGGCTTCATTTCTTGCTACCCACCTCAGGCTTCAAGGCATGACTTTTACCACCACCTTTCCAAGCAGCTTGAATTGGAATCCTGTTTCTTCAAAGGAGTTCTGAGTTGCCTGAAAGTGTTTGACTGGAATGGATATACCAATGTGAATTAATTGTGTTTGCCCTGCTCCATCACGAGACCTTTCCTTCATTACCAAGGAAAGCCTGATGGAGAAGCTTGAGCTTCATTCTTCTCACTCTGACACTGGTGTCAATCAGGAGTATGAGCATCTCAGAGCAGACCCCATGGATTCTAAAGATTCTCATAGGCTACAAGTCAATGGAGAATACTAGAAAAGTAGGGCTGGCAGGGCCCCCAAGAGGTCACCTAGTCCATCCCACTGGTGCTAACCCTCGTGCAAGCTTGTTCTCCCCCCCCCCCCCAGTGAGCGTCACAGCAATGTGACATTTTTTGTGTCAACACCACCCTGCAGTGACCTGCCCTCCCATCTGTTCATGGTTTATGCCACTCACGCCCCTTCACTGAATTTATGTCCTCATTTGCTCTGCTCTGCTAACAGAGCTACTGCTCAACCTGCCCAGGACCCAGATGCGGAGGACAGCATAAGTTAAAGACTCATACTGAGATAATCGTGCTAGGAAGCTAGGAACAACCTCAGGTCAGTTTCTTTGGAACAACAATAATTGCTTGCATCTCACGTTCATGAATCAGCTTTTCTAATATAAATTACTTACAATAACCATTGTGAGATCAGATCATTTGTTTAGTTGTGAGATGATGGTAGATTTGGGTCCAAAAGAGGGCTGGCCTTTGTCAAGAGGGCATTTGCGAGGTATGATCATGGAGCCATTGTTATGCTCTCAGCAGAGCTATTCCTACTCCATGGCTCACCTGACTGCTTCCTCTGCTGGTTTCTGCGAAGAGAAAAACATGTTTCCCTCTGAATCAAAACAGCAGCAGCACTTTTGAGCATCATTCAAACCCTGATGACTGAATAAGAAAATAGCACAAAAGGTTTCCTGTTAGTCACTTTAAGTTTACTGGCTTTCTGAATGAGGCTTGGGGACAAATGGTCTCTGCGCTACTTACAGTGGTGTAAATCAGGAGTGACTCCATTAATGTCCACAGAGTTATGCCAGCATAAAGGAGATCAAATCCTGGCCTTATGTCCTATAGTGGATGGATGCAGTGCTGCTGAGGAGGTCTAATTGGGTGGATTGGTCATGCTACCTGCAGATGGGAGAGCATGATACAGCAGCCCTCCCCAGCCCCAGAGACTCAGGCGGTCTCCCCCGACGGACATCTCTGCTGTCATATGGTATGTCTACACTGTAAAAAAAGACTGCTTGCACTGTGGGGCTCGAAATAGCTGTATAGATGTTTGGGCTCAGGCTGGAGGGTCTGAAACCCAGTGAGGGTGGAGGGTCTTGAAGCCCAGGCTCCATCCCAAGCCCAAATGTCCACACTGCTATTTTTAGCTGTGTAGCACGAGTCCGAGTCCATTGACCTGAGCTCTGAGACTCACTGCCGTGAGGGGGTTTTACAGTGTAGATGTACCCCTAGAGTTTAAGGCCAGAAGGGACCCCCAGATCATCTTGTCCCACCCTCCAGTCTTTCACAGGCCACCAACACCCTCTAGCACCTGCACACCAATCTCAGCAACCAGCATTAGATCAAATCATTGGAGCCCTCAGGAGACTGAACTATTGTGTGCCAAGTCAGAGAATAGGAAGGACTGAGGTTCACCATTGCCCTAAGCTCCTGTGATGGTAGGAAATTGATTTAGTGGTATACACCCAGATGATCCTAACAGGGCTGACATGCAGGGGACAAGTGATGGAGCCTGATGGCATTACTCTCCCTTTTGCAGCTGGTATTTTGAGATGGGCTTGACTGATAGCAATCCAACCCACACCCCACAAAGCAGAGGGGTGGCTAAGTTCTTCCATGTCTACCGTACATCATAGCTTCTTGCTCATTGGGCATTTCCACCTTCTGGTTTCAGGCTGCCCCCTGCTGACCACCACTGGGCTCTCAGGCCTTGTTCAACTTCAAGACCTGGAGGAGCTGGAGCTGACCAACTGTCCTGGTGCCACCCCGGAGCTGTTCAAGTATTTCTCCCAGCACCTGCCGCACTGCATGGTAATCGAATAAGCAGCCCCAAGGACTGGCCAACCTTTGGAGCTGTCTCCTTCAATCCCAACCCAACACTGGTCAACCAACCAGAGTTATCATTTTGTTTTAATTTTATGTTTTGGGAGAGATGCTAACGATCGTGTTGATTTAAACCACCCACCATGTGTACAGCAATCAAGAGTTAGTTAATCACATCAACGCATTGGATGAGGACACCTAGAGAGAGGGGTATTTGCGGTCTCCGTAGAGATGGGCACCCATCTGTTCCATAAGACGAAACCTCCTGCAAGAATCTCTCTGCAAAGTTTGTAAATTTTCCACGCCTCCATCATCACTCATCTTCTTTGTAATGGTCTGTCCTGAAAAAAAAAAGTTAAAAAACACAGCCAAACAAAAAACCAACAAAAAATGAGCAAACAAAACAAAGCAAATGAATGACCATGATTGGAGAGTTGGGGCGGGTTGGCACGGTTTCATGTCCTGCATGGTGTCCCACTCAGTGCTGGATCCGATGTGGTTTCTGCCCAATGTCTCATGTCACAGCAGTTAGAAGTTCCTTCTGAGACCCCCCACAGTTCTGGGGGTCTTGGCGGTGAGTCTGGGGGAGGGGTCTGATTGGAGCCCCTCCCCATTCTGGGTTCTGGATGGTCAAACCCAGTGTTTCCATCATGGCATATGTTGGCAGGAGCTGAGCCAGAAAGCTTAGAAGAAAAGAGGAGAATCTTGAGGGACAGAGAGACTCGAAGGAGAAAGGATGAAATTCCTGATGCCATGTGTTTGCTCTGTCTCTTAATTACTTCAGCGGGACACTGCAGGGTCTGCCACGCTTGAGACATTTTAAAAAATAAACCGACCAAGGCTGTGAAAGAGAAGCACAGGGCCCATTCTGAGGCTTTTGGCAGGCTGGGTGCCTTCTGCTCCCGAAGATGGAGCTGATATGCTGCCCATGATCGTCTTGTCTTCATTGAAAACATGGATCCGTGAGCAAGTTTCCTGAGAAACAAACAAACCCAACTCCCCACCCAATCCTCTGAAAACCCAATAGCCCCAAGGTCACATGATCTGGGGTAGACGGTCGCTTACTGCTGTTTTCATTTTGTTAATAAGATGTTCTTCTCAGAACAGCCTGCAGCCTTCGCATGCTAGCTTGCTTCAGTCTTGTGGTAAGGTAGGTTCTGGAATGCGCAGGGGCTGGGAGGGTCTATGGGGCAGCCCTCTGCCCAGCTCCAGTTCTCTTCCAGTGTTCAAGCTGGTGTGGCTTTGTATCCAATCCACATACATTTATTGGAGTACAGGTTTAACTGTGGGAGCTAGGAGCCTAAAGCAGCTCCCCCTCCTCCACCAGCCTGAGCCTCCTTCAACTATCTCCCTTCTAGAGCTGCAGGCTCGAGAAGGGGTGAGAAAGCTATGGCGTCCTACTGGGCTTGATTTGTGGCAGCATGCCTTATGCCTGGCAGCATTTTTCCCCAGGCTCACCTCGAGGCCAGCTCAGTTCTAGGACAGAGGGAAGGCTGGCAGCACATCAATCAGACCAGCCTGAGATCCTACTAAGGCAGTGGGCCCTAAACTGTGGGGTGCACTCCCCAGGGGGGTGCGGAGGAACTTCCAGGGGGCCCTTTGCTCTGTCCCCAGCTCATCTCCAGCCCCGCCCAGGCCCCAGCCCCAGTTGCAGCCCCCAGCTCCAGTTTAGGGTTACCAGGTTATTCACAGTAACCAGCCTCTGCCACTGGGGGGTGGGGGGCTGTGGAGGCAGGAAGAGTAGCAGCTGCTGCTGGAGCCTGGAGGAGCACTCAGCACCCGCTCCAGCCAAGAGAGGTACTGGAGGCTTCCCCGTCCTGCTCCACTCACCCCTCCACCCCGGAGCATGGCTCCCACACCCCTGTCCTGCTCCACTCATTTCTCACCTCCAGAGCAGAGCTCTCCCTGCCCCATCCTGCCCCACTTACCCCCACCCCTAGAGCATGGCTCTCTCGCCTCTGTCCTGCTCCACTCATTCCCCACCCCTGGAGCATGGCTCCCACTGTCCCATCCTGCCCCACTTACCTCCACCCCCGGAACATGGCTCCCCCTCCCCTGTCCTGCCTCACTCACCCACCCCCCGGGGGCCCTGGACCAAGTAAGGAGTGGTGCAATCAAAAAAGTTTTGAGACTACTGTACGAAGGTGACCACCTTTTCAAAATGCAACAATGGAACACGTGCAGGGGTCCCGCCCCCTTCAGTGGCCCCAGCCCCTCCTCCTCCTCTTCCCCCTGAGGCCCCACCCCCTGGGCAGGCCAGAAGCCAGAGCCAGGCAGTAGTAAGAGCCACCCAGGGAACCTGGGCTGCTGTGGGGAGCCCTGGACCTGTGTCCCCACCTCCTTGGGGCATGCAGTTCAGGGCAGGTAGAGGAATCCACAGCAGCCCAGACTCCCTGGATGGCTCTAACTACTGCCCAGTCTGGCCAGCAGCAGAGCCTCGGAGGGCGGGGGGGAGAGGAGGAGCAGGAGCGGGACCTCACGGTGGTGTGGGGCTAAGGCCCATCTCAGCCCCTGGGAAGAGGCTGGCACTGCCCCCTGAACCTCAGGCAGGGGCAGAGCAGCACTGCTGGGAATCCAGGACAAATGTCCCAGAATCATTCAGCCCAGTACCGGGTCTTGAACTCTGCATTTCTGGGCTGTCCTGCTCAATTCAGGACAGGGTGGTCACCCTAGATACTGGCTTTTCCCTTCTTGCTACCCTGCCCTCCAGACCACTTGTGGCTCCAAGGGGGAGGCTTTCCCATGCTGCTTTCAGGCAGCTACCACTTTGACCTGCTGCTGGGCCCTGGCTCAAAGGAGCCCTTTACATCTTCCTGTGGCCTACCCACCGTCAGAAGCTGCCAGCAGGGTCCCCTACCCCTGATGCATCAGGAGGTGGCTAGGGCCCCAGTGCCTGAGCAGCACCTGGGTGCTTGGAGAATGTCCCCTGTGCTGCACTCAGGTCCCAGTCCAGGAGGGGCAGGGGGGGTCTGAGAGAGGAAAGACCAGCTGAGCTGTACTGTCCGCAGCCCAAACCAGCTCTCATCAGCTGGGCTCTTTAGTCTTCTGGGGATGAAATCTCTTTTGTTTTGGTTTTGTTTGCGGGGAAGTGAGGGCCAGGGAAAGCCAACAGCTTGTGGGGAGCCAGGCTCTCTTCCCATCACTGCTCATTCTAGTGCTGGTGCATTTCTGCTCCATTTACTGCTTGCAGTGAGGTTGGAGGAAGCCCGCTCCCAGCTTCATGTACTTGCATATATCTCATCCCATGCATGTCCCCCAACAGACTGAATTTACTGCTTTGGAGGGATGCCCCCCCTCCCTCTTCAGTCACCATCTGGGCCTCCCCTCTCCTCCAGAAAGGAAGTTGATGGCAATGCAGCCAGCTGGGTGGAGCTCCTGGGCTGGAGAGAGGAGCATGTTGTTTTCTAGGGATGGATGCGGGAACGTGTGATGAAGAGATTGGGATTCTGTAGGGGTGGTGTCAGGAGGGTCACTCATTCATACCCTGTGGCTGACTCACAGTTCCTGGGTGCCTTGACAGTCTCCTGTCCCATTGTAATCAAAAGCCAGAGCAAATCCATCTCCTGTGGTGTGGAAAAATGGAGTCTGCAATGCAGGAGAAGCAGCCCCAGGACCTAATGCCAGTGTAGCTATTCCAGCATCTAAAGCCATCTCCCAGACACCAGCAGAAAGAGTCCAGGCAGTGACCGCTCTGTGTCTCTTCTCACAAGTCCTCCCAACATCATCAGCACTTTCTACACTGCTTCATCCCTGACCTCAGCCAGGAATGGCCTGAAGGGAAGGGTGCTGACCACAGCAGTTGTTTGAAGATTTCCGTGGTTAGACACTTTCAGTCCTAATCTCAGTCTCTTCTTCTCGAGCAGGCAGGGCCAGGAGCTCTGTAGGAGGCAGCACACACAGCCTAAGAAGGGAAGGAGTGCCTTGCATTGCTCAGCAGCAATCTGCCCTGTTGCTGTTAGAAGCTCTTGTATTGCACCATAAATGGACATGGCGCTTTGCAAACTAGACTTGGTTCCTGCCCTAAGGCCCTTACAGTCTAGCAGTTAATAGGCACCCTGGTTTCAGCGTAGGGCAGTAGGTAACAGCTGCTGATTAGGTGAAGCCAGGGGTATAACTGGAAGGGCTTGTCATGGAGTCTTTATTACTAGCTGGGATTAGTGCCCCTGGACTCTATGCTGTCTCTATGACATCCACTGCCACTCCCAACATGCATCTGGTACCAGACACTGCAGCAGGCAGGGCGGTCTGGATCCCAGACCACTGGGCTTTCTCATGTGCTGAACAAAGCCAGGAGACTCTCTGCTGGTGCCAAAAAAAGGTTAGAGGCCCCTTTCCCAATTCTGAAATCTGCCCCTTCCATCTTCCCCATAGCCTCAATCCCTACCATCCAACCTCCCAGGTCCTGCCTAGCTCTCCCTTAACCCCCATCCAGCCCTCAGACTCCCCAGCTCCCTCATGGCCCTCTACAGGCCCCCAGATCCCTCCACGGTCCCCCTCATTCCCCTCCATGCTGATCCAGCCTCCCCCCCCCCAGCTCTTCCTCCATCCTCCTTCAGTCCAGCCCTCAGTTCCTCCAGCTCTTATCCAATGATTCCTCCAGGCCCTTTTAGCTTCCCTGCTGCCCCCCACTTCCCTGATCCACCCCCACCTTGTTTCAGGCCCCGACAAGCCACCCCAGCTCCTCTCTTGGTCCCCTCCAGCTCTGTTCCAACCCCACTCTGTCCCCCAGCTCTGAATTAGACCCCCCAAGCTCCATTCTGACACCCCCTCCTTTTAACAGTTCCAATCCAGCCCCCTAGCTCCACCCAGTTCCTACCTAGCCCCTCTAGTTCCCCATCCCCAGGTCCCCCCAACTTTCCAGCCCTATGCAAAACAGCTGATGCTTTTACCTTGTGCAGCATGGAGAGTTGGGACAGTGTGTTACCCATCTCCATCCCCCATG
Source organism: Natator depressus (assembly GCF_965152275.1). Taxonomy (NCBI): domain Eukaryota; kingdom Metazoa; phylum Chordata; order Testudines; family Cheloniidae; genus Natator; species Natator depressus. The sequence continues at coordinate 38,688,571 of NC_134243.1, forward strand.
CTGCAGTTCCCTCATGCCTTCTCCACACACCCTTGCTGTCTGTTCCCACCTGGAATCTAGGGTTGTTCTGGCCGGAGGGGCTACCCCCTTTCCCTGGGTTAGTTGTGGCCACATAACCTTTTGGGCCCTAGTGCAACTGCACAACTTGCACCACAGAGGAGGGGAGATGACCACAACAGCTTGGACTACAGCTCAGCTGCTCAGTAATGAACTGGTTTAATAGTTTCTAATAAATATGTATGGACACAGCTTTCTTAGTGGACAAGAATGAACTGATTTAGTAATCACTTTTTTATTACAAACTTTCATTGCCATAAAGATTTGTTAGCTTTAAGTGATCGATCTTTAGGCTATTTTGCAACTTCCTGCTCCATTGGCCTCTCCTTCCCTCCCTCCGCCCTCTCAGTTACTGCATGATTTCTGGGTGTATGAGGGGCATGACAGGGGAGCCACTAACTTGGCTAAGCTGTAGCTTTGGTTGCTAATTGCACTATAGGCAGGTCCTTTGCTCAACTTGCCAAAACCACTGGTTGGACAGCTGGAGCTTTGTTCATTTGACATTTTCAGTCTTCCCAGTGGAGACACTGGAAAACTCTGACCGTTCCCAGGAAATCCACAGGGACTAACAGCTATGCCAGCCCACATGCTGGGATACCCACTCCCAAGGCCTCTGAAGAGGAGCAGCTGTGGACATAGGGTAAGCAGGTCTAAGGTGCTGCTGGGCTAGGCCTGGAACCTCAGGGATCACCCCAAGAGGCTGGTTTCTCATGATGGTCTTCTCTAACTGAGGAATTCCTAGAGCTACTTCTGCTCAGTTGTATGGTGATGGGTTCTTACACGGGGTTCTGCTTCTTACACGGGGCCTGGAAGCCCTGATCCTCCTCAGAAATAACACTGCAGCCAAGTGCAGAGGGTCCTGAGGCATGTTTGGAAACAAAGAGGGCCTAGTGCAGATGAATGAGCAAGAAAAGAGAGGTTTCAGAGTGGTAGCCGTGTTAGTCTGTATCAGCAGAAAGAACGAGGAGTACTGGTGACACCTTAGAGACTAACAAATTTATTTGAGCATAAGCTTTTGTCGGCTAAAGCCCACTTCATCAGATACATGCAATGGAAAATACAGTAGGAAGATAGGCTTATGCTCAAATAAATTTTTTAGTCTCTAAGGTGCCACAAGTACTCCTCGTTCTTTCTGCAAGAAAAGAGAGACTGCACTGGAGAAAGGTGAGCTGCAGAGCTGGATCGGCGGGAGGGAGGAAGGGAGCAGGAAGACTTTAGGGAGGGTATTAAAGCCTTCTCTTGCTTAGGTGCCAATATTTCTAGAGCTGCCCCTGCAGCCACCTGCAGATTGAACTCACTGTGCAACTATGGATCATGTGAATCTCTGCATCCCCCCAACTCCACCCCAATTACATTTTCCCTACTAAGCTGCTACTGCTAGGACAGGGATGTCAACAGTACCTGGCATCTCAGTTAATAAGCCATCAGATCACACAGGTTGATGCAGCCAGCCTCCCACACTGAGCTCTGACTGCTTCTGTGTACTTGATCAAGCAGGAATCCAGAGGTCACCTTCAGAGTTTACTTGTCCATGGAGATGTCTAAAGGAGTTCCCTGCCCTTTGAACTATTTCCTGCTCCTCAGGTTCTCTTCAGACAGACTTGTCTGCCCTGGGACACTTATGGCGTCATCCACCATGATCTATATTTAACTCTCTTCCCTTCTGAGTTCAGATACTGATTGGTAAACTGGAGCAGCCCAGAGGCCTGCACTTTACAATCCATTGTTTTTTCCCTTCTTGCTTAAACTTTGTCCCAGCCCCCGCTGGTAAATTTTGCACATGTAAATTGAGATCTGTTGGCCGAAGGATAGGCAAGAGAAGACAGGTTAAGCGTTATTATGGAGTTGATCCTGTCAGGTGTTGAGCCCCTGTGACTCCCATTATCTTCAATGTTAGTAGAGAGCTTTATGTGTTACCTTATTCACCGTAAGTGAGCAGGCACAGGACAAAGGTGACAACCCAATCCCTGCCACAAGGATTATTACTGCTATTGCCCCAACATGCTAGATGCTGTATATTGTAACAGACAATCCCTCCCCCAAAGAGTTTATAATCTAAACAGACAAGGCAGACAAAGGAGAAACTGAGGCACAGAGTGGTGAAGTAACTTGCCCTAGGACACAAAGCAGATCAGTAGCAGAGAATAGAACCCAGGTCTCCTTAATCTGTATCCAGTACTCTACCCACTGGATGACACTCCATCTTCAAGGAGGTTGCAATTATCTGAACCCAGGATTTGCCATACTCAGTCAGACCATTGCTCCAAGTCCAATATTCTGCATCTGACAGCAACTAAAACCTGATGGTTCAAAGAAGGGGACTCCATAATGTGCCTGGCTAACTGTGCAATGGTGCCTGTGAAGGTGGGCAAGGGTAAATCCCTTCCTGACCCAGAAGACCATCAGTTTGAGAGTTGGCTGTTCTTCTCTGGGTTTGTAAGTTGTTATAAATAGTATTGCTATAATTTTCTCCAGCCCTTTCCCAGATTAGTTTATCATTAGCTGTCTTTCCACCACGAGCTCTTACAATGCTTAATTTGGCCATGTGGTCTTACTGAAATATATTTTGGTGTGGGCTGGGTCCCCGATCCTTAAAATCTTGTAGTTGTTTGAGTGGAGCTGTTGTCTTCAATTGCAGTTGAGGGCAGTTGGCACTTTGGTGGATCAGGCTGGTTCCTTTTGGGGACTGAGCTAGCAATTGCTTCTCTGTATTGCTATGATTAAGCCTCATATTTGTGTAGGACCCTGTATGCTTCCCCTCTGCGTTAGTGCCATTCTCCTGGAGCTCGAGTTTTACTGGAGATGGCTGAGCATGAGGTCATGGTTGAGGACTAAGAGCCAAATGAAGGGCCTATCCATCTGGCAAAGTGATGTAGAAATTGATCAGTGCAGCAACTTTGTGCTAATCTCACAAGCTCATTTGCTTTTAATCACATTATGTACCAGATTCATCCCTAGTGCAACACCATTGACATCAGTGTCTGAATTTGGCCTCTGATCTATACAGAGCTGTAACATGATGATACCATGCTTTGGTCCCATCTGTGCAGGCAAGACCAAACCATGTTATAACATGGTCAAGAGGCTATTGTGGCGTAGATTCCATGGCACCAATCTGCCATTGCAGATGGTTTTTATGTATCATTTCAGGAGTGATACTGCTACAGGGACCAGGTAGAAGATAGCCTCATGCACAGGGGTTTTGAATGAAACTCTGAGAATGGGACTCTCCCACCACTTATACCCAAAAGCTAGTCCTGCCCATAAATCTGATGCATCAGGTTGTCCAGAGTTTTCCATCTGCTCACTGGAGTTCTCAACAGTGGGAGGGGGTTGTGAGGAAGGCTTGGGCATGTTGGAGAAGCCAGCAAGCAGCGAGTGTCTTCAGAAGGAAATGGTGCATTTTTTCTTCTAAGGGAAAGGAGAGCTCATTAGGTTGGCTCTTGGACCTGAGTGTGACAGGACCTTCCTTACGTTGTGGAGCAGAATCAGGACAGGATCTTGGAACTTCTATAGTATGGATGTCAGCCAGTCTTCCCCTGCTATCCTGTGTTAGGGGATGGGCTGGATCAACTACTAAGTCTTTTCCACCTCTAACCCTTATGATCATTCTGTTTAGTAACTATATTTATTCGCCTGACTCTATGCTTCTCTCCTTTCCATACTCATTTCATAGTGCCTCCAAGAAGGTGATCCATTTTACTGCCCTTAAAACTTATCCTGGGGAACTTCAGCTGAGATGGAAAATAAAATGTCAGATTTTAAAATGTGGCACTTCTTTACCCTCCTGCTGGTGGCTAAGGAGCTGACAAAGTGACCTTGTGTGGCAGCCCAGCATCGGAGTGAAGCAAACAGTATGGTTGCTGCTTCCACTGTGATTTTACAATCAAGCGAACTTTACCGGTGGCTAGGCCTCTAGACTGGGAGTGTCACACAAGAAGTTAGTATTCTGCAGGGAGGGCAACCTTGGAAGGGCACAGAGATGCAGATTCGCAAAGTGAAAAGCCTTTCTTTGCAGTCATGGTACAGCTGATACACAGGAGCTCTGTTATATGAGGCACTGAGCACAATGAGAGTGGCTTGCTTCTAAAGGGTGTGAGAAGCTATTACATTTTATTTTAAAAAAGAGGGGAGAGGATAATTATAAAACTATATGGGCTACACTGTGCATTTAGGGCAACCTCTGACTCGGAGTTATGCGGTGGTACACCTACAGTGCAGGAGCTGCCAGAAGCATTGGGTCTTAATCAGGCACAATGCCTACCAGAGTTCTGGGAAGCACAACTGTTGTGGCACAATGTAGTCAGTAGTGCAGTAGGAGCGGGCATAATAACACGCCCCCCCTTACCCCTCTTTGCCTTCTTTGGAGTGACTAGGACCAGTGTCAGCACCTAGCAGAGTCTGTGCACTAAGGGGAGCACAAGAAACCAATTGCAGGGGTGCACCAAGGGGGGGGCAGCTTGGGATTTAAACTGTCTCCTGCAGTGTTGAAAGACTCAACACAAGAGCATTGTACTAAGGCAGGAGAACCAGAGAATGAAACTGACTTTAAACAGAAAGGGAAACGAGTTCAATTGGATTGTCCAAGCAGTATGAGACGCAAAAACCAGGAAGCATTCTGCAGTAGAAAGTACTTTTGATTTTTAAATAATTTACAGAAATACATTATATGTATTATGTTATACACGTTATGTGACAAGATCCCTAACTGGTGTAAACTGGCATGGCATCATGGTCTTACTGATTTATATCAGGTTATGAGCTGGAGAGGCGTCCCAAGATTATTCCCAACAGTATGACCCTTTCCAGTTTTTTTTTTTAATTCTGAACTTTCCAAAGAGATGTTACTCACCCAGGCAAAGCAGCTATGATGTTTTAGTTGGGTGACTTTTTCAAAAACCTGTGAGGTCAGAGAATGTGTTTGACGCCAATCATAAAAGAACCAAGGCTTTCTTATGAGCCTGAACGCAGTGCTGAGGCAATGAGGGAATTCAAGAGAAAAGCAACTAATTTCTAATTGGAACAATGAGTTTAAAATATAATATTTAAAAGAATCAGGGGAGGAAACATTGATGGGCTGATGTAAATTGGCAATGGAGCTATGCAGATTTACACCAGCTGAGGATCTGTCCCAATGTTCCTAAACTGGCTGACACAGATGATCCCAATCCTTACAGGGTTCTGTCACTGGCTTGGTTCTGATTCAAGCTCTTTAGCACCCCAATTAGGTGTCCACTGGGCCAAAGTATTACTGAAGCTTCTGACATTGTGATATTTCAAATTACTATAGAACGAAAATAGATGGGGAGAGAAAAAAATCTGAAAAACATTTTCTTACTGTACATACGACCTCATTCTTCTGTATATTCTGAAGATATAATCTTATATTTGGTATGTGTTTCTTGTGCTATTTTATCACGTGACTTGTTTATAAAAATATATATTAAAAATTTTAAAAAATACAAGGCTTGGTTAATATTCCTGTCTCTGGCATAATTTTTAATATAAATCTTTGAACTATCTTTCATAGTCAAATGTACAACATAAGAAAGTATTATCCAGCAAAGTCAAATGCCCTATTCCAAAATATTATTCATATGGAGGTGTGGAAGAAAATAAATCCTCACTCTCAGGTTGGAATGCAACAAAATCCAAGACAGCTTTATTTCAGGCAATTGCCAGGGAAGAAATACAGCTGACAGAGAGCATCTCTGCCTCAGTTTCTCCAAAGTACAAACAATAAGCCACCAACATTTATACTCTTTTATGGAATGCATTAATTAAAAACATCTGCAATTTATTTATATTATGTCCTGCCCAATCCATTATTTTCTCACTTCTGTCTCACTTCTTTTCTCACAACGTCTTTATCTTCAAGGTTAGGTCACACTGACTCTGCGTTGTTTCCCACCCGCTACAGACACAGAGTCTGCTTTCCCAAGTCTCGCATTATGAGACTTCAGAGTTAGCTTGACTGTGCTGTGTCTTGACATAACTGAGGGGCCTATGTCAAAGCATTTAACCCTTGTTTCCACAGAGGGGTCCCAATTGAGATCAGGGCCCCATTCTGCTAGGTGCTATACAAACATAGTAAGAATTAGACCAGGGATGGTCAAACCTACTGACCCTCCAAGCCACATATAATAATCTTCAAAAGTTCGAGAGCCAGGCGCACCTGCCAGGGATCAGGGCTTCAGCCCCACAGGAAGCGCCTGCCGGGGCTGACACCCCAAGTCTTGGCAGGCATGCCCTACAGGGCTGAAGCTCTGAGACCCCACAGGCATGTCCCACGGGGCTGAAGCCCCAAGCCCTTGCAGGCACTCCCTGCAGTGCTGAAACCCCACCACAGGGCAGAAACCCTAAGCTCCCCCCTCACCCAGTCTGGTAGGCAGAGAATCGGGGGAGAGGCATGAGGGGCTCCATTAGCTGCACTTTCACTGTAAAAGGGCCGCATGCGGCTCACAAGCCGCAGTTTGGCCACCCCAGTGATCACAGTTATAGGTGGATTCCCCTTTGTAATCCTAACCCTTCTTTGAGAAGCCCTACTGGCCACAGGCCTAATCCTAACCTGGGAACCCCTACCCTTATTAACCCTAAATCGAGCCAGGGATGCCCTATCCTTAGTAACCCTAGCCCTGAGACCCTACCTTTAGAAACCCTAGCTGGGGGACCCCCCAACAGGCATCAGGCCAAGCCTGGGAATGCCTACTCTTAGTAACCCTAGCCCAGGGGAGCCCTACCCTTTGTTACTTGCTGTGGATCCTGCCCCTGGGAGGGGAGAGCGTATTCTCAATATGGTGGGGACCAGCCTGTGGTGTGATGAAAGTTGGGATCCCTATTTCTGTTGTACTGAGATGAAGGCCCAAAAGTGCAATGGACAGTGGGTTCAAGTTTAAAAACTAGACTGAGCCCATGTCCTGGAGCTGATAACCCATGCGGGGGGGGGGGGGGGGAGAGAAAGGAGGAGTAAACCAGTTCCTAGAGAGAAACGGTTTATATGGAAACGCCAGGTGCTGAGTGGGGCTGGAGGGGATGGAATTAAGACATACCTCATTTCCGGGGGGACAATATTGAGGACACACCTCTTGTTTTCCATTGGTTGCTATTGAGGATGTGCCTCTTATTTCTGCAGACCAGGAAGCGGAAGTTACTGGAAGAGGAAGTGGTGCGGGCTGACACTGAGATGAAAGGGTGAACTGAGGGGTGGGGACAGCCATTTTGCACACAGCTCTTTTCAGTCCCAATGCATCATGGGATGCATTTTTCCTTCCCTCTCATCCCTTTTTTTTTTTCCCTCTCATGTTTTCCTTCCCTCTCATCCCCCAGCAAGCCATTCCATCAATGAACCAATGCATCACGGGAATTGTGGTTTCTAACCTGCTTGACCTCTTCTCCCCCAGGTATTTGCCTCCGCCTCATGCCCGGCCGCACAGCACCTTGCTAGTCCGCCTCAGATCCCTACCAATCAGCCCCCACACCCCAATCCCTTCCAACCTCTACCACCAACCCCAGCATCCCAATTGCCCATTCCACTCCAAGAGCCCCACCATCCACCCTGTTACCACCCCATGGGGCCCACGGCACTGTGGGAGATGTAGTGTCTGCTGCTGCCAGCTTCCGTCAGGGTGGCACTGCCAGCAGCAGAAGTCCAGAAGAGCCGCCGACTGGAGGCGCTGACTTTGCTGTGGAGTGGTGCTGCTTGCCTGGGAGATGTCTTCTCTCTGCTCTGCCCCGAACCCCACTCCGCAGCAGTTCCCAAAAGCTGTCGTGAAAATTCTTCATTTGGTACAAAAGAACAACTCACTGCTAATCTTTCAGGATGAAACAGTCTATATTGCAAAGCAGTTAGGAATTTCCGGAGACCATTCAGGGGAGATTGCTTAGTAAAAATTCTTCATTGCAACAAATCAAGTGACTCCTAATCATTCAGGGAGAAAAGTTCTCAGAGAATCTACATTGCAAACCAGTTAGGAATCGCTGTTCACATTTCAGGGCAGAAGTTGTAGTGAAAATTCTTCTTGGCAAACAAAAAGAACAACGAGCTGCTGATCATTCTCTGAAAATCAGCATTAGAAACTAATTACGAATTTCTCATGACCATTCAGATGTGTTTGGTTCATGAAAATTCTTCTTTGTAGCCAAACAAGAAGCTAATGCTAATCCTCCAGGGCAAGAAATTTTTCAGAGTATCTACACTGCAAAGCAGTTAGAAATCATTCCTGATAATTCAGAAGACATTCGTTCATGAAAAGCCTTCATTGCAAATAACCTTAACTGCAAACAGTCACTGATGATAATTCAGGTCTCCAAACTTCTCAGATAATCTCCCTCATTATTCAAGGAAAATCTTTTCATGAAAATTGTTAACGGCAGTAGTATACGGCTCGATAGCATTCATCATAATGTATTTTTGACAGGTTTCCACACCCCATTTAGGGCTTATGTCCCACTCTCCATCCTCGTTTCCCTTGGCACTGAAGTTTGGCGCCGTCAGCCATTTTGAAAAAATGTTATGTTTGACGAGGGGGAGTGTTGTGTGCTTGTGCTTTGATACATTTAGAGCAAAAGGTTGAAAGAAATTTCCCCCTAAATCAGTAACAGTTTGGAACAAGGGAATCCATCCCCCTGATTTTGAACAGCCCTGCACATCCAAAACCTTCATTACACAGAGCCAACTACCTTTAAAGAGGGCAAAGAAATTTCCCTCTGAGGCAGCTGCAATTTCCAGTGTTGAAAGCAAGGGTCCCATCCTTAAAAAGGGCCAAGAAATCTTCCCCTGAAGCAGTGACAGTTTCCAGGGGTGGGGAAAAGGGGATCAGAACCCCCGATTTTGAACAGCCCTGCACCTCCAGAGCCAAGAAATCTACCTCTGCAGCTTCCAGGGACATTGGTAAGTGATGCAAAGGGGTCAAAGCCCCTAGTTCTGAGCAACCGTATGCCAGCATAGCCCAGAAGGACTCAGCTTTAAAAAGGGTAAAGGCAAAGAACCCTGTAGCAGCAACAGTGTCCAGGGGTGGGCTTGAGCAGGGTCAAGGGGTCAGCCCCCCTGATTCTGGTCACTGAAGAACTGTTGCTACAAATAACAACCTACCTGCAGGTCTTGCTGCATCAGTTGTTGTTTGTAATAAGCTGTTTAGTGTTTGTACATCTCTTAAGTGTTTAATAGATAAAAAGTTTTCGAAGCTAATTCTTGAGGTGTTTCAAAAGCAACATTCTCCAGAAGAAAGGGTGGTTTTAGACCAAAAGGTAACAGATACATGTGCACTGTCTGAAAAGGTGGAAAGCGTTTTGAAGGGAGAAGGGAGGGTGTGACTAAACATGATACCTAACAACGGAGAGAGGGGTTGGGGAAAAAAGTGGAAGAAATCTAAAAGATTGAGGAGGCTTTTGGCCAAGAAACTTTAAAAAGCCAGAGGTTTTTTATGAAAATGACCCCCAACCAAGAAAGGGAAATAGAGATAGACCCCCAAACCCCCTCTTCTGAAGGTACAGATTCTCCTGCTCCTAATACACCTCCTCAGGTGTATTTGGAACATGTGAGACACTGGATAAGACCCTGAAGAGAGTTTAACACTTATGAATATTTTCAAGAATTTTGTTTTGCTAATTTGGACAGAGTAATGGGGTTCACAGAGGCCATGGTGGCTGTTGACACCGCTATTCAAAATTTGCTAGATTATATTAATAATCAGGTGGGGCCTGAAGATTTTGTTCAGCTATGCTTAGATGCCCTGGGGATAAATCACCTGCTCTTTTCTCTACAGAGGTCTTGGGAAGATTTAAACACTGTTGATTTTTTTAAATAACGTCGTTACGGTGTTGCAGAGTAACGCAGAGATCGTGGGTTCCGGAACTCTAAGACTGGTTGTTATGATTATTAGAAGCAGGGCTGGTGAAGTTGGCTCTGTAAGACCCTTAAAGACTATCACGTATAGTAGAATCATCGAAAAAAAAGAAAACATTTAATTGATTTAAATAACCAGGGTGACAACCTGTGTTTTGCCGGTAGCATGCTGGGTCTCTTATCAAATGAAAAACTGACAGATGCCCAACTATTAGAGCGCACCAGACATCTCCATCAGGAGCTGGGGCTTTCAGACCAAAAAATGATTAGCTTTACAGATGTGAGCTCTTTTGAAGAGCGTTTAGGGGTGACTATTACAATCATGTATCATGAAAATGGGAATTGCCGCTTTTTTCCAACAGCTGGTGTACATCACCGCAAAACTGTTTTTGTTGTGTTACATGACAAACATTATTATGGCATCCTAAATATTAAAGCCTTTCTAGGAGCAGCATAGTTGTGCAACTACTGTCATGCCACATACAGCCACAAACACCAGCACGCCTGTAAAAACCACTGCAGTATGTGTAATAGTGCAGAGTGCATTGAAGTGGCCAATGGGAAAAAAAGAGATGCCCCGGTTGTAAGCTGTTTTGCAAGTCCGAGGCCTGTTTAGAAAGGCACAGCGCTCTGGCAAAAGACGGTAAAGTTGACTGTAAAAACAGAAGTCTTTGCGATAAGTGTGACTTCTACAAAGTTAAAAATCACAGGTGTAAAAGCAAAAAGTGTCCCCAGTGTTATCAGAAGATCGATATCATAGATGGTCACAAGTGTTATATGTGTAATATCTGGTCTCCAGAAGAGCAGAAGGATTATGTGTTTTATGATTTTGAATGCATGCAAGAAATGGGGGTACACATGCCAAATTATGTTTATGCCTTGCACTTAGATTTAAAAAAACAGCTGGGAATTTAAGGGGGAAGAATGCGTCAGTGAATTTGTTCGAACCTTTGTAGACAAGCGTTTTAAGGGATACACTTTTATCTCTCATAATGCTAAAAGTTACTTTTGTTATTTCATCCTTAGAAAATTGATTAAAGAAAAAATCAGCCCCGTAACGCAAGGCGGAAAACTAATGTGCGTAATGGTGGTGAACTTGGACATCAGATTTATAGATTCTTTAAATTTTCTTCCCATGAAACTCAGCAAGTTACCCAAAGCTATGGGGTTTGAGGAAGTCAAGGGGTACTTTCCACACTTTTTTAACACTGCTGAAAATCAGGACTATGTGGGGTCTATGCCCGGGATAGAGTACTTTGGAGTAGAATACATGATGCCTGAAGAAAAAATGGAATTTCTGAACTGGTACCAACACAATCGCCAGAAAGAACTGCGCTATTATTGTCAAAAAGATATTGACATTTTCGAGAGGCTTGTGACTGGTTCAGAAAACTCATAAAAATGACAAAAAAGCAGATTGTTAAAATCCCAGGACAGGAAGACAAGGAGGTGGCCACTAAGTGTATAGACCTCTTTCAGTACCTTACATTAACCTTGATTTGCATGGCCATGTACCGGTTTAATTTTTTAAAACCGCGAACCACAGCCCTTTTGCCATTAGACAATTACCACAAGCAGCAGAAGAGATATTCCACGCCGGCCATTCAATGGTTGTTGTACGTAGCTCACACAGAGAACATTTACATCCAACATGCTTTGCAGGGTGGGGAGTTTAAAGTGGAGTCCTATTTTTTGGATGTTTATGCCAACATAGGAGGTAAACCTACGGCCTTTGAATTTTACCGTTGTTTTTTTCACGGCTGCCCCATCTGCTATTGTGAAAATGATTACAATCCTTTGCTTAATGCGATCTCTGGACAACTGTACAACCGAACCATGATTAAGGCTGAATGTCTAAAAAGACAGGGGTTTGAGGTAAGGACCATATAGGAACATGAATGGAAGGCTATGCATTATTTTTAATACAGCTTCTAAACACAAAACAAACACAGAAGCATGTATCTGTGTCTCAGTTCGTGGTCTGCAAACATTTAAGACCAAAACCAGTCTGATAATGCAACAAAAATTAAAATTGTTTAAGTAAATATAAGCTTAATATAACTTTCACATGGATTTGTTACAAACCACAGCCCAGGGAGCAGATTCACTACTATGATTTTACCAGCCTCTATCCTTTTGTTAACAAGACTAAACAATACCCTGTGGGGCACCCCCGTATTGTGTATGAGGGTTTTGGGGATATCAGACAGTACTTTGGCATCGCCAAGGTTAAAGTGTACCCTCCAAGAGGCCTGTATTTCCCCGTATTACCATACAGGGTCGGTGGTAAACTAATGTTCCCGCTGTGTGCCCTTTGTGCAGAAACAAGACAAAAGGACCCCTGCATGCACAGTCAGGAGAAGCAGGCTTTAACAGGGACTTGGTGCACAATAGAGTTGGCAGAGGCTTTAGACAACGGTTACAGGATCGCTGAGATTTATGAAGTCTGGCACTTTAACTGCTCTTAAGATGCTCTGTTTCCAGACTACATTAAAACGCACCTGAGACAGAAACAAGAGGCCTAGGGCTTCCCTCACTGGTGTATGGACAAGTTGAAAAAAAAAACCAGTATGTTAAAGAGTACCATGAAAGAGAAGGCATGTGTCTGAGTCTAAACAAGATTAAGGTAAACTCCACAAATCTCAAAGCTGTTTTTAAATTCCTTGTGGGGAAAATTTGGTCAGAGAACAAATTTGACTAACACCAGTATAGTGGCAGACACCAACGAGCTCTTCAGGTACATCTTTGTACCTTATTACGATGTGTCATTGTGAGAGTTTATCGACGATGACACAGCCGTGGTGTCTTGGAAGTACACAAAAGAACACTGCACCCATTCCAGCAACACTAATGTGTTTATAGCATGCTTTACCACCGCTTATGCCAGTCTAGAGCTCTACCGTCTGTTAAATCTCTTACAGGAGCGGTGTCTTTACCACGATATGGATTCTGTGATTTTTGTGAGTAAAGAAGGGACATGGAGCCTACCTCTAGGGGATTATTTAGGGGATCTGATCAGCGAAATACCACCAGATTAACACATCGTGGAGTTTGTGTCCGCTGGGCCTAAAACATATGGATACAAACTGTCTAGTGGTAAGATCTGTATGAACGTAAAAGGAATCATGCTCAACTCAGGGAATAGCAAGAAAATTAATTTTGAAAGCTTAAAAGAACTTGTCTGGGATTACCCCGCGGGAGAGGTCCCAAAGGAATTGTGGTACAGCAGCCAGGGAACCTTAGGGGTAAAAAAGCACTGGTTGATAGACATGCGAACTCTGGGGGGGAAAAACAGAAAGTCATCTACGACAAAAGAGCCCTCGAGGTGGATTTTAAAACCTTGCCATATGGGTATTGATTAGTATGAAAAGCCACATTCAGTTTGTTCACCCCTTTTCCTGTTTGCTTTGTGGTCCTTCAAATTCTGGAAAATCATTTTTTATAAAGCAATAGTTAGAAAATGACAATAAGACGTTATCGTGGATGCCTGAAAATATTGTGTGGTGTTATAGCTGTTGGTAACCGTATAAAGAGTTGTTGCAAAAATTTCCATGTATTACGTTTTTGGAAGGTTTACCTGATACTTTTAATGATGAACAAACAAATAGTAATAAAGTGAATATGGTTATTATAGACGATCTAATGGAGTCTGCTTCTGAAAGCGGTGAAATCGAAAAAGGCTTTACAAAATACGTGCACCACAGGAACCTAAGCATTATGTACATTGTGCGAAACGTGTTTTGTCAGGGAGAAAAAAAGCCGAACGATTAATTTAAATACTAAGTATATGGTTCTTTTAAAAAACCCACACGAGAAACTGCAAATCACCATTCTGGCTCGGCAAATGTACCCTGGTAAAACACAATGATTTTTGGAGGCTTTTGAGGACGCTACCAAAAATCCCTATGGATACCTGCTGGTGGATTTGAATGCTTCAACGCTTGAAGTCTTCAGGTTAAGAACAGGCCTTTTCCCCCCAGACTGGCCCTGTGTATATACCTTTAAAAAAACCCCACAAAATAGTTATTTTTATCAAACTCCCATTTTAAAAAAGAGCATCCCCCTGTCTAGCTGCGTGCAGAGAAACCTGGCTCTTTTACGATTCCTCATCAAAGCCAAACCGCAGCAAAGGAAAGCTATCCTCTGATCAGTTTCTGACGATCTGCTAGTGGCCATCTCAGAAATAGCGCTCAACACTTTAAAAGGAAATGGTCCTCTAAAACCGTGAAAAATAAGCATATTAAAAAGCTGAGCGATAAAAGGCTATCCCTCAAAAGAAAAAAGCTAACTGTAAAACAGGCTGGGGGCTTGATTGGTCCTTTGTTGAGCTTTGCACTCTTTCTACTGTCAGTCCTTTTAATTAACAGATAATGGAACACGCTGAAAAATTGTACCTCGTTCCTAGCCATCAGTTTGAACAAATAAAACATGCCTCGAGTGGTGAAGAAAATATCAGAACCACAACCACTCACCAATTGGATTCAGAGATGAAAGACATTCTTCAAAGATCTGGTTTATCTGACTACAGGAAGGCTAAACTTTATGAGGGGTCCTGCAAAGATACCTGGTATTGGCCAAGCATGGTGAAATGGAAAAGACTACAATAAACCTCATTTTCCCCAAGCAAGAACAAGAGGAAATTCGACCTCCTGAAGTCAAGGAGGGGGGGTTCATCGGACTTTCTCGTTCGGGAGGTAATGGAGGGGATAAATCCCCACTATAAGAAAAAAGCTGATATATTGTTAAATAAACTCAGACTGTGTAAAGCTGTTTTTTCTTGGGTCGATAATGGAAGTTTTGTGTACTGGGGGGAAGCAATTGAGGGGTCTCACATGCTCGATTTAGTCAGGGGGGTAACCAGCTCTTATTCTTTCGCTAACAATAGGACTCCGAAAGGGTGGAATGTTTTTATGAAAGCCTTGGCAGAGCTGAACGTGCCTAAGTCCGTTGTAGGGCATGTTACCAATAAAGAGTTTTTAGAACATCTAAAAACAGGTCTAGAGCCTGCCAAGACCATAAGTAGCATCAACCCTTTAAAAAATGTACCTGCTAGAAAACGAAAAATTGAATGGTTAATGGTGTAAAATAAAAGACGTAAACAAAATTCAATGCGTGCTTTATTGATGCACTTCTTTTAAACTCACGACAAGACAAACATGTCTGGACAAGTTGAAACGTGTAACCCTTCTGCCCATCAGAGTTGGCAGCAACAAGGGCCGGATTCAGTATAAAGCCGGCTTGAGCCCCCACTCAGTGACCTGGGACAATTACATACCACCCCCCTGGGTGCCTCCAAGAGGCAATACTTCCCCTCTAGCAAGCACAGAGTCTGAGTGCAGCAAAAGCCTTTTAATAAAGGAGGAAAACAATGCAGAATTATGTTGGGGAAACACCACAAACAGAATTCATAACACCAACTATGAGCAAAAGACCCACCCCCAAGTAAGTTTGGCAGTGTCCTTTTCCCCTCAGGGTCTTAAGTCCAGCAACCCAATAGTCACCCCCCACTTCCCCAGTTTCTGTCCTTGGTCAGTGCAGCCCCCAGAGTTCAGAAGTTCATCTGCAGAGTTTACCTCTCAGCCTGGGTGGAAGTGGAGGGAGGTATGGGGGGCATCTTACATGCTCCGCTGGTCGGGTCGACGGCCAAGTACCACCCCTCTCCATGGGGTTCTGCTGCAGTCTTCACCACCAGCCATGCCTCTCTGTCAGCTGCCCTGCTATCCGCTCCACTCTGCTCTCCACTAGCTGTCCTGCTGTCCACTCCTCTCCGCCAGCCACCCAGCTATCCTTTCCGTGCTAGTTGTCCTGCTGTCCGCTCACCAACTTGTCTTCAGGTCCCCCCATAACACAGCTCTCAGTAACTTCAGCTCTTTAGTGATTTCAGCTCTCAGTAGTTTTTAACAGGTAGTAGGGAGCGCCTCAGTGCTGGTGCACCACTAGCCCAAAGTACAGTGAATGCTTAGAGCTAGGTGACAGTGATTTCAGCTCTGCAGAATATAACAAGACTCCTAATGGAGCCAAAATTAGCTCTCATTATTACACTGTGAAGAGAGACAGGATCAAAATAGTGTTTGGAGCCTCAGAAGGGGCCCACACTACCAGGTACACATACCTGGAACCCATGTCCCTTGCCTAGCGAGTGCTACTTGGTTGAGGGCAAGTCCCTCCGTCATAAAATGCCAAGTACAGTTCTAATGTCCTTGATTCACATAATCAGGATAACAACCCTTTATTACTCCTGCCCCAATAACAGAGAGACTGGAGATCCCACAGCAGCCAAAGTGACCATTTGGGCAAGCAGTCCATCATGCTAGGCAGGGTGGGTGTGCCCATACAAACGAGAGTGCCAATGCAAATGAGATCAGCCCCTGAAGTCCTTTTCCACAGCTTACCACCAGATGTCAGGGTAGAGCTCATTCTGACTCTGCTTACACATGTTTGGGACAAGTCTGGGCATGGCTGGTCTCTTCCCTTTTACAAACCCCACCACAAGGTGGTCATTTTCTGGTAAATCATTGGCGTACAATTTTAAAATGCGATAAAAAGATAAACCCCTATTACATTGCTTAAAAAAATACAACGATAACCGCAGGTTATAGCTGGAGGGTCCTGTAGTTGTCTCTGATGAAACACAACGTTACTAGAGTTACAGTTTAAAAAAGTCATAATAGATTTAGAAAAAAGTTACTGTCTAGGGGAAATCTGAAGGAGTCAAAGAACTCACCAGGCCCCTGTTTTGGTAAATAGAGAGCCAGCCAGTGTTCCCTGGGTAAGTCATGGGGGGTGCTTGTTAACAATAAGCCCCAAAGGTCTTCCAGACACAAAACCCTTCGGGAGCAAGTCGCTTGGAAAAACATCTAAAAAAGAAGCGTCCTTTGATAAAATACACCTTAGCTGCCCAGTATTCATAATCACATATAATCAAACGGGACATTTCTTCTGTGGTTCACTTCGAGCATATTATCAAAAACCCCATACACTATCATGTTAACTGTAGAGGGCAGTGCCATTGCAAATTGAATTTCCACTTTCAGGTTTCCAGTTTTAATCAGAGAATAAGGATTGGCACCCTCCTGGTCCGGGGGTCAGATCGAAGATGTACAATGTATAGCCCTGGGCAAATTCACCATGGTCAATCAGGAGCGATGAGTCTTTTAAATATTTCCCAGTCACCTGCATGAGCTGCATTTACTCCCTCACACAGCTTCCATTCTCAAAATTGGTTTGTAGGGGTTTTGCCGGCACCTGTTCACCATCCACATACAAGGCCACAAAATTAATGTTAGGTTTCAGAGTAACAGCCGTGTTAGTCTGTATTCGCAAAAAGAAAAGGAGTACTTGTGGCACCTTAGAGACTAACCAATTTATTTGAGCATAAGCTTTCATGAGCTACAGCTCACTTCATCGGATGCATACTGTGGAAAGTGTAGAAGATCTTTTTATACACACAAAGCATGAAAAAATACCTCCTCCCACCCCACTTTCCTGCTGGTAATAGCTTATCTAAAGTGATCACTCTCCTTACAATGTGTATGATAATCAAGTTGGGCCATTTCCAGCACAAATCCAGGTTTTCTCACCCCCACCCCTCCGCCACACACAAACCCACTCTCCTGCTGGTAACAGCTTATCTAAAGTGACCACTCTCCTTACAATGTGTATGATAATCAAGTTGGGCCATTTCCAGCACAAATCCAGGGTTTAACAAGAACGTCTGGGGGGGGGGGAGGTAGGAAAAAACAAGGGGAAATAGGTTACCTTGCATAATGACTTAGCCACTCCCAGTCTCTATTCAAGCCTAAGTTAATTGTATCCAATTTGCAAATGAATTCCAATTCAACAGTTTCTCGCTGGAGTCTGGATTTGAAGTTTTTTTGTTGTAATATCGCAACTTTCATGTCTGTAATCGCGTGACCAGAGAGATTGAAGTATTCTCCGACTGATTTATGAATGTTATAATTCTTGACATCTGATTTGCGTCCATTTATTCTTTTACGTAGAGACTGTCCAGTTTGACCAATGTACATGGCAGAGGGGCATTGCTGGCACATGATGGCATATATCACATTGGTGGATGTGCAGGTGAACGAGCCTCTGATAGTGTGGCTGATGTTATTAGGCCCTGTGATGGTGTCCCCTGAATAGATATGTGGGCACAGTTGGCAACGGGCTTTGTTGCAAGGATAGGTTCCTGGGTTAGTGGTTCTGTTGTGTGGTATGTGGTTGTTGGTGAGTATTTGCTTCAGGTTGGGGGGCTGTCTGTAGGCAAGGACTGGCCTGTCTCCCAAGATTTGTGAGAGTGCTGGGTCATCCTTCAGGATAGGTTGTAGATCCTTAATAATGCGTTGGAGGGGTTTTAGTTGGGGGCTGAAGGTGACGGCTAGTGGCGTTCTGTTATTTTCTTTGTTAGGCCTGTCCTGTAGTAGGTGACTTCTGGGAACTCTTCTGGCTCTATCAATCTGTTTCTTCACTTCCGCAGGTGGGTATTGTAGATCTAAGAATGCTTGATAGAGATCTTGTAGGTGTTTGTCTCTGTCTGAGGGGTTGGAGTAAATGCGGTTGTATCGCAGAGCTTGGCTGTAGACGATGGATTGTGTGGTGTGGTCAGGGTGAAAGCTGGAGGCATGTAGGTAGGAATAGCGGTCAATAGGTTTCCGGTATAGGGTGGTGTTTATGTGACCATTGTTTATTAGCACTGTAGTGTCCAGGAAGTGGATCTCTTGTGTGGACTGGACCAGGCTGAGGTTGATGGTGGGATGGAAATTGTTGAAATCATGGTGGAATTCCTCAAGGGCTTCTTTTCCATGGGTCCAGATGATGAAGATGTCATCAATATAGCGCAAGTAGAGTAGGGGCGTTAGGGGACGAGAGCTGAAGAAGCGTTGTTCTAAGTCAGCCATAAAAATGTTGGCATACTGTGGGGCTATGTGGGTACCCATAGCAGTGCCGCTGATCTGAAGGTATACATTGTCCCCAAATGTAAAATAGTTATGGGTAAGGACAAAGTCACAAAGTTCAGCCACCAGGTTAGCCGTGACATTATCGGGGATAGTGTTCTTGATGGCTTGTAGTCCATCTTTGTGTGGAATGTTGGTGTAGAGGGCTTCTACATCCATAGTGGCCATAATTAATGTTATGTTTAAAGTTAAAAGGGTTTTTAACATAGCTGCTGCTGAAGGCTTCGTTATCTATAAAACTGATTATGAGCTGCTTGGGTAACTGTCACAAAAAGAGGTTTTCCTGGTTACTGACACGACTGCTGGCCAGAATGCTAAACACCTTTATGTCCATCCTGTCTACCAGGTACTTAGCACTGGCAGTCATTAGAGCTTCAGCGTGCCCCAAACGGACCCCCGGGGTCTCTATCATCCGTTTTACAAACAGGGATGCTGTAATAATGTGAACTTTATAATTCTGGTTGGCATTCCCACTCGTGAGGCAAAAACCATCTTTGCTAATTTTAATTTTCAAGTCCACGCCGTTCAGCAATAGTTTTTTTGAAAAAACAAATTGCTGTGTAGAGGCCCCAACAAATCCAGCTTCCTGCTGCCGGCCATTAGTCTGGCCCTGCGCATAAACCCCTGTTACTAATCCCGACCAAAACAGTGCTTTCGTGGGCCCCTGCCATGTCTTTATGAAACCCTCCTGTCGAAAACTGCATAGAGAGGGTGTCATGGCTGTAGTTCAGAATCAGCTCTATCAAGGCTCTGTAAGGGTAACAATTGTTCCTCTGACTGATAAGACGGTTGCCTAGAGTGACGTCCAGCTGGTTAAAAAGGGTGGCGATGGGGTAGTTTGTTAGGGCAACACTGGCATTGTTGTCAGTGTCTGACCCATCTTCTTTTACCAGCTTGCAGCACATGTACAGCTGTGTGTTGTTAAGGTCTAAGTGTCCTGAAACACAAAATGCTAGAGGGGCATTCACCGTTAAAGCGGCCAAAGGAAGCACCGCTACATAAAAGCTGTTCTCGTTACTGGTTTGTGTTGGGGCTATTTGAAATAAATCCAGTTCTAATTTGGTGCATTTGTCAGCGCCACGATGAATAAAAGCCATTTTAAAATATATCTCTTTTACCCTGGGTGACGCTCTGCTACCTCTTCTTAGAGCGCCTTTTAGGTTTATGACTGAGGCGTCTTCTGGCAGCTTTTTTTCTTAAGGGCCTAGGAGGCGCTTGAAATGGCTGGTGCGACACTGTTCTTTTTCTCCTCATCACCACTAAAGGGTTTTTAACGTTTTAAAATATCCTGTGGCATGTGCACTCCTATTTTTGTTTATAACGGCGCTAAACATGTGGTTCACTATGTCTCTGGTTATATTTTTTGTGTCTGTTTTCATGTGGGGTTTAATAATTTCAAAATCCCTTTTCAAAAGTGGCTTTTCTAAAAAGATCGTGGAATATCCCTCCTAAACCAGCTCCGTACATGATGCGTAATCCTTTATATCCCGGTAAGCCATAACAAGCCTCGGCCTTGTAGTAGTTCCTATACAAAAAGGGATCCCGGTAGTTTTTTATAGTCACCATTCTTCAACCTGGGGCGCAAATGTAGTTTAACAATCACCTTCCCAAAACTAAATGAAATGTGTTTATTCTGGTCCATCATTATTTCAATAGTGTGAAAAAGTTACTCCTCTACCTTGGTAGGGCTTGCGCTTATTGGCGGATTTCCTCGCCTTGGAGCTTCATGGCAGCCCTCAGCTTGGCCGTTTTTCTGACCCACAGTCCAGGTCGACTCCTCCTGTGTCTGACCAGGAGTTGGGAGGATTTGGGGGAACTCGGGCCCGCCCTCTACTCCGGGTTCCAGCCCAGGGCCCTGTGGAATGCAGCTGTCTAGAGTGCCTCCTGGAACAGCTGTGCGACAGCTACAACTCCCTGGGCTACTTTCCCATGGCGTCCTCCCAACACCGTCTTTATCCTCACCATAGGACCTCCCTCCTGGTGTCTGATAATGCTTGTACACCTCAGTCCTCCAAC
Organism: Natator depressus; assembly: GCF_965152275.1. Taxonomy (NCBI): domain Eukaryota; kingdom Metazoa; phylum Chordata; order Testudines; family Cheloniidae; genus Natator; species Natator depressus. The sequence goes on from NC_134243.1 coordinate 38,709,445, forward strand.
AGTCCGCGTTCTCACTCTCAGCTTCTAGTGCCTCTTGCTCCCAGCTCCTCACACGCACACCACAAACTGAAGTGAGCTCCTTTTTAAACCCAGGTGCCCTGATTAGCCTGTCTTAATTGATTCTAACAGCTTCTTGATTGGCTGCAGGTATTCTAATCAGCCTGTCTGTCTTAATTGTCTCCAGAAGGTTCCTGATTGTTCTGCAACCTTCCCTGTTACCTTACACAGGGAAAAGGGACCTACTTATCCTGGGGCTAATATATCTGCCTTCTATTACTCTCCTATAGCCATCTGGCCCGACCCTGTCACATATTCCCCCCTCTGCTCAACACTTCGGGGTTGGGCAACTTGGGACGTCAGGCAGTGTACTCGTGACAAGCCTCTGCATTGCCATGGTGGCTTTCAGCCCGGTGTTGTGTGGTGAATTGGAAAGGTTGTAGGGACAGGAACCATCTGGTCACTGCAGGGTCATTGTGGTTAGAATAGGAGGTCATGGCAACCAAATCCGCCTGCCATTCCGCGTCCACATCAGGCACAACCATTTCATTTCTTTTAAATTTAATCCTAGCCGGTTTTTGTAAAGTGTAAGCATCTTGATCCTCAAGCTAAGGTGCAACCTGCTTTCTACTCAAAGTTTTACGGTGCCTTTTAATACACTGAAATAAGGGTGTTACACCTCCAAAACTCCCAACTTCTCCAGGAGAGTAATAAATTTTCTTTAGTAACCTCACTGTCTAATCCGTCTTACGTTAAAACAAATCATAAAATATCAGGGTTGGAAGGGACCTCAGGAGGTCATCTAGTCCAACCCCCTGCTCAAAGTAAGACCAATCCCCAACTAAATCATCCCAGCCAGGGATTTATCAAGCCTGACCTTAAAAACCTCAAAGGAAGGCGATACCACCACCTCCCCAGGTAATGCAATCCAGTGTTTCACCACTCTCCTAGTGAAAAAGTTTTCCCTAATATCCAACCTAAACCTCCCCCACTGCAACTTGAGACCATTACTCCTCATTCGGTCATCTGCTACCACTGAGAACAGTCTAGAGCCATCCTCTTTGGAACCCCATTTCAGGTAGTTGAAAGCAGCTATCAAATCCCCCCTCATTCTTCTCTTCCACAGACTAAACAATCCCAGTTCCCTCAGCCTCTCCTCATAAGTCATGTGTTCCAGTCCCCTAATCATTTTTATTGCCCTCCGCTGGACGCGTTCCAATTTTTCCACATCCTTCTTGTAGTGTGGGACTCAAAACTGGACACAGTACTCCAGATGAGGCCTCACCAATGTTGAATAGAGGAGAACGATCACGTCCCTCGATCTGCTGGCAATGCCCCTAATTATACAGCCCAAAATTCCGTTAACCTTCTTTGCAGCAAGGGCACACTGTTGACTCATATCCAGTTTCTCATCGACTGTAACCCCTATGTCCTTTTCTGCAGAACAGCTGCCTAGCCATTCGGTCCCTAGTCTGTAGCGGTGCATGGGATTCTTCCCTCCTAAGTGCAGGACTCATCAGATTTCTTTTGGCCCAATCCTCTAATTTGTCTAGGGCCCTCTGTATCCTATCCCTACCCTCCAGCATATCTGCCATTCCTCCCAGTTTAGTGCCATCTGCAAACTTGCTGAAGGTGCAGTCCACGCCATCCTCCAGATCATTAATGAAGATATTGAACAAAACCGACCGCAGGACTGACCCTTGGAGACTCCACTTGATACCGGCTGCCAAGTACACATGGAGCCATTGATCACTACCCATTGAGCCCGACACTCTCGCTAGCTTTCTATCCACCTTATAGTCCATTCATCCATTCATCTAGCCCGTACTTCTTTAACTTGCTGGCAAGAATACTGTGAGAGACTATATCAAAAGCTTTACTAAAAAGGAATAACATGTCCACTGCTTTCCCCTGATCCACAGAGCCAGTTATCTCATCATAGTAGGCAATCAGTTGGTCAGGCATGACTTGCCCCTTGGTGAATACATGTTGACTATTCCTGATCATCTTCCTCTCCTCCAAGTGCTTCAAAATGGATTCCTTGAGGACATGCTCCATGATTTTTCTGGGGACAGCGGTGAGGCTGTAGTTCCCCGGATTTTCTTTCTTTTTTTTAAAAGATGGGTACTATGTTTCCCTTTTTGCAATCATCTGGGACCTCCCCCGATCACCACGAGTTTACAAACATAGTGGCCAATGGCTCTGCAATCACATCAGCCAACTTCCTCGGCACCCTCGGATGAAAATCCACGTTCAGTTTGTTCACCCCTTTTCCTGTTTGCTTTCTGGTCCTTCAAATTCTGGAAAATCATTTTTATAAGGCAGTTGTTAGAAAATGACAATAAGGTGTTATCGGGCTTGGCTGAAAATTTTGTGTGGTGTTAGAGCTGTTGGTAACCATTGTATAGAGTTGCTGCAAAAATATCCATGCATTAAGGTTTTGGAAGGTTTACCTAATACTTTTTATGATGAACATTTATTTCCTAGTAAAAAAAGTGAGTATGTTTATTACAGATGATCTAGTGGTGTCTGCTTGTCAAAGTGGCGAAACTGAAAAAGCCTTTACGAAATACGTACACCACAGAAACCTAAGTATTCTGTGCAAAACCTGTTCTGTCAGACCAAAAAACGCCGATTAATTTCAATAGTAAGTGTACAGTTCTTGTTTAACCCTCCCCGCGATAAACTGCACTGTAGCCCAGGAAATATACCCTGGTAAAACATAATTCTTTCTGGAGGCTTTCGAGGACGCTACTAAAAAACCCTATAGGTATCTGCTGGTGGCTTTAAACGCTTCAGCGCGTGAAGCCTTCAGTTTAAGAACAGGCCTTCCCCCCCCCCCCCAAGTCTGGCCCTCTGTATATTCCTTAAAAAAAACCATAAAAACTTATTTTTAATCAAACTTCCATTTTAAAAAAGAGCATCCCCCCGACAAACATGTCTAGCTACGTGCAGCGAAACCTGGCTCTTTTAAGATTTCTCATCAAAGCCAAGCCCCAGCAAAGGAAGGCTCTTCTCTGCTCAGCTTCTGATGACCTAGTAGCGGCCATCTCAGAAATAGCGCTCAACACTTTAAAAGGAAACGTTCCTCTGAAACCCCGACAAATAAGCGTCCTAAAAAGAAAACGGGGGATTATTAAAAAGCTGACTGATAAAAGAAAAAAGTTAATTGTAAAACAGGCCGGGGCTTTATCGGACCTTTGTTGAGCTTTGCACTCACTTTACTGTCAGGCTGTCCCCTTCAGCCCCCAACTAAAACCTCTCCAGCGCATCATCAAAGGTCTATACCCTATTCTGAAAAACGATCCTTCACTCTCACAGATCTTGGGAGACGCTCTGCCCCTCTTTGCAGTGATTGTGAGTCTGGATCCGGACACAGCTCATGCCAGCCCCGTGGTGTCCGACAAACGGCGACTCTATGAAATGGGGTGGCCTGCAGCAGGACGTGGCTCACAACCTTGACAGGATTGAGTGTAAAACCTGGGTGCTGAGCTCTCAAGGGTTCACGACGACGAGATACTGCTGGGAAGTAGAGGTTGGGGAGCGGGGCCGGCCTGGGCTGTGTGGGTGGCCAGCAGAGAGTCTATCAGGAGGAAGGGCTGGATCAGCTTTTCTCCTGAGTAGAGGATCTGGGATGTGGACCAGTGTGGGAGCCATTACCTACCCAGGAAAAATCGGCGTATCGCTGCCTTAACTATTTTTTTATTATCAAACTGGAACTTTAGAAAAATGATTACTAATATAGTCATATTACTAATAGAGTAATGTGACTAAGCTGATGGCTCAAAATTGGCAAAGTAGAAGGAATTCTGATATATAGTGATGTGTAGTGCAAGAAACGACATATTCTTTTCTAGAGAAGAGTCCAATAAACAATACATGATGATAGCCCCCAAATAAAATGTGTTGTTGAAAAGTTTGTAATAATGAAAAAAATGTCAAGAAAATCCAAATGTTTTAACACACACAAAAATTTCCTCAAAATACTTTTAAAATGAAAAGTTTTGTTCAGCTCTAATTAACACCTATTATTACATATAATCAATGAATTGATTTCCTGGTTCTTTCTACTGTAATTGTGAACGGACCGCCATTGATGGGTGGAAATCATGTCACAACGTAAGAACGTGTCAAACCGTGTCCTGAAATATCACATGGGACAAAAGGCTCCAAGAAAGGTGAATCCTAACATGCAGTTACATGTGTTGTGTGAAATTGTTGATGAAAGAAAACCCAGAAAGTCAGAGAAATTGTGGGAGCTCCGAGTCGCACGGATGAGAATTAATAAGGAGAGCTTCAAGGAAGGCTTAACGAAACCTACACCAGTTTTAAGCCAGAAGGGACCATGAGGTCCACAGGAAGGGACGTGGATTATTGAGGATGGTGACCTCTAATTAATATGAAATTTAATACACTCTCAGAAGTTCACAAACGCTATTGACCAGTTTAAATGTAACACCAGGAGTTGGTAGAATTTTATTCGGCAGTTTAAATAGAAGTTGATTGACCTCTATGGGTGAAGGTGTCTAGCAACTCAAAATCATTAAAAGTTTAAAATAGAGTTACAAAAATAAAAAAGGATCTAACCCAAAAGTGAAATGTTTCAAGCTTCACAAATCTCCACCACACCTTAGAACATGCATTTGCTCTGCTGACAATCAAACATTTAAAAGCTATGGGTATTATGGTTGTTATATACCTATTTTATTTAAATGTCAACCTCCAAAGTTTAAACATGACTGAAATATGTTTAAAAAACAAACGAAGAAGCCCCCACACCACATAGGGCCCCCTCCAAGATCAACAAAAGGGACTCTTAGGGGAGCGGTACCTGAAAGTCCTCAAGTATTTGTTAATTCGAAATTGTGGTAAGTGAATAAACCTGTTAACTATGGACTTTTAAAATGTGTTTGAAAACTTCTGGGTTATTTGAGACGGTCCTCATTCCACAGAAACGATTTTGAAGCTTCTTAAAGTACCTTGAACCTATTTTGAAAAGGCTTAAAACTACAATACACACCTGGTGAAGTGAAGAAACAGATTGACAGAACAAGAACGGTATCCAGAGGTCACCTACTACGAGACAGGCCCAACAAAGTAACAGAACACAGCTTGCTGCCACCGACAGCCGCCAACTAAAGCCTTTCTAGCGCATCATGAAGGACCTAGAACCTATCCGAAAGGATGTCCCTCACTCTCACAGTCCTCGCTTAAAGACAGCCCCCCCACAACCTAAAGCACGTGCTTTCTTTAATAGTTGTAATATTTAAATTGTGAAATGGTGTCTTTTAATGTAACAGTGTTTTACTCTACAAATGGTTTTTAAAAATTCATTTTTAAAAGTAGTTTTCTTTTTATTCTTCAAAAAGAAAAGAGGTGTGGGTTTTTTAAATGGGGATATGTATCTTCTTAAAAGACTTTGCTTAAATGTAAGTGATTCAGGGGTCTAAGCTAGACATAAATGTGGGTGTTAAAATTTTTTTTGCTGCAAATTGATGATTTGGTGTTTTAAACTGCTGGCGTTTGCGTGTGCCAGAGTTTGTGTCTCAGCTTGTGCAAACATGGGTGTGGTTTTTTTTAAAGAAAATATATTGCTCGTTTTTTTAAAAGAACTATACGTCTTGAAACTGATGGTATGGCTTTCTGTACAAAGAATGTTTTAAAATGGATTTCAATTTTTTTTCTTATAGCAGTTTGGTTTTTATTCTGATAATAAAATGATACTAATAAAAATAAATATTTATATTGAAAATTACATGATTCTAATATAATGGAAAATATAAAAATTGAAAATGATACTCTTCAATTACAGACGGATCACTGCTTGTGACAAATCTCGCATGGAATTTTCATATATAAAAGATTGAGGGTAGGGAGTTTGGTGAAAATTACCGACAAAGGAAAACATAACTGATCAGTGCCTATGAAAAATTTGTCATTGATTCTTCATCTTAAAGCCTTTCAGATACTGTGTGGGACCGATCAGACTGTGAAAATTACCAGCAAATTAAAACTCATTACTCATCATGGATGGGGAACAATTTCTTAGATCTTCATTTATAAAGCAGTTCTATTTATATTTATAAATTTTAATTTTATTTTATTTATTTTATTTATATTTACAATTTTTATTTATTTCATTTATAAAGCAATTCTATCCTCAGCTTTTGGGCTAAATCTGCTAGTTAAAATTTTAGTCAAAGTTTGAGGCAAATTTCTCAGGTAATCGTTCTCCTAAATCCAAAAGTATACTGTGGAGATTATTCGGCAGAGATCAGCGATCAAAAATTACAAAACAAATCTCGTTATTTATCATTGCTGGCTAGTTTCTCATGGAACCTTCATTTTAAAGAAGTTATGGTACTTTCCTGATAATTTGGAAGATATTTGTCTGCACAGACAAAGCAAAACACGTTTCACATAATTTCGGGTGACACATTACTCAAAGAATCTCAATTCCAAATAAGTTAGGATGCTGGTCTTTTCATATCGAAGAGATCGGTTAGTGAAAATAATGATTGGGACAGTATCCTCATTATATAACCATGAAGCGTCCCTCTGACAGTTCTCACAAACTTATCAGTGATGAGTTTTTCAACTAACCTAAGGCTCAGGACAGTATCCTAATTGTTTTAAAATGACGATTCAAAGAGAAAGTTTTCCCGAGCAATCGGAAAATCGAGTTTAACTTTTTAAAAATAATTTTCACGTTCTCCATTCTCTTCCAAATGATCTGGACCGAAATGAAGGTCCTTAAGATGAAGATTCCATGAGAAATTTGTCACAAGCGATATTCAGTGATAAAAGTCTTTTGTTTCTTATTTTCAACAACCTATTGCTTGGAAATTATGAGTACAGAAGTATAAGTATAATAGGATCAAGATTCCCTGAGAACTTTACCACCAGCAATAAGTTTTGCTTTGTTTTTAATTTCTAAGAGTCGATCTCTTTCAGAAGGTAATTAGAGAAATTCAGCTGATTTAGTATGAAGGTTCTCAGAGAAAGTTGTCATCCGAAATCATCAGTCATGAATTTTGATTTGTGTATTTGCGCATTAGGTTTTGTGGGCTACAGCCCACTTCATCAGTAGAATGGAGCACAAGTTGTGATGGAAGTGCATATGAACTATGTATATGAACTATATTTCTCATTGGTCCTTCTAGTTAGGCCCCCCCTCTATTCATGATGCCCTGAGGGGAGCACAGTGATTTGGTGGCAGTGTGTATGGAGGTTTCAGAGTAACAGCCGTGTTAGTCTGTATTCGCAAAAAGAAAAGGAGTACTTGTGGCACCTTAGAGACTAACCAATTTATTTGAGCATAAGCTTTTGTGAGCTACAGCTCACTTCATCGGATGCATCCGATGAAGTGAGCTGTAGCTCACGAAAGCTTATGCTCAAATAAATTGGTTAGTCTCTAAGGTGCCACAAGTACTCCTTTTCTTTTAGTGTGTATGGAGGAGTGTCACAAGGACCAGATGGCGTATGCAGAGCAGTGTGCAGTGGTTTCAAGGTAGTGTGAATTGGGGAGGTGTCACGAGGCTAGGTGACAGGACGTGAGGGGTGGGCAGTGTGTGTGTGGGATGGGGTTCAAAAGGGCCAGGCGACGGGCACTGAGGGGGTGTACAATGTTTTGATGGCAGTGTATTTGATTGTGTGTTACAAAAGCCAGGTGACGGACCGTGAGCGGCATGCAATATTTTGGAGACTATGTGTTTTGGGGGGATATCACAAGAGGCTGGTGACGGACTCTGATAGGTGCGTAGTATTTTCGAGGCAATGTAGATGGGGGGGGGGCTACGTGACGGGCCAGGACGGGGCTTCAATATTTTGGAGACTGTGTATGTGTAGGTGTCAAAAGGGCCCCGTGACGGGATCTCCTCCATATAAGGGCGGGGTAGCAGCCTTTATCTATGCAGTAACATAAAATCCTTCCTTGGCAGCTGTAGTGGATTGCCTTACTTGTAAAGGGTTAAACAGTATAACATCTCCTGAAAATATACCTGGAATAATCCATTTAAAACCACAGAACTAAGTAGGGCAAGGAAATGCGTTCTTATCTTTTGTTTTGGTCTGTGAATTTTCCTTATTTCTGTGTTTGTAAGTGTGAAGCTGAACCCAGAAGGGAATCGTCTATGTTTAAAATCTTTTTATTACCCTCTAAAATTACTTTCCATCGTGATTTTACATATGTGATTTTTTTTTCTTTGTAAAGTACTTCTTTTAAGAACCTGATTGATTTCAGTGTCCTGAAAACAAAGGATGTGGTCTCTGCTCACATTGCTAAGGCAATTGGTTGGTATAGTATTCTCAAGCCTCCCTAGGAAAGGGTTTGAAGGGATATTTTGGGGAGATCGTGCTTCAAAGTGACCCTTCCTTGAATTTTTGTGTTAATCATTTAGTGGTGGAAGCAGTACCATCCAAGGAAAAGGAAAAGAACTTGTCTTTGGGGAAATTTTAACATAAGGTGGCAGAATTTAACATAAGTTGGCAGCTTTGGGGATCTTCTATGCGGGTCCCCACGTCTGTATATGAGAGTTCAGAGTACGTGGGGGAACCCTGACATACTGATAGCGGTGGAATAAATTTTAAACAGAAGCAAAGATCTCAGAAAGAGATTTTTAAAGCACACATTCTTTCTTTTTTAGCTGGGAGCATGAGTGGTATAGAGAAAGTAAATAAGGAAGTGTTATTTATTCCTTCTCATAATACAAGAACAAGGGGCCACCAAATGAAATTAATAGGTAGCAGGTTTAAAACAAACACAAGAAAGTATTTTTTCAAGCAATGCACGGTTAGCCTCTGGAACTCCTTGCCAGAGGGTGTCATGAAGGCCAATACTATAACGGGGTTCAAAAGGGAGCTAGATAGATTTATGGAAGATAGGTCCATCAATGGCTATTAGCCAGGATGGTCAGGAACGGTGTCCCTAGCCTCTGTTTGCCAGAAGCTGGGATTGGGTGACAGGGCATGGATCACTTGATGATAACCTGTCTGTTCATTCCCTTTGGGGACCTGTCAGTGGCCACTGTCAGAGGACAGGATACTGGGCTTGATGGACCCTTGGTCTGACCCACTATGGCCGTTCTTATGTTCATGTTCTTATGATGAAACCAGCAAGTATTATCCATCTGGGGAGTATGGGAAAGTACAAGGGGAGAAAGGGGACAGGGGGAGTCAGGGGAAGCAGAGGTCCATGAGAGGTGGGGTCTGGGTGGCAGAGATCATAGAGAGGGGATGTGTGGGAAGCAGAGATCAAAGAGGGGATGTGGGGGGAGCAGAAATCATAGAGAGGATGTGGGGGGAGCAGAGATAAGAGCGAGGGGATTGTGGGAGCAAAGATCAGAGACAGGGAACTGGGGGAGCCAAGAACAGAGAGAGAGGGGATGGGCGAGCAGAGATCACAGAGAGAAGGGATGGGGAGCAAAGTTCATAGGGAGGAATCTGGGGGAAGCAGAGGAGAAAGAGGTTCTGGGGGCAGCAGAGAAGAAATGGGTGTGACAGGTTCCCCCGGGGTGCCACCTGGAATTGGGGTACCACTGAGTCCCCTGACCCACCAGCCTGGGCTCCCTCTCACACTGTGCTGCTGTGTCAAGCTGCAAAGCCCTCCAGCCTGCAGTTTCACCAGCATTCACACAGGTAGGGACACACCCAGCTGCAGTTACATGCAGGCTCTATAACCACCAGCTTCCGAGCCTGGGACCCCAGAGCAGTACCATCCTGCCCTGGTCAAATCTGGCCAGTATATAGGTTTAATACCCGGTCCGCCTCTCCCTCAATGCGAAGAAAACAATGCACACTTGTGGTAACCAAGCAAAGATTTTCCCCCAAGCACTCCAGTCAAAGCTCACTGCTTTGGATTAAAACATAAAACAAGTTTATTAACTACAAAAAATAGATTTTAAGTGATTATAAGGGATAGCAAACAGATCAAAGCAGATTACCTAGCAAATAAACAAAAAATGCAAACTAAACTTAATATACTAAATAGATTGGCTATGAATAACAGATTCTCACCCTAATGGATGGTACGAGCAGGCTACAAATTCTTAAGGCACAAGCTGCATTAGCTTTACAACTTGGGTTTCTCAGGTCTTCATGCATAGGCTAGAAATCCCTTTAGCATGGGTCCAGCACTTCCCCCAGTTCAGTCTTTGTTCCTCAGGTGTTTCCAGGAGTCTTCTTGTATGGGGAGTGAAAAACCCTGATAATGTCACTCCCCTGCCTTATATAGCTTTTGCGTATAAGCTTGGATCCCAGACCAATCTGTGGAAAAATACTGACATCCCAAGATGGAATCCAGCATCATGTGGCCTGGTCACATGTCCTTGTAGAGTCATAGCAGCCATCACTCACAGGTTGTCTGTGGAGTTCTCAGGAAGGCTCACCAGGTGGGAGATAAGCTTCTCCTAAAGCCTTTTGTTCTCCCTAATGGCTCATTGCCCTGAATAGGCCCTTTCCAACCAGCTATCTAGACTGAAAGCGTCTTGTCTAGTGGGCATTACACAGGTGTAACTACATTTGAAATACAAATACATATTCAATATTCATAACTTTAGATACAAAAATAATACATGCATACAAATAGGATAATCATATTCAGCAAATCAAAACTTTTCCAATGACATCTCACATGATTTATCTTGTACAAACTGCATCATAATTATGTCATAATCATATCATAATAATATCACTCTGAAGAATATGGGGTGCAGTGCCACAATGTGGTCTGGGGGATCAGAGATGAGAGAGGAGGTCTGAGGGAAGCAAAGAAAGAGGGGTCAGGGGAGCAGAGAAGGGGGGGGTATCTGGGAAGAAAAGAAATCGGAAAGGGGCTTAGGGGGAGCAGAAATCAGAGGGTGAGAGAAGTTCTGGAGTGGGGAAGCAGGGATCAGAGAGAGGGTGTGGGGGGGAGCAGGAATCAGTAGAGAATCTGAACTAAATTCACGGCTGGCTTTAGCAGGCATAACACCGTTACTGTGAATGAGGTTGCACCTGTTTACCCAGCAGTGTGCTGTGATTCTCTCTGGGGTAAGGGCCTGCCTGGGGGCCAAGGGAAGAAAGATCAAGGAGTTTGGGGTTTGTTGGGAGAAGAGTCCAGGCGGGGGATGTCAGTGCAGGGATTCTCCATCTGAACTGAGTTTCAATCCCCAGCCAGATGAGCTAGGCTGTGCATGTAAACACACTGCCTTTTGCCTGCAAACTTTATGTCCTTCAAGTAGAGCTTGAAGCAATCACAGTGGGGTTCCCAGTGGCGGCTCAGGCAGGGAGCAAATGGAGTTTATTATTCAGGCACCCATCTGGCGCTGTCTCACAGGTGATGCTCTGAGAGAAACAGGCAGCGGCATGCGTGAAATGGACTGGGAGGGCTGGGAGACTCACAAGGGACCAGCAGGATGATCCTCAAGCCCCTAAGCTCCCAAGGCTGCTCAGATTCAGAAACTGGGGGAATCACTGGGCTGGGCCCCTCTGTTCACTACGGGGAGACTGATATTTTGTGAGGACTGGGACCAGAAGAGTGAAGGGTTTTAGCCCTGGGTGCATCTAGGACAGCATTTCTCAAATGCGGCCATCATGGCCGCATTTGGCCACAACAACTTCCTAAGCGGTGATGTGGAGTAGGGAATGCATTGGTTCCTCCCCCTCCCTCCCTGTTTCTCCTGGATGCACTGCTCTGCATGTCTCCGGAGGCAGGTGGGGCACAACACTGAAGGAGAAAGTGAGTTCTCTAACTGGGAAGGGACGGGGGCTTCGTGGACTTCAGCCCTGAGGTGGTTGGGCGGTGGGGACTTAGGGAACCTGGCTGCAGACCAGGGCTCCATCCATGGGGCTTCAGGCCCCAATACCCAGCTCTGGCCATGGGGTTTCAGATGCTGACCCCCCAGCTCTGGCCATGCAGTCTTGGCCTTCAGCCATGGGGCTTCAGACTCCAACCCCTGGCCATGCAGCAGCGGGCTCTGATCCCTGGCTCTTGCTGTGTGGTACCGACCCCTAATCCTGGCGGCGGCTGTTGGCCCTGAGAACTGACCCCTGTCCACGCACTCCAATCCCCAGCCCTGGCCACTGACCCTAGGTGCCAACCCTGGATTCCAGTGGCTGGCAGCCCTGGGTGAAGATCCCCAGCTGCAACTGCTGGCCCTGGGTGCAGATCCCCGGCACTGGCCATGGGCTCTGGCAGGTGCTGGCTCTGGATGCAGATCCCAAATGCCAGCCCCCAACGCTGGCGGCAGCCGACCCCTGGCTGCACACTCGAACCCCCAGACCTGGCCACTGCCCCCGGGCACTGCTCCTGGATGTCAACTCTGGGTTCTGGCAGATGCTGGCCATGGATACTGATCCCAGCCCCAGGTGCAGATCCCCAGCCCCAGTCACGCAGCAGCAGGTGTCAACCCAAGGCTCCTGTGGGTGCTGGCCCAGGACATTGACTCCTAGCCGTGGCTGTGCAGCATCGGGCGTGGACCCGAAGGGTGCCAACCTACAGCCCTGGTCGCACAGCACTGGGCGCTGGCTCCAGGTGCTGACCCCCAGCTGCATGGCAGCGGGTGCTGATCCCCAGCCCTGGGCGCAAATCCCCAGCCCTGGCCACACAGCTGCAGGCATCGATACTAGGCTCCAGGGGGTGCTGGCCCAGGGCACTGACCTCCAGCCCCAGGCGCTGACCCACACACCCAATCACGCGATGGCGGGGCCCCCCATACATTGCCCCTGGCCTCTGCTGCCTCACCCCCCCCCACCCTTCCATCCATCTTCCTTGGCCACCGCTGCCTCACCCCCCATTCCTCCATCCAAGTCTTAACTTGCCAGGCCTTGCTGTGAAAAGTGATATTAACAAATATACAAATATCATTTTTCACAGTATTATTTTTATTATTGAGTATGGAAAAAAAACCCTACATAAATAAATTACAATGATTTGGGTGTATATTCATGCATAGCTTTTTGTTTTTCCGAAAGTTATTTAAGTATTTTAGGAAAAAGTGTCAGTGTGGCCCACCAGCAAGAGTTGGTTGGCTGCACTCTGAGGCCACCAAAAATTTTTTGAGAACCCCTGATCTAGGAAGAGTGCACACAGCTGTCCCCGTGCTGCCTCTGCCTTGGGAATCACAGCCTTAAACACGCCCCCACAGCTTCGCCAGTGCTGCTGCAGGGCCTGATGTGGCAGGGCCTGATGTGGCAGCCCTGTTAAGTGGATACATAGTTGGTTAAAAAAGGCAAACAAAGAGTAACTATTAATGGAATGATGTCGGATTGGAGGGATGTCCCAAGTGGGATTCCAAGAGGTCTGTTCTGGGTCCAGAGTTCCTCAACATCTTTATTAATGACCTGGATGTAGGTATAGAGTGCATACTGATCAAATTTGCACATGACGCAAAGCTGGAGGATACCAATACTTGCTAATACTTTGGAGGATAGGGCTAAAATTCAGCAAATCTTGACAAATTGGAGAACTGGACTGTAGACAACAAAATGAAATTCAGCAAAGACACATGTAAGGTGCTACATTTAGGGGAAAAAACCAAATGCACAAATACAGAATGGGGCTTGGCAGCAGCACTGTTGAAAAGGATCTGGGAGTTGTGATGCAGTTGCAAAAACAGCAAATGCAATTTTCAGTTGTATTAACAGAAGCATATCATGCAAGTTACAGGAGTGATAGTACCACTCTACTCAGCGCTGGTTAGGCCTCAGCTGGAGTACTGTGTCCAACTTTGGTCACCAATATATAGAAAGGATGTAGAGAAACTGGAAAGGATCCAAAGGAGAGTGACAAAGATGATCAGAGGGATGGAACACAAGCCATATGAGCAAAGGCTGAAGGAACTGGGTATGTTCAGTTTGGAAAAGAGGAGATTGAGAGGGAATATAATAGCGGCCTTCAAATACTTGAAAGGCTGCCATTAAAAAGGTGGAGAAAAGTTGATCTCTTTTACCACAGAGGGCAGGACAAGAGACAATGGGTTCGAACTACAGCCTAGCAGATATAGATTAAATCTGAGGAAAAACTTCCTAGCTGTAAGCACAGTAAGACCATGGAACAGATGCCTAGGGAGGTCATGGAAGCTTATTCGCTGGAAGTTTTCAAAAGACTGGAGAGCCATCTGTCTTGGATGGTTCAGACACAATACATCCTGCATCTTGGTACGGGGTTAGCCTAAATGTCTATAATTCCCTCACACAGCTGTGCCAGTGCTGCTGCAGACCCAGCTTGTCCTGTCCTCTATGCAAAGTTTTGGGTGGATGGCCTGGGGCATCTGTAGGAAATGTTCCACTAGGCACTGACCTGCTGGAGGAGTCCAACGGGGTATGCTGCAGTCGCATTCAGTATTCAACCATGCATTAGTTTCCATTCAGTGTTGTCTAGTCTCTCTTCCCTTCCTTTCTGAGGCCTCTTGGAGAGGAGGTGAGATCCTGTGGGCTTTGCTGTGAGCAATATCATGGTGACACCCAGTTCTATAGCTCTATAGCTCCTTCTTGGCACCTCCATGGGGTTGTGTGGCCCTCATCGCCATGGTATATGAGAGATTAACAGAGATGTCACCTGTGTGAGGCGTGCAAATTGTCTATAAGAGATTAGCACCTGCACAGAGAGCAACGAGCTCAAATGGACTGCAGGGAAGGTTGGAGTGGTGCAGGGGGAATGAGGAAATGTTCCAAAGAGCTGCCAAAATGTTGACCTCTCCTGCCATCAAAGTGCTTCACCCTCCTACCCTAAGTGTGGGTCTCGGGCCCATCATCACTAATCCTGTCCAACATCGTAGCTGCTTCCGCTTGGCAGCAAATGATGCCCCTTGCTCTGCAACGAGGATCCAGCCATGGGGACTGTGCCTTGGTCTCCTCCAGGCTGGACTATGATAACTCACTGTGCTGTAGCTGGGCCTACATATGGAAACCACGCTGAATCTCCAGTTTGTGCAGAGGGCAGAGCCCATCTCCTTAGCTAAGGAAGGGAAGCACAGGACTCTTCACACCAGGGTTCCTTGCTCTCCAGTGGATCAACATCTGCTTTCAGTGCCAATTCAAGGCCATGGACTTGAATGGCCAGGGACCAGCTGCATCAGAGACCTCCTCTCCATCCTGATCTCACTGAGACAGCTGTCCTCCCTTGGAACAATGCAGTTGATAGTGCCCAATGTGGAGTCCTTGGTGAGGCTTTCTCCACTGAGTTGTTCAACTGCTGAGTAAGCACACAGAGGAAGACCAAGCCAAAGCCTGTCATTATTCCTAGTGTGTTGCAAGACTCTCCTCTTTGTAGAGCCACACTGTGTTATACCAATAAAAAAAAACCAGCAGGATCTTATTAAAGGGGATAAGACAAAATGTCACATTCATTGTGAATACAAAAAGAATCGTAGTAGGCAGTCAGTTATAGCTATAACATTTCATTCAGTTTCACATTCAGTCACACCTTCGTTCATACACACACACAGGTTCTGCAGCTGCTGTATAGTTACCAGTCCTGAATGTAGCTTGAGTTTGTGGCTTGGGTTCGTAGCTTGTGGCGGCTAGCTGGCCAGGAAAGCCAGGCACAAGGAAGAGCCGGGTCTCTGTTGGGCATGCACCGATGCCCTTCCATGTTGGCAGCAGAATGTTACCCTCCAAAGTCTTCCATCTCACCCATCCTTTTTGTAGGCTTTAGTTTGAATTCAGAGTCTATAGGTCTTGCTGTGTCACGCTGCCTCTGGGTTCGGTGTGACTGATCACCCGTCAATTACAGACATGACTTTCAGCCTAGGACCTGGCTTTAATGTTTCTTCAATTGCACTTTTCATAGAATCATAGAATCATAGAATATCAGGGTTGGAAGGGACCTCAGGAGGTCATCTAGTCCAACCCCCTGCTCAAAGCAGGACCAATCCCCAATTAAATCATCCCAGCCAGGGCTTTGTCAAGCCTGACCTTAAAAACCTCTAAGGAAGGAGATTCTACCACCTCCCTAGGTAACGCATTCCCGTGTTTCACCACCCTCCTAGTGAAAAAGTTTTTCCTAATATCCAACCTAAACCTCCCCCACTGCAACTTGAGACCATTACTCCTTGTCCTGTCCTCTTCTACCACTGAGAATAGTCTAGAACCATCCTCTCTGGAACCACCTCTCAGGTAGTTGAAAGCAGCTATCAAATCCCCCCTCATTCTTCTCTTCTGCAGACTAAACAGTCCCAGTTCCCTCAGCCTCTCCTCATAAGTCATGTGTTCCAGACCCCTAATCATTTTTGTTGCCCTTCACTGGACTCTCTCCAATTTATCCACATCCTTCTTGCAGTGTGGGGCCCAAAACTGGACACAGTACTCCAGATGAGGCCTCACCAATGTCGAATAGAGGGGAACGATCACGTCCCTCGATCTGCTCACTATGCCCCTACTTATACATCCCAAAATGCCATTGGCCTTCTTGGCAACAAGGGCACACTGCTGACTCATATCCAGCTTCTCGTCCACTGTAACCCCTAGGTCCTTTTCCGCAGAACTGCTGCCTAGCCATTCGGTCCCTAGTCTGTAGCGGTGCATTGGGTTCTTCCGTCCTAAGTGCAGGACCCTGCATTTATCCTTATTGAACCTCATCAGGTTTCTTTTGGCCCAATCCTCCAATTTGTCCAGGTCCCTCTGTATCCTATCTCTGCCCTCCAACGTATCTACCACTCCTCCCAGTTTAGTATCATCCGCAAATTTGCTAAGAGTGCAATCCACACCATCCTCCAGATCATTTATGAAGATATTGAACAAAACCGGCCCCAGGACCGACCCCTGGGGCACTCCACTTGACACCGGCTGCCAACTAGACATGGAGCCATTGATCACTACCCGTTGAGCCCGACAATCTAGCCAACTTTCTACCCACCTTATAGTATATTCATCCAGCCCATACTTCTTTAACTTGCTGACAAGAATACTGTGGGAGACAGTGTCAAAAGCTTTGCTAAAGTCAAGAAACAATACATCCACTGCTTTCCCTTCATCCACAGAATCAGTAATCTCATCATAGAAGGCGATTAGATTAGTCAGGCATGACCTTCCCTTGGTGAATCCATGCTGACTGTTCCTGATCACTTTACTCTCATCTAAGTGCTTCAGGATTGATTCCTTGAGGACCTGCTCCATGATTTTTCTGGGGACTGAGGTGAGGCTGACCGGCCTGTAGTTCCCAGGATCCTCCTTCTTCCCTTTTTTAAAGATTTTGTTCTTTTCTTCTGAGGGTGGACTCCTCTTACTTTGTCAGGGCTGTTGTCTGCATCTTCAGCCCTTGGGTGTTTACACCACTTTATTTCATCAGGACAGGCTGGGGCTGGAGGTTGATTCCATCATCCATACATACCTCATTCACACATCTGAACTAAACTAATAAGATTACAGCAGGGTTTTGCAAAAATGAAGGTTGCAGCAAGCTTTTACAAAATGGAGTGAGCATTTTAAAATGGAGTTTGGGACAAGTTAAAATGGAGTTTGAGTTACAGTATGAACAAGCGTAAGGAATGGCAAACAGTGAACAGAAGTTACAATATAGACAAGTATAATGTATGACAGACAGTGAGCAGAAGTTACAATGTTGTAACAGTGCAAGTTTCAGCGATTTAAGCAGCAATTGGATTGAAAGTGAAACTCAATTAGCCAGTTATTGGGGTAACCATTTTTATGAATGAATGTTGTTTCATTCATAAAACTTTGCTTATGAAGTTATATTAATAAAGTGACCAATCAAAAACAATTTCATTGATCAGTTCTACAACTGCAGCAATCACAATGACAGCAATTACAACCCAGAACGCAGGGAGCAAAAGCCATGACCCATGCAGAAGCAAGGAGCAGAGTCTACTATGGACGTCTCTGAACTGCACACTAATGGGTATCCTTATAGTATCATACACAGATCTCCTGGATTGAGCATGTAGCCCAAGTTTATTGATTTACCAGCTCTCAAAATAGGGACCCCAGACAAGGATACAGAGGTATCCTTGAGGTCTTGAGGGGTGGGGTGGTCTGATTCCTAAAGCAATGTCTGCTTTGTAATCAGTGGCAATAATTTGCCAAGGAACCCTTGGGGTGATAACCTTGGGGTGATTCAGCCATGGAAGACAGGCAGTGGAGAGACACATTAGGGACCTGCCTCTTTCCCATTCTAACCAAAACTGGTCTGCAGCTTATTGGTCCATTCTTCTGCATACACAACTGATTGGTCCATCCATTCCCTTGCAGCCCCAGCTGCCAGATCCTACCCACCCAGGCCCCAGCACTCAGCCCTGGGAAGGGGGGTCCCGCAGGGAGACACTGACTGATGGCTGTTGTTGCATCCTGGGCTTGTGCCAGCAGCCCTGCCACTGTGACAGGGAGCAACTTTCTCCCCACCTCCAGTGAGTACCCGTAGTGCAGGTACCCCCCACAACTTTCCCGCTCCCCCCGCAGTGTCCTCATTTTGGGAACCTGAAATATGGTAACCCTACCTCTGAAGCACCTGGCATTGGCTGCTCTTGGAAGACAGGATACTGGGTTAGATGGCACATTAGTCTGACCCAGTATGGCTGTTCTTACGTTTGTATGTGGATGTGTGGACAGATGGATAAACTGTATTGGTGATGAGGAGGCCTTCCCCAGGCACTGGGCTGAGATGGATGACATGGCTGGATAGAGAGATGGACAGTAGTGCTGTTGTAGACACCGTCTCCCTGGAGTGGGGCCTTGTATGACTGTTTTGGAGAGATGCTTGTGATTCCATGTGCCTGTCTGTCACTTCTGGAATCACTTCCTGTGCATGCCCCTGTGTCTGGGAATTGCATCACACCATCAAGGACTCTAGCCAGTGTTCTCATTCCCACAAGTACCTAGCACTTACGTTCTGGCTACACAAGCTTTGGTGTGTCTGGCTGCACTAAGACAGAAGGTCCTTGTGATCCTGCAGAATGATGCCTGTGTGCATAGAAAACAGCATTGTATCATTCACCTTGGCATCCCCAAACAGGGAATTTGGCAAGGACCCAGAACACTCTAGCTGGTTTATTATTAACCTGGTCTTAAATGGGTTCTGGAGCTTTGAACTTCAGTGAGGTCTGAGACATCTCGAACTTGGGCTCACTGACAAGGACTGTAATGATACTGAACTAGGTTTTGGATCAGAACCAGAGCATGCTTTCTTGTGGACTTTTGAGCCTTGCCAGAATACAGCAATGCATGGAAATGAAACATATGGGGGAATAAATCAGATATTTCATAACCTTCCTAAAAGGTCAGTAACAGAGACAGGTAGCAGGTTTAGAAGCAAGGGTGGGGTGGAGTTGTGACATTATTGACATAAACTGTAACCGTATAGATCATTGTTGCCACCACTGTTATATATTTGCAGCAAATATTGTACAAAGGCTGTCATGTGAGGTGTCTAAGACATGGTTATGATTTGCTGGTTATGATTATGCTATCTGTATGCATGTATCATTTTGATTATCATACACATTGTAAGGAGAGTGATCACTTTACATAAGCTATTACCAGCAGGAGAGTGGGGTGGGGGGAGAGAAAACCTTTTGTAGTGATAATCACCCATTTTTTTCATGGTTTGTGTGTATAAAAACATCTTCTGTACTTTCCACAGTATGCATCCGATGAAGTGAGCTGTAGCTCACGAAAGCTTATGCTCAAATAAATTGGTTAGTCTCTAAGGTGCCACAAGTACTCCTTTTCTTTTTGCAAGTACAGACTAACACGGCTGTTACTCTGAAACATGTATCATTTTTGTATGTAAAGTTATAAATATTGGCTCTATATTGTCTGTATTTCAAACTTGTGCTATGCTTCTGGGTGACACCCCAGACCAGTTAGCATCAGCACTGCCTAGCCTGCTTGATGGCCCATTAAGGACCATCAGCTATACAACTGACCCATTGAGAGAAGGCAGATACACCTTGTGACTCAGCAAGGCATGCAGGGACATGCCTATGGACAGAACTCTAAGGTTTTTCCATGCCATGTGCTGGGTAGCTTGTGGTTGGAACAAAGAAAGCACAAGCCACATGGCAAGAGACTTTGAAAGGCAGCTGCATCTCCTCCATCTTGTCTTCAGTCCTGCTTCTGACCTCTGGAGGAACTTTGCTACAAACTGAAGCTCTGAACAGAGGACTGAATGACCCGTCCCAGCTGTGGATGTACTCCAGAGACTTGATTTGAACCTGCAGTTTATTCCATCACTGCTAGAAGCCTGAACCAAGAACTTTGCCATTACTGTATGTAATTGATTCCATTTAACCAATTCTAGCTAGCATCTATATTTCTTTCCTTTTATGAATAAAACTTTAGATTTTAGATTCTAAAGGATTGGCAACAGCATGATTTGGGGGTAAGATCTGACTTGTATATTGACCTGGGTCTGGGGCTTGGTCCTTTGGGATCGGGCAAACCTTTTTTCTTTTACTGGGGTATTGGTTTTCATAACCATTCATCCCCATAACGAGTGGCTGCTGGTGGTGATACTGGGAAACTGGAGTGTCTACAGGAATTGCTTGTGTGACTTATGGTTAACCAGTGGGGTAAAACCAAAGTCTTCTCTGTTTGGCTGGTTTGGTTTGCCTTAATAGTAAAGGAACTCCAGCTTTGGGCTGTGACTGCCCTGCTCTAAGCAATTTGTCCTGAACTGATACTCTCAGTTGTGTCCTGCCAGAGGCAGCATCATTACAGGGGTGTCTTATTTTTTTCTGGGTGGGCTGTCTTTTCCCTGCCTCTAAAGTTTCCTTTTCTAAATAAAAGTTAGAGGGGTGATTGTGAGGTTTTTATATTTAGGGCCCAATTCTCCATTGCTTTACACCTTGTGTACATCTGTGCAGTGTGATTGGAAATGATCTCAACATTTTATACCAGCTTAGCACAGACATGAATGATGACACAATAATGCAAGGCAGGGAAGACCCTCCCCTGTAGTATTTTGCTTATGGAACATTGTGATAGTACAGAAATCTCTCTTTTTAAATGGTCACTGTAAGGTCAAGTTTGGCCCAGAACTAGTCTTTGTAAACTAGTTTTCATAGACCAAAACACCCATTGAAATGGGTCCAAATACAGATGTAACATTTAAATGTTAAACGGCCCTAAAGTTAAACTTCCCCCGCAGCACTGCCAGTCCAAAGCTGGTATACTGGACTCTTGCAGGTAGAAGTGACTAGAACAGTGGTTCTCAACCCCTGGCCTGTGGGGCACTTGTGGCGCAATCAGCACACAGCTCCAGCCCGTGTGACATCCTCAGGGCCATACAGGCAGTGATGAGCTGCCAGAATCTTAACAACCGGTTCCCTATAAAAAGTTCTGATAGAAGGGATGTGCCCCAGTATGTATTTTTGGTACCAACAGGGTCACCATACGTCCGTATTTTCCATACCATACTTCCGTATTTTTAAAATTTAAAAATTCCTCCCGGACGGCGATTTAAGAACCAAAAAGCCTGACCTGTCCGGGAAAATATGGCTGGATGTTAACCCTGCCTAAAGTTCTCTTTTCAAAAGATGGGCCTGAACTAGAAACAAGCTCCGTTTCACATGTGTGGGTCCCCGCCACTCCCTGGGGGTGTGCTAGGGTGACCAGATGTCCTGATTTTATAGGGACAGTTCCGATTTTGGGGTCTTTTTCTTATATAGGGTCCTATTACCCCCCCACCCCGTCCTGATTTTTCACACTTGCTGTCTGGTCACCCTAGGGTGTGCACATGTGTGGGTCCCTGCTGCTCCCTACCCCCCTCATTGAAGCAGGTGTGCAGGGCACCAGTGGACGTGGGGCCAGCTCCAGACAGGGGCATGGGGCAGGGCTAGTTGAAGGCAGGGGGTGCGGGGCTGGCTGCAGGCAGGGCAGGGGGTGCAGAGCTGGCTGGAGACAGGAGGGTGCGGGGTTGGCTGGCGGCAAGGGGGTGTGGGGCTGGCTGGAGGCAGAGCAGGGGCTGACTGGAGGTAGGGGCTGGCTGCAGGCAGGGCAGGGGGGTGCAGGGCTGGCTGGAGACAGGGGGTGTGAGGCTGGCTGGCTTTGGGCAGGGCTGCAGGGGGGTGCGACAGGGGTTGGCTGGAGACGGGGGGTGTGGGGCTGGCTAGCTTCGGGCAGGGGGGTGCGGCAGGGGTTGGCTGGAGACAGGGCAGGGGGTGCGGCAGGGATTGGCTTAGGCAGGGGGCTGCATGCGGCAGGGGTTGGCTGGAGACAGGGCAGGGGGTGCGGCATGGGTTGGCTGCGGGCAGGGGGTGCGGGGTTGGCTGCAGGCAGGGCAGGGGGTGCTGGGTCGGTGGGGGCAGGGCAGGGGGTGCGGCAGGGGCTAGCTGCGGGCAGCGGGTGCAGGACTGGCTGGAGACAGGGCAGGGGGTGCGTGCTGCAGGGGTTGGCTGGATACAGGGCAGCAGGTGCGGCATGGGGCTGGCTGCAGGCAGGGGGTGCGGGGGTGGCTGGAGACGGGGGCTGGCTGCAGGCAGGGGGTGCGTGGGTGGCTGGAGACGGGGGCTGGCTGCAGGCAGGGGGTGCGTGGGTGGCTGGAGGCAGGAGCTGGCTGCGCGCAGGGGGGTGCAGGGGTGGCTGGAGGCAGGGGCTGGCTGCAGGGAGGGGATGTAGGGTGGCTGCAGGCGGGGGTGCGGGGGTGGCTGGAGACAGGGGCTGGCTGCAGGCAGGGGGTGCGGGGGTGGCTGGAGACAGGGGCTGGCTGCAGGCAGGGGGTGTGGGGGTGGCTGGAGACAGGGGCTGGCTGCAGGCAGGGGGTGCGGGGGTGGCTGGAGACAGGGGCTGGCTGCAGGCAGGGGGTGCGTGGGTGGATGGAGGCAGGAGCTGGCTGTGCGCAGGGGGGTGCAGGGGTGGCTGGAGACAGGGGCTGGCTGCAGGCAGGGGGTGTGGGGGTGGCTGGAGACAGGGGCTGGCTGCAGGCAGGAGGTGCGGGGGTGGCTGGAGACGGGGGCTGGCTGCAGGCAGGGGGTGCGGGGGTGGCTGGAGGCAGGAGCTGGCCGCAGGCAGGAGGTGCGGGGGTGGCTGGAGGCAGGGGCTGGCTGCAGGGAGGGGGTGTGGGGTGGCTGCAAGCGGGGGTGCGGGGGTGGCTGGAGACAGGGGCTGGCTGCAGGCAGGGGGTGCGGGGGTGGCTGGAGACAGGGGCTGGCTGCAGGCAGGGGGTGTGGGGGTGGCTGGAGACAGGGGCTGGCTGCAGGCAGGAGGTGCGGGGGTGGCTGGAGACGGGGGCTGGCTGCAGGCAGGGGGTGCGGGGGTGGCTGGAGGCAGGAGCTGGCCGCGGGCAGGAGGTGCGGGGGTGGCTGGAGGCAGGGGCTGGCTGCGGGCAGGGGGTGCGGTTGTGGCTGGAGGCAGGGACTGGCTGCAGGCAGGGGGTGCGGGGGTGGCTGGAGGAAAGGGCTGGCTGCGGGCAGGGGGTGCGGGGGTTGCTGGAGGCAGCAGGGGCTGGCTGCAGGCAGGGGGTGTGGGGGTGGCTGGAGACAGGGGCTGGCTGCAGGCAGGGGGTGCGGGGGTGGCTGGAGACAGGGGCTGGCTGGGGGCAGGGTGGTGGGTGCTCACGGGGAGAGCGGCTCGGAGCAGCCCGAGCAGCAGGACGCAGCCCAGGCCCAGCTGAGCAGCCAGGGACCCACCAGGCAGCAGCAGGAGCCCCAGGGCCAGGGGTCGGGGGAGCAGCAGGAGCAGCAACAGGGCTTGTGCCAGGGCCAGGCGGCAGCCCACATGGCTCCCGCAGCGCAGCACCCCCGGCGGCTGGAGGAGGAATTGCATCACTTCTCGGCGGGAGCCCATCAAAGCCTCAGTGAAGCGGGTTAACAACGGTTTCTAACACTACAAAATTTAACAACTGGTTCGTGCGAACCGGTGCAAACCGGCTCCAGCTCACCACTGCATACAGGTAGTATATATATTGTGTGGATGAGGCCCATATAACATATAGATGCATATGTGGCCCACAGTGGTAAATAGGTTGAGAACCATTGGACTAGAAACTGACTTACTACATAAATGAAACTGACCACTTTATTTTCATTGTCCCAATCAGAGAATGCAAAGGATAAACTAATAGAATTAGTGGTGAAAAGTCTATGACATTTGTAATGACTTACGGGGTAACAAAGATAAAAAAATCTAGGTGCCCAGCAGGTGTAAATCTGCATAACTGCATCAATTTATTCCATCACTGACTTCAATTGAGTGGTGCCCGGGGTTGTTTTTTTAGCTTGGCAGTACCCATGTAACAAACTGCTTCGATGGAGACACAGAACAACAGGTTTGTGTTGCTCAAGGTTTTTCATCTAGGCTAACTTTTTCAGTGCTTCAGTCCACCCATAGATGTAGAACTAGAAGAGGCCTGATTTTCTGGTTCTGAAGTCAATAGAAGCCTGGGGGCTCAGCACCTCTGCTAATCAGGCAGGTGTCGAAACCTGGATTTGCATACTTGACCTTAGGCCCTTGGCTCTCCATCAGAGCGGCTCACCCCTCTCTTTCCCTTCCACACATCTGCTGTGGCAGTGAGAAAACCTGTGGGGTGCACACTTTGTGCACTGAAGCTGGAGTTCAAAGGGAGCCTTTCCTGTGCGGTTGCTAAGAGGAACCTTCTTGTTGTAGCAACAGCAGCACAGTGTGAGCTGTGAATGCACAAAGGAAGCAGGTGGTGCCTGCGTAAACCGAAACCCCTCTTGCTAGCAAAAAGTTCCTCAAAGACGCCTGGCTTCCCTCATGCTGCAGGCTACTAAGTCCTCTGTAAGTTTGGTGTCCTACTGCCTTTTCCTAGGCAGCTTGCAGCCTTGGTAGGGTGTGTGTCCAAGCCCCCTGTGGTCAGGACAGCAGAGAATGGGATCGCTGATTTGCCTTTGAGCTCTGGAGTTTGCATAGTTCTGTGGGTGTTGCTGTTTGACGTGACAGACACCTGGCAACGAACTGGTTATCATGGATGGCTGGCCTGCCAGTGAAGGGTGAGACCAGTTATCTCTGGAGCCCAGAGTTTCTCAGGAGCAGCAGCAGCAGCCTATGAGAGACGGCTTGGAATGAGCTAGTAGGATAGGGGCCAGGTACAGGTGGTGGATGGCTTGGTATTACAGGCCGTTCTCCTCAACCGTGAGTATCCAGGGCTGCAAACGGGGGTAGGGGACCATGAACCATCTCTCTTTGTCTCTCACATTAAATTAAGTGCTGGCAAAGGGTGCCAGACTGACAGCTCTGGGAGTGCATTCTTCCCATTAGCAACAGCACAGACGCAGCCCAGGCGATGCACACTAACCCCTTCTGCGCCATGCAATCACATGGCAGCCCTAATCTGGGGAGACCATTTCAGAACAGGAGACCCCCATCCCCATGACCCATTCAGTCCTTAGCCTCGCTGCTAGCAAAGGGGGCAGGTAGCTCTTGCCATTGTAGGCCCCTCACAGCTGTGAGGAGACAGGGCTTAATTGTAATGAAGAGCAAGAGGATTGTTTGCTGAGCCTGCTGGACACAGACAGACCCTGGGATCCTCTCTGCTCTCTAGCTCTCAGGCTGACTAGTGCTAGCTAGTGTCAGGGCCTCTGTAGCTCCTGGCCAGGACTCTGCAGCCACGGGTAGACTGCTGCCCATGCTGCAGTGCTGAGCATGGCTTTTGTGAGCGTTACATTTTGAAAGCTCATGTGTCAAGGTATCTTTCCACCAGAGGTGATGCAACATGATCAGATGCAGCGTCAGATATAACCAATATGCTTTTTTGGTTGTGGGCTCCAGAGTGTCGTGGTGGGGAACAAATCATTGTGGATAGTGGAGGTTCCAGCGAAGCAGGTATATTTTCAGAGTTAATGACGAGCAGTTGGGAAACATGACCCTGCTTTGTGTTACAGAGATTGTGAGAAAACTGAATTAGCAATATTTGGGCTTGCACTGGATTTCTATCGCTTGAGTTAAGAAAATCAGTGTTTTAAGATTGCCGGGAGAGAACTTTGTTTGCACTGTGTCACCTCTGTTTGATCAGTTCAGCAATGTGTGGTGTTCACTGAAGTAGGATTCGTCCCTGATAATTAGGCACCAACAAATCGGATGTAAATCACTCATTTACATGAGGTGTACAATGCAAAGTGTGCACAGTTCCATTTTGATGAAGTGGAGAGATGCAAAAGACTGTGTTGTCACCATGCCTCAGTGGGTCACAGCTGAGGATACGAGATTCAGGACAAACTGCTGAGAAATAGGGCAGACTTACCCCAAATTAGTGATTATTCTATTATTAGATATACCAAGCCTGAAACAAAAGTAAACTTCTGTCTTACCACACTGGTTAACTAGAAGTCAGAAATGCAGTCTCCTTAGGCATTCCAGCATGCATTTCACCACCCAGACACTAGACTTTATGATGAATCATAGAAGATTAGGGTTGGAAGAGACCTCAGGAGGTAATCTAGTCCAACCCCCTGCTCAAAGCAGGACCAACCCCAACTAAATCACGCCAGCCAGGGCTTTGTCAAGCCAGGCCTTAAAAACATCTAAGGATGAGTGCTTATTGAAAACCAATTTCATGAGACAAAGAGTCCTTCTAATCCCAAGAGATCAGCCACGCAGCCAGGTCAATATATTGCTCAGATCTTACCTAACAATCATGCTGTTGCCAATCCTTTAGTATCTAATATATAAAGGTTTATTTATAAGAGAAAAGAAAGAGGAGAGAGTTAAAATGGTTAAGGAAATCAAATACATATAATCCTTGCAGAGTTCTTATATCAGGTTTGAAGCAGTGATGAATAAACTGCTGGCTTGTAAAGTCCTCAGTTCATTGATTGGAATATTCCTTTTAGTGTAAGTCTATAGTCCAGAGATCAGAGCAGGAAAGAGGCAAAATGGAGATGCTTCCAGGGTCCTTTATATCTTCTCCCAGGTGGAGGGACTGCTCTCAGTCTTAGTTTGTGGAAAAGTACAGGCACAAGATGGAGTCCAGGGTCACATGCCCTTGCATTCTTTGATGACTCATAAGAGCAGCCATTACCACTGTGCCCTCTAAGCTGTGCGCATGTGCATGCGCACCCAGATCCTAAACCCCGCGCACATGGCGAAACACCGCACGCACAAAAATTTGCACAGAAGAAATTTTTTGCCCACACGGCCTGTCAAAAATTAGAGGGAACATTGGCCATTACCCATATTTTGGCTAAAGCATCTACAACTCACTCGGCAGGGACAAGCTTCTTCTATGGCCCATTTTGTCCTTTAACGGGCCATCTACTTGAATGGTCCATGTGCAATGTGCTGGCTAGACTGGATGTAAACTACCTTGTGGGTGTTCCCCCAGAAGCAAACACATGAAATACTGGTACATAATCAATATTTATAACTTCACATACAAAGATGATACATGCATATAAACAGGATAATCATATTTGATAGACTGTAACTTTTCCATTGATACCTTACATGACATACTTTGTACAAGATTTGTTTCAATAATAGTGGCAATATTAATCATATAAATGGTCATATTTCAATCATACAGCATCATGTGTGTTCACCAAACATACCCACTACTTTAATAAGTGGGTGAAACAGTTTATCTCAGGTCTTAGGTGGCCCCGTCACTCTAGTAGCTGAGTCCCTCACAGTGCAGCAAGGATTTAGGAGCCCTGTTCTAGAGCTGGACCCACAGTGGGTAGGGTGGTCACCTTGGGTAGGGTGAACTGGGGTGAGGAGGCGAGCAGCAGCCAGGTGGGCACACCGGATGGACGGCAAGGAGATTAGCGGGGGGGCTAGGGACGGCCCTGGCCCTTAGGCACAGAGAGCAGACATGACATACCCAAGGTCACACATAAGACCCAGCTTTCCTGAGCCCAGTCCAGTGCCAACCATCTTGGCAAATTTGCACTGAAATGTCAAGGCTGAATTAGTGATTAGGCTGAAACATCTGGAGGCCTGAGAGAGACTGAATGTAACTGATCCCTCTGGAATTGTGCCAGAGTTAACAACTCATACCAATGCCAAAAGTGCCTTGTGTGATCTTCAATGACCCTATAATAAATAAAGTGGGGGGATAGCTCCCTTTGATGGACACCCAGCCAGCTACCGGACCAAAAGAGCCAATGGGAAGGTAGAACTTTTTAAAGTTGGGAAAGAAACTTTCCCTTTGTCTGTTCTCTCTGGGCTGGAGGGTCAGAGTAGCCATGCTATAAGCAGCTAAGCCAGGTATGATTATAAGTCCTCAGATCATGCCTAGAACTACTTATCTGAACTCCAATGTGTAAGTAGATCAGAATGTTAACTAGATGCAATTAGGGTTATTTCTTATTGGCTTGTGGACTCCTCTGTGCTAACCCCAGATGCTTTTGTTTGTGTGTAACCTTTAAGCTGAACCCCCAAGAAAGCTATTTTGGGTGCTTGATTTTTGGAATTGCTCTTTTAAAATCTAGCAAAAGCCTAGGTTCCAGATGTATTTTCTTCCTTTTTGTATTTAATAAAATTTACCTTTTTTAAGAACAGGATTGGATTTTTGGTGTCCTAAGAGGTTTGTGCATGTTGTTTGATTAGCTGGTAGCCACAGCTAATTTCCTTTGTTTCCTTTTTCAGCTCTTCCTGGGATGGGGGTGAAAGGGCTTGAGGGCACCCCACAGGGAGGAATTCCCAAGTGCTCCTTCCTGGGTTCAAAGGGGGTTTTGTTACATTTGGGTGATGGCAGCGTTTATCAAGCCAAGGCCAGAGAAAAGCTGTAACCTCGAGAGTTTAATACAAGCCTGGAGTGGCCAGTATTCATTTTTAAAATCCTTGCGGGCCCCACTTTTGCACTCGGCGTGACAGAGTTGGGATTCAGCCTTGTCAGACCCCAAGTGGTCCTGGGCTGTGCTGTTCATCTCCTCTGAAAGATGAAGCATCGGAAAGACCAAACAGGGCCAAGTAAACAGCCAGACCAGATGAACTCTTAGGAAACACAGAGCATCTCTTCAGACAAGTGCCCTAAGTAAAGAGAGAAGGAGAGGAAGGATATAGGAGAGCTTCTGTTATGGTATCAGCCTGGCTTCCATGTTAGGGACCAGATCTGGAAATCAGCATCAATCCACAGAAGTCAGCAGAACTATGTCAATTTACATCAGCTGAGGATCTGGCCTCAATTCCCTCACCCGAGGTGTTCTGCATGGCACCGGCCCCACTTTCTGTAAGCTTTGCTCCATCCATGGTGACCTTCTAAACTCCTTCTTGCAGCTTAACCAAGATAATGACGTCTCCCTCCCGCCCCCTGATGCTGTAGCTGAGATTCTGCCAGATAAGCAGATGCTCCTATATGAAAAGGCAGGCGGCCCAGCAGACAGTGACGTGGATGATGCAGACATGCTCAGAAGGTATGGGGAGCAGTGCTCCAGCTTGGGCTGGAAATCTCTTTGTCTCTGGTAGATGTGTCCTTAGGCACCTCCCCTGGTCCTCCTGCACCAGCTTCTTCCTCCTGCCTCCCACTGGTAGTCCATTGCTAGTGTCATTTTAGGAACATAGGGACTGGCTGACTGAACCAACCCCAAGGTCCATCCAGCCCAGTATCCTGTCTCTGTGGTGGCTTCAGAGGCAGGTGTGAGACCTCCACCTTGGGAAGCTAGGGAATAACCTGCTCTTATCAGAAGTTCCCTCCTAACCCCCAGCACTTTCTTTTTGTGAATATTTTGCCCCTGCTAGTAAGAGAATGATGGTCCTGACTGGAGCCAGTGACAGTGTGGGGAGTGGTGGGCAACCTTCCCTGTGATCCCTCCCTGCACCCGTCCTGCAGTCCTGTGCCCCACACAGTTGGGCCAATGTCCTTCAATCCTGATATGTCTCACCGCTGAATCGTGTTGAATTGGGCCAGGCTGAGTAGTGGCTTCTTAATGCAGACACATCCCAAGGGTTTGCTGGAAGTCATTAGTAGACTCACTTCACTAGGACCACAAGAGAGATTGTACTCTGGCCCCAATGGTGCAAGAGCGCAGCATTAGCATGGAGCACACACATCCCAGCTCACTGGGCTTTGATTGGTTTTCCAGCCAGGTAAAGTCAAACCACCTCTCACCACCTTCTGCTCAGCCCTCTCCCCTCCTCCTCCTGTGCTCCTCTGCCTCATTGGGCATAGGCTGCCCACTTCTGAGCTGGGTCTTCCTGGGGCAAGCCTGGCCAGCTGCTGGCCTGGTGGGACAGCACAGTGCATTAGGAATCACTTCACACCACAGAGGTCTGTCCATAATGTATTGCATGGGACCCAGCATGCCATTCAGCAGTGGGACCTAGTTCAGAAGGAGGTGAGCTGCTCAGGTTAGTCCATGGTAGGGGAAAGAACTAGAGGATATGGGGAGACAAAAGACAGGTGGTATTTAAGGACCCAACATCCTCTGCAAGGCAAAAGGCCCAGTTCCCTCCCCCCCCCACACACACCTGCACCCTTCTCACAGCACCCTCATCCTGCCTGCCCCAACGGCCAGCTTCCAGCCTGCCTGACTTCTAGAAGCCCTCCTCCAGTATTGGATTTCCATCTTGTCCAGTACAGTTGGCACAGGCTTCCGCAGCGCCTTGGGCAGGAGCGAACTGGTTGAGACCCCACCTTGACAGCACAGAGCTGATGCCTGGAGGCTGGGGCAAGCCACCAGAAGAAATGGCATGCCTTGACAGGGAGTACAGCTGTTTCTCCTTGTATTGCCTAGTGACTTGGGGCTGCTCCTGGATGCTCAGTTAGCTGTGGTGGCTGAGAGTTTGTTTGTTTTTCCATCTACCTTTGGCAAGAACCTAGGGACATCTCCACAGTCATCCCAGCCTTGTAAGTTCCAAACTGGGACCTGATCCAAGGTCCTTTGAAGTCAACAGAAAGACCCTCATTGACTCTGATAGGCATTGGATCAGGCCCTGGATTAGTGCAGTGGGCTACTGGCTGTCTGCCAGACTAGCAGTGGCTCAGAGCAGGGGCATGTCACCCTTTGCTCCAAGATCTGCACTGGCTCCCAGGCAGCTTGAGGTGTTATTTTGGGCACCATCAAACCAAACCGTCTTGAGACCTACCTGCTTCCTCCCTCAGGCAGGGAGGGACAAAGGGAAGGGACTTCACAAGTTATTTCTTGCTCTGATGGGCTTGCAGGTTGCCTGGCTCCCATCCATGACCCTTTGCTTTCTGTTCTGCAGAACCCAGGATGTCACCAGGTTCCATCTGGATCAGGTGAGTAAATGTGGCTGCTTGTTTTCACTCCTAGAGGAGACATGATGGTAAGGAACCAGGGAGGGCAATGGACAAAGCAGGCTAGAAATGTGGGTAACTGGGCACTCCAGGTCTGGCAAGGTACAACTAACATTGGCCAGACAGGAAAGGGGTGGGATGTGAGGCAGGGAGGGAAATGAGTGAGTCAGGACAACATGGGGCTCAGTGGACAATGTGTGTAACACTCTGTGGACACTGCTGGGCTTGGGCAGTGCCAGGTGGGTGGGAAGTAAGCAGCCTGGGTGTGGTGGAGGCCTGTTGTTAATCAATGGCTGTTGACTGTTTCATGTTGTTCTCAAGTGAGCTGCAAACCAAACCGCCAAAGATTCATCCAGCTGTAGTGCACCATTCTGTGCTCTGGCTCTGCAGCCTGTCTGTTGGAGGAAGGGCTAAATGAAGTGTGTGGCTTGTCATAACTTCCTAGGATAGCCATGGGAACAAGATCCATTCCGTTGATAATATACAGATAAATAGCTTGGCAGCTATTTTCCATTAAGGCTTGATCCGGAGCCCACTGAAGTCAGTGAGGATCTTTCCCTTGATTTCAACAGGATTTGTATCAGACCTGCAGCTAACTCTGTGTGTGACATGCACAGGGCCTCCCACCTAGATACCAGCAACCTACAGAGAGCAGGAGAAGCAAGAGCAAATAATGAGACATCCCAGCTGGCTGGCCATCTTAGTATTTGCAATTAAATGCTGCCCTCTGCGGGAAAGAATAGGGAGTGCCAGAGCATCATGCAGAATTGATCATGAAGGGATTTGATTTGAGCAGGGATTTAATTTTGTTTCAATTATTACACAATTTGAAAAGAAAAAAAATCATTTTGTAGTGGTACAAAAAAAAAGAATTGAAATTTCCCACAAAAGAAATTTCTGGGAAAAAATTGGGGCAGCTGGAGTGTGAGAGTGAGATACAAACATGCAGAGGGACTAGTCAGAGAAAGGTAACTGGGATGTGTTTCTGTATTGCCTTGCAATGAGCAACACTACATCGGACAGGGAGTAATTAGATACAGGCTAGTCCCAGGTGGCACCAAACTCCAGGCTGGGATTTCCCATGGACCATCAGCAAGCAAAGTCTGTGTTACATAGAGCAACCTATCCAGAGTCAGGTCAGAGATTAGGGGTTCCTGGCTTCTAGTGTCATGCTCTCCAGTGAACCACATTGCCAGTCAGCAAAAATGAGGGCAGAAAGCAGAGCAAACCCGTTCTGTGAATGCCCGTTGATGTAAGCGCAGAGCTCTTCTGGGTGAAGGTTTCACATGGGGCAGCTGAGCTAGCATCCCAGACAGCACAGTGCACATGGCCACATGGCAGCAGCAGACTCCAGCACTTCAGGACTCTGACGGGCTCCTTTCATAGCAGCACAGCATGGGGTGCTCAGGTAGGACCAGGGGAAATTACAGGCCCCACCAAAATTGTTGACTTTAACAACAGGCTGACCTGACCCAGCTTCCCAGCCAAGGAGGGGACTCATCAGAGCTGCTCTTGGGCCACCTCTCTTGGGTTCAGAATGGTATGAAGTACTCCCTGCCCCTGCCAGAAGGTCCTCTCTTGTTGATTGTGTAACTATCCTACTGGGTGCAATAGGGAAATCTGTGCTGCCTAGAGGAGATGGTTTAGAAACCCCGTAAAAAGGCTCTCACTCTCTGTTAAATTCTGTAGGGTTTGGGAATCATGTTTATAAGGACCCCAGAGGTTTCATCCCTATGAAAGTGTCAAAGTCAGATTCAGGACTCACATAATTTGTCAGACCACTCTGTTTATTAGCAAAGCGCCTTGCTAATGCACCCAGATGTGAGCCCTTCTCTGAGGTTCAAGATAACTTATTTATACAGCTAAGCCAAAGCCAATTTAACATAAGAGACAAAAGAAAGCAGAAACTGACAAATATACATACATACTCTTATTTGCATACTAACGTTTACCAATCTCCTAGCTCAGTAGGAGCTCTAAGTTAATTAGTTTGAGGACCCCTTGTCTCACACTCCTTAATGTGTCTCTTCCTGACAACTGTATTTCAACAAACCCTTCAGGTAGCATTTCTTTAATGAATTATAATTTCAATATAATTCATTCTTAATTCATTCTACTTTCACAGAAGTCTATATGGCTTTCCCATAAGGAATGCCCTGGGAGGACAGCATGTGTGGCAGGGTGCGAGTTGCAATATTGGGGCTCCTTTGGCACATGGGTCCCAGAATGGCTAATCCATCTGACTGGGTGCTAATCAGCCGCAGTGCATGATGCACACCGGCAAGGCTGGCGCCCCACTGAAGTGGAGAAAGGAGACTCGTGCAATTTCCAGCTGATAGTCTCCCCTGTTTAAAAACAAGCAGGTCTCCTCAAGGCTCCTAGCCATGCACAACTCTCCCGAAGGCCATCAGTACTGGCACACAGACAGCTCTGTCATGGCTGTCTCTGCCCAAGGCCCCGAGCAATACAGTGGTGGCACTTGCTGGAGGGGCTGACCCCCTTTCAAATCAGACGTGACTGCTTTCTCCTGTAAAGGCATCTGCTTGTATGTCTGGCACAACAGGTTGTCTCCTCACCTGATTCCATCAGTGCCACAAACTATTTAAGTGGAGCAAATACAATGGTCTGCCAAGGTTATAGCTTCATAGATTTTAAAGTCATTATGATAATCGACTCTGACTTCCTGCATAACACAGGCCACATAACCTCACGCAGTAATTTCTGCATCAAACCCATGACTTCAATTGGAGCTATAGCATCTCTTTTAGAAAGAGATCCAGTCTAGCTTTAAGGACGGCAAGCGATGGAGAATGCCCCACATGGTTAATCACCCTCACTGTTAAAAATGTGCACCCTAGTCTGAATTTGTCTCTCTTTAGCTTCCAACCATTGGATCTCATTATGTCTTTTCCTGCCAAGTTAAAAGCTGTCTGCTATCAGAAATCTCTTCACCATGGGGGTAGACTGTGCTCAAGTCATCTGTTAACCTTCTCTTGGATAAACTAAATAGATTGAGCTTCTTGAGGCTCTCATTCTATAGCAGGGTTTCCAGACTTTGAATCTTTCTTGTAGCTCTCTTCTGAGCCCTTTCCAATTTTTCAACATCCTTTTTGAAGTGTGGACACCAGAACTGGACACAGTCTCCAGTAGTGGGCTCACTAATGCAATACACAGAGGTAATTCCAGCTTCATACTCCTACTTGATATGTCCCTGCATATACAGCCAAGAATCATGTTTGCCCTCTTAGCCACAACATTTCACTGAGAGCTCATGTTCAGTTGGCTGTCTACCATGCCCCCAAATGCTTTTCAGAGTCACAACGTTCCAGGATACAGTCACCCATCTTCTAAATGTGACCTTCAGTCTTTGTTTCTAAAAGTATGACTTTGTATTTGGCTGTGTTAAAACATATGGTGTTCAAATGAGCAGCCCTTACCAAGTGATGCAGATTAGTCTATAGAACTGACTGATCCCTGGCTGGAAGTTGAAGCTAAGACAAATTCAGACTGGAAATCAGGTGTAAATTTTTAACACTGAGGATAATTAACCACCAGAACAACTTATTAAGATTCAATGGGTTCTTTTAAAGACATGCTCTAGTTCAGAAGGGATTACTTTGGGGCAGTTCTCTGGTCTGTCTTATACAGGAGGGCAGACTAGATAATCACAGTAGTACCTTAGGGCCCTTAGAATCTATGAACACCTGTGATTATTTACCACTCCACCAGTGTTTCTGTCACTTTGCCAGGGAATAAGAGAGAGGACTGAGATTCAGGAAGCTGCTTCTCAAGCTACATGGGCTCTGTCTCTCTCTCTCTGAAGATGGACACCTCTGGGGCCTGATTCTTAATTGAGTTACTCTTGGTTTACACTGGGCGAGATCTTACCTCTCCCATTAGGAGAGAAGGATTTTGCTGCATGCCCTTTAGCACTGCCAGTATGTAGCTGATATCAGCCAGAGTTGATGTTAAGAATAGAAAGCTCGTGTGCTGTGGAACAAGGAAGTGCATGACAGTGCGATATACTGGCCATAGCTCAAACTTCATTGTCCACTCGTTTTAACTTACTCCAAGGATTTTCCCATTTCTGGTAGCTCATGGTCAAGCAGCTGCCCCTCAACCATCACGAGAGCTCCAGAGGATATGGGGAGACAAAGGGCTCGAGGGACAAATCAGCATTTGCCAGCCGTTCCTAGCACTGCAACATCAGAGTGGCCACAGTCTTTCCTTCTACTTAAAGTAGGAAAGAGCTGTGGGAACCCTTAGTAGTTACTGCCCTTTTACTAGCAACTGCTGTGTGCAGTGTCAGAAGCCATCCAGTGTGCAGAGTACATATCACCCCATTGTTAGCTCCTGTTCTATTGGAGTTCTGTTCAGAATGGTGTTGCCTCTGAGGCAGATGTTTGGAAGGATCTGAATTTGTTTTATTTCCTTGTTATTCCTGCTGCATTTTCTCCCACAACCTGTGTGCCCTGTGGCATGTCTGATGCCTCCCTGAAGGGTGGCAGAAGAGCCAAGAGATGTGCCTGAAAAGCTGCACTGAGCTGAGACTAAATGTAGGTGTCTCGGGAGCAGTGTGCTGTTGCTTGACTTGTACTGCAGCAGCAGATTTAGCCTGTAGGCTGAGGCGCCTCTTGCTTAGGTCACAAGGTCAAACCACTCATCAGCCAGAAAGGCAGTCACCCAAGGCTCCTTGAAGTCTGGGGTCATATTTTGTGTATGGGAGTGTGTTGGCTCCCAATAGGATGGATAAGAGACCTACTACGCAGCTGGCATGTTCATCAACAGATCAGGTACATTGTCCCTGGGCATGTATGGACACAGCATGGCAGGTGTGATCTGCCTGAATGCAGCTGACACGTTCATCAGCAGAAAGGTGACCAAGACTCAGACCATGTCAACGAAGTGTGGCAGCTCAGCAGGCATGGTCTACCTGTACATAGCAGGGAGCCTTGACAGACCAGAAGTGTGCTGTACCTAGGCCCAGCTGGGTCTCCGGGAGGCCCAGCAGCTATGTTCTGTATATTTGGTAGCCCTGTTAGATCTGGAATGCCAGGCAGCAATCAACCTCTCTGCCTCACGGCCGCCTGCAGCTGTCTGTGCTGTGGCCGTGGAACTTTGCCTGCACGCCCTGAGCCTGTGCTCTCCCCAGCTCTAACCTTGGCCAGAGCACACGCTGCTCCTGGCTAATGCCGCTGGCTGTTGTTTTTGTTTCATCCATTCCTGAGATAGGGCTCTGGAGTGTGCCCTTGCCCCTGGGCCCGAACTCCAAACCATGGCAACGTTATCATCTTCCTGTTTGTCTTCTGAGTGCTTCCATGCACAGCAGGCTGGGGGCCTTGCAGGGGGAGAGGTAGAGCTCTTCACTCAGTGGGACTCTTCTTAGAGAAACACAACAGGCCAGAGGCTGTTCTCGCCCATATGAAACACCAGTGGCTTAGCTGGAGTTATGCCAGCGGGAGCGAGATCTCTTCAGCTCCAGTCCCTCAGGAAAGCGTGCATTGATAAATCCAGTCTGTTTCCATGCCCTCATTTTTCCGTAATGATTCCCTGAATGAATGAGAGGTTTATTCCTCTCTCAGGATCTTCACTGACTGTTAGTTGGATTGGTGTGTAGGGAATTCATTCCTATAACATAGGCAGGCAGGTGGGGAGAGGAGGAGCAATGTGGTCTAGTAGGTAGAGCAATGGATTAGGAGTCAGGCTTTTTAGATGCTGTCCCTAGCTCTGCCATTGATCTTGGGTAAGCCATGGTTAATCCCTTGGTGCCTCAGTCTCTCCGCCTCTAAAATGGTGATAGTAATGTTCACACACACCCCTTTAGAAGTATTATTAATAAGTTTTAAGGTCAGAAGGGACCATTATGATCATCTCCTCTGACTTCCTGAATAGCATAGGCCAGGGAACCTACTCCAGTGAGTCCTGCACTAAACCCTGTAACTAGGACTGGATGGAAAACAAGGATGTGTGAAAAATTTCAAGGTTTGCAATTTTTTTTTCATTTTGCATTGGAACAAAATGGAGATCTATGTGAAAGTAGCAGCCCTAGGATGTGCTGGGAGCAAATCCCTGCTCTGCATGAGGTAGAATAGGGACTTGACCCACATGCTGCTGACTGCCCTAGCCACTGGGATTGGCTGGTCTGGAATGACTCCGACCCTCATTTTTACCAGAAATTCCATCCTAGACCAGAGGCACCTTCCCGATGAAAATTTAATCCAAACTTTCTGCAAAAGGTCTGGTTTTGACTAATTGGTATTCTCTGACCAAAAAAGTCTAGTCTAGTTAAAAAATTCACAGGTAGCTTAGCCAATAACCTGTGTTTGAGCTGAAGCACACTTCGCCTGGATTTAGAGGCTCCAAGTGGTGGGCAGTCCACCACATCCATCAGCATATTGTTCCAGTGCTTAATGACTTTCAATGCATCTTATTTCTCATCTGAATTTGTCCAGCTTCAGCTTCCAGCCATTGGATCTCGTTATGCTTTTGGCTGCTAAATGAAAGAACCTATCAGAAACCTTCTCCCCATAAAATACTTAAAAGAGGGCCCCTAAGAGAGCTGGAGCATCCCTTAACATGGCCTATTTTGGCATGTGATCTTTTTACCTGTGGGGAGGCAAATCATCTATAGGGTGTGTTGAATAGGGCGGTAAATCTCCTGGCTCATCAGAGCAGCCCAAGAAGGCTTGGGTAGGAAAGAGTGATATTGACAAACCAGGTATAACTGATGTGCTGTGTTCAGAACTCTGGATGTTGGATAGGAATTATCAGCTGATTTACAAAGTGCCATTTGGTCCTATTTACACTATTGCTGGAGCGATGTTTGGTCCCATTTGCTGCCCTCTCCCCAGGTCTGCACAGATGGATCTAGGAAGGACTAATGATGTTGTGGAGATAAGTGGAACACAGGAGGGAGCACATGGTGTGCTGCTGCCCAATGCAGCTGGGTGGTAATTCTTGTTCCAAGGCCTCTTCAGTAACCTTCTAGGTGAGGAATTCTACCCTGAGAACATCACTGCTGCCATGATGAGAGCTTTAAGAATCAAAGAATTGACATGTTTCCAGGGCTGGTTCCATCACTCAGTGGTTAATGTGGGACAGATGAGCTGAGGCCTGGCATGCCAGAAATGTCTGCCAGAGGCCATATTGGGGAAGCACAGGGGCCCTTCTGAAAGGGGTGAAGATGGGTAGTGGGTAAATCTTGGAATGCAGCTCCTATGTCAACTGCTCCTTGGTTAGTCCTGGTCAGTTAACAGGCAGAGCAGTGATGCTTGTTTTGGGTGCAGAACACACCATGATGGGACCACTGTGACCTGCCAGTGTAGGGATGGGAAGGGAGGAGGATATGGATAGGGGCATGTGGTGGACAGCCAGGATGGGAAGGGAGGATACACTTGGGGGAAGGTGGTAGTTACCTGGGATGGCAAAGGAAGAGGATGCAGATGGGGGAAGGTGGCAGCCACCTGAGATGGGAAGGGAGGAGTATATGAATGGGGGCAGATGGGGGCCAGTCCTTGAGGGATGGTGTGAAATGAGAAGATCTTATGAAGTAGAGATGGGAAGAAAACTGCTTGACTCTGGGCTCTGCCCCCTCCCAGGACCCCTGTCCTTAACTGCCCCCCCAGACTCCACCCCCTATCTAACCCCCACTGCTCCCCGTCCCCTGACTGCCCTTGCCAGGACCTCTGCCCTATCTAACTGCCTCCTGTTCCCCATCCCCTGACCACCCCCTCCTGGGGCCTCCCACCCCTAACCATCCCCCCCAGGACCCCACCCCCTATCCAACCGCCCCCTGCTCCCTGACTGCCCCCCAGGACCTCCTGCCGCTTATCCAACCCCCTGGCCCCAGACCCCTTACCATGCTGCTCAGAGTGCTGCCCGCGCGGCGGCGTGGCTGCGGAGGAGGGGGTACAGCAGGAGAGGGTCCAGGGGCTAGCCTCTTGGGCCAGGAGCTCAGGGGCTGGGCAGGATGGTCCCGCGGGCCGGATGTGGCCCACGGGCCATAGTTTGCCCACCTCTGGCCTAGTAGATAGGTGCTACATCACAAGCCTGTTGTTATAGCTGATGCTAGCTGGCGTTCTTGTTGTCAGCCTCTGCAGAGAGACCAGGGACAGCCTAGGTCATGAGGCGTGATCTCCCCTCTCAGCCCTAGAGGTCGTCCCTCAAGGTCAGCATGGAGGCACACATGTGGCGCTGGGGAAGTTTGTCACTTTGTTGGGCAAAGAAATAAGATTCAGGTCCCTGGAGTTGTCAGTCTAGCCCCCCTCATCCACCTCCACCCCCACCTCCAGCACTAGATGGACACAATGCTTAAAACAAGGGAAGAAAAATTGACCCTGCTGAGCTGCTGAAACCAAACAAGAACAGACCAGAAGTTTCACCCCAAACTTTCCCATTCCACCTGTGATCAGAAACCCGACTGCTGAGATAGCACAAGACAATGTTTCCATGGTCTTTCCAGCCCCAACAGAGGCAGGAGGTGATGTAAACCTACTGTGACAGTGGCTTAAGATTTCCAAGAATCTCAGATAAGCAGGGGACAGTGTGGTCTAGTTGTTAAGGCAGATGACTAAGACTCAAGAGATTTGGGCTGTAGTCTTAACTCTGCCACTAATGTAGTGGCCTTTGGTGAGTCATTTCCTCTCCCTTCTTCCCCATCTGTAACATGAGGTCAGTAATATTTACCCATGCTCCTAAAGTGCTTTGAGATCTATGGATGGAGAGTGCTATATAAGTTCAGTACATTATGGTGCATGCCTGAACACCTGAAAACTATGGCGATTGTGTCCTATAAATATTGGGTGGGAAACTTTCCGCAGCTCATCCATGTCTTTTGCAGTTCACCCATCCCCACCCGGGCTCTTGCTCAGTCTGGTCCGCTGTGGCAGGAGCCTTTGGCCAGCACCTTTGGTCATTGAGGTGGGTGGGTGGAAGGAAGAAGAAGGGACCTGGCTAAGCATATGTGTCTAAGTTGAGGTTGTGCAAGCTGTAACAGGTGCTCTCCTGTGGCCAACAGGAGCTGGATAATTACTGTACGGCCATGAAGAAGATGGCAGACGATATCCTGTCTCTGCGCAGGCGTGTTGCCAGCCTGGAGGCAGAGAACAGCACTCTGCGCCGCAATCTGAGCATGCACGAGGAAGTGGGCCGCACATTGCTGAACGACGTGGACGTGGATGTCATGACCAAGGCGGAGATAGTCGACAGGATAGGTAAAGTACGCACCTCCCACCCCCACCTCTGCATGGCCCAGTAGAGAGCGAAGGAAGGAGGAGGCTGCCATGAGGAAGAGTGGGGAGTGTCTCTGACTGTGGTATTACAGGGAGTGGGAAAGTGAAAGGTTAATAGCCTTGGCTAGAGGCAGGCACAGTGTCAGTGTCCCCCAGTCCCTGTCCCTGCCCTCTCCTCTGGGACTCTCTCTCTTGGCAGATGCTCCTCAGTCCTCACCATCCAGTTTAATTTGTATCTGAATTTGTGGATCTAACAATCTGATTGGGCGCTTTTGGCCTTGGTGAATAGACCTGCCCCATAGCTGTGTCCCCTATTCCCTGGGAGTCCTGGAAGCTGCTTGTATCCCTCAGACATGCCCCCGTGCCACTGACCAGGCTGTGTGGTCTCTTGCAGTGGCCCTCAAGCGCAAACTGGCTGCTGGGACAGTGGAGATGAGCAGGATGAAGGACCGGGTGCAACAGCTGCAGAATGAGCTGATCCGGGTAACTGTGCCGATGGCTTTGGCCTGCTTGGTCATTATTCCATAGAGGGACCCGTGAGCGTACACAGCTCCTGTCCTGAGGGCCTCATGGTCTAATTCAAACAGATATGATGCCCAGGGCACAAGCACAAGGATCTGGGCTGTCCCTAGTGAGGGGAGCTCTGAAGAAGGCTGCATGCAAGAAGGGAGTTTGACAGTGGAGACAGGGCTCAGCACGTGGGACATCAGAGGTTGCTCCCCAGCCCCAGGCTGCGGAGCAAGAGGCCAGGCTAAGGGTGAAAGTCAGCTGTGCTGCACAGCCAACACCCTCTGCCTTTCTCCTGCTATCCCATGCTGGGGGTCTTCCCCTCCAGAGGAGAAAGGAGGCCACCACTCTTTAGAGCTGCACGCTAGGAGCAGCACGTTCCTGGTTACAGGTGGAAATTAACACAGACACAGAGAGGGCAGCCTGGTGCCCGGGAGGCCCTCACTGGGGGCAAGCAGCTTGGAGCTGTGGGAGCCACCTGGAGAAGCAAGTATTCCAAGATCCCTGGACAGTCTCACTAAGCTCCTGGAGACTGGGGCTGTAGTTTGAGTTCTCCGCTGATTACCCTCCTCTCCTAGCCCTGCA
Source organism: Natator depressus (assembly GCF_965152275.1). NCBI lineage: Eukaryota > Metazoa > Chordata > Testudines > Cheloniidae > Natator > Natator depressus. The sequence continues at coordinate 38,750,854 of NC_134243.1, forward strand.
GCCACCCTGATTGACCAAGGGAGGAGAGTGGAGTAACATGGAGTAACAGGTGAACTCCAGTAGCTTTGGCAGCTCAAGCCCTGCCATGGTTCCGCAGCCTGATCAGCGACTATTAGGAGCCAGAGAGAACCACAGGTCTGCCTGTGTCCATCCACCTCCGTAAAGAATCCCCTGTGCATTCTGATTCCCTCCCCGAGGGATCTGATGGTTTCCCTCCCTTCTCGCCCACCAGAAGAACGACCGGGAGAAGGATCTGGTGAAGCTGCAACGAGCCCATCAGCAGCAGCAGATGGTGCTGAGGAAGTACCAGGAGAAAATCACCAAGATGAAAGCCCTGGAAGACACTGTGCGGCAGCAGGAGAGGGTGAGCAGAGCACAGGTGCATGGGAGGGTGAGGGGAGGGCACCCAGCTGGGTGTCCCACAGTGCTTTGCCCCTCTTCCATGCTGGGGCAACATGCCCTGTGCTCATAGTGCACTCCCTACAGGGAGACCTTGCAACAAGCCACAGCAAAGCAAACCCATCAGGTCATGTTTGTTAGCATCACCCAGGCCCACAGGATCGGGGCCCCATAGTCTCACTAGCAGGGCGGGATCTTCCTGCCTCCATCTGCTCCCTCTTTGTCACCCATTTCCTGGTGGCAGGGCATAGGTGCACATTCTGTTACACAGAAGGTATTGGATGGATCGCTACAACCAACTGCACCATAATGAGCCAACATTCTGCATTAAGTGCTTGGCTTTTCAGGCTCTTGTGTTGGAACCTGGCATGGAAATAGGAGCTGCAACTGCAGGGCATCTGCTTAGCACCGTGAACTCTCTCATGCACCAGAGAATGGGATCTTGAAGTCCTGTGGGTCACCCAGCCCAGAACTTTGGGATGCAAATGCTTTCACTGAGTCCCTGGTATGGAGCGTGGTGACAGTAATTAATGCTAGCTCTGCAGATCAGCCACTCAGCTTTTCAAAGCCTACAGACTGGACAGCCTTGGGAATCCTGGGATCTGAGTAGCAGCGATCCCCCATATCCCCAGACTGCAGATTTGCTCTAGAACTGCATTCCTGCCTAGACTAACAGTCCCTTTGCCCAATCCCTGTAGGTCCTCGTCTCTTAGGGTTGTCTGCACTGCACACTAAGACCAGATCTGTGGGACCAGGCTTGTAGACTTGGTGTTTCAAGCTCACGCTTGAGCATACACACTGCATTGTAAAGCTGGCTTTACAACTGCTGGTCTCACAGCCATGCTAACACATCCATACTGCACTACACAGACCCTCTGACTTGGATCTGCAGCTTGAGCTGCATTCACACTGCAAAATGACAGGGTTTGAGCCCGAGTCATAGCAGGACTCAGGCTCTGATCCACACCCCAGCAGGGTCCTAGGACCTGAGTCCTGTGACTCCTGAGTGCTTGATGACCTGAGTCAGACTGAATTGTGTATGGACAGAAGTAAAGCTTTGGCTAAAAGCTGAGGCCAGGTCTACACTACAAACATACATTGGTATAACTATGTCACTCTGGGGTGTGAAAAATCCACACCCCTGAGTGATCCAGTTAGACCGACCTAACTCCTGGCATAGAGAGCACACTATGTCAACAGGAGAGTTTTTCCCACCCACATAACTACCGCCTCTTGGGGAAATGGATTAACTACGCTGATAGGAGACGCTCTCCCGTCAGCATAGCAGCGTCTCCTCTGTGCCGCTGCCACATTTTAAATGTAGACCTGCCCATGTGCAGTGTGGACCCAACCTTAAAGGACATGAGGTTCATTGTCTGTGGCCCATACACAGTCCCCTCCAGCTGGGGAGCAGTGCAGCAAACTGAGCATGAGGGAAGGCCAGGAACAGCATTGCAGAGCTAGGCCTTGTCCAGACTAGAGTTGTGGTGTTAGCATGTGTGACTCACATGTTTTAAAAGTCTAGTGCTGCTAAGGCCACACCGCCTTTAACATGCCAACCTCTGGGCTTCACCTCAGCCTGTTTAGCATGAGTTAAGGGCAATGTACCCTCTGCAGACTAGATGTTTAGACCCTGTTAGTGATCGTGTGCTAACAACATGCCCCAAATCTAGTCTAGCCAAGGCCCCAGCTCTCTGCAGCACCCTGCTGCTGTAAGGGTTATGTGGGCCTTCAGGGGCCATGATGGGAGCTCCGCTCTCCACTGAATTTCTGCCTTCCAAAGGTGATTGAGAAGATGGAGCGCATGCTGGAGGAGAAGGTGCCAGAGGCCGCTCGGACCTGTGAGCAACCGTTGGGTAAATGCCCCCCTCTCTTTTTGTGTGAGAGCCAGGGGCTGGGCTGGGCCCTGTTTTATCTGGGAGCCAGGTAGCTCCTGAGTAATGCAGGAGGGGAGGGAGTGGCCCAAGTTACAGCTCAACTGGCCACATGAGAGGCAGGTGGGAGAAGCTCATAGGGACCCAGCAGAGAGGCTCATCATTCAGGGCCATACCCTGCCCCCTCCCTTACTCATGTTGGGCAGCACCAACCAATGGGGCTACTTGTGGAGTAAGTTGCTACTCCATGTGATGTCTGGCCCTGTGGAAGGGAAAAGCAGAGCCCCCAGTCAAGGAAGCCTAAAGCCCCCAGGTTCTGATTCCAGTATGGTAGGCTGGCAGGGGCAAAGGGGAGGTGAAATGACCTGGCCTCTCCCTGGAAGGGGGTGGGTAGTGAAAGTGCTGGAGGGTATGGAGCCGAGCAGAGGTCTGAGTGGCTTCTCTGCTCCTCTCCCCCAGCTGATAGCTTCTCCAAGGAGTTCTACTCCACCCTGCTAGCCGAGAACATGAGACTGCGGGAGGAGCTGGGCAGAGCCCGCTACCGCTCTTCCCCCATCATCCTGCAGCAGCAAGCCTTGCCGGTGAGATGGGTCGCCTTGGGGCCATGCCATGGGGAGGGTCCCCTGTTAGCCAGTGGGAGTGATTCACTTCATGTGCAGGATATTGTGGCTGGCCGTTCAGTTGCTTTATCAGTGTGACGGGTTCCTCCCGGGGTGCCATCTGGAACTGGGGTACCACTGAATCCCCTGACCCACCAGCCTGGGCTCCCTCTCACACTGTACTGCTGTGAGAAGCTGCAAAGCCCTCCAACCTGCACTTTCACCAGCATTCATACACCAGTGTTCCATCTAATTTTTCCCACACATGTGCGGAATGAATTTTGTTATATGCGCCAATACGAAGGCTCTGGCTGGGGGTGCGGGCTCTGGGGTGGGTCCAGGGATGAGAAGTTTGGGGTGCAGGCTGCCCTGGGGCTACAGCAGGGAGAGAGGACTCCCCCCAGCTCTCTCTCCCTGCAGCAGCACTTAGGCTGCGGGGAAGGTTCACCTCTCCACACCGTGGCAGCTCCAGGGCTGGACCTGCCTCTCTCCCGGCCATGGCAGGTCTGGGCTGGGGCTGGGTTGGGGGCAGGGAAGGGGGGGCCTCTTCCCCAGCTTTGGCAGATCTGGGGCTGGGCTGTGTTGAGGTTGGGGGAGGGGCGCCACGGCAGCCCTGAACGCTTGTGTGGCACTTAGTAGGCTGCTGCGCAGCCGCACAGCTCAGAGGAAACTTAGGTAGGGACACACCCAGCTGCAGTTACACGCAGGCTCTCTAACCTCCGGCTTCCCAGCCTGGGACCCCAGAGCAGTACCAGCCTGCCCTGGTCAAATCTGGCCAGTATATGGGTTTAATACCCAGTCCACCTCTCCCTCAATGTGAAGAGAACAATGCACACTTGTAGTAACCAAGCAAAGATTTTCCCCAAGCACTCCAGTCAAAGCTCACTGCTTTGGATTTTAACATAAAACAAGTTTATTAACTACAAAAATAGATTTTAAGTGATTATAAGGGATAGCAAACAGATCAAAGCAGATTACCTAGCAAAAAAACAAAAAATGCAAACTAAACTTAATATACTAAATAGATTGGCTATGAATAACAGATTCTCACCCTAATTGATGGTACAGGCAGGCTACAGATTCTTAAGGCACAAGCTGCATTAGCTTTACAACGTGGGTTTCTCAGGACTTCATACACTGGCTAGAAATCCCTTTAGCCTGGGTCCAGCACTTTCCTCCAGTTCAGTCTTTGTTCCTTAGCTGTTTCCAGGAGTCTTCTTGTGTGGGAAGTGATGAACCCTACCCTGATGATGTCACTCCCTGCCTTATAGAGCTTTTGCATATGGCGGGAACCCTTTGTTCCAAAGCTTGGTTCCCAGACCAATCTGTGGAAAAATACTGACATCCCAAGATGGAATCCAGCATCATGTGGCCTGGTCACATGTCCTTGTAGAGTCATAGCAGCCATCACTCACAGGTTGTCTGTGGAGTTCTCAGGAAGGCTCACCAGGTGGGAGATAAGCTTCTCCTAAATCCTATTGTTCTCCCTAATGGCTCTTTGCCCTGACTAGGCCCTTCCCAACCAGCTATCTAGACTGAAAGTATCTTGTGTAGTGGGCGTTACCCAGGTGTAACTACATTTGAAATACAGATACATAGATAATATTCATAACTTTAGATACAAAAATGATACATGCATGCATACAAATAGGATAATCATATTCAGCAAATCAAAACTTTTCCAATGACATCTCACATGACTTATCTTGTACAAACTGCATCATAATTATGTCATAATCCTCTCATATCACTCTGAAGAATATGGGGTGCAGTGTCATAATCAGGTTGTAAACGCTTTGGGACAGGGACTGTTTCTGCTGACAAGTTTGTACAGCACCTGGCACAATGAGGCCTTGACCTCTGATTGGAGCCTCTAGCCACTACTGCAATGCAATATTATATTGTATTTAAAGAGCTGCCTTCATCACAGCCTCCACAGATCCAAGGTCTGTTCAGTACCTCTCTCACTGGCTTTTTGCCCCCCAACCCCAACCTCCTCCCCCACCCCCCCACCCCCCGCATCAGCACTCCCATTATCTGAATTCCATGGAATGGTGGGGGGAAAGGGGTCACTGGCAGCCTGTGTCATGATGGGAAGGGGATGGAGGGCCAGAGTCTCTACATCTCACTTGCTGGCTGTATTACCTGTTTGCAGGACATGTTCTCCACCAACTCAGAGAAACTGTCTTTGCTGGCCAAGGTGGAGAAGGCACAAGGTCGCATTCGTGTCCTGGAAAGCCAGGTAATTGTCATGCCCTTTCTCATGGTCATCCCCTTAGTACACACATCCCATCCCCAATCTCCACCCATTGCATGGTCCTGTGGCATGAATGAGAATGAACTCTGACAACCTGACTCACCCCTTGGTGTGCCCCCTGGATCTGGTGTTTCCTTCGAGGTATCTATATACATGATCACAGGTGGATTAGGGGCTAGATGCAGACAAAGCATTGTCTCATCTCTGCTCCTTTCCCAGAGGAGGGTAGGACTTGTTATGGTTTATTGGCTGGTGAAGAGCTGACTCTTGCAATTGGCCTGGAAGGTGATCAGTTGCTGGTCAGTTGTAACTCTTGTGGATGGGAGTTCCACAGTCAAGCACTGGCTGCTGAAAAGATCAATCTCAAACTAGTCTTCTCCTTGAGTCTCATCATCTCTCGAGAGAACAACGTGGAAGGAGAGGCATCAATTTCTGACGTAGCCTAGGCCCAGCCCATGGAGAGCGCAGAAGAGCAGCATCAAGGCCTTAAAGCAGATGTGTCCAAAAGCTCCTTTGCCCACCAGCCTCCCTGGCACTGAGCATTTTCACAGGCTTTCCCACAAATAAGCCCCTGAAGGAGGCTGCAGCATGAGTCTAACAGGTCCCCAAATCAGCACTAGTGAGGGGAAATGGACCTCAAAGGAACACCTTGGGTGTGGCCTCAAAGACCCAGTTGCCCAGGTGCCATGTTTCATATTCTCCAAGCTTCCCCTAATTCCAGCAGCGCTTTGCTGTGTATGGCTGGGTATAGGTTATGGGAGGCAGCCAGCTGGGGAATGTGTGCCTTGGATGGGGAACCCACAGGTGAGCAGTCTGAGCTGCACAAGTCAGTTTCCCATGTGTCCGTGAGCAGAGTGGTGGTGCCATGCACCACCACTGCCGTCAAGAGCAAACCCAGGGTGAGAGGGCAAGCAGGGCAGCACTACCATAGTGCTCTGAGTATCTGTTCTCTCCCTCGCAGCTGGAGGAGTCTGCAAGGAAATGGGGGCAGGAGAAGCAGGATCTCAGCACCCGGCTCCTGGAGCAAGAGCATGGCTTTGGGCGCTCATCCAGCACCATCCTGCATGATTTCTCACTGGTCAGTAACATGCCTGCTATGCCTGCCAAGCCACAAGCTGGGCTCACCCAGCTACAGTCTGACTCCTCTCATACTCAGCTGTTCACCCTCCTGCCATGGCCACTGTCCATCTGGCTGGTGTAAGAGCTGCATTACTGGTCTCTAAAATTGTCCATCTAGTTTTTCTTAGCCAAAGATTGATGGCCAGGATAGGGGACTGTGTAAGGGCTCAGCACTCTTTCTAGGGCACAGAAGCTGCTCAAGGGACCTCCCCTCCCCACAAGAATATCCAGGCTGAAAGTCTCTGTGGTTTGTGCTAGTATAATGTCGACAGACCCCGGTCGTCGGCAGGCGGGATTGAACCAGGAACCTCTGGAGCCTCTTCCACATGAGCTAAAAGCCAGCTGGCTCTTAGTGAAGGCTGTAAAGCAGACTCATTTTATCTGTCTCTATAAGTGGTCTTGGTGCCACTAGATGGAACAGAACACCACACGCAGGAGGTGTGTGGGTTACACTAGCTCAGTATCACACCCCCTCCACACACTCTCAGGAGGAGAGGGGAGGAAGAGGAGAACCAGGCAGAGCAAGCAGAGGTGAAAGAAGAGCAGGAAAGAGAGTGGATCCTCATAGCCAGCCAGTCCTCTGCTGTGGGAAGGACTGTTGGGTTGACTCCACCCATCTGCACCACAGAGGCAGATCATTGGTCTAAATTTTGGTGCCTGAACAGCTGCTCACAATGAATTTCTGAGTCACCCGTGTCCCTGCAGTGTGCAGGGTTGGGACGGGGCTACCCTCTGTTCCCTGACCCACCCATGTGCTCTCTGGACTGCAGCAGTCTCTTAGCCCCCTCCTCCGCCCCTACACACACACACACACACACACACACCCTTAGGCTCCATCACAACTGGTTGGCCAGGGCCCTCTTTACCTCTTTACCTTTGACTTCTCCCCATATCACAGGGGGGCTGTTGTCAGACTTGTGACTTCTCAATCTTGTAGGGTCGCTGCATTTGTTGATTGGGGTAAGACTGAGTAGAACCTGCCCCTGCCCATTCAGCTGGGTGGACAGTCATCCACCATGGCCTGCTCTAGACCACAGGCATGGGGTTTTCAGCATGGCAGGTGGGCAAGCATATTACTGAACGGCATACAGGGTCCAGCGCAGAATCTCCTTGTTAAAGCTTTGGGAGGAGAGAGTGGTAGAGCACCAGTCACAGAACCTGGTAGCGTCAGGGCTAGCTCACAGAGCACACCCTGGGAACACGAGATTGGGGCACTGGACACAAAGGACTCTGCCAGCACAGAGGAATGTAAGGGCTGAAAGGAAGTGGGAGACAGATGAATTAAGATTCCAGGAATATCCCCTGATGTTCATTCTCTTCTCCCACACAGAAGACTTCACCAGACCCCACAACACATATCAAGAGGCACCAAATGCTCGATCCTTTGCCCTAACACCTTCTGCAAGATGGACTTATTGGCAGTGCTGGGGAAAGACTGTGAATGTTCTGTCTGGTCTCCCCTCCTTATCCCACCCCCCACCAAAAACAGACCTCTCCTAGGGGTCTACTGGAGATCTTTATTAAATGCTTGATGCTCAACCCCCAAGTGCTGTTACTGCAGACTGGATGGCCATGGAAAATACCTGTGCCAGTCAGCGCTCAGGGATATGCTTGGCCAAGTGATAGGATCCGATCTGTGAAGCCCAGATCAAAGCTTGGAGACGCGCCAGCTATGGGAGCTATCACAGGGCACTGGGGTTTGGGGACTTTGAATCTGGTCCAGAACACCAGCACATAAGTCCCTGCCCCAACAGGTAACCCCCCCCACCCAACCCTATCTCCTCCCCATCTTAAATGACATCTGTACGTTTCTCTCCCTAAGGCGGTTTAGCTTGGCTTTCAGCATGTTTTCAGCAGCTGATTTTTGCTGGTCCCTTGTATGATCACTTCTGCAGTGTTCTAAGCACAGTTAGATGGCAGCTGGCGTTGAGCTTATTGTATCTTCCCTTCCCCGCCTTCTCCCTCCTTGGCTGTGATGATGGAATGCTGCCCGCTGTATAGCACATCAGCTATGCCTGAATGATCAATCTGGATCAGTTTCAGCCTCCAAGCGTGTGAAGTTCATGGAGGTTGACATTCCCTTTACCTGTGGTCCACTTCTTTTATGCTTTGCTGGCCTATGCAGCCTATGCCCCCTAGGGAGTCCTAAGTAGAGAAGCAAAACATCACGGGCCAAATTCATCCCTGGGGTAGCCCTGTTGACTTCAGCAGAGTTTCACCAGGGATGATTCTGACCCCTGGAATGGCCCACCAGGCTAGACTTAGCCCTGCAAGGTGAGGTGCTTGGCTAGTATGAGTGATGGGAGCAGCAGCAGCACATGGCCATGAGGGCCCTTTGCCCTGACTGCCATTCCTCGTGTCTGCAAGAACTCGTCTGAAGCTACTGGGCTCCGGATCCTTGCAGCCAGGGTCACTCGTGCAGTGGCAGACGCTGCTCGTTCTTGTCACTAGTGCCGTTCCGCTGGCAGCAGGTGTTAACCCCCAGTCAGTGTGTGCTATGCCTCCCGATCTGCAAAGGGAATGGGGCTGGGCCAGCTCTTAGCTTGCACTGTAGAGACTCGGGCTGTTGGCTGTTAGGTCCCTGGTTCAGTCCCCAGTATTGGCCAAGAGGGCAGCCCCCATACCTAACCCCCCTTTGGGTGTGGCAGGTTTAGTAGACAGGTGACAGCCGGGGCTGCACCCATACCAGCTCTGAGCACCGCACGCAGGTTAGCAGGTGCTGCCTGCGCCGTGCTCACCACTGGGGCTGACTTGCTAAGTGTACCTGATACGGAAAAGGCCCCACAGGTGTTGCCCCCAGTACAAGGGGTGTTGATTTGCAGAGCCCATGGAATGGCAGCATTTCAAAGGGAAGTGGCCATGTCCCATGGCAGCAAAGGGGTGCCATCTGCCTTGTTGCTTTAAGGGGTGGCAACTTCAAATGAGAACACGGCCCTCCAAGGACATCTGGTCTCGTTTGCCCCTTCTTCAGTAGCCCTTCCCTTTGCCACCCCTGTGATGCGATCCCAGCCTGTTGGGGGTGGAGCATCTCAGCTGTAGCCTGGAGGGAGGAAAGGAGGTGGAGGATTTTAAAACTGAACAAATGAACAGGGCCAGGTGCAGGGGGCAGAGCAGGAGCATATAGCCAAGGCAGAACATGGCACGGGGGTTGGCCACATCACCAGCCAGGAAGGCAGCTTTGGAACACGTATCCTGAAACCTTCAGATCTGACTGGTCAAGGCCTGCTGCCTGGAGATGTGAGGAGGAGCAGGACGCTGGCGTGGCCAGGTGCCTGTTTTGCATGTCAAATCAGGGCACTGAATTTGGCACATCTGAATTGGGCATGCCAGTGGGTACTTCCTATGGGGAGTGGGAGCCCTCAACATTCCAGCAACTCAACCACACATCCCTGGTCCTTCTCTAACTATTCTCCAACTGCACAGATATCCCGTGGATCTCTCCAGAGTGCAATTCCAGTGCCTTTCAGTAACCGCACCTTCCCCATCCTCCTCCTGTAATACACTGGACGGGAACAGAAATGGACTTTCTGGTTCCCATCTTTTCTTATAACATTTATTGTTTGCCCTTGAGTAGTTCTTGGAACATCATCACCCAGCTGAACGTCACCAGATATTGTTGTGTTCACATGCTAATTTCTTAAATATCTTCCTTGAGTCCACTACAGAGTTGTCACTGGAAAAAAAATCACCAGCAATGACAATGTGATCCCAAAAAATGGAAAGCAGAAAGCAGCGGTTGACAATTTTTAACACAATGGTACCAATCTAGCGGTATTTTCACTGACAGGTCCAGTGGTTCTTTCACACCTTGGTACAAACCTGTACTACAATGTATTGTCACTAACGGGTCTTTGCAGCAGGCATTATAGCGATCATGGCTTCCATAAAGCTAACCACAGTGATAGCTCAGTGGTGAGCCTTGGTGGGAGCACCTGCCCTTGAAGACATATACAACCTCTCAACCCCCTAGGAGTGCAAATACAAGGTGAGAGTCACTTGCAATGCTGGTGCAAGCAGGTACAATTCCATTGAAGTTAGGGGGAACTCCAGAAGTGTAACTGAGATCAAAATATGGCTCCTATTCCCATCTCCAAAATGCAGTGACCTCTGAAGTAGATGTCAGCTGCTCCTTAACAACACACAGCAATACTACACACAGTAGCTTCAGGCTTAAGTTTAGGCCTGGCAGTGAGGCACACCACCTTCCAATTAAAACTGCAAGAGGAAATGTAAGGTAGCAGACTCTAACGGCCATGCCATTCTCTTACTGCTGGCCTCATGTTACAGTTGGGTGGATTGCTGTGAGAGTGATGGGAAAATCAGCAATTTTGTGGTAAGGTATCATTTTTGTGGGTGTCATTTCTCACAGAGTTGGCATGTCTTGCTGTGACGCAGCAGGGAGCCGGGAGTGTTGACCTGGGAACGTGGCAGGGGAGTTTCACTGGGGATGGGAGAGCTGAGAGCCTGTAACCTGAGCCAGGAGGGGGAGGTAACACCTCTGCCCAGGAAACTGGACAAAGGCTAGAGGAGAGAGCCTGCTGGGTGGGTTTTGGTTTCAGTTTGGTGCTGGGTGATGGAACGCAGGGAACCCCAGGGCTGGGGTCTAAGCTCCCTGCCCCCCAGAAGGACTTGACTGAGGGGTCCTGGTTGTACCCACAAGCTCTGTTTTAGACTGTGTTCCTATTGTCCAATAAACGTTCCATTTTACTGGCTGGCTGAGAGTCACAGTGAATCCCAGGAAGAGGGGTGCAGGCCTCGGAATCCCGCACACTCCGTGACACTTGCATTTCGGACTTAGAAATCCCAAAGAAAGACAAAGCAAAGCTCATCCAAAATTACCACATTGCTCATCCAGAATTACCACATTTTGCCTGGTCTCTGCTTGACTCAGGGTCTGGGCACTGTTCCCTCTAAGCTGTGTGCGTGTGCGCGTGCACACAGATCCTAAACCCTGCGCATATGACGAAACACCGTGCGCACAAAAATTTGCAGAGAACACAAAAATTTGCACAGAAGAAATGTTTTGTGCACACGGCCTATCAAAAATTAGAGGGAACATTGGGTCTGGGTGGTGTCCATCAGAAACCAGAAAACAGCCTGCATTTGCATGTCACTAACCCAGAAGTGGGCAAACTATGGCCCGCGGGCCTCATCTGCTAGTCCCCAGCCCCTCCCCTGCTGTCCCTCCTCCCCCGCAGCCACGCCACTGCGCGGGCAGCACTCTGGGTGGCGGGGATGCGCACTCATGCAGGGCAGCGCGGCAGCATGTCTGGCTCCAGCGCGGCTCTGAGACATGCTGCTCTGAGCTGCATGATAAGGGGGCCGAGGCCAGGGGGTTGGATAAGGGGCAGGAGGTCCTGGGGGGCAGTCAGGGAGCAGGGGGCAGTTGGATGGGGGTGAGGTCCCGGGAGGGGGTGGTCAGGGGATGGGGAACAGGGGGCGGTTGGATAGGGCAGAGGTTCTGGGGCGGGGGGGGCAGTCAGGGGATGGGGAGCGGGGGGGGGGGTCAGATAGGGGGTGAAGTCCTGGGGGGCGGTTAGGGGCAGGGGTCCTGGGAGGGGGGCGGTCAGGGGACAAGGAATGGGGGGGTTGAGTGGGGAGGGTTCTGAGGGGGGCGGGAAGTGGGAGGGGCCGGATAGGGAGAAGGGGCTAGGCTGTTTGGGGAGGCACAGCCTTCCTGACCTAGCCCTCCATACAGTTTCGCACCCCGATGTGGCTCTCGAGCCAAAAAGTTTGCCCACTCCTGCACTAACCTGAGACTGTGCAAATCCCGGTGAGCATGCTCTCAATTCTAATCCCACCTCTGTGTGTGACTGTGGGAAAGTGATGCCTCTCTGTGCCTCGGTTCCCAATCTGTAGAATGGGGCTAATGTGGAGGGAATGTGAGGCTAAATTCATGCATGGTTGTAAAGTGCTTTGAACTTTCCAAGGTACACCAACACTGGATCTGGAGGTGTAATTTTCACATTGGATAGTCATATCATGCTTATTCTGATCAAGCTGGCATGCAGAAAATAGCAGCACAATAGCTGCCCCAAGTACAAGCCCATCTGAAATCCTAGGTATGTATACCGGGGACTAGCTGAAGCCATTGCCCAGGAAGCCATGGTTACACTGCTGTTGTTAGCATGCTAACTGGATCAGAACTAGCCTGGTGTGACGAAGTTTGGGATTTTTGTAGTGTTTTACATGAATTATGTGTGCGTGCCTCAGTTTCCTTTTTTGCTGCATGTGAGAGACAGGCATGCTGAAGCCTCAGAGAGGTTTATCCCCTGAGAGAGAGTGGACCCCCGAGAAGGGCTGTTGCAATGAAGGGGGTTCCTCCCAGGGACCATATGGAGCCCGGAGAGAGCATAAATCCTGTGAGTCCATGACAAGTTGGTAGCAGAGGATGGTTGGTGGCTGCACCCTGTAGATGGTTTCCTGCCAGCAATAAAACAAGGGAATTGAAGGAACCATCAAGGAAAGGGCCTAGAACCGGCTTCCTAAAAGGGACCTTGCACGTCTGTGCAGGGAGAGAGGGCTGAGCGTTGGGAGGCTCACCCAGGAACTACAGATTGCCTGGCTGGTAGAGAATGACCAGTCTGAGGAGCAAGTTCCAGATCCTAGCAGGGCTTCCGGGATGCCCGGAGAGCCTGGGAGTAGCAGCAGGGCAGTTGGGGTAGTGGCAGGGGGGCCACTGTACCCCCTTCCCCAGCCAGGACAAGGGCTTCCCAACCTGGGTTCCCCCCAGTGGATATGAAGAGATGAAAACTGTGAAGCTGAGAGCGAAGGAGCTGGAACTGGAGGAACGGAGACTGACTGACTGCTTGGAGCAGTGAAAACATGAACTGGAGTTGGAGGAGAGGCAGGCCAAGAGCACCTCCTGTGGGGTAAGTAGGGAAAGACCCCAAGATGCCAATATGGCAGGAAGCCTAGAGTCCAAAGTGTGCCCCAGTACAATGCGGGAGGTATATTGATGCCGACCTCACTGCCTGTGAGAAGACTTGTGATTTGAACCAGGTTGACCCTGCGAACAGACTGTCTCACCTCCATGCTTGGTCCCAAGGCCATACCAGTGTCCAGCCAAATGGATGGTGCAGAGGCTGGGGACTGTGAAGGTTCCAACAGGCTTTGCCGCTTATGTTTGAATGATTCCGAGGCAGACAGGAAAATATTCCGGGGTGCACAAGAAACCCTGGGCATCACATATGAGGAGGTCACCACCCTGCTGGGGGAATATCTCTCTGAAAGGGGGAAAAGAGTGCTGGTCCACTCTCGCAGAGGATGTGTATAATCTGGTTGGATAGGGGCAGCTCTCAGAAGCCCAAAGCCCTGCAAGGTGCAGGTACGCTGGCAGACTTGAGGTTATGGAGAGCCGATGGGGTGGGAGAGAGAGACCCCCTGTTGGGGACTCAGAAGGGGAGTCACCCAGAGACCTCTCAGAGGTGAGACTCCAGGAAGCCCAAGGTGGGGGTTCCCACGAATGCCGGAACAGGCAGATCCCCTCCTTGGGACCTGTAGGACCTCAGATGTCATTACTTCAAGCAAAAGGATGCAAGGTGGTGTCATGCCCAAAGACACAGGAAATTTTCACCCAAGAGAACCCTCGAAGGGTTAACGGGCAAAAGGAAGACAGCCTGTAATGCAGGCTGAGAGAGTGAGCTGGGAAGCAGTCACCCAGCCAGCTCTTGGGGCAGAGCTGGCCAGGCCAAGGGAGTGGGGAAGGCACAGGGGCTTCTACTCCAAGTCCAGCAGATATGTCTGCTTGTGATTCCTGGGCTCAGGCCCCTCTGATCCCCAGGGGGAATGACAGGTAGGCGTCAGTGGGAAGACATTCACGGGGTGAAGAGGTTCTGGGACCAAGACTCTTCTGGGTGTGGTGCAACCTCACAAGCTGCTGAGGGGCCGTGTAACTTGGGGGAAGGCTCCCAGATGGCAGCCATACACCTTCTTGGGTCCTTCGGCAGATCAGTGGGAAGTGACTGTGTCTCTTTAAGACAGGATCCAAACCCTGCACCAGTAAAGGTGAACATAAGAGCTGAACCCAGAGATTGGAAGGTGGAGAGGGCAGAAGTCAGTGAGCATGTGAATGGCCCAAAAATGGCCCAGCCAGCACAGAGGGGGGTATTTTCCCCCCTGGCTAGTAGCATGTGGGAAGAACTGCAAAGCTCTGGTTATCTGCCTGTCCGTAGTCAGCCCCTGGAGCTGACTGGGCCAACAGCCCTGCACAGGGGAGAGGAGACTCACACTGGCTTTGATGCAGCAACGAAAGCAGCAGGCTCGTTCCGTACCCTCACTGGGACACAGGTGCTGGGGGTGGTCGGACCCTCAGTTAAAGTCCTGTAGCGAGGATACATCTGAATGGGGGCCCAAAAGAGGTTGGGGTGCATGATCAGCTACCTGCAGAGATACTGATGGGGGATGGACTGAAAAACTGGCCAGACAGCACCCTGGTCCTTGCCTGTGGCTGAGGTCAGGGAGGGCCACTTGGCCTGGCACCAGAAATCCGCCCAGCAGGGGTGTGTGGAACCTCCAATGGCGGGGAGTGAGTTGCCAGGGACAAGGCTTAACAGGATTGAGACCAAGGCCTTGTACCAAGGTGGTAAAAACTAAGGCACAGCAATGAGGGCTGGTCCCTGAACCCAGCAGCTGAATTCTAGAACTAACCGCAGCAGAATCCCTCCTTGAAAAAGTGCGGGCCTTGTGGGCCATGGTGTTGCAAGATCCTAGGGAAGGCTCCAGGTGAGAAAAGTGGCCCAGTACTAAAAAAGGGCTCCCTGAGGGAAAAGTAAATGTGGGTGATGAGAGCGTGTCTGGTGGTCTCCCAGAAATACCACCGGTGGGATGTCCCTTCTTCTAAACATCAGGGGATGCAGCGCACCCGGCGAGAACTGGTACAGAACATTTACTGCCCCGGAAATTCACAGGGGTCCACCCTTTTGAGTTGGTGTAGGGAAGGAGAAGGAGGGGACCCCTGGACTTGATGAGAAATAAATGGGGAAACAGTGGTGGATTCTGAACTATCGTTCTGGGGAAAGCTCACTGAGCTCACGGGTTTGGTCAGGAAGAACCTAGCCGGGGCCCAGGAGCTGCAAAAGGGCTGGTACAACAATGTGCCTGATCGGGGACCGGAAGTGGCGGGGGTCTCAGCTCAGTACACATGGTGCCTGGGAAGAGCCCTGTGAAACCAACAACCAGCTGAGTCATGTACTGGAGCGGCCCAATTGGGCAATTGTACCATGTAGACATGAAGAAGCTGTACTTTGACAGGGAGACTGTTGGTGCAGCCGTGTAGGTGGGAGGCTGGGGAAAGTGAATCTCTCTCTCCCAAGCCAGGAGCCGACCTCCTGCTGGAATAACTTCCCCTCTCTGACCAGCTAACCCCTGCCCACCTGCAGAGATCAGGGGAGCTCACTAATTTAGCTGTCCATGGGGGGATGGGAGGTGTTCCCCATTCACAATCTCTGGGAAAACAGTGACATGCTGGCATTAGCGGTGATCCAGTCATCCTCCAGCCCCTGGGACTCATCCGTGGTGCTGGTCCCCAAGTAAGATGGGTCGATCAGAGCCAGTGTGCACTATTGGAAGCTCAATGCTGTCACCATGTTCAATGCCTGCCCCATGCCTAGAATTAAAAAAATCCTAGACAAGGTGTGTGTGGCACGGGCTTTTCCTCACTACTGCAAATCTCACCAGTGGCGACTGGCAGGTGCCTTTGGACCCAGTTGCCAGGTTGAAATCTGCTCCCATCAGCCTTATAGGGCTCTGAGTTCCTTGTCCTACCTTTCAGCCTCAAGGGGGTGCCTGCCACTTCCCAGTGCCTGGGGGATCAGTTGCACAGCGGGGAGGAAGACTGTGCCTGGTGTACTTTCATGATATCTATGTCTTCAGCCCAACCTGGGAGAAACAAGTGTCCCAGTGAAGAGGGGCCTGGGATGCCTCCAGGATGTAGGCTGGATGGTAGAGGCCGGAAAGGGTAAGATGAGGATGGCAGATGTGTCGCACCTGGGCCACAAGGTGGGAAGCAGCTGCCCAAAGCCAGAGGCAGCCAAGGTGAAGATAACCAGAGATTGGCCTATTCCTCAATTCAAGAAACAGGCCTGGGTCGCTAATGGGATGGCAGGGTACTGCTGAAGGTTTGTACCCCACTTTAGCTCCCATTACGAAGCTTGGTAATTTGGGCAAGCCAGACAAGGGTGGTCTGGACCTAACAGTGCTGGGGCACTGTGTGCGCTGAAGGAGGCTCGAATCCAGGGGCTGGTGCTGATAAACCCAGATCTGGACAAATCCTTCAGGGTGTTCTCTGGCAGGCCTCAGACAGAAGGCTGGGTGCAGTGCTGATACAGGCCACTACGAAGGGGGAGAAAGACCCCATTGTGGACCTGAGCAAGAAGCTGCTCCTCCGAGAGCAGAACTAGGCATCCCTAGAGGAGAAATGCCTGGCCCTGGGATGGGCTCTTAAAAAGCTGCAGCTCTATCTATTTGGGTGGTGCTTTATGGTGTACACTGACCACCCACCCTGCCATGGTCAACGGATAAAGGGCTAATGCCAAACTCCTAAGGTGGACTCTGATCCACCAGGATGATCATATGGGGTGGAGCATGAATGTTATAGCTGATGCTTTGTCCTGGAGAGGGGGGCCTGAACTTCCACAGCTCACTGGCTGGAGTGACCCAGCTCACTTCAGACTCGAAGTGCAGGAGAGATGTGACAAAGTTGGGGATTTTGGTAGTGTTTTACACGAATAGTGTGTGTGTGTGTGTGTGTGTCTCAGTTTCCCTGTGTGCTGTGTGTTTAGCACATTGATGAGAGAGGGTTTGTTGTTGCAGAGGACCAGGTGTGACCCCGCCTAGCAGCTGGGAACGCTGGACAATGGCCTGGAGATGGGGTTCCCTAACAAGTGGTGACTAAGAGTCCCACCCCAGCTTGGCAGTCAGCCGGTTCTGGCCTGTGGGAGGACAAAGGGCTGAAAGGAGAGGATCCCGGCGACCTGACCAACCAGTTCCAGCCAGAGGGAAACGATGGATGAGAGAGGGCCCCTCTTACCTTTTTACCTGGGATGTAAGACAAAGCACAAGGGAGGAGCTATTGGGGTTGTTGATAGGTGTTATAGAATGCCTCCGTTGGAAAGAGGGGGCTTCTCTACTGGAGAGACAGTAGGCAGAGCCCACTTGGATGCGGGACAGACCTAGATGTACTGTGCCTCAGCACAGGATACTGGGCCTGAGGACACGGAGAGTCCCGTGCTGGGTTCATATGCTCAATAAACCTTTCTGTTTTATGCTGCCCGAGAGTCACTGCAGTATAGCGATCTGGACTGCATTATTCCCTCTGGAGGGGTGTACTTCTGGGGGGGTCCAGACAGAGTGGACTACCTGAGGGACAGGCGTGCTGAATTCCAGAAAGGTGGCGTTCCAGGAGGCGGAGCTGTCTATGGCTTAACCCCCCGTGAAAGAGTAGACCACGCTAGAACAGATGTCACAGTGAAGGGGGTTCCTCCGGGAGAATGTACAGAGCCAGGAGAGAGCACGAGTACTGTGAGCCCATGAAAACGTCAAAGTCAGTTGTTTTTTTCAAGGGGAACCTTCCTGGCAAACCCACACATCTCAGACCTTTGTACTATGCAAAAACAGAAAAATATTCTTGAATGCAAATTGTTTTTTACCCAAGCCAAACAGAACTCATTGTCATATTTCCAATCTCCAAACAGGATCCAGATCAGGAGCCAGGCCCCCAGAAAGCATGAGATTGGCTTAAACATAATGAGATTTATACATTTTCATTTTCCTTCCCTCTCGTGTCTGAGATTTCACAGTGCACCTTTTTTTCCTCAATTTCAAGCTTTTCTCAGCTATTTAAAAAACAACCCAAAAGCTGAGTTTCTCCTGGAGATGCGACTTTAAGAAAAACACCAAATGTCACAGGACTTGCAGTGAAATCACCAGAGTTGGCTGCTTTGAAACAGCCAGTTCTCCCCTAGATGCAGAGCAGATTTTGATTGAGCTCAATTTTTAATTGCAGAGTATCCCTTAAAAAGTACTACTTCACAGTGGGTAGAGCACTGGACTAAAAGTCAGGAAACTAGGATCTATTCATAGCTCTGCGACTGGCCTGCTGCTTCACATTACCTCGCTGTGCCTCAGTTTTCTGATCTCCTTTGTAAAGTGCTTTGAGATCTAATTATTAAAAGAGGTAGGTGGTGGTGTTATTTGTACTGTAATTATATAGCGCTTTAAATTCAACAGCAGTTAGGAACGTGTCTTTGAGGATCTGGGTTATGGTCCTTGTGCTGTGCCCCCTCCTCTTTCCTCCAAACATATGAGCCAACCCTCTTCCAGGAAATCCTACCAAAGCAACCTCACCAGCACTGTTGGATCATCAAAGTTTAGGGTTAGCTAGCTGATCTGAAGGAGATTTCTATCACATGCAAAGAAATACATTTCTGAGCCTTCTCATTAGGAATAGAAGTGGGAGTAGCCAGCCATGTCCACCCCCCTACCTTGCTCCTCCGTTACTCCTGCATTCCTATGGGCGTGGCTTTCACTAACCTTCCATTGCCATTACTATAATTAGAGTGATATGGAGGCAAGGACAGCAGCAATGATTCAACTGGCTAGTCCTTGACAGAGACTGTGTTAATATAAGAGCAAGCCTATTTGAGTGTGTGCCAGTCTAAAGGAATTTCACTAACAAGGTGATTTGTCTGTTTTGTTCTCCCTTCCCTGAGGGCCATGTTAGCCAGGGGTGGGTTGCGTTTGCCAGCTTTAGCCAATCCCAGCAGCCTGTGGATCCTCTCCCCTACCGAGGACGGCCAGGCTCCTGCCTACCGCCGGGCTTACACAGCTGTTGGCGAGGTTTACCCTCCTTCCCTCCAACAGAAGGTGGTCCGACCCTTCAGCGAGCTTCCAGGCAACTGGAGAACAGGCTGGCTTAACCTCTTTCACTTCTGGCAGGAGGGTGGTTTCCACAACGTCCACAACATCATGATCCACAAGTTCCAGAAGTTTGGACCCATTTACAGGTAAGAAGCTGCGAGGCTCTGCAAATTCCTGCTAAGGGTAGCTCAGTGGCATAAAAGAAAATGTGGGGATCACGGTGTATATAGGTATGGTTTTGAGGTACCATGGTCTAGTGGGTAGGGCAATAGAGCAGGAGACTGGAAACTTGGGTTCTCAGTCACTTGTGGGACAATCTTATCTATCTGCCCCTCCATTTAGATCTGCTTTTACATCTGTCCCCCAGGTATCCAACTCTAATAGTGTAAACTGAGGAACATTGTGTTAAGCTAGTGGATTAGGACTGGGCGTGAGGTGACCTGGTCTGGTACTGAGTTGCTGCATGACAGTGGGCAAGTCACTGGCCTCTTTGTGCCTCAATTTGTCCACCTACCCTTTGTCTATTGATATGGTAAGGTCTTTCCACCAGCCCCTCCTCACCCCCCAGCACAGAGGGACCCTGATACAGTGACTGGAATACTAATAGTCTAGCAGGTTCAGGTCTGAAAGACCATGCAAGTATCTGATGTGCACCAGTCTGAGGTGGCTTAACTAGAAGTCCACCCTTTCTCTCCATGTGGGTTTGTACATCTAGGAGCTCAGACGATGTGGGGATGGGCAGAAATACAAAACTCCCATGTGTGAACATGTAACATCACACAGTGAAATTTCACTCTGTTCATTGCAGCACATGCCCAACTCAGCCACCAGTTAATATAACAGGGCAAGAGGCAAATCTGCCAATCAAAACATTTGTGGATTGTAACTGCAGCGAGAAAGCCGCCTGGGATGGAAGTGGCCATTTACATTGTTTGATACATTTTCATTGTTACTCTGATCACACTCTCTTAGCTGGCAGAATCTTTAGGACTGTTTACAAACTTCTCTCCAAACTGTACTTAGTACAAGGCTATGGGCCAGATCCTCAGCTAACAAAAGTCAGGGAAGTTCTACAGTTTGCAATGGGACTGTTTCCATTTACACCAGCTGAGGTGGTGGCCTTATATCACCAGTATCTCTCTAGCTCAAGGGTTATTTTAGTTATGAGACAACCTCATGGGCCCAAATTCCCCCCTAGACTTAGGCTTATGGATTTCATCCACTATCTTGTATATCTGTTACACAGCTCGGGCTAGTTTAGTGTGCACGGGCCTGATCCTGAAGCCGCATTCTTTAATTTTGCTCAGTTCCCTTTGGAAGTAATAGGTGTTTTCCCTTGGTAACTAGAGTCTGATCTCGGCTGGTGTTGATCTCCGGCAATTCCCACTGTTTTGGAATTGCAGGTGTCAGCAGCTCCCAGGATCAGACCCTTAGGAAGGACATTTAGGAGATGGCCCTATGGAACAAGGCTGTGGGATGTGGCTGTGATGTAGTCTCGAAGACAGAATGTGGCAGAGTGTTCAAGGGGAGCTGCCCCTTGCACTTAGACCCTGGGGAAAGCGACAGATAATTCTTGCATTATCCGTGTGAAGGGCTAGTGGCAGGTACCATGCCAGCCTTCCCAAAGAGGTTGTTTTGGGGTAAATGGAAGGTGCCACCATGGCTCTCTGCCAGTTAGAGGAGCTGAGCCAGCATGAAGGGGTAGAGGGGAAATAGATCCTTCTTGAAACGGGTGACATAGTTTCCACCTCAGTGCTACAGGGGGAATTCTGGCTGAGTTCTAAAGGCTGCACACCCCTTTTGTCCAACAAAACTCAGTTTGTGGCTCCAAAGCCACAATGCAGTGTCCTCAAATTCTTCAGTGTGTGCACTGGGCAGACAGGAAGAGTGATCCTTTCCCACACTGATCACACCTTGATCACACTAAGTGTTACAGAGCCAGAGCAGCTGCACCACTAAACCCAACAGGTAGCCCAGGATGTCAAAGCACATTCACAGATTAAGCCTCACTGTCTCCCTATGTGGTAGGTAACTTATTATCCCTCCTTTACAAGTGGGAAAACTGAGGCATAGGGAAGGTTAAGCTCAGCATTTTGATAAGTGCGTACTTTTCCCGAAGGTGTTAAAACTTGAGGTCAAGGCTTCATGCAAGGCAGCCAGGTAATTCATACTTTGGATTGGTGCAAGTGCCACTCAGATATGGTTCTGGGCAACTTATTGTATTCAGGCAGAAGAGGAAGGGTGGATCAGTGGTTAGGGTTCTAGTCTGGGATGCTGGAGACCTGTGTTCCTGCTCAAATACAGACTTCACATTTGATCACTTAGGTCCAGATTTGTAAAGGTACTTAGCTATTGCTGCACTCAGCGTTACAGCAAGGAAATTTATTTAGGCGCCTAAATCTAATTTGAAAAGGGGATTTATGCCTTTAGGAGCCAAATTGCCATTGAAAGCCAATAGGATTTAGACTCCTAGGTGCCTAAATTATTTTTGAGAATGACTTAGGCTCCTCAGCCAGTTAGGTCTCACAAAGCTGAGCACACCGATGCCTAAGTATCTTTCAAAATCTGGCCGTTAGTCTCTCTCTGTACCTTAGTACACCACTTGTGAAATGGGAATAACATGTCCCTTGCTCACAAAGTTGTTAGGACAAATACTTCAAAGAACATGGAGGGCTCAGATTCCACGGTAATGAGGTCCGGCTGAGTTTTGGACAGAATTATTATCAGCAAGCTATTGGTAAAAGGAAGGCAGTTCAGAGACGAGCAGCAAAAGGGTTGAGTGAGGAAGATTAAATTGGCTAGCTATGTGCAGTTTAGCTTGGCAAACAGTGAGGAGGATTATCATGACAGGGTATGATATTAAGAAAGGAAATAAAATCAACTTACCAAAATTCCTGACTAATGAAAACTCTCCCAATGGGAACAGCTTGGGGCTACCCCTGTATTGGCCAGGAAATCACAGCTCATTCAGTCTAATTCATTTCCATGGCTAACTCCTGTGATGGTCCCTTTTGTCCAAGGACTGCAAGCAAAATCAACAATTCAACTAAACAAGCCTCAAGACACACTCCTAGGACAGAAGGACATATTATAACAGAAATCAGTTCTCCTGGATGCCAATCCCATACATTAATCATTAAACAAATGCAGAAGTATTAAAAACAGAAGGGAAGAGACCTCTTGGGTCACTGAGTGCAGTCGGCAGTCCTAATCCCATTTAGATTGTGAAGCACTTGTTAAGGGCTCGTCAAAAGCCCTTTGCAGCCAGACTGGCCAAGTGATTTTGGAGTATATGTCTTATTGGGAGTCAATGGGATTTTACCCTGCTGTCACTTGGGTGCTGCTGAAAAGACCATCCTTTGAGAGCATGTTATTTATGATATAAGTGTTTTGATATTGGCCCATTTTTCACATTCAATATATATGCTCAGGGGCATGTGCAATGGGCATGTTTTAGATATTTCCAGTTAATTAAATACATAATTCAGATTTGACCCAGAGTTCATTAGGGTCAGTGGAAAGACTTCAAACTTTGGATCAGGCTCATAGTTTTGCTCAGTAGCCAGACTTTTAGATGCTGAACAGAGAGACTCCGGCCGCTCTGAATTTCCCCCATTGCTACTCATGGGGTACCAGTTACAAGCCCTGCCCTACTCACCATTTATCAGGGTCAGGAAGTTATGTTGTCTTCAGCGGTTTTTGCTTGTGGGAGTGTCCTGATCCCCTGTCAAATGTCACAGGGAGAAACTCGGCCTCTACCAGAGTGTGAATATCATTAACCCAGAAGATGCTGCTACTCTCTTTAAATTGGAGGGCAACTATCCAGAGAGGTTCATGGTGCCACCTTGGGTGGCCTACCGTGACTTTCGCAACAAGCCATATGGAGTGCTTCTCAAGTAAGTAAGGGCTATAACCTCTTCTGACTGTCACTTCCGGCTATATAAAGAGAAACACGGGGGGAAAAAATGAATCTTGCGAAGGTAGAGTCAATGTAGAAGTTGGGCGAGAGTGGAGATCCCTTTTCTAATGACAAAGGTAACTGGGCTCACTTTTATGTTGTGATCTAGGAAGGGAGGAGATGTAGCATGATGTGAAAAGAGGAGCATTGTCATAGTGATGCCTCTGAATTTGGAGCATCAGCTGGGGAGCGAAGTGGGTTGGGCACCTAATTCTTAGGAAACTGTCTGAGGCTCAGGTGGGTTAGGTAGGTTTACCGGTAGCAGAGAGACAGGTCTGGTCTCTTAACTTGAGCACATGCCAACCTGCCCGTCATGGAAAGCCTGCTTTATCCTAGCTTACACTCTCCATGCAACTTGCATCCCTGCTGCTAGGACCTGTGTGATTGTCAGGCCAGGTCTCTGGCCTGGAACATGTTACTCAAGGTCTGCGAGGGAATTCACATGGGAACAGACCAGCAAGGGCATGGCAGCTGGACAGGAAGCAGTGGGTGCCACGCACGGAAAATCACTCTGTGTTGCTTTGTGGACGAGATGAGGAGGGTTGGAGTGATGGGTAGGGGCTAGGTGTAGGGCCGAGGAATGGGTGTATACTGTGCCCTGCCCTGAAAGGCTGGATATGTCAGGGAACACAGCGATGTGACTGATCTTCCTTTTATTTTTCCCAGGAAGGGGGAGGCCTGGCGCTCCGACCGCCTCGTTCTGAATAAAGAGGTCCTGTCTCTGAAGGTGATCGACTGCTTTGTGCCCCTGTTGAATGAGGTGGGTGAGGACTTTGTCAAGAGGGTGCGAGTCCAGATCGAGAAGAGTGGCCGGGGAAGGTGGACGGCCGACCTCACCAATGAGCTGTTCCGCTTCGCCCTGGAGTGTGAGTGGGCTGGGCTGACATGCTGCCATTGCCTGTGGGGTTTCATTGGCTCAGTGGGGGCATCTGGGGGAAGCAGAGAAAAGCTACTGCTGAGTTCAGTTTGCACTAGTGCCTAAATCCAGCCCCCCCAGGCATGCCACTGATTCCTATGACTTTGCAAATGGCCTATCATTAGAAGTGGTTGAACCACACCTATAAGGTCTGAACGCCCTTAGGAGGTGGAAAATCCATCCTTTCTGATTAGGAAAATCTGTTTGGATGAGCACTCAAGTGACCTTCAGTGGAAGCTCTTCAGCATGAAACAAACCCCATGGGTTAGAATCAGTAAGTGTCTAGCCTTATGCCTCTTAATGCAATGCGAGGTTCTATAAGGATCATCCAGATGCTCTCTCGCTATCATGTCTGAATATCTTGTGGATGAAATATATATGACCACATCCGCAGCTGGTTTAAATCACCACAGCGCCACTGAGGTCAATGGAAATACATCAATTTACACCAGATGGCCGCTGAACTGTTTCTCTAGCTACTCATGGCACTTTCCCCAAGCATACAATTGATGGCTCCAGAGTTCTGACCAAATTTCAGCTGGAGTCATCCTGCCTCACCAGACTCTCCCTGCAGCCTGAGCTACAAAAAGGTGCTCTTTCTTTGTGTTCTGAACTGTTGTGCGGTGACTGCTGGCCCAGAAATACTACCATTGCACCCCAAAGGTGGCTGCATTTCAGCCCTGTGTATATGTTCGTGCTGGACTAGAGATGAGTAGAAATGGCCCGTCTCTGGCGGGAAGAACTTGGATAAGATGTTCTTATCGGGAAGATGTTGGATCAGAGACACTATATATTACATGCGATAGAACTACATAAAAATACATTAAGATTGTAAAGCCAAGCTCTTGGAAGCTAGAAAACGCCAGATTTATGGTTGCCTGTGTACCCTTAATAGAGAGCATTACCAGCCCTGCATATAAACATACTGCGTAATGAAGGTGCTTGTGGCCAATGGCCTCAAATCACCCCAGAGTCACATTTTGCAGAATGTTTGGGTACTAACCCTAACCCTTGCCCCTGCAGCCGTGTGCAACGTCCTGTATGGAGCACGCCTCGGGCTCCTGCAGGATTTCATTGACCCCGAGGCGCAGAAGTTCATCGATGCTGTGACCATGATGTTCCACACCACGTCACCCATGCTTTACATCCCGCCCAGCATGCTCTGCAGGATCAACTCTAAGACCTGGCGGGACCATGTGCAGGCCTGGGATGTGATTTTCAGGCATGGTGAGAGCTCATGTGCACTGCTGCATAGATCCCACCCAGGTTAGACTAAGGCTGCTGGCTAGAGCAGGGGCGTTCAGGCTGTTATGCGGAATGGCCTAGACTCAATATGATACTGCAACAGATGAGAAGTTGTGGGAACATCATGGAGGGAAAAGAATGGATTTACATAGAAAATAATTTTTGCTCATAGGAACGGGTGAGTCTGGCAAGATACTTGCTTCTTGCTATTCTGAGGGCTCTGATGTATTGCTAGGGTCTCTTAGATGGAAGGCAGCAGGGATAGCTCTGCTGGAGAGCTGGTGGAGTTTTCTATGGTGCAGAACGGCTAACTCAAATGACCTCAGCTGGGAAATTATAGGAAAGACACAAAGTGTCAGGAAAGTGCGGGATTCCCCATAGTGTCCTTGCGGACCAGATTCTAGCCAGAGCTGGCCAGTCTCGGAAAGCTAAATTATATATCCCATGGGAAAGCTTCACAGCTTTTTGCTGGGGGCTGGTGAGATCCTTTGGCTTCAGAGATGCCATTAAAACGGCATTCAGTGACAGCGGTTTAGCATATTCAGGATACTCAGGGGCCAGGGGCTCAGTGGTGAGTATGGTGGCATGGGGAGTGGGAGGAGGGATGGGCCTTCATAGATATATTACTAGGTGCTGCATTTACTGCTTTCCTTTTTTCTCCCTATCTCCCTCCCCCTTTTCCCAGCTGACAAGTGCATACAGAACATCTACCGACAGCTGCGGCTGGACCGAGAAAATACCAAGGAATATACTGGCATCCTGTCCAGCCTCTTAGTACAGGACAAGCTACCCATCGATGACATCAAATCAAACGTGACAGAGATGATGGCAGGAGGGGTAGACACAGTAAGGATGAGCCTCGGGGATTGGGGAGAGTGCCATTGTTGTAGTGGCGATTGTGACCGGATCCCTTTGGGGTGCAGCCTCAGACTGTGGAACCACTCTGCTCCCTTAACTCTCTCCAGCCTGGGCTCTCACTCACAATGCCTTGCTAGTGACCAGCAGCAACCCCTCCAGGTGCTGTTATTACTCAGCACAACCACATGTGCAGGCCCCTGAGCAAGCTAGATTGCATTAATGCTTTCAGAGCCATTCATTAATCACACAGAGAAAGGCACCAGAGCTCAGCATTGTACCTCAGGAATATACAGTCTTGCACTGCTCAACAATGGAAAGTGGATATACACTAGCCTTTGTACCCACACTTCACACAAATTCACTTGTAAAGATAAGCAGTAAAATAAATTTCTTCATGATAAAAGATGGATTTTAAGTGATATTAAGTGACAGGCAAAAAGTTAGAGTTAGTTACCAAAAGAAATAAAATATAAGCATGCAGTTTAAACTCTCAACCCAATTAGACTGGGCAACATCTAGATTAAGCAGCTTTTCTCAACCCACTGGATAGTGCAGTCCTTCATATACAGGTCTGCTCCTTAAACCTGGGCCAATCTCCTGTCTTGGAGTCTTGTCTTCGCCATGTCTTGGGTTTTTCCAGGGTAGATTAGGGCAGGAGAAGGGCACAGTATGTGTCCACTCTCTTTTTTTTTTTTTTTACCCTCAGTCCATGTGCCTGGAAAACACAAGTCTAGGCATGTCTGGGGGGTGAGGGGGGCATTGCTGAGTTTCCAGGCAAGTAGAGCGATTCTCCTGATGTGGCTTTATGCAGGTGAATCATTGCATTGTAGCTCTATTGCTGGAGAATGGCGTTGGTTTTTCTCCTTGCTGTTGCCTCTGCGGGCCTAATATCTGGTTGATTCCCCAATTTACAGCATATTTTAGTAATAACCATACAACACAATTCTTATAACCTCACATGCATTAATGATAAACATATATGGTTAGAGAAATGACTTTCCCTCTTGTGTTACAAGGCAAACTTTATATATAATATCATAATTATATACAGATGAGGAATTTGAAGGGTTAAAGGGTGCTCTCTCTCTCTCTGTAGAATGTGCCAGCGATATTACAATATCTCTGGTAATTGCTGTGTACTAGAAGGATTAGGGGAGAGCATTCATTATCAGCTTGGACCTGGCGTTTCACTACGGACCAATGATGGAACCTCAACATAGTTCCCTATTTCCATATCCTGGCTCCCCTCTGATGACATTTCCCACACTGGCTTTCCCACACTGCTCCTCAAAGGAGGATGCTCCTGGTGAGGTACACAAGGCAAAGAATGGCTAACGTTGAGAGCTTAGAATTGGAGTTCTGGCACCTGGGTGCCTCAATCCCATAGGCTCTTCTAAAAGTCCCGGCCCATAACATTTCAGAAATATAGCGGGGGGGGGGTCTTCTCTGAGCAGTACAAGGTGCTTCATTAAAGCCACACAACCCGCCCGACCTTGTCAAGAAGAGAAACTGAGGCACAGAGAGGTGATATGGTATGCATGGTTCACCCATAGAGCAACATCCCTAGGGTCAGAACATATCTGGTGTTGAGTTCTAGGACGTTCCCCTGTGCCCTGCTTCAGACCCCCATGACCATCCTCTGTGCCCTCCTCTAGACCTCCATCACCCTCCAGTGGGCCATGTTCGAACTGGCTCGCACTCCAGTAGTGCAGGAGCAGCTGCGGGCGGAGATCTTTGCAGCCAGACAGGCAGCACAGGGCGATATGCTGAAGATGTTGAAAGCCGTGCGGCTGCTCAAAGCTGCCATCAAGGAAACACTCAGGTAAGGAGTTTTTCTTTCCAAGACAGTGTAATCAGTTCCTAACCCCCACCACTTTTGACCCAGATATGGGTGCACAGATGACTGCCTTCTCTCTATGGGAATTCAGCCTGGTATCTAGGTACTGATACAGCCCCCAGCACTACAGAATCTGAGCTCTGGAGGTGGAGTTTTTTACCATTGAAGAAAAATGAGTGTCTCCCTTGAATGGCTGATCCTCTTAGAACAGCCGTTCTCAAATTTCATTGCACCGTGACCCCCTTCTGAAAACAAAAATTACTACACGACCCCACAATTGGTGACTGAAGACTGGGCTGGGTCAGGTGGGGCCAAAGCTGAAGCCCAAGGGATTCTGTCTTGGGTGGGGGGGCATGTAACTTTAGCCCTGGGCAGTGGGACTCGGGCTTCAGTTTCAGCCCTGGTGGTGGGGCGTGGGCTTGGGCCCTGGGACTCAGTAATTCTAACACCAGCCTTGGTGATGCCATTAAAATGGGGGTCACAATCCACTTGGGGTTCCGGGCCCACAGTTTGGGAACCCCGTATTACATGATAACTGCTCACTACCTACTCACCTCTAGAACTATCACTTTAGTTCTAGTGGCGGGTCCTGTGATTTTGATGCTGGAGTCTCTGATTCTCTCCCAGCATAGTGGGTTTGCTGCAGTCCATCTAACACACTTTTTCATCAGTGCAGCATTTATGGCTTAGCAAGAATGGAAACATTTTTGAGGGAAACTGATGCAAAGGGTAATAAATTTACTTCCTTAAAGGACAATTAACAGCACCACAGAGCACAGTACTGTTGTCCTTCCAAAACAATAAGTTCACAGCATTGGAAGATTCCTCCATCCCACCTCCAGTGGGTTCACCATAACGTTTTTATTTTGCTTTTCCATGACAATTTCTCAGAGCTTCAAGGAAACAGGAGAAGAGAACAAATATGAAGTCATTGCTAACTCTTGGCCACTGCTACACTGAACAGTGCCTTTGCAAACTGACAAAAAGCCCCATGCTGCAAAGTGTCATGTGCTCCTTGTACAAGAGAGATTGCAGGGATGCTACTGGCAGGTCAGACTTCTGTACCAGAATTTGGCTGGCTACAGAGATCCAAGATATGTGTTCTTTTTAAGATACCTTAGAACACGGCTAGGTATGCTGTTACTATCTCTGATAAGGGATGTTATGCACTGTGCTACTTAGCAGTTGAAAATTATAATACAGTTTTAGCATAGAACCATACACTCAGTCGTAGGACTGGAACCGACCTTGAGAGTTTATATGGTCCAGTCCCCTGCACTCTTACCATAAGATACCATGAGTAAGGATATCACTAAACTGGTTCTCTCTGTGTGTGAGCAGCTTTCTTGACTCCTCCATGACCGACTCGCCCTTGCATAGGAGACGCATGGCACATCTGCTGCTTTGCCGACCTGTGCCTGTGGATCGAAGGGAGGGGGCAGTCTGTCTCGTCTCTTTTTGCAAGCTGTCCTACTACTTCCTCATATTTCAGAATCTTTAATACCAGGCACTCAAGAAACTTGAAAAAATAGCACCATTGATTGAGTCCAACATTGACAACCCCAGGAAATCAGGTGAATTATTTTGTCTGTCTAATATTGGCCTCATTTATCTCCCATGATAGAGAGATAGGTAGCACAAAGACGGGGATTCATAATAAATATCATGAATCTGCAGAGATGCGCTCAAGGGTTCTGGGCACGTTATGTGCAAACACAAAGCCAAGTAAACCTTGGAGAGCTTTGGAAGAAAACCTTCAGGACTGCCGATTGCTGCCATAATAACAGTGAGTTCCCATCTGCCACGGACACCAGATGTAACCCTGGGAAATGGCAGACTAAACTAATAAAGCCCTGCACATGCAGCATCAAAGCTAGCCAAAAATTGCAGTGCTTGCTTCAAAAGAGTCAATTTAAAAGTCTGGGAGTCCAGCTCTGCAGGCAGCACAATGAGAGAAGGGGAACCTGTCCAAAAAGAATGCTCATCTGGGCCAGCACATCTACAACTATTCTGGGACTTTGACTCCCTCCCATTTCAGACACGAAACTGCTCGTGCCAGGAAGGGTGCTGGGCTGCTAGATGGGCATTAATTAAACAGCCATATCTTCAGCTGTGGCAAATCAACATCAGTCCATTACTTAATTGGAGTTATTTAGATTTACCCCAGGTGAAGATCGGGCCCCAAGATTTTGCTCCTTTCTGCTGGTGGCCAGGAGGACATTAAACAGCTTATAGCAAAAACCAGAAAGACAATAGGGAAGAGCTCTGGTTTCATGGCAATCATCTCCACTCTCTCAATGAAACAGCTTCTCATTCCCAAGGCTACATGAGATATTGCTGTGCCCATAATGGCTCCTAGATTGGCAGAGATGATCTTGGGGCAGAGACGGTTTTTCTAAATTCTCTGTACAGCACCTTTACAGTGAGTAGACCATGCCCATGTTAAATGCTTTGGGCCTGATTTTGATCATTTACACCAGTTGACTTGCATAGACAGACTATCAAGTGACTCCTGATTTAATCTCAGGACCAAAATTGGTCCCACTGAGGATATCAGGAAATGTATTTAGACTCTTAAACTGGCATTGTGGGTACAGTCAAATGGAGATATTGACAAACATGAGGTTAGAGGAGAATAGGTCAAATGATGGGAGAACTGGCATGTAAGACCCAGGGAGAAAGCTTGAGAGGATTGGAGAACTATGTTAGAGAGCTTATTCCTTCACTCTCCCACTTCCCTGGTCCTTCTCGCATGAACAGAGAGCAACAATACCCGAAGTCCAAAGTTGCAAACAGTTCGATGTTTATTGGGGTGAACTTCCAGCAAGCTTAAATACAAGTTCCTTTTTCCTTATTCTTGAATCCCAACTTACTTCCTGTTTGCCCCTAATTTATATAGTAATATTCTTAGCTATACCTTAACGAATCATTCTACTGAAATTTAACTAACCAATCCTAACATATTGTAACATGATTAGCTAACTAATTATATCCCACCACCTTAATTAGTTTACACCCAGCAAAATTAATTATACAGCAGACAGAAACAATCACAGAACCAGACAGAGACCATGCCAATAAACAATAGCAAAGTGGGAACTATAATGACAAAACAATACAGAAGTGAGGATTTCACAACTACATCTATAAAGACATAAGAGTTTCCCAGCTGTGTCTATTGATAAGTGAGTTCTTACCAGACAGAAAACTATCAACCTCAATTTCCTTTTACATCTTCTAGGCACTTCCCTTTCTCTGGAGGTGATAGGCACTATCAGGACAGGATTGTATTCCTAACAGCCCAATAGCACCTTCTTTCAGTGTGACTACTTTGGAATGTGAGGATGTGACCGGTCACTTCCCAGCTTATGGCTGCCTCTGTCGCTTAGCCAAAGGCCTTAGCCTAAGAACAGGGCCTCAGACTGTCACAGTAAGAGAAGGACTTTACACTGGCAGACAGTGATTTTGATTCTTTCTTTTATACCTCTAAATAGCTAAGTGATAAGAATACACCTAAATTCTTAAAGTACAGGCCTTTGCAGACAGGCCAGAATATCTATATCCTAACACTCCACCCCTTTTTTTTCCTTTTTCTTTTGGGATCCTCCTGCCCAGGTAACCCTGGAAAAGCATAGGACATATGGTGACACATTTCCTGATAGGGCCAGGCATCAAGGTGGAAGGTGTCGATGCTCCATCTGTCCCACTGCCCCTTGTGTAGTACTATGCCCTACACCTTCTCTCTTACGGGCATACTACACCTATTCCAATTAGTGTTCCAGACTTCCCAGTATAGTGGGCCCGAGAAGGTTGGGTCCGGGTTGTCTAGTACACTTGGGGGGAGGGGGGGCTTACTACATTACTTATAGGTTATAATTAGTGGCTGTTCTCTAGGGGGTTGTGCCCCCCCTTGATCGTTTCCATATGCAACGTAACACAAATATAGTTAACAATACACCAGCTGCTATGATAATCCACAGCAACACCGAGAGTCCTGACCACTGCAGTATGGTCCAACACCCTGGCCACCACCAAAAACACTGCTTCTCCTCCTTTGGTAAGGTTAAAATTTTGTCAGCGCCATCCTGTAGTGTGGATTGTAAGTGTGTCCAACTGTTGGCGCTTGCAGCAAGTTGCTCTTGTAATCTTTGTGTACTTTTGTCCATATTGTGTGTCCATTGAATATCCACAGTGAAATTTGGTATTGTCCAAACCAATTCAACTACTTGGTACGGCATGGGGTAGTAGGTGCTGGTTCGATTGTTTACAACGATTAAGTCCACTGATCCATTGGTGCACCATAGTCCAGGTGGCAGTGTATAGAAGTTCATAATTTGGTCATACACTGGAAGGATTTTGCCTCCTAGTGTTATATTGCAGGATTGCATATATTCCCAACAGAATACACCGTACCCCATATACATTACCCCTAAATGCCCCCCCTTTGCAATAGGCCATTGATCCTGCTCCTCCATAGTCATAGGAGAGGGGCACATCCATATTCCTCCTCTGGATATACAACTGCTTAATGTGATGACAGTCCAATTTACCCCATTCCACCCCCCCCACCTATTCCCTAGTGGCTCCCAACGTGCTCCCTTTTCCCTAGTTACTCCCATAGGGTTCAAGGGAACCACCTTATTTGCATTTCCTTCCCATGGTATCATAGTAACAGTTACACAAGAACTCTCCCCGCAGGTCGGGGATGTTATTTTCCAGGTAGATGGGTATGTTTTTGCAATTGTGGATAAATACGGGCTAGCCTCCCGATTTAATACTGAAGGCCATTGTTCTGACCAAGCATCTCTCATAATATCCATTAACATTATTAACTGAGCATTTTGAATACCTACGCACACTTCTCCCCATGTTAGTCTTCTGAAGCCATCCTCTACCCATGTCACCAGGTCCCCTACCCAATGAGTTAACTGCAAGTTTACCTCTACTGCTGTCCTCCACCCTGTGGCAACTGCTGATAGTTGCTGTGCCATTAATTCATTAATTTGTTGATATTGACAAACATGAGGTTAGAGGAGAATAGGTCAAATGATGGGAGAGCTGGCATGTAAGACCCAGGGAGAAAGCTTGAGAGGATTGGAGAACTATATCACAGTGATGCATGGTGGCTGTATGCATGGGGTAGCATCGAACCAGTGATCATGCAATTACAAGGGCAGGGCAACACATCTTAAATTACAGCTGGGACAGTTTAGGCTAAATATTAGGGGTAGTGTTATCAGACCAGTTTGGTGATAGCACAAATTGTGACTGGAACAACTTACCATGGAGTGATTCAAGACTAGACCTTACCCCCATCTGGCAGGATTGGCTTTAGGCATCATGAGGCTTATTTACACTGGGAATTTTCCCCAGTTCCAGCAGTAACAGTTCAGCCACCAGTGTTTGGATTGGTGGACCGTGCTGGAAACCAGAGTCAATCCTTCTACAATTCAAGGAAATAGGCTAGATGATTTGCTAGCGCTCCAAGCCCATTGAAGCAATACGCTGGTTTGATCAGCTACACAGACAGTAAATTGTGCAGAATGGAAACTGTCTTAAGAAATGTGACAGGGCCATAGCTGGGCTCCCACCAAACCGCTGTTGTGTTCCCAGGCAGGTGCACAAAGCAAAAGGGGTTTTTGTCTGTCAGTCCTTTCAGGTAGGGTCCCAACCACAGCAGCAACAGGCAAGTCACATGGAGTACATCCCCTGTCAAGCTGACCTTCCCCGCCTCTGGAGCTTCTGGCCCCAAGTGAGACTTTCCTCGTAGAGCAAGGGCTGTGAAGCTGCTCTCCGTCCCAGCTGGGCTCTCCTCTTTTATCTTCTTCTGACACTAGGGCTGTTGACTAATTGCACTTAACTCATATGTTTAACTAAAAAAAAATTAATCGTGATTAATTGTCGTTTTAATCATTCTTTAAACAGTAGAATACCAATTAAAATTTATTAAATATTTGTGGACATTTTTCTACATTTTCAAATATATTGATTTCAGTTACAGCACAGAATACAAAGTGTACAGTGCTCACTTTATTTGTTATTTTTATTATAAATATTTGCAGTGTAAAAATGATAAACAAAAGAAATTATATTTTTCAGTTGTAGTGTAGTGCAATCTCTTTATCAGGAAAGTGAAACTTAGAAAGATAGATTTTTTTTTGTTACACAACTGCACTCAAAAACAAAACAATGTAAAACTTTACAGCCTAAAAGTCCACTCAGTCCTACTTCTTTTTCAGCCAATCACTAAGACAAACAAGTTCGTTTACATTTAAGGGAGATAATGCTGCCCCCTTCTTACTGACTATGTCACCTGAAAGTAGCCAGCATTGCAAGGTATTTACATGCCTGATATGCTAAACATTCGTATGCTTCAGCCACCATTCCAGAGGACATGCTTCCATGCTGATGATGCTCGTTAAAAAAAATAATACATTCATTAAATTTGTGACTGAACTCTTTAGGGGAGAATTGTACGTCTCCTGCTCTGTTTTACCCACATTCTGCCATACATTTCATGTTATAGCAGTCTCGGATGAGATCCCAGCACATGTTGTTCGTTTTAAGAACACTTTAACTGCAGATCTGACAAAACAAAAAGAATGTAACAATGTGAGATTTCTAAAACCAGTGTCTCCCAAAATCTGAGAGGGATAAGGTGTGGTGAATGCTTTCAGAAGTCTTTAAAGGGCAACACTCCGAGACGGAAACTACAGAACCCAAACCACCAAAAAAGAAAATCAACCTTCTGCTGGTGGCATCTGACTCAGATGATGAAAATGAACATGCGTCGTCCGCACTGTTTTGGATCGTTATTGAGCAGAACCCACCATCAGCATGGACGCATGGCCTCTGGAATGATGAAGGGACTTATGAATCTTTAGTGCATCTGGCATCCGGCTACAACAGTGACACATGAACACCTGTTCTCACTGTCAGGTGACATTGTAAACAAGAAGTGAGCGGTATTCTCTCCCACAAATATAACAAACGTTTATTTGAGCCAGTGGTTCTCAACCTTTCCAGACTACTGTATCCCTTTCAGCAGTCTGAGTTGTCTTTCACCTCACTTTAGAACTACTTGCTTACAAAATCAGACACAAACATACAAAAGTGTCAGAGCACACTATTACTGAAAATTGCTTACTTTCTAATTTTTACCATATAATTATAAATCAATTGGAATATAAACATTCTACTTTCATTTCAGCGTATAGTATATACAGCAATACAAGTCATTGTCTATATGAAAATTTAGTTTTTTACTGACTTCACCAGTGTTTTTTATTTAGCCTGTTGTAAAATTAGGCAAATATCTAGGTGAGTTGATGTACCCCCAAAAGACCTCTGAATACCTTCAGGGGTACATGTACCCCTGCTTGAGACCCACTGGTCTGAATTATTGGCTGAACAAGAAGTAGGACTGAGTGGACTTGTAAGCTCTAAAGTTTTACATTGTTTTATTTTTGAATGCACTTTTTTTGTACATTGTTCTACATCTGCAAGTTCAACTTTCATGATAAAGAGATTGCACTAAAGTACTTGTGATGGGGAAATTGAAAAATACTGTTTCTTTTGGTTTTTACAGTGCAAATATTTCTAATAAAAATAAATATAAAGTGAACACAGTACACTTAGTATTCTGCGTTGTAACTGAAATCCATATATTTGAAAATATAGGAAACATTAAAAAATTAAATGGTATTCTATTATTGTTTAACAGCGCGATAAATCATGCGATTAACCGTGATTAATTTTTTAATTGCGCGATTAATCGCAATTAATTTTTTTAATCACTTGACAGCCCCATCTGACACTTATTGCAGGTGTAGCAGGTTAGGGCTGATTAAGCCCACTGCAGCTTGTTAACCCTTTCCTGGACCGCGGAGGATTTGTATACTCTGTCACAAGCAACAGCTTGATGTTCTGGTTTAACAGAGGTAGGTCCTCTAGCAAAGCCGGAGCAGAATGGCATGGGGAGTCTTTGGGCTGAGCTCTTATTTCTAAGGCAGATGACTGGTCTCATGCACAGCCCTGATTGTATAGTCTGCCCATTGGGACAATATTGGCTGTAAATGAGTGATGAGTAAATCCCACCCTGATGCGCCCTCCTCCTGCAGGCTCCATCCGGTGGCAGTGACCATACAGAGATACACAACACAGGAGATTATCCTCCAAGACTATTTCATCCCCGCCAAGGTGAGTTTCCTGCCGTGGCAGGGCCAGATGAAAGGAGGGGAATAGGCAGCTGTGGAACTTTGGTTTTGTCTTCACTAGATTTTGCCTTAACATTTCCCACTGTTGCTTTTTTGGTGCCTCTCCAGTGGTGGTGGCCAGCATGGGAGAACAGCTATAGGCTGCCCCGGCCATTTTAAATGTTGTGTCAGCCAGTTCTAGTGCAGAATACCCTTGACTTTTAGCAAAGGCTGCATTCACAGCCAAGGGAAGATTGCGGATAAGCATTGTTTAAAAACTTTCTTATGGCCAAAAGGATTGTACCAGGCTTGGGCTACTCAGTGAGGTCAGGGCTGGAGCACATTAGCATGGTGTTTAAAGAAAAGATCGACCATGAATCTGCACCGAGCCCAAAGCACAAGGGCCGGGCCCATCCAAATTGGGTGGCCAAGGCATGTTAGAGAGATGGGAATCTAGGCTGAGCTTTAGACACAGCACAGAACTCACGGGGAACGGGATGGAACTTTAAACTACCTTTGCGCCTGCCTGATCCTGGGTTGCTCTGGGGGCTGGCGTGTCCCCTGGCCCACAAAACACTGAGCTGCCTGGAATCTCTGCTGTACCTGAGCCGAACACATTTCCTTCAGAAGGCAGCCTTCCACCACACCTGCCTGCACTGAGGGAATCCTTCCACAGCTGAATATGGGACCCCCCCTTCTGCTGTTCCCTCTTCCCTTTTACCCAGCGAAAAGGGGTGGGAGAGGGAACTCCCCTAGTGAGGTTAAGCTGTGCGCAGATATGGAGCTTACACTCGGTTGTAAGAGCACTTTAGATTGGCCCAAAGAAAATGGGGGAACTAAAGGTGTGGCTCACTGGAGCAGACACAGGCTCGGAAACCATTGCCAGTTACAGAGTGAACAGCTCACAGCCTCTTTGTGTAGCACATGCAACACGGCTCTCCCTATGGAGCACACCATTAAAGTCAGCATCACACACCCCGAGGAAGGGCTGCCCACAAGGCCCTGTGTGTGGATGTCTGCTTGTGGTGGCACAGTTGGCCAGAATCACCCTTGGTGTAAGGGCAGATGCTGTTCCCTCACATTGTGACTGCAATGTCACTCCCCTGTCGTGAGCGAAGTCTGGCACAGCCCCCGTGATGGATGCCAGCTGGGAGAGCTGCTAGCAGTCCACTCACCCTCCCTCCTCTCTCCCTTGCAGACACTAGTGCAGGTTGGAATTTATGCTATGGGCCGTGATCCCAAGTTCTTCACCAAGCCAGAGCTGTTCGACCCAGCGAGATGGCTGAAAATGGATTCTACATACTTCAGGGCGCTGGGCTTTGGCTTTGGGCCACGCCAGTGCCTCGGTCGCAGGATTGCCGAGCTGGAGATGCAGCTCTTCCTGATCCATGTGAGTCTGACACCTTCCTCCCTTGGCAAAGCCACAGAATTTGCAAAGCCCCTTTATCACTGAGGCACCTTCGCGGCGATGTAGGAGAAGGGCTGTGGGCAACTACACAGAGAACCAGGGCAACCTAAGGCTCTGTTGGGAAAGAGAGAAACAGAGGTCTAGGCACTCGGCTGTCTGCATGGCTTGCACAAGTGGAATGAGCATTGCATGGTAGATAGGTCACACAGCTAAGGCTGAAAATTACAGTTCAGGTGCATGTGCCTGCAAGCTCCCTGCAATCCCCTTTCTTCCCCCATACTGGGATCTGAAGATATGTCTACACTGAACACTAAGCTAGGATCTGACTTAGGGTTGAGCCCAAGCCCCCCAACCCCCTCTTCCATCCACACACAAACCAGTCTGACTCAATAAGCAATCAGGACCCAGATCTTAGGACACTGCTATGTGGGTGGGGCTGAACATGAATCTTGCTCAAACCCGGTCCTGTTGCAGTGTAGACAGAGCTCAAGCCGACCCGAGTCAGACAGTCTGTGTAGCAAAGTATGGATATGTTAGCATGGCTGTGAGACCCAGTTCCAGCAATTGTAAACCCAGGTTTACAATGCAGTGTGGCTGCTCAAGCATGGGCTTGGCAGCACCGAGCTCACAAACTCAAATCCCACAGACCCTAGTTTATAATGCAGTGTAGCCATACCCTGAGAGTCCTGCTAGAAGTGTGCAAAAAATTAGCAACAAATATGCAAAACCACTCCAATTCGGGGGGGGGGGCAAGGTGTCTTTCTTTGCACTGGAAGCAGCATGGTCCAGCAGATAGCGCACTGGTTTCAGAGTCCTGGTGTCTAGGCCCAGCTTTGTCAGTGTTTATGGATATTCACTTCATCTCTCTGGCCCAGAACCACAAAGGTGCCTGAATACCTTTGAGGTTCTGGGCCTCTATGTCTTAAGTTTCCCGAACTGTAAAATGGGGCTAATAATAGTTGCCTTCCTTTATAAAGTGCTTTCATGTCTGCAGCTAATGAACATGTTGCAAGGAAGGCTGAGCTGGTGGGTTGGGTGCTACCCTGGGGCTCCACAGATCCAGGCTCAATTCTCTGCCCTGGCACAGGAAGCCTGTATGATCTTGGGTAAGTCACTTAGCCATGCTGTGCCTCAGGTTCTGCAGCTGTACAGTGGGGCTAATAACAGTGCCCTGACTCCCAGGGGTGTGTGAGAATAAACGCATTAAAGAATTTGAGATGCCCACATACATCGGCGATGGGGGCTACATAAGGAGCTTAGAGCTTGGCTATACTCCTGCTTAAGTCAATGACATAACTTACAGCGGTGTCTACACTGCCTACACTGTCTACACAGAGCATCTCCTGCAGACACAGCTTCCACCTCTTACTGAGGTGGAGGAATTATGTCAATGGGCGAGCACTCTCCTATTGACATAATGCATCTGTGAAGACAACTGTAAATTAAAAATAGTAAATAGGTAATTGTAATAATTTTTCATGATACATTTAAAAACGATCCACCAAAAAACTACCTAAGATCATGAATTTTCCTCTGGCTGTTAAGCCCATTTCTCCAGTGAAAGGTGGCTTCACAATGCAGGCTTCCCAAGCCACATGGTTTGTTCTATGGCAGATCACAGAGGACTTTTGCCAGTTTTCTTGAATTTCATGAAAAAAACCAAAACTAGAGAGGTACAAAATCGTCCCCAAATAAGCAACATTTCTGGGTGTGTACATCATCTCCTGCATGCACGGATGGAGAGCAAACACCATTTAGTGCAATGAATACAAGGACATTTAATGGATGTCTAGCCCCGAAGTCAACAGCACTTCCCTCAGCCAAAGACTAAGAATAAAGTCATTTCAACCTTGCTCCACAGTGGAGCTGCCAACACGCCTTTCTCATCCTCTGGTTATCAGGGTCAGTCACCTAAGGCCCCACTGAACATCAGTCCTGCAAATTTCCTGAACTGGGGTAGTCAACCCTGGATCTTCCAGAGGGCGATAGTGGCATGTGGCAAGAAATTATTGTGCCACAGGTTGAAAAACTGGCTCTTAGTGACTGGAGACTGATGTTGCATCAGATTGCAGCCACAGTGCAATGAGACCTTCTCTTTCATTTCCCACATTGGCTGGAATCAAGATGATTTTGCATCTCTGACAGATTTTCATTGTCTCCTTTATTCTATTTCCCAGATGCTGGAGAACTTCAAAATAGAAACCAAGAGAGGAGTGGATGTTGGTACCCAGTTTGACCTCATCCTGATCCCAGACAAACCAATATACCTTACGTTACGGGCCCTGGACTCCCAGCCATGAATGGAACAGAAGCTACCACTCCCCACTGATTCTGTGACAAGGCTGGGTGATGGAACCAATGTCAACCCATCTTGAGCCAGCTGAAGTGCTGTCACCTCTGTTTGGGACAATCTGGGTACATATGATTTATGTCCTTGTGGAACTTTGTCTCTAGACATAAAAATTAGACTCTAGTAAGAAGAAAAGAATGGGAGCTAGGGGTTGGGTGTGATGGGATTCCCCGGGGTGCAACCTGGAACTTGGGTACCACTGAGCCCTCTGGCCTATCAGCCTGGGCTCCCTCGCACATTGTGATGTCATGTCAAGATGCAAACCTCTGGCAGGTACTGCACTTACACAGACATCCACAAGCAGGGACACACCCAGCTGAGTTACATGAAGGCTTCTCTCAGCCACTCATGGACTAATAAATTTATTTGAGCATAAGCTTTCGTGAGCTACAGCTCACGTCATCAGATGCAACACGAAAGCTTATGCTTAAATAAATTTGTTAGTCTCCAAGGGTGCCACAAGTACTCCTTTTCTTTTTGCGAATACAGAGTAACAAGGCTGCTACTCTGAAACCTGTCATGAACTAATAGAGAGGCTCCAGCCAGTCTGACCAGTGTAAATTTATTACCTGATCCACTGCTCCCTCAATGTGGAGAGGCCATAACACAAGCCTTTGTAACTGAGGTGAGATTGCCCAAGCACTTCAAGCAAACTACACTGTTTTAAGTAAAGTGTCACACAGATTTATTAGCTACAGAAAGATAGATTTTAAGTGGTAGGCATAAAGATCAGAGAACATTGTCAAAGAAAATAAAAGATTAAATGCACAATCTAAATCTTAGCCCTTATTACACCAGGCAGTATCAGATCAGTGATTTTCCCACTCCACTGGATGTTACAGTTCTTAATATACAGGCTTCTCATTAAGTCTGGACCAGTGTCCCCAGATGACCGTCATCTTCTTGGTGTGCCTGCTGCTTCCAGCGTACGTGTGGAAGGAGAAAGGCCAAGATACGCTACAACTCTTCCTTATTTTATACCCTCAGTCCATGTGACACTTGCCCAGATATGTCCCGGTAAGCTTTGCTAAATCACAGTGATAGAGTAAACCCCCATTGTGTGGACTTGGGTGACTGTCATTGGACTGTAAATCCCTTGAGTACAACACCCCTGCTGATTAATGGTCATGGAGCACCATCCTGGGCGTGTGTCCTTTGTATATCACTAGCAAATTTGCAGCATATTTCAGTAACAACCATACAGCAAAAATCTCATAACTGTATACATACTAATGCTATACATATTTGGACAGAACGGGTTTTAACAGAGCATGACTTTTCATATACCTTACATGGCATACATTGTATGAAATATCACAATTACATGACAGTGGTGAATATGGGGGTTTCAGGGTGCTATTTTGAGGTTATAGTGTGTCACAGTGGGGTGGGAGCTCCAGGACCCTAACCCAGGGTTTGTCTGTCACTGCCTTTGCTGCTGACCAATGCAATGGTCACTGGAAGAGACAATATGGCTAGGCAGCTGAAGGGTGCTAACTGGAGTCTCAGCCTGGAAAAAAAAATGTGCCTTTGTGATCAAATTCCTCCAGTATTCAAGGCAAAGTAGAGACTGTCCACAGGGCAAGATGAATGTTCATGCAAGTCCCCTGGCCTGTAGACCCCTGCAACACGGCCCCAAACCTCAGGCAGGGAAGTGGCAAAAGGATCCAGACGTTTCAAGCGTGTTAGCAGAGTTAGTCAAGGTCACCTTGACTGTGCCAACACAGCCAATGCTGCCCTCTCAAGTGCATTGGAATGGGAAGATGCCCATCAGCTTTCAACCACCCATGTCATAGCCTTTGAGAAATTTTCCATAGGCACCACTGCTTTACCCTTTTCTCACCATTGTTTGCCAGTACACTGTCTAGCTGGGAGAAATATAATGGTTTGTCTTTGAATAGCACCCATCAGCTGAAGGTATGTTGACACTGATGGTGTAGTTGCCGAGCTGTAGCTCACGAAAGTTCATGCTCAAATAAATTGGTTAGTCTCTAAGGTGCCACAAGTACTCCTTTTCTTTTTGCGAATACAGACTAACGCGGCTTTACTCTGAAACCTGACTTGGGTAGAGTTACCCAAGTGTCATGGATTCACAGGTCTCGTGCTCTCTCCTGGCTCTGTACAGTACCTGGGAGGAACCCACTTCAGTATGACAGCCCTTCCCGGGTGGGGGGTCCACTCTCTCAGGTTAAGCTATAGGCCCCTCCACCTCCTGGAACTGCACCTCTCTGACCCTCAGCATGCCTGTCTCTCAACGTGGGCCCCCTCAGGGAGTCCCTTGTTCTGGACCCCCCCGGGGCCTCCACTCCCAGAGAGAATAATGCAGTCCTGATCTCTGGACTGGAGTAGTTCTCAGACAGCATAAAACAGAAGTTTATTGAGCATATGAACCCAGCACAGGAAATTCTCCTGCCCCTCAAGCCTAGCATCCCTCAGCACAGTACATCTAAGTCTGTCCCACATCCAAGTGGGCTCTGGCTGCTCTCTCTCTGTCCAATCCAGCAGCCCCTCCTTCCAGCCGATCATCCAATATCATCTCCCCCAACATCTCCTCCCCTCTACTTTTTCTTCCATTCCAGGTAAACAGGACACTGGGGCCCTCTCTCTTCCGTTCTTTGTTCTTTTCTGGCTGGAACTGGTTGGTCAGGTCGCCAGGATCCTCTCCTTTCAGCCCTTTGTCCTCCCACAGGCCAGAACCGGCTGACTGCCAAGCTGGGGTGGGACTCTTAGTCACCACTTGTTAGGGAACCCCATCTCCAGGCCATTGTCCAGCGTTCCCAGCTGCTAGGCGGGGTCACACCTGGTCCTCTGCAACAACAAACCCTCTCTCATCAATGTGCTAAACACACAGCACACAGGGAAACTGAGACACACACACACACACACACACACACACACACACACACACTATTCGTGTAAAACACTACCAAAATCCCCAACTTTGTCACATCTCTCCTGCACTTCGAGTCTGAAGTGAGCTGGGTCACTCCAGCCAGTGAGCTGTGGAAGTTCAGGCCCCCCTCTCCAGGACAAAGCATCAGCTATAACATTCATGCTCCACCCCATATGATCATCCTGGTGGATCAGAGTCCACCTTAGGAGTTTGGCATTAGCCCTTTATCCGTTGACCATGGCAGGGTGGGTGGTCAGTGTACACCATAAAGCACCACCCAAATAGATAGAGCTGCAGCTTTTTAAGAGCCCATCCCAGGGCCAGGCATTTCTCCTCTAGGGATGCCTAGTTCTGCTCTCGGAGGAGCAGCTTCTTGCTCAGGTCCACAATGGGGTCTTTCTCCCCCTTCGTAGTGGCCTGTATCAGCACTGCACCCAGCCTTCTGTCTGAGGCCTGCCAGAGAACACCCTGAAGGATTTGTCCAGATCTGGGTTTATCAGCACCAGCCCCTGGATTCGAGCCTCCTTCAGCGCACACAGTGCCCCAGCACTGTTAGGTCCAGACCACCCTTGTCTGGCTTGCCCAAATTACCAAGCTTCGTAATGGGAGCTAAAGTGGGGTACAAACCTTCAGCAGTACCCTGCCATCCCATTAGCGACCCGGGCCTGTTTCTTGAATTGAGGAATAGGCCAATCTCTGGTTATCTTCACCTTGGCCGCCTCTGGCTTTGGGCAGCTGCTTCCCACCTTGTGGCCCAGGTGCGACACATCTGCCATCCTCATCTTACCCTTTCCGGCCTCTACCATCC
Source organism: Natator depressus (assembly GCF_965152275.1). Classification (NCBI taxonomy): domain Eukaryota; kingdom Metazoa; phylum Chordata; order Testudines; family Cheloniidae; genus Natator; species Natator depressus. The sequence goes on from NC_134243.1 coordinate 38,794,428, forward strand.
AGCCTACATCCTGGAGGCATCCCAGGCCCCTCTTCACTGGGACACTTGTTTCTCCCAGGTTGGGCTGAAGACATAGATATCATGAAAGTACACCAGGCACAGTCTTCCTCCCCGCTGTGCAACTGATCCCCCAGGCACTGGGAAGTGGCAGGCACCCCCTTGAGGCTGAAAGGTAGGACAAGGAACTCAGAGCCCTATAAGGCTGATGGGAGCAGATTTCAACCTGGCAACTGGGTCCAAAGGCACCTGCCAGTCGCCACTGGTGAGATTTGCAGTAGTGAGGAAAAGCCCGTGCCACACACACCTTGTCTAGGATTTTTTTAATTCTAGGCATGGGGCAGGCATTGAACATGGTGACAGCATTGAGCTTCCAATAGTGCACACTGGCTCTGATCGACCCATCTTACTTGGGGACCAGCACCACGGATGAGTCCCAGGGGCTGGAGGATGACTGGATCACCGCTAATGCCAGCATGTCACTGTTTTCCCAGAGATTGTGAATGGGGAACACCTCCCATCCCCCCATGGACAGCTAAATTAGTGAGCTCCCCTGATCTCTGCAGGTGGGCAGGGGTTAGCTGGTCAGAGAGGGGAAGTTATTCCAGCAGGGGGTCGGCTCCTGGCTTGGGAGAGAGAGATTCACTTTCCCCAGCCTCCCACCTACACGGCTGCACCAACAGTCTCCCTGTCAAAGTACAGCTTCTTCATGTCTACATGGTACAATTGCCCAATTGGGCCGCTCCAGTACATGACTCAGCTGGTTGTTGGTTTCACAGGGCTCTTCCCAGGCACCATGTGTACTGAGCTGAGACCCCCGCCACTTCCGGTCCCCGATCAGGCACATTGTTGTACCAGCCCTTTTGCAGCTCCTGGGCCCCGGCTAGGTTCTTCCTGACCAAACCCGTGAGCTCAGTGAGCTTTCCCCAGAACGATAGTTCAGAATCCACCACTGTTTCCCCATTTATTTCTCATCAAGTCCAGGGGTCCCCTCCTTCTCCTTCCCTACACCAACTCAAAAGGGTGGACCCCTGTGAATTTCCGGGGCAGTAAATGTTCTGTACCAGTTCTCGCCGGGTGCGCTGCATCCCCTGATGTTTAGAAGAAGGGACATCCCACCGGTGGTATTTCTGGGAGACCACCAGACACGCTCTCATCACCCACATTTACTTTTCCCTCAGGGAGCCCTTTTTTAGTACTGGGCCACTTTTCTCACCTGGAGCCTTCCCTAGGATCTTGCAACACCATGGCCCACAAGGCCCGCACTTTTTCAAGGAGGGATTCTGCTGCGGTTAGTTCTAGAATTCAGCTGCTGGGTTCAGGGACCAGCCCTCATTGCTGTGCCTTAGTTTTTACCACCTTGGTACAAGGCCTTGGTCTCAATCCTGTTAAGCCTTGTCCCTGGCAACTCACTCCCCGCCATTGGAGGTTCCACATACCCCTGCTGGGCGGATTTCTGGTGCCAGGCCAAGTGGCCCTCCCTGACCTCAGCCACAGGCAAGGACCAGGGTGCTGTCTGGCCAGTTTTTCAGTCCATCCCCCATCAGTATCTCTGCAGGTAGCTGATCATAGAATCATAGAATATCAGGGTTGGAAGGGACCCCTGAAGGTCATCTAGTCCAACCCCCTGCTCGAAGCAGGACCAATTCCCAGTTAAATCATCCCAGCCAGGGCTTTGTCAAGCCTGACCTTAAAAACTTCCAAGGAAGGAGATTCCACCACCTCCCTAGGTAACGCATTCCAGTGTTTCACCACCCTCTTAGTGAAAAAGTTTTTCCTAATATCCAATCTAAACCTCCCCCACTGCAACTTGAGGCCATTACTCCTCGTTCTGTCATCTGCTACCATTGAGAACAGTCTAGAGCCATCCTCTTTGGAACCCCCTTTCAGGTAGTTGAAAGCAGCTATCAAATCCCCCCTCATTCTTCTCTTCTGCAGGCTAAAAAATCCCAGCTCCCTCAGCCTCTCCTCATAAGTCATGTGTTCTAGACCCCTAATCATTTTTGTTGCCCTTCGCTGGACTCTCTCCAATTTATCCACATCCTTCTTGTAGTGTGGGGCCCAAAACTGGACACAGTACTCCAGATGAGGCCTCACCAATGTCGAATAGAGGGGGACGATCACGTCCCTCGATCTGCTCGCTATGCCCCTACGTATACATCCCAAAATGCCATTGGCCTTCTTGGCAACAAGGGCACACTGCTGACTCATATCCAGCTTCTCGTCCACTGTCACCCCTAGGTCCTTTTCCGCAGAACTGCTGCCTAGCCATTCGGTCCCTAGTCTGTAGCGGTGCATTGGATTCTTCCGTCCTAAGTGCAGGACCCTGCACTTATCCTTATTGAACCTCATCAGATTTCTTTTGGCCCAATCCTCCAATTTGTCTAGGTCCTTCTGTATCCTATCCCTCCCCTCCAGCGTATCTACCACTCCTCCCAGTTTAGTATCGTCCGCAAATTTGCTAAGAGTGCAATCCATACCATCCTCCAGATCATTTATGAAGATATTGAACAAAACCGGCCCCAGGACCGACCCCTGGGGCACTCCACTTGACACCGGCTGCCAACTAGACATGGAGCCATTGATCACTACCCGTTGAGCCCGACAATCTAGCCAGCTTTCTACCCACCCTATAGTGCATTCATCCAGCCCATACTTCCTTAACTTGCTGACAAGAATACTGTGGGAGACCGTGTCAAAAGCTTTGCTAAAGTCAAGAAACAATACATCCACTGCTTTCCCTTCATCCACAGAACCAGTAATCTCATCATAAAAGGCGATTAGATTAGTCAGGCATGACCTTCCCTTGGTGAATCCATGCTGGCTGTTCCTGATCACTTTCCTCTCATGCAAGTACTTCAAGATTGATTCTTTGAGGACCTGCTCCATGATTTTTCCAGGGACTGAGGTGAGGCTGACTGGCCTGTAGTTCCCAGGATCCTCCTTCTTCCCTTTTTTAAAGATTGGCACTACATTAGCCTTTTTCCAGTCATCCGGGACTTCCCCGGTTCGCCACGAGTTTTCAAAGATAATGGCCAATGGCTCTGCAATCACAGCTGCCAATTCCTTCAGCACTCTCGGATGCAACTCGTCCGGCCCCATGGACTTGTGCACGTCCAGCTTTTCTAAATAGTCCCTAACCACCTCTATCTCCACAGAGGGCTGGCCATCTCTTCCCCATTTTGTGATGCCCAGCGTAGCAGTCTGGGAGCTGACCTTGTTAGTGAAAACAGAGGCAAAAAAAGCATTGAGTACATTAGCTTTTTCCACATCCTCTGTCACTAGGTTGCCTCCCTTATTCAGTAAGGGTCCCACACTTTCCTTGGCTTTCTTCTTGTTGCCAACATACCTGAAGAAACCCTTCTTGTTACTCTTGACATCTCTCGCTAGCTGCAGCTCCAGGTGCGATTTGGCCCTCCTGATTTCATTCCTACATGCCCGAGCAATATTTTTATACTCTTCCCTGGTCATATGTCCAACCTTCCACTTCTTGTAAGCTTCTTTTTTATGTTTAAGATCCGCTAGGATTTCACCGTTAAGCCAAGCCAGTCGCCTGCCATATTTACTATTCTTTCGACTCATCGGGATGGTTTGTCCCTGTAACCTCAACAGGGATTCCTTGAAATACAGCCAGCTCTCCTGGACTCCTTTCCCCTTCAAGTTAGTCCCCCAGGGGATCCTGGCCATCCGTTCCCTGAGGGAGTCGAAGTCTGCTTTCCTGAAGTCCAGGGTCCATATCCTGCTGCTTACCTTTCTTCCCTGCGTCAGGATCCTGAACTCAACCAACTCATGGTCACTGCCTCCCAGATTCCCATCCACTTTTGCTTCCCCCACTAATTCTACCTGGTTTGTGAGCAGCAGGTCAAGAAAAGCGCCTCCCCTAGTTGGCTCCTCTAGCACTTGCACCAGGAAATTGTCCCCTACGCTTTCCAAAAACTTCCTGGATTGTCTATGCACCGCAGTATTGCTCTCCCAGCAGATATCAGGAAAATTAAAGTCACCCATGAGAATCAGGGCATGCGATCTAGTAGCTTCCGTGAGCTGCCAGAAGAAAGCCTCATCTACCTCATCCCCCTGGTCCGGTGGTCTATAGCAGACTCCCACCACTACATCACTCTTGTTGCACACACTTCTAAACTTAATCCAGAGACACTCAGGTTTTTCTACAGTTTCGTACCGGAGCTCTGAGCAGTCATACTGCTCCCTTACATACAGTGCTATTCCCCCACCTTTTCTGCCCTGCCTGTCCTTCCTGAACAGTTTATAACCATCCATGACAGTACTCCAGTCATGTGAGTTATCCCACCAAGTCTCTGTGATTCCAATCACATCATAGTTCCTTGACATTACCAGGACCTCCAGTTCTCCCTGCTTGTTTCCAAGGCTTTGTGCATTTGTATATAAGCACTTGAGATAACCTGTTGATCGCCCCTCATTCCCAGTATGAGGCAGGAGCCCTCCCCTCACAGACATTTCTGCCTGTGCTTCCTCCCGGTATCCCTCTTTCCCACTTACCTCAGGGCTTTGGTCTCCTTCCCCCGGTGAACCTAGTTTAAAGCCCTCCTCACTAGGTCATGCACCCCAACCTCTTTTGGGCCCCCATTCAGATGTATCCTCGCTACAGGACTTTAACTGAGGGTCCGACCACCCCCAGCACCTGTGTCCCAGTGAGGGTACGGAACGAGCCTGCTGCTTTCGTTGCTGCATCAAAGCCAGTGTGAGTCTCCTCTCCCCTGTGCAGGGCTGTTGGCCCAGTCAGCTCCAGGGGCTGACTACGGACAGGCAGATAACCAGAGCTTTGCAGTTCTTCCCACATGCTACTAGCCAGGGGGGAAAATACCCCTCTCTCTGCTGGCTGGGCCATTTTTGGGCCATTCACATGCTCACTGACTTCTGCCCTCTCCACCTTCCAATCTCTGGGTTCAGCTCTTATGTTCACCTTTACTGGTGCAGGGTTTGGATCCTGTCTTAAAGAGACACAGTCACTTCCCACTGATCTGCCGAAGGACCCAAGAAGGTGTATGGCTGCCATCTGGGAGCCTTCCCCCAAGTTACACGGCCCCTCAGCAGCTTGTGAGGTTGCACCACACCCAGAAGAGTCTTGGTCCCAGAACCTCTTCACCCCGTGAATATCTTCCCACTGACGCCTACCTGTCATTCCCCCTGGGGATCAGAGGGGCCTGAGCCCAGGAATCACAAGCAGACATATCTGCTGGACTTGGAGTAGAAGCCCCTGTGCCTTCCCCACTCCCTTGGCCTGGCCAGCTCTGCCCCAAGAGCTGGCTGGGTGACTGCTTCCCAGCTCACTCTCTCAGCCTGCATTACAGGCTGTCTTCCTTTTGCCCGTTAACCCTTCGAGGGTTCTCTTGGGTGAAAATTTCCTGTGTCTTTGGGCATGACACCACCTTGCATCCTTTTGCTTGAAGTAATGACATCTGAGGTCCCACAGGTCCCAAGGAGGGGATCTGCCTGTTCCGGCATTCGTGGGAACCCCCACCTTGGGCTTCCTGGAGTCTCACCTCTGAGAGGTCTCTGGGTGACTCCCCTTCTGAGTCCCCAACAGGGGGTCTCTCTCTCCCACCCCATCGGCTCTCCATAACCTCAAGTCTGCCAGCGTACCTGCACCTTGCAGGGCTTTGGGCTTCTGAGAGCTGCCCCTATCCAACCAGATTATACACATCCTCTGCGAGAGTGGACCAGCACTCTTTTCCCCCTTTCAGAGAGATATTCCCCCAGCAGGGTGGTGACCTCCTCATATGTGATGCCCAGGGTTTCTTGTGCACCCCGGAATATTTTCCTGTCTGCCTCGGAATCATTCAAACATAAGCGGCAAAGCCTGTTGGAACCTTCATAGACCCCAGCCTCTGCACCATCCATTTGGCTGGACACTGGTATGGCCTTGGGACCAAGCATGGAGGTGAGACAGTCTGTTCGCAGGGTCAACCTGGTTCAAATCACAAGTCTTCTCACAGGCAGTGAGGTCGGCATCAATATACCTCCCGCATTGTACTGGGGCACACTTTGGACTCTAGGCTTCCTGCCAAATTGGCATCTTGGGGTCTTTCCCTACTTACCCCACAGGAGGTGCTCTTGGCCTGCCTCTCCTCCAACTCCAGTTCATGTTTTCACTGCTCCAAGCAGTCAGTCAGTCTCCGTTCCTCCGGTTCCAGCTCCTTCGCTCTCAGCTTCACAGTTTTCATCTCTTCATATCCACTTGGGGGAACCCAGGTTGGGAAGCCCTTGTCCTGGCTGGGGAAGGGGGTACAGTGGCAGCATGTCTCAGAGCAGCATGTCTCAGAGCCGCGCTGGAGCCAGACATGCTGCCGCGCTGCCCTGCATGAGTGCGCATCCCCGCCACCCAGAGTGCTGCCCGCGCAGTGGCGTGGCTGCGGGGGAGGAGGGACAGCAGGGGAGGGGCTGGGGACTAGCAGATGAGGCCCGCGGGCCATAGTTTGCCCACTTCTGGGTTAGTGACATGCAAATGCAGGCTGTTTTCTGGTTTCTGATGGACACCACCCAGACCCAATGTTCCCTCTAATTTTTGATAGGCCGTGTGCACAAAACATTTCTTCTGTGCAAATTTTTGTGTTCTCTGCAAATTTTTGTGCGCACGGTGTTTCTTCATATGCGCGGGGTTTAGGATCTGTGTGCACGCGCACACGCACACAGCTTAGAGGGAACAGTGCCCAGACCCTGAGTCAAGCAGAGACCAGGCAAAATGTGGTAATTCTGGATGAGCAATGTGGTAATTTTGGATGAGCTTTGCTTTGTCTTTCTTTGGGATTTCTAAGTCCGAAATGCAAGTGTCACGGAGTGTGCGGGATTCCGAGGCCTGCACCCCTCTTCCTGGGATTCACTGTGACTCTCAGCCAGCCAGTAAAATGGAACGTTTATTGGACAATAGGAACACAGTCTAAAACAGAGCTTGTGGGTACAACCAGGACCCCTCAGTCAAGTCCTTCTGGGGGGCAGGGAGCTTAGACCCCAGCCCTGGGGTTCCCTGCGTTCCATCACCCAGCACCAAACTGAAACCAAAACCCACCCAGCAGGCTCTCTCCTCTAGCCTTTGTCCAGTTTCCTGGGCAGAGGTGTTACCTCCCCCTCCTGGCTCAGGTTACAGGCTCTCAGCTCTCCCATCCCCAGTGAAACTCCCCTGCCACGTTCCCAGGTCAACACTCCCGGCTCCCTGCTGCATCACAGCAAGACATGCCAACTCTGTGAGAAATGACACCCACAAAAATGATACCTTACCACAAAATTGCTGATTTTCCCATCACTCTCACAGCAATCCACCCAACTGTAACATGAGGCCAGCAGTAAGAGAATGGCATGGCCGTTAGAGTCTGCTACCTTACATTTCCTCTTGCAGTTTTAATTGGAAGGTGGTGTGCCTCACTGCCAGGCCTAAACTTAAGCCTGAAGCTACTGTGTGTAGTATTGCTGTGTGTTGTTAAGGAGCAGCTGACATCTACTTCAGAGGTCACTGCATTTTGGAGATGGGAATAGGAGCCATATTTTGATCTCAGTTACACTTCTGGAGTTCCCCCTAACTTCAATGGAATTGTACCTGCTTGCACCAGCATTGCAAGTGACTCTCACCTTGTATTTGCACTCCTAGGGGGTTGAGAGGTTGTATATGTCTTCAAGGGCAGGTGCTCCCACCAAGACTCACCACTGAGCTATCACTGTGGTTAGCTTTATGGAAGCCATGATCGCTATAATGCCTGCTGCAAAGACCCATTAGTGACAATACATTGTAGTACAGGTTTGTACCAAGGTGTGAAAGAACCACTGGACCTGTCAGTGAAAATACTGCTAGATTGGTACCATTGTGTTAAAAATTGTCAACCGCTGCTTTCTGCTTTCCATTTATTGGGATCACATTGTCATTGCTGGTGATTTTTTTTCCAGTGACAACTCTGTAGTGGACTCAAGGAAGATATTTAAGAAATTAGCATGTGAACACAACAATATCTGGTGACGTTCAGCTGGGTGATGATGTTCCAAGAACTACTCAAGGGCAAACAATAAATGTTATAAGAAAAGATGGGAACCAGAAAGTCCATTTCTGTTCCCGTCCAGTGTATTACAGGAGGAGGATGGGGAAGGTGCGGTTACTGAAAGGCACTGGAATTGCACTCTGGAGAGATCCACGGGATATCTGTGCAGTTGGAGAATAGTTAGAGAAGGACCAGGGATGTGTGGTTGAGTTGCTGGAATGTTGAGGGCTCCCACTCCCCATAGGAAGTACCCACTGGCATGCCCAATTCAGATGTGCCCAATTCAGTGCCCTGATTTGACATGCAAAACAGGCACCTGGCCACGCCAGCGTCCTGCTCCTCCTCACATCTCCAGGCAGCAGGCCTTGACCAGTCAGATCTGAAGGTTTCAGGATACGTGTTCCAAAGCTGCCTTCCTGGCTGGTGATGTGGCCAACCCCCGTGCCATGTTCTGCCTTGGCTATATGCTCCTGCTCTGCCCCCTGCACCTGGCCCTGTTCATTTGTTCAGTTTTAAAATCCTCCACCTCCTTTCCTCCCTCCAGGCTACAGCTGAGATGCTCCACCCCCAACAGGCTGGGATCGCATCACAGGGGTGGCAAAGGGAAGGGCTACTGAAGAAGGGGCAAACGAGACCAGATGTCCTTGGAGGGCCGTGTTCTCATTTGAAGTTGCCACCCCTTAAAGCAACAAGGCAGATGGCACCCCTTTGCTGCCATGGGACATGGCCACTTCCCTTTGAAATGCTGCCATTCCATGGGCTCTGCAAATCAACACCCCTTGTACTGGGGGCAACACCTGTGGGGCCTTTTCCGTATCAGGTACACTTAGCAAGTCAGCCCCAGTGGTGAGCACGGCGCAGGCAGCACCTGCTAACCTGCGTGCGGTGCTCAGAGCTGGTATGGGTGCAGCCCCGGCTGTCACCTGTCTACTAAACCTGCCACACCCAAAGGGGGTTAGGTATGGGGGCTGCCCTCTTGGCCAATACTGGGGACTGAACCAGGGACCTAACAGCCAACAGCCCGAGTCTCTACAGTGCAAGCTAAGAGCTGGCCCAGCCCCATTCCCTTTGCAGATCGGGAGGCATAGCACACACTGACTGGGGGCTAACACCTGCTGCCAGCGGAACGGCACTAGTGACAAGAACGAGCAGCTTCTGCCACTGCACGAGTGACCCTGGCTGCAAGGATCCGGAGCCCAGTAGCTTCAGACGAGTTCTTGCAGACACGAGGAATGGCAGTCAGGGCAAAGGGCCCTCATGGCCATGTGCTGCTGCTGCTCCCATCACTCATACTAGCCGAGCACCTCACCTTGCAGGGCTAAGTCTAGCCTGGTGGGCCATTCCAGGGGTCAGAATCATCCCTGGTGAAACTCTGCTGAAGTCAACAGGGCTACCCCAGGGATGAATTTGGCCCGTGATGTTTTGCTTCTCTACTCAGGACTCCCTAGGGGGCATAGGCTGCATAGGCCAGCAAAGCATAAAAGAAGTGGACCACAGGTAAAGGGAATGTCAACCTCCATGAACTTCACACGCTTGGAGGCTGAAACTGATCCAGATTGATCATTCAGGCATAGCTGATGTGCTATACAGCGGGCAGCATTCCATCATCACAGCCAAGGAGGGAGAAGGCGGGGAAGGGAAGATACAATAAGCTCAACGCCAGCTGCCATCTAACTGTGCTTAGAACACTGCAGAAGTGATCATACAAGGGACCAGCAAAAATCAGCTGCTGAAAACATGCTGAAAGCCAAGCTAAACCGCCTTGGGGAGAGAAACGTACAGATGTCATTTAAGATGGGGAGGAGATAGGGTTGGGTGGGGGGGGGTTACCTGTTGGGGCAGGGACTTATGTGCTGGTGTTCTGGACCAGATTCAAAGTCCCCAAACCCCAGTGCCCTGTGATAGCTCCCATAGCTGGCGCGTCTCCAAGCTTTGATCTGGGCTTCACAGATCGGATCCTATCACTTGGCCAAGCATATCCCTGAGCGCTGACTGGCACAGGTATTTTCCATGGCCATCCAGTCTGCAGTAACAGCACTTGGGGGTTGAGCATCAAGCATTTAATAAAGATCTCCAGTAGACCCCTAGGAGAGGTCTGTTTTTGGTGGGGGGTGGGATAAGGAGGGGAGACCAGACAGAACATTCACAGTCTTTCCCCAGCACTGCCAATAAGTCCATCTTGCAGAAGGTGTTAGGGCAGAGGATCGAGCATTTGGTGCCTCTTGATATGTGTTGTGGGGTCTGGTGAAGTCTTCTGTGTGGGAGAAGAGAATGAACATCAGGGGATATTCCTGGAATCTTAATTCATCTGTCTCCCACTTCCTTTCAGCCCTTACATTCCTCTGTGCTGGCAGAGTCCTTTGTGTCCAGTGCCCCAATCTCGTGTTCCCAGGGTGTGCTCTGTGAGCTAGCCCTGACGCTACCAGGTTCTGTGACTGGTGCTCTACCACTCTCTCCTCCCAAAGCTTTAACAAGGAGATTCTGCGCTGGACCCTGTATGCCGTTCAGTAATATGCTTGCCCACCTGCCATGCTGAAAACCCCATGCCTGTGGTCTAGAGCAGGCCATGGTGGATGACTGTCCACCCAGCTGAATGGGCAGGGGCAGGTTCTACTCAGTCTTACCCCAATCAACAAATGCAGCGACCCTACAAAATTGAGAAGTCACAAGTCTGACAACAGCCCCCCTGTGATATGGGGAGAAGTCAAAGGTAAAGAGGTAAAGAGGTAAAGAGGGCCCTGGCCAACCAGTTGTGATGGAGCCTAAGGGTGTGTGTGTGTGTGTGTGTGTGTGTAGGGGCGGAGGAGGGGGCTAAGAGACTGCTGCAGTCCAGAGAGCACATGGGTGGGTCAGGGAACAGAGGGTAGCCCCGTCCCAACCCTGCACACTGCAGGGACACGGGTGACTCAGAAATTCATTGTGAGCAGCTGTTCAGGCACCAAAATTTAGACCAATGATCTGCCTCTGTGGTGCAGATGGGTGGAGTCAACCCAACAGTCCTTCCCACAGCAGAGGACTGGCTGGCTATGAGGATCCACTCTCTTTCCTGCTCTTCTTCCACCTCTGCTTGCTCTGCCTGGTTCTCCTCTTCCTCCCCTCTCCTCCTGAGAGTGTGTGGAGGGGGTGTGATACTGAGCTAGTGTAACCCACACACCTCCTGCGTGTGGTGTTCTGTTCCATCTAGTGGCACCAAGACCACTTATAGAGACAGATAAAATGAGTCTGCTTTACAGCCTTCACTAAGAGCCAGCTGGCTTTTAGCTCATGTGGAAGAGGCTCCAGAGGTTCCTGGTTCAATCCCGCCTGCCGACGACCGGGGTCTGTCGACATTATACTAGCACAAACCACAGAGACTTTCAGCCTGGATATTCTTGTGGGGAGGGGAGGTCCCTTGAGCAGCTTCTGTGCCCTAGAAAGAGTGCTGAGCCCTTACACAGTCCCCTATCCTGGCCATCAATCTTTGGCTAAGAAAAACTAGATGGACAATTTTAGAGACCAGTAACGCAGCTCTTACACCAGCCAGATGGACAGTGGCCATGGCAGGAGGGTGAACAGCTGAGTATGAGAGGAGTCAGACTGTAGCTGGGTGAGCCCAGCTTGTGGCTTGGCAGGCATAGCAGGCATGTTACTGACCAGTGAGAAATCATGCAGGATGGTGCTGGATGAGCGCCCAAAGCCATGCTCTTGCTCCAGGAGCCGGGTGCTGAGATCCTGCTTCTCCTGCCCCCATTTCCTTGCAGACTCCTCCAGCTGCGAGGGAGAGAACAGATACTCAGAGCACTATGGTAGTGCTGCCCTGCTTGCCCTCTCACCCTGGGTTTGCTCTTGACGGCAGTGGTGGTGCATGGCACCACCACTCTGCTCACGGACACATGGGAAACTGACTTGTGCAGCTCAGACTGCTCACCTGTGGGTTCCCCATCCAAGCCACACATTCCCCAGCTGGCTGCCTCCCATAACCTATACCCAGCCATACACAGCAAAGCGCTGCTGGAATTAGGGGAAGCTTGGAGAATATGAAACATGGCACCTGGGCAACTGGGTCTTTGAGGCCACACCCAAGGTGTTCCTTTGAGGTCCATTTCCCCTCACTAGTGCTGATTTGGGGACCTGTTAGACTCATGCTGCAGCCTCCTTCAGGGGCTTATTTGTGGGAAAGCCTGTGAAAATGCTCAGTGCCAGGGAGGCTGGTGGGCAAAGGAGCTTTTGGACACATCTGCTTTAAGGCCTTGATGCTGCTCTTCTGCGCTCTCCATGGGCTGGGCCTAGGCTACGTCAGAAATTGATGCCTCTCCTTCCACGTTGTTCTCTCGAGAGATGATGAGACTCAAGGAGAAGACTAGTTTGAGATTGATCTTTTCAGCAGCCAGTGCTTGACTGTGGAACTCCCATCCACAAGAGTTACAACTGACCAGCAACTGATCACCTTCCAGGCCAATTGCAAGAGTCAGCTCTTCACCAGCCAATAAACCATAACAAGTCCTACCCTCCTCTGGGAAAGGAGCAGAGATGAGACAATGCTTTGTCTGCATCTAGCCCCTAATCCACCTGTGATCATGTATATAGATACCTCGAAGGAAACACCAGATCCAGGGGGCACACCAAGGGGTGAGTCAGGTTGTCAGAGTTCATTCTCATTCATGCCACAGGACCATGCAATGGGTGGAGATTGGGGATGGGATGTGTGTACTAAGGGGATGACCATGAGAAAGGGCATGACAATTACCTGGCTTTCCAGGACACGAATGCGACCTTGTGCCTTCTCCACCTTGGCCAGCAAAGACAGTTTCTCTGAGTTGGTGGAGAACATGTCCTGCAAACAGGTAATACAGCCAGCAAGTGAGATGTAGAGACTCTGGCCCTCCATCCCCTTCCCATCATGACACAGGCTGCCAGTGACCCCTTTCCCCCCACCATTCCATGGAATTCAGATAATGGGAGTGCTGATGCGGGGGGTGGGGGGGTGGGGGAGGAGGTTGGGGTTGGGGGGCAAAAAGCCAGTGAGAGAGGTACTGAACAGACCTTGGATCTGTGGAGGCTGTGATGAAGGCAGCTCTTTAAATACAATATAATATTGCATTGCAGTAGTGGCTAGAGGCTCCAATCAGAGGTCAAGGCCTCATTGTGCCAGGTGCTGTACAAACTTGTCAGCAGAAACAGTCCCTGTCCCAAAGCGTTTACAACCTGATTATGACACTGCACCCCATATTCTTCAGAGTGATATGAGAGGATTATGACATAATTATGATGCAGTTTGTACAAGATAAGTCATGTGAGATGTCATTGGAAAAGTTTTGATTTGCTGAATATGATTATCCTATTTGTATGCATGCATGTATCATTTTTGTATCTAAAGTTATGAATATTATCTATGTATCTGTATTTCAAATGTAGTTACACCTGGGTAACGCCCACTACACAAGATACTTTCAGTCTAGATAGCTGGTTGGGAAGGGCCTAGTCAGGGCAAAGAGCCATTAGGGAGAACAATAGGATTTAGGAGAAGCTTATCTCCCACCTGGTGAGCCTTCCTGAGAACTCCACAGACAACCTGTGAGTGATGGCTGCTATGACTCTACAAGGACATGTGACCAGGCCACATGATGCTGGATTCCATCTTGGGATGTCAGTATTTTTCCACAGATTGGTCTGGGAACCAAGCTTTGGAACAAAGGGTTCCCGCCATATGCAAAAGCTCTATAAGGCAGGGAGTGACATCATCAGGGTAGGGTTCATCACTTCCCACACAAGAAGACTCCTGGAAACAGCTAAGGAACAAAGACTGAACTGGAGGAAAGTGCTGGACCCAGGCTAAAGGGATTTCTAGCCAGTGTATGAAGTCCTGAGAAACCCACGTTGTAAAGCTAATGCAGCTTGTGCCTTAAGAATCTGTAGCCTGCCTGTACCATCAATTAGGGTGAGAATCTGTTATTCATAGCCAATCTATTTAGTATATTAAGTTTAGTTTGCATTTTTTGTTTTTTTGCTAGGTAATCTGCTTTGATCTGTTTGCTATCCCTTATAATCACTTAAAATCTATTTTTGTAGTTAATAAACTTGTTTTATGTTAAAATCCAAAGCAGTGAGCTTTGACTGGAGTGCTTGGGGAAAATCTTTGCTTGGTTACTACAAGTGTGCATTGTTCTCTTCACATTGAGGGAGAGGTGGACTGGGTATTAAACCCATATACTGGCCAGATTTGACCAGGGCAGGCTGGTACTGCTCTGGGGTCCCAGGCTGGGAAGCCGGAGGTTAGAGAGCCTGCGTGTAACTGCAGCTGGGTGTGTCCCTACCTAAGTTTCCTCTGAGCTGTGCGGCTGCGCAGCAGCCTACTAAGTGCCACACAAGTATTCAGGGCTGCCGTGGCGCCCCTCCCCCAACCTCAACACAGCCCAGCCCCAGATCTGCCAAAGCTGGGGAAGAGGCCCCCCCTCCCCTGCCCCCAACCCAGCCCCAGCCCAGACCTGCCATGGCCGGGAGAGAGGCAGGTCCAGCCCTGGAGCTGCCACGGTGTGGAGAGGTGAACCTTCCCCGCAGCCTAAGTGCTGCTGCAGGGAGAGAGAGCTGGGGGGAGTCCTCTCTCCCTGCTGTAGCCCCAGGGCAGCCTGCACCCCAAACTTCTCATCCCTGGACCCACCCCAGAGCCCGCACCCCCAGCCAGAGCCTTCGTATTGGCGCATATAACAAAATTCATTCCGCACATGTGTGGGAAAAATTAGATGGAACACTGGTGTATGAATGCTGGTGAAAGTGCAGGTTGGAGGGCTTTGCAGCTTCTCACAGCAGTACAGTGTGAGAGGGAGCCCAGGCTGGTGGGTCAGGGGATTCAGTGGTACCCCAGTTCCAGATGGCACCCCGGGAGGAACCCGTCACACTGATAAAGCAACTGAACGGCCAGCCACAATATCCTGCACATGAAGTGAATCACTCCCACTGGCTAACAGGGGACCCTCCCCATGGCATGGCCCCAAGGTGACCCATCTCACCGGCAAGGCTTGCTGCTGCAGGATGATGGGGGAAGAGCGGTAGCGGGCTCTGCCCAGCTCCTCCCGCAGTCTCATGTTCTCGGCTAGCAGGGTGGAGTAGAACTCCTTGGAGAAGCTATCAGCTGGGGGAGAGGAGCAGAGAAGCCACTCAGACCTCTGCTCGGCTCCATACCCTCCAGCACTTTCACTACCCACCCCCTTCCAGGGAGAGGCCAGGTCATTTCACCTCCCCTTTGCCCCTGCCAGCCTACCATACTGGAATCAGAACCTGGGGGCTTTAGGCTTCCTTGACTGGGGGCTCTGCTTTTCCCTTCCACAGGGCCAGACATCACGTGGAGTAGCAACTTACTCCACAAGTAGCCCCATTGGTTGGTGCTGCCCAACATGAGTAAGGGAGGGGGCAGGGTATGGCCCTGAATGATGAGCCTCTCTGCTGGGTCCCTATGAGCTTCTCCCACCTGCCTCTCCTGTGGCCAGTTGAGCTGTAACTTGGGCCACTCCCTCCCCTCCTGCATTACTCAGGAGCTACCTGGCTCCCAGATAAAACAGGGCCCAGCCCAGCCCCTGGCTCTCACACAAAAAGAGAGGGGGGCATTTACCCAACGGTTGCTCACAGGTCCTAGCGGCCTCTGGCACCTTCTCCTCCAGCATGCGCTCCATCTTCTCAATCACCTTTGGAAGGCAGAAATTCAGTGGAGAGCGGAGCTCCCATCATGGCCCCTGAAGGCCCACATAACCCTTACAGCAGCAGGGTGCTGCAGAGAGCTGGGGCCTTGGCTAGACTAGATTTGGGGCATGTTGTTAGCACACGATCACTAACAGGGTCTAAACATCTAGTCTGCAGAGGGTACATTGCCCTTAACTCATGCTAAACAGGCTGAGGTGAAGCCCAGAGGTTGGCATGTTAAAGGCGGTGTGGCCTTAGCAGCACTAGACTTTTAAAACATGTGAGTCACACATGCTAACACCACAACTCTAGTCTGGACAAGGCCTAGCTCTGCAATGCTGTTCCTGGCCTTCCCTCATGCTCAGTTTGCTGCACTGCTCCCCAGCTGGAGGGGACTGTGTATGGGCCACAGACAATGAACCTCATGTCCTTTAAGGTTGGGTCCACACTGCACATGGGCAGGTCTACATTTAAAATGTGGCAGCGGCACAGAGGAGACGCTGCTATGCTGACGGGAGAGCGTCTCCTATCAGCGTAGTTAATCCATTTCCCCAAGAGGCGGTAGTTATGTGGGTGGGAAAAACTCTCCTGTTGACATAGTGTGCTCTCTATGCCAGGAGTTAGGTCGGTCTAACTGGATCACTCAGGGGTGTGGATTTTTCACACCCCAGATTGACATAGTTATACCAATGTATGTTTGTAGTGTAGACCTGGCCTCAGCTTTTAGCCAAAGCTTTACTTCTGTCCATACACAATTCAGTCTGACTCAGGTCATCAAGCACTCAGGAGTCACAGGACTCAGGTCCTAGGACCCTGCTGGGGTGTGGATCAGAGCCTGAGTCCTGCTATGACTCGGGCTCAAACCCTGTCATTTTGCAGTGTGAATGCAGCTCAAGCTGCAGATCCAAGTCAGAGGGTCTGTGTAGTGCAGTATGGTGTTAGCATGGCTGTGAGACCAGCAGTTGTAAAGCCAGCTTTACAATGCAGTGTGTATGCTCAAGCGTGAGCTTGAAACACCAAGTCTACAAGCCTGGTCCCACAGATCTGGTCTTAGTGTGCAGTGCAGACAACCCTAAGAGACGAGGACCTACAGGGATTGGGCAAAGGGACTGTTAGTCTAGGCAGGAATGCAGTTCTAGAGCAAATCTGCAGTCTGGGGATATGGGGGATCGCTGCTACTCAGATCCCAGGATTCCCAAGGCTGTCCAGTCTGTAGGCTTTGAAAAGCTGAGTGGCTGATCTGCAGAGCTAGCATTAATTACTGTCACCACGCTCCATACCAGGGACTCAGTGAAAGCATTTGCATCCCAAAGTTCTGGGCTGGGTGACCCACAGGACTTCAAGATCCCATTCTCTGGTGCATGAGAGAGTTCACGGTGCTAAGCAGATGCCCTGCAGTTGCAGCTCCTATTTCCATGCCAGGTTCCAACACAAGAGCCTGAAAAGCCAAGCACTTAATGCAGAATGTTGGCTCATTATGGTGCAGTTGGTTGTAGCGATCCATCCAATACCTTCTGTGTAACAGAATGTGCACCTATGCCCTGCCACCAGGAAATGGGTGACAAAGAGGGAGCAGATGGAGGCAGGAAGATCCCGCCCTGCTAGTGAGACTATGGGGCCCCGATCCTGTGGGCCTGGGTGATGCTAACAAACATGACCTGATGGGTTTGCTTTGCTGTGGCTTGTTGCAAGGTCTCCCTGTAGGGAGTGCACTATGAGCACAGGGCATGTTGCCCCAGCATGGAAGAGGGGCAAAGCACTGTGGGACACCCAGCTGGGTGCCCTCCCCTCACCCTCCCATGCACCTGTGCTCTGCTCACCCTCTCCTGCTGCCGCACAGTGTCTTCCAGGGCTTTCATCTTGGTGATTTTCTCCTGGTACTTCCTCAGCACCATCTGCTGCTGCTGATGGGCTCGTTGCAGCTTCACCAGATCCTTCTCCCGGTCGTTCTTCTGGTGGGCGAGAAGGGAGGGAAACCATCAGATCCCTCGGGGAGGGAATCAGAATGCACAGGGGATTCTTTACGGAGGTGGATGGACACAGGCAGACCTGTGGTTCTCTCTGGCTCCTAATAGTCGCTGATCAGGCTGCGGAACCATGGCAGGGCTTGAGCTGCCAAAGCTACTGGAGTTCACCTATTACTCCATGTTACTCCACTCTCCTCCCTTGGTCAATCAGGGTGGCTGCAGGGCTAGGAGAGGAGGGTAATCAGCGGAGAACTCAAACTACAGCCCCAGTCTCCAGGAGCTTAGTGAGACTGTCCAGGGGTCTTGGAATACTTGCTTCTCCAGATGGCTCCCACAGCTCCAAGCTGCTTGCCCCCAGTGAGGGCCTCCCGGGCACCAGGCTGCCCTCTCTGTGTCTGTGTTAATTTCCACCTGTAACCAGGAACGTGCTGCTCCTAGCGTGCAGCTCTAAAGAGTGGTGGCCTCCTTTCTCCTCTGGAGGGGAAGACCCCCAGCATGGGATAGCAGGAGAAAGGCAGAGGGTGTTGGCTGTGCAGCACAGCTGACTTTCACCCTTAGCCTGGCCTCTTGCTCCGCAGCCTGGGGCTGGGGAGCAACCTCTGATGTCCCACGTGCTGAGCCCTGTCTCCACTGTCAAACTCCCTTCTTGCATGCAGCCTTCTTCAGAGCTCCCCTCACTAGGGACAGCCCAGATCCTTGTGCTTGTGCCCTGGGCATCATATCTGTTTGAATTAGACCATGAGGCCCTCAGGACAGGAGCTGTGTACGCTCACGGGTCCCTCTATGGAATAATGACCAAGCAGGCCAAAGCCATCGGCACAGTTACCCGGATCAGCTCATTCTGCAGCTGTTGCACCCGGTCCTTCATCCTGCTCATCTCCACTGTCCCAGCAGCCAGTTTGCGCTTGAGGGCCACTGCAAGAGACCACACAGCCTGGTCAGTGGCACGGGGGCATGTCTGAGGGATACAAGCAGCTTCCAGGACTCCCAGGGAATAGGGGACACAGCTATGGGGCAGGTCTATTCACCAAGGCCAAAAGCGCCCAATCAGATTGTTAGATCCACAAATTCAGATACAAATTAAACTGGATGGTGAGGACTGAGGAGCATCTGCCAAGAGAGAGAGTCCCAGAGGAGAGGGCAGGGACAGGGACTGGGGGACACTGACACTGTGCCTGCCTCTAGCCAAGGCTATTAACCTTTCACTTTCCCACTCCCTGTAATACCACAGTCAGAGACACTCCCCACTCTTCCTCATGGCAGCCTCCTCCTTCCTTCGCTCTCTACTGGGCCATGCAGAGGTGGGGGTGGGAGGTGCGTACTTTACCTATCCTGTCGACTATCTCCGCCTTGGTCATGACATCCACGTCCACGTCGTTCAGCAATGTGCGGCCCACTTCCTCGTGCATGCTCAGATTGCGGCGCAGAGTGCTGTTCTCTGCCTCCAGGCTGGCAACACGCCTGCGCAGAGACAGGATATCGTCTGCCATCTTCTTCATGGCCGTACAGTAATTATCCAGCTCCTGTTGGCCACAGGAGAGCACCTGTTACAGCTTGCACAACCTCAACTTAGACACATATGCTTAGCCAGGTCCCTTCTTCTTCCTTCCACCCACCCACCTCAATGACCAAAGGTGCTGGCCAAAGGCTCCTGCCACAGCGGACCAGACTGAGCAAGAGCCCGGGTGGGGATGGGTGAACTGCAAAAGACATGGATGAGCTGCGGAAAGTTTCCCACCCAATATTTATAGGACACAATCGCCATAGTTTTCAGGTGTTCAGGCATGCACCATAATGTACTGAACTTATATAGCACTCTCCATCCATAGATCTCAAAGCACTTTAGGAGCATGGGTAAATATTACTGACCTCATGTTACAGATGGGGAAGAAGGGAGAGGAAATGACTCACCAAAGGCCACTACATTAGTGGCAGAGTTAAGACTACAGCCCAAATCTCTTGAGTCTTAGTCATCTGCCTTAACAACTAGACCACACTGTCCCCTGCTTATCTGAGATTCTTGGAAATCTTAAGCCACTGTCACAGTAGGTTTACATCACCTCCTGCCTCTGTTGGGGCTGGAAAGACCATGGAAACATTGTCTTGTGCTATCTCAGCAGTCGGGTTTCTGATCACAGGTGGAATGGGAAAGTTTGGGGTGAAACTTCTGGTCTGTTCTTGTTTGGTTTCAGCAGCTCAGCAGGGTCAATTTTTCTTCCCTTGTTTTAAGCATTGTGTCCATCTAGTGCTGGAGGTGGGGGTGGAGGTGGATGAGGGGGGCTAGACTGACAACTCCAGGGACCTGAATCTTATTTCTTTGCCCAACAAAGTGACAAACTTCCCCAGCGCCACATGTGTGCCTCCATGCTGACCTTGAGGGACGACCTCTAGGGCTGAGAGGGGAGATCACGCCTCATGACCTAGGCTGTCCCTGGTCTCTCTGCAGAGGCTGACAACAAGAACGCCAGCTAGCATCAGCTATAACAACAGGCTTGTGATGTAGCACCTATCTACTAGGCCAGAGGTGGGCAAACTATGGCCCGTGGGCCACATCCGGCCCGCGGGACCATCCTGCCCAGCCCCTGAGCTCCTGGCCCAAGAGGCTAGCCCCTGGACCCTCTCCTGCTGTACCCCCTCCTCCGCAGCCACGCCGCCGCGCGGGCAGCACTCTGAGCAGCATGGTAAGGGGTCTGGGGCCAGGGGGTTGGATAAGCGGCAGGAGGTCCTGGGGGGCAGTCAGGGAGCAGGGGGCGGTTGGATAGGGGGTGGGGTCCTGGGGGGGATGGTTAGGGGTGGGAGGCCCCGGGAGGGGGTGGTCAGGGGATGGGGAACAGGAGGCAGTTAGATAGGGCAGAGGTCCTGGCAAGGGCAGTCAGGGGACGGGGAGCAGTGGGGGTTAGATAGGGGGTGGAGTCTGGGGGGGCAGTTAAGGACAGGGGTCCTGGGAGGGGGCAGAGCCCAGAGTCAAGCAGTTTTCTTCCCATCTCTACTTCATAAGATCTTCTCATTTCACACCATCCCTCAAGGACTGGCCCCCATCTGCCCCCATTCATATACTCCTCCCTTCCCATCTCAGGTGGCTGCCACCTTCCCCCATCTGCATCCTCTTCCTTTGCCATCCCAGGTAACTACCACCTTCCCCCAAGTGTATCCTCCCTTCCCATCCTGGCTGTCCACCACATGCCCCTATCCATATCCTCCTCCCTTCCCATCCCTACACTGGCAGGTCACAGTGGTCCCATCATGGTGTGTTCTGCACCCAAAACAAGCATCACTGCTCTGCCTGTTAACTGACCAGGACTAACCAAGGAGCAGTTGACATAGGAGCTGCATTCCAAGATTTACCCACTACCCATCTTCACCCCTTTCAGAAGGGCCCCTGTGCTTCCCCAATATGGCCTCTGGCAGACATTTCTGGCATGCCAGGCCTCAGCTCATCTGTCCCACATTAACCACTGAGTGATGGAACCAGCCCTGGAAACATGTCAATTCTTTGATTCTTAAAGCTCTCATCATGGCAGCAGTGATGTTCTCAGGGTAGAATTCCTCACCTAGAAGGTTACTGAAGAGGCCTTGGAACAAGAATTACCACCCAGCTGCATTGGGCAGCAGCACACCATGTGCTCCCTCCTGTGTTCCACTTATCTCCACAACATCATTAGTCCTTCCTAGATCCATCTGTGCAGACCTGGGGAGAGGGCAGCAAATGGGACCAAACATCGCTCCAGCAATAGTGTAAATAGGACCAAATGGCACTTTGTAAATCAGCTGATAATTCCTATCCAACATCCAGAGTTCTGAACACAGTACATCAGTTATACCTGGTTTGTCAATATCACTCTTTCCTACCCAAGCCTTCTTGGGCTGCTCTGATAAGCCAGGAGATTTACCGCCCTATTCAACACACCCTATAGATGATTTGCCTCCCCACAGGTAAAAAGATCACATGCCAAAATAGGCCATGTTAAGGGATGCTCCAGCTCTCTTAGGGGCCCTCTTTTAAGTATTTTATGGGGAGAAGGTTTCTGATAGGTTCTTTCATTTAGCAGCCAAAAGCATAACGAGATCCAATGGCTGGAAGCTGAAGCTGGACAAATTCAGATGAGAAATAAGATGCATTGAAAGTCATTAAGCACTGGAACAATATGCTGATGGATGTGGTGGACTGCCCACCACTTGGAGCCTCTAAATCCAGGCGAAGTGTGCTTCAGCTCAAACACAGGTTATTGGCTAAGCTACCTGTGAATTTTTTAACTAGACTAGACTTTTTTGGTCAGAGAATACCAATTAGTCAAAACCAGACCTTTTGCAGAAAGTTTGGATTAAATTTTCATCGGGAAGGTGCCTCTGGTCTAGGATGGAATTTCTGGTAAAAATGAGGGTCGGAGTCATTCCAGACCAGCCAATCCCAGTGGCTAGGGCAGTCAGCAGCATGTGGGTCAAGTCCCTATTCTACCTCATGCAGAGCAGGGATTTGCTCCCAGCACATCCTAGGGCTGCTACTTTCACATAGATCTCCATTTTGTTCCAATGCAAAATGAAAAAAAAATTGCAAACCTTGAAATTTTTCACACATCCTTGTTTTCCATCCAGTCCTAGTTACAGGGTTTAGTGCAGGACTCACTGGAGTAGGTTCCCTGGCCTATGCTATTCAGGAAGTCAGAGGAGATGATCATAATGGTCCCTTCTGACCTTAAAACTTATTAATAATACTTCTAAAGGGGTGTGTGTGAACATTACTATCACCATTTTAGAGGCGGAGAGACTGAGGCACCAAGGGATTAACCATGGCTTACCCAAGATCAATGGCAGAGCTAGGGACAGCATCTAAAAAGCCTGACTCCTAATCCATTGCTCTACCTACTAGACCACATTGCTCCTCCTCTCCCCACCTGCCTGCCCTATGTTATAGGAATGAATTCCCTACACACCAATCCAACTAACAGTCAGTGAAGATCCTGAGAGAGGAATAAACCTCTCATTCATTCAGGGAATCATTACGGAAAAATGAGGGCATGGAAACAGACTGGATTTATCAATGCACGCTTTCCTGAGGGACTGGAGCTGAAGAGATCTCGCTCCCGCTGGCATAACTCCAGCTAAGCCACTGGTGTTTCATATGGGCGAGAACAGCCTCTGGCCTGTTGTGTTTCTCTAAGAAGAGTCCCACTGAGTGAAGAGCTCTACCTCTCCCCCTGCAAGGCCCCCAGCCTGCTGTGCATGGAAGCACTCAGAAGACAAACAGGAAGATGATAACGTTGCCATGGTTTGGAGTTCGGGCCCAGGGGCAAGGGCACACTCCAGAGCCCTATCTCAGGAATGGATGAAACAAAAACAACAGCCAGCGGCATTAGCCAGGAGCAGCGTGTGCTCTGGCCAAGGTTAGAGCTGGGGAGAGCACAGGCTCAGGGCGTGCAGGCAAAGTTCCACGGCCACAGCACAGACAGCTGCAGGCGGCCGTGAGGCAGAGAGGTTGATTGCTGCCTGGCATTCCAGATCTAACAGGGCTACCAAATATACAGAACATAGCTGCTGGGCCTCCCGGAGACCCAGCTGGGCCTAGGTACAGCACACTTCTGGTCTGTCAAGGCTCCCTGCTATGTACAGGTAGACCATGCCTGCTGAGCTGCCACACTTCGTTGACATGGTCTGAGTCTTGGTCACCTTTCTGCTGATGAACGTGTCAGCTGCATTCAGGCAGATCACACCTGCCATGCTGTGTCCATACATGCCCAGGGACAATGTACCTGATCTGTTGATGAACATGCCAGCTGCGTAGTAGGTCTCTTATCCATCCTATTGGGAGCCAACACACTCCCATACACAAAATATGACCCCAGACTTCAAGGAGCCTTGGGTGACTGCCTTTCTGGCTGATGAGTGGTTTGACCTTGTGACCTAAGCAAGAGGCGCCTCAGCCTACAGGCTAAATCTGCTGCTGCAGTACAAGTCAAGCAACAGCACACTGCTCCCGAGACACCTACATTTAGTCTCAGCTCAGTGCAGCTTTTCAGGCACATCTCTTGGCTCTTCTGCCACCCTTCAGGGAGGCATCAGACATGCCACAGGGCACACAGGTTGTGGGAGAAAATGCAGCAGGAATAACAAGGAAATAAAACAAATTCAGATCCTTCCAAACATCTGCCTCAGAGGCAACACCATTCTGAACAGAACTCCAATAGAACAGGAGCTAACAATGGGGTGATATGTACTCTGCACACTGGATGGCTTCTGACACTGCACACAGCAGTTGCTAGTAAAAGGGCAGTAACTACTAAGGGTTCCCACAGCTCTTTCCTACTTTAAGTAGAAGGAAAGACTGTGGCCACTCTGATGCTGCAGTGCTAGGAACGGCTGGCAAATGCTGATTTGTCCCTCGAGCCCTTTGTCTCCCCATATCCTCTGGAGCTCTCGTGATGGTTGAGGGGCAGCTGCTTGACCATGAGCTACCAGAAATGGGAAAATCCTTGGAGTAAGTTAAAACGAGTGGACAATGAAGTTTGAGCTATGGCCAGTATATCGCACTGTCATGCACTTCCTTGTTCCACAGCACACGAGCTTTCTATTCTTAACATCAACTCTGGCTGATATCAGCTACATACTGGCAGTGCTAAAGGGCATGCAGCAAAATCCTTCTCTCCTAATGGGAGAGGTAAGATCTCGCCCAGTGTAAACCAAGAGTAACTCAATTAAGAATCAGGCCCCAGAGGTGTCCATCTTCAGAGAGAGAGAGACAGAGCCCATGTAGCTTGAGAAGCAGCTTCCTGAATCTCAGTCCTCTCTCTTATTCCCTGGCAAAGTGACAGAAACACTGGTGGAGTGGTAAATAATCACAGGTGTTCATAGATTCTAAGGGCCCTAAGGTACTACTGTGATTATCTAGTCTGCCCTCCTGTATAAGACAGACCAGAGAACTGCCCCAAAGTAATCCCTTCTGAACTAGAGCATGTCTTTAAAAGAACCCATTGAATCTTAATAAGTTGTTCTGGTGGTTAATTATCCTCAGTGTTAAAAATTTACACCTGATTTCCAGTCTGAATTTGTCTTAGCTTCAACTTCCAGCCAGGGATCAGTCAGTTCTATAGACTAATCTGCATCACTTGGTAAGGGCTGCTCATTTGAACACCATATGTTTTAACACAGCCAAATACAAAGTCATACTTTTAGAAACAAAGACTGAAGGTCACATTTAGAAGATGGGTGACTGTATCCTGGAACGTTGTGACTCTGAAAAGCATTTGGGGGCATGGTAGACAGCCAACTGAACATGAGCTCTCAGTGAAATGTTGTGGCTAAGAGGGCAAACATGATTCTTGGCTGTATATGCAGGGACATATCAAGTAGGAGTATGAAGCTGGAATTACCTCTGTGTATTGCATTAGTGAGCCCACTACTGGAGACTGTGTCCAGTTCTGGTGTCCACACTTCAAAAAGGATGTTGAAAAATTGGAAAGGGCTCAGAAGAGAGCTACAAGAAAGATTCAAAGTCTGGAAACCCTGCTATAGAATGAGAGCCTCAAGAAGCTCAATCTATTTAGTTTATCCAAGAGAAGGTTAACAGATGACTTGAGCACAGTCTACCCCCATGGTGAAGAGATTTCTGATAGCAGACAGCTTTTAACTTGGCAGGAAAAGACATAATGAGATCCAATGGTTGGAAGCTAAAGAGAGACAAATTCAGACTAGGGTGCACATTTTTAACAGTGAGGGTGATTAACCATGTGGGGCATTCTCCATCGCTTGCCGTCCTTAAAGCTAGACTGGATCTCTTTCTAAAAGAGATGCTATAGCTCCAATTGAAGTCATGGGTTTGATGCAGAAATTACTGCGTGAGGTTATGTGGCCTGTGTTATGCAGGAAGTCAGAGTCGATTATCATAATGACTTTAAAATCTATGAAGCTATAACCTTGGCAGACCATTGTATTTGCTCCACTTAAATAGTTTGTGGCACTGATGGAATCAGGTGAGGAGACAACCTGTTGTGCCAGACATACAAGCAGATGCCTTTACAGGAGAAAGCAGTCACGTCTGATTTGAAAGGGGGTCAGCCCCTCCAGCAACTGCCACCACTGTATTGCTCGGGGCCTTGGGCAGAGACAGCCATGACAGAGCTGTCTGTGTGCCAGTACTGATGGCCTTCGGGAGAGTTGTGCATGACTAGGAGCCTTGAGGAGACCTGCTTGTTTTTAAACAGGGGAGACTATCAGCTGGAAATTGCACGAGTCTCCTTTCTCCACTTCAGTGGGGCGCCAGCCTTGCCGGTGTGCATCATGCACTGCGGCTGATTAGCACCCAGTCAGATGGATTAGCCATTCTGGGACCCATGTGCCAAAGGAGCCCCAATATTGCAACTCCCACCCTGCCACACACGCTGTCCTCCCAGGGCATTCCTTATGGGAAAGCCATATAGACTTCTGTGAAAGTAGAATGAATTAAGAATGAATTATATTGAAATTATAATTCATTAAAGAAATGCTACCTGAAGGGTTTGTTGAAATACAGTTGTCAGGAAGAGACACATTAAGGAGTGTGAGACAAGGGGTCCTCAAACTAATTAACTTAGAGCTCCTACTGAGCTAGGAGATTGGTAAACGTTAGTATGCAAATAAGAGTATGTATGTATATTTGTCAGTTTCTGCTTTCTTTTGTCTCTTATGTTAAATTGGCTTTGGCTTAGCTGTATAAATAAGTTATCTTGAACCTCAGAGAAGGGCTCACATCTGGGTGCATTAGCAAGGCGCTTTGCTAATAAACAGAGTGGTCTGACAAATTATGTGAGTCCTGAATCTGACTTTGACACTTTCATAGGGATGAAACCTCTGGGGTCCTTATAAACATGATTCCCAAACCCTACAGAATTTAACAGAGAGTGAGAGCCTTTTTACGGGGTTTCTAAACCATCTCCTCTAGGCAGCACAGATTTCCCTATTGCACCCAGTAGGATAGTTACACAATCAACAAGAGAGGACCTTCTGGCAGGGGCAGGGAGTACTTCATACCATTCTGAACCCAAGAGAGGTGGCCCAAGAGCAGCTCTGATGAGTCCCCTCCTTGGCTGGGAAGCTGGGTCAGGTCAGCCTGTTGTTAAAGTCAACAATTTTGGTGGGGCCTGTAATTTCCCCTGGTCCTACCTGAGCACCCCATGCTGTGCTGCTATGAAAGGAGCCCGTCAGAGTCCTGAAGTGCTGGAGTCTGCTGCTGCCATGTGGCCATGTGCACTGTGCTGTCTGGGATGCTAGCTCAGCTGCCCCATGTGAAACCTTCACCCAGAAGAGCTCTGCGCTTACATCAACGGGCATTCACAGAACGGGTTTGCTCTGCTTTCTGCCCTCATTTTTGCTGACTGGCAATGTGGTTCACTGGAGAGCATGACACTAGAAGCCAGGAACCCCTAATCTCTGACCTGACTCTGGATAGGTTGCTCTATGTAACACAGACTTTGCTTGCTGATGGTCCATGGGAAATCCCAGCCTGGAGTTTGGTGCCACCTGGGACTAGCCTGTATCTAATTACTCCCTGTCCGATGTAGTGTTGCTCATTGCAAGGCAATACAGAAACACATCCCAGTTACCTTTCTCTGACTAGTCCCTCTGCATGTTTGTATCTCACTCTCACACTCCAGCTGCCCCAATTTTTTCCCAGAAATTTCTTTTGTGGGAAATTTCAATTCTTTTTTTTTGTACCACTACAAAATGATTTTTTTTCTTTTCAAATTGTGTAATAATTGAAACAAAATTAAATCCCTGCTCAAATCAAATCCCTTCATGATCAATTCTGCATGATGCTCTGGCACTCCCTATTCTTTCCCGCAGAGGGCAGCATTTAATTGCAAATACTAAGATGGCCAGCCAGCTGGGATGTCTCATTATTTGCTCTTGCTTCTCCTGCTCTCTGTAGGTTGCTGGTATCTAGGTGGGAGGCCCTGTGCATGTCACACACAGAGTTAGCTGCAGGTCTGATACAAATCCTGTTGAAATCAAGGGAAAGATCCTCACTGACTTCAGTGGGCTCCGGATCAAGCCTTAATGGAAAATAGCTGCCAAGCTATTTATCTGTATATTATCAACGGAATGGATCTTGTTCCCATGGCTATCCTAGGAAGTTATGACAAGCCACACACTTCATTTAGCCCTTCCTCCAACAGACAGGCTGCAGAGCCAGAGCACAGAATGGTGCACTACAGCTGGATGAATCTTTGGCGGTTTGGTTTGCAGCTCACTTGAGAACAACATGAAACAGTCAACAGCCATTGATTAACAACAGGCCTCCACCACACCCAGGCTGCTTACTTCCCACCCACCTGGCACTGCCCAAGCCCAGCAGTGTCCACAGAGTGTTACACACATTGTCCACTGAGCCCCATGTTGTCCTGACTCACTCATTTCCCTCCCTGCCTCACATCCCACCCCTTTCCTGTCTGGCCAATGTTAGTTGTACCTTGCCAGACCTGGAGTGCCCAGTTACCCACATTTCTAGCCTGCTTTGTCCATTGCCCTCCCTGGTTCCTTACCATCATGTCTCCTCTAGGAGTGAAAACAAGCAGCCACATTTACTCACCTGATCCAGATGGAACCTGGTGACATCCTGGGTTCTGCAGAACAGAAAGCAAAGGGTCATGGATGGGAGCCAGGCAACCTGCAAGCCCATCAGAGCAAGAAATAACTTGTGAAGTCCCTTCCCTTTGTCCCTCCCTGCCTGAGGGAGGAAGCAGGTAGGTCTCAAGACGGTTTGGTTTGATGGTGCCCAAAATAACACCTCAAGCTGCCTGGGAGCCAGTGCAGATCTTGGAGCAAAGGGTGACATGCCCCTGCTCTGAGCCACTGCTAGTCTGGCAGACAGCCAGTAGCCCACTGCACTAATCCAGGGCCTGATCCAATGCCTATCAGAGTCAATGAGGGTCTTTCTGTTGACTTCAAAGGACCTTGGATCAGGTCCCAGTTTGGAACTTACAAGGCTGGGATGACTGTGGAGATGTCCCTAGGTTCTTGCCAAAGGTAGATGGAAAAACAAACAAACTCTCAGCCACCACAGCTAACTGAGCATCCAGGAGCAGCCCCAAGTCACTAGGCAATACAAGGAGAAACAGCTGTACTCCCTGTCAAGGCATGCCATTTCTTCTGGTGGCTTGCCCCAGCCTCCAGGCATCAGCTCTGTGCTGTCAAGGTGGGGTCTCAACCAGTTCGCTCCTGCCCAAGGCGCTGCGGAAGCCTGTGCCAACTGTACTGGACAAGATGGAAATCCAATACTGGAGGAGGGCTTCTAGAAGTCAGGCAGGCTGGAAGCTGGCCGTTGGGGCAGGCAGGATGAGGGTGCTGTGAGAAGGGTGCAGGTGTGTGTGTGGGGGGGAGGGAACTGGGCCTTTTGCCTTGCAGAGGATGTTGGGTCCTTAAATACCACCTGTCTTTTGTCTCCCCATATCCTCTAGTTCTTTCCCCTACCATGGACTAACCTGAGCAGCTCACCTCCTTCTGAACTAGGTCCCACTGCTGAATGGCATGCTGGGTCCCATGCAATACATTATGGACAGACCTCTGTGGTGTGAAGTGATTCCTAATGCACTGTGCTGTCCCACCAGGCCAGCAGCTGGCCAGGCTTGCCCCAGGAAGACCCAGCTCAGAAGTGGGCAGCCTATGCCCAATGAGGCAGAGGAGCACAGGAGGAGGAGGGGAGAGGGCTGAGCAGAAGGTGGTGAGAGGTGGTTTGACTTTACCTGGCTGGAAAACCAATCAAAGCCCAGTGAGCTGGGATGTGTGTGCTCCATGCTAATGCTGCGCTCTTGCACCATTGGGGCCAGAGTACAATCTCTCTTGTGGTCCTAGTGAAGTGAGTCTACTAATGACTTCCAGCAAACCCTTGGGATGTGTCTGCATTAAGAAGCCACTACTCAGCCTGGCCCAATTCAACACGATTCAGCGGTGAGACATATCAGGATTGAAGGACATTGGCCCAACTGTGTGGGGCACAGGACTGCAGGACGGGTGCAGGGAGGGATCACAGGGAAGGTTGCCCACCACTCCCCACACTGTGACTGGCTCCAGTCAGGACCATCATTCTCTTACTAGCAGGGGCAAAATATTCACAAAAAGAAAGTGCTGGGGGTTAGGAGGGAACTTCTAATAAGAGCAGGTTATTCCCTAGCTTCCCAAGGTGGAGGTCTCACACCTGCCTCTGAAGCCACCACAGAGACAGGATACTGGGCTGGATGGACCTTGGGGTTGGTTCAGTCAGCCAGTCCCTATGTTCCTAAAATGACACTAGCAATGGACTACCAGTGGGAGGCAGGAGGAAGAAGCTGGTGCAGGAGGACCAGGGGAGGTGCCTAAGGACACATCTACCAGAGACAAAGAGATTTCCAGCCCAAGCTGGAGCACTGCTCCCCATACCTTCTGAGCATGTCTGCATCATCCACGTCACTGTCTGCTGGGCCGCCTGCCTTTTCATATAGGAGCATCTGCTTATCTGGCAGAATCTCAGCTACAGCATCAGGGGGCGGGAGGGAGACGTCATTATCTTGGTTAAGCTGCAAGAAGGAGTTTAGAAGGTCACCATGGATGGAGCAAAGCTTACAGAAAGTGGGGCCGGTGCCATGCAGAACACCTCGGGTGAGGGAATTGAGGCCAGATCCTCAGCTGATGTAAATTGACATAGTTCTGCTGACTTCTGTGGATTGATGCTGATTTCCAGATCTGGTCCCTAACATGGAAGCCAGGCTGATACCATAACAGAAGCTCTCCTATATCCTTCCTCTCCTTCTCTCTTTACTTAGGGCACTTGTCTGAAGAGATGCTCTGTGTTTCCTAAGAGTTCATCTGGTCTGGCTGTTTACTTGGCCCTGTTTGGTCTTTCCGATGCTTCATCTTTCAGAGGAGATGAACAGCACAGCCCAGGACCACTTGGGGTCTGACAAGGCTGAATCCCAACTCTGTCACGCCGAGTGCAAAAGTGGGGCCCGCAAGGATTTTAAAAATGAATACTGGCCACTCCAGGCTTGTATTAAACTCTCGAGGTTACAGCTTTTCTCTGGCCTTGGCTTGATAAACGCTGCCATCACCCAAATGTAACAAAACCCCCTTTGAACCCAGGAAGGAGCACTTGGGAATTCCTCCCTGTGGGGTGCCCTCAAGCCCTTTCACCCCCATCCCAGGAAGAGCTGAAAAAGGAAACAAAGGAAATTAGCTGTGGCTACCAGCTAATCAAACAACATGCACAAACCTCTTAGGACACCAAAAATCCAATCCTGTTCTTAAAAAAGGTAAATTTTATTAAATACAAAAAGGAAGAAAATACATCTGGAACCTAGGCTTTTGCTAGATTTTAAAAGAGCAATTCCAAAAATCAAGCACCCAAAATAGCTTTCTTGGGGGTTCAGCTTAAAGGTTACACACAAACAAAAGCATCTGGGGTTAGCACAGAGGAGTCCACAAGCCAATAAGAAATAACCCTAATTGCATCTAGTTAACATTCTGATCTACTTACACATTGGAGTTCAGATAAGTAGTTCTAGGCATGATCTGAGGACTTATAATCATACCTGGCTTAGCTGCTTATAGCATGGCTACTCTGACCCTCCAGCCCAGAGAGAACAGACAAAGGGAAAGTTTCTTTCCCAACTTTAAAAAGTTCTACCTTCCCATTGGCTCTTTTGGTCCGGTAGCTGGCTGGGTGTCCATCAAAGGGAGCTATCCCCCCACTTTATTTATTATAGGGTCATTGAAGATCACACAAGGCACTTTTGGCATTGGTATGAGTTGTTAACTCTGGCACAATTCCAGAGGGATCAGTTACATTCAGTCTCTCTCAGGCCTCCAGATGTTTCAGCCTAATCACTAATTCAGCCTTGACATTTCAGTGCAAATTTGCCAAGATGGTTGGCACTGGACTGGGCTCAGGAAAGCTGGGTCTTATGTGTGACCTTGGGTATGTCATGTCTGCTCTCTGTGCCTAAGGGCCAGGGCCGTCCCTAGCCCCCCCGCTAATCTCCTTGCCGTCCATCCGGTGTGCCCACCTGGCTGCTGCTCGCCTCCTCACCCCAGTTCACCCTACCCAAGGTGACCACCCTACCCACTGTGGGTCCAGCTCTAGAACAGGGCTCCTAAATCCTTGCTGCACTGTGAGGGACTCAGCTACTAGAGTGACGGGGCCACCTAAGACCTGAGATAAACTGTTTCACCCACTTATTAAAGTAGTGGGTATGTTTGGTGAACACACATGATGCTGTATGATTGAAATATGACCATTTATATGATTAATATTGCCACTATTATTGAAACAAATCTTGTACAAAGTATGTCATGTAAGGTATCAATGGAAAAGTTACAGTCTATCAAATATGATTATCCTGTTTATATGCATGTATCATCTTTGTATGTGAAGTTATAAATATTGATTATGTACCAGTATTTCATGTGTTTGCTTCTGGGGGAACACCCACAAGGTAGTTTACATCCAGTCTAGCCAGCACATTGCACATGGACCATTCAAGTAGATGGCCCGTTAAAGGACAAAATGGGCCATAGAAGAAGCTTGTCCCTGCCGAGTGAGTTGTAGATGCTTTAGCCAAAATATGGGTAATGGCCAATGTTCCCTCTAATTTTTGACAGGCCGTGTGGGCAAAAAATTTCTTCTGTGCAAATTTTTGTGCGTGCGGTGTTTCGCCATGTGCGCGGGGTTTAGGATCTGGGTGCGCATGCACATGCGCACAGCTTAGAGGGCACAGTGGTAATGGCTGCTCTTATGAGTCATCAAAGAATGCAAGGGCATGTGACCCTGGACTCCATCTTGTGCCTGTACTTTTCCACAAACTAAGACTGAGAGCAGTCCCTCCACCTGGGAGAAGATATAAAGGACCCTGGAAGCATCTCCATTTTGCCTCTTTCCTGCTCTGATCTCTGGACTATAGACTTACACTAAAAGGAATATTCCAATCAATGAACTGAGGACTTTACAAGCCAGCAGTTTATTCATCACTGCTTCAAACCTGATATAAGAACTCTGCAAGGATTATATGTATTTGATTTCCTTAACCATTTTAACTCTCTCCTCTTTCTTTTCTCTTATAAATAAACCTTTATATATTAGATACTAAAGGATTGGCAACAGCATGATTGTTAGGTAAGATCTGAGCAATATATTGACCTGGCTGCGTGGCTGATCTCTTGGGATTAGAAGGACTCTTTGTCTCATGAAATTGGTTTTCAATAAGCACTCATCCTTAGATGTTTTTAAGGCCTGGCTTGACAAAGCCCTGGCTGGCGTGATTTAGTTGGGGTTGGTCCTGCTTTGAGCAGGGGGTTGGACTAGATTACCTCCTGAGGTCTCTTCCAACCCTAATCTTCTATGATTCATCATAAAGTCTAGTGTCTGGGTGGTGAAATGCATGCTGGAATGCCTAAGGAGACTGCATTTCTGACTTCTAGTTAACCAGTGTGGTAAGACAGAAGTTTACTTTTGTTTCAGGCTTGGTATATCTAATAATAGAATAATCACTAATTTGGGGTAAGTCTGCCCTATTTCTCAGCAGTTTGTCCTGAATCTCGTATCCTCAGCTGTGACCCACTGAGGCATGGTGACAACACAGTCTTTTGCATCTCTCCACTTCATCAAAATGGAACTGTGCACACTTTGCATTGTACACCTCATGTAAATGAGTGATTTACATCCGATTTGTTGGTGCCTAATTATCAGGGACGAATCCTACTTCAGTGAACACCACACATTGCTGAACTGATCAAACAGAGGTGACACAGTGCAAACAAAGTTCTCTCCCGGCAATCTTAAAACACTGATTTTCTTAACTCAAGCGATAGAAATCCAGTGCAAGCCCAAATATTGCTAATTCAGTTTTCTCACAATCTCTGTAACACAAAGCAGGGTCATGTTTCCCAACTGCTAGTCATTAACTCTGAAAATATACCTGCTTCGCTGGAACCTCCACTATCCACAATGATTTGTTCCCCACCACGACACTCTGGAGCCCACAACCAAAAAAGCATATTGGTTATATCTGACGCTGCATCTGATCATGTTGCATCACCTCTGGTGGAAAGATACCTTGACACATGAGCTTTCAAAATGTAACGCTCACAAAAGCCATGCTCAGCACTGCAGCATGGGCAGCAGTCTACCCGTGGCTGCAGAGTCCTGGCCAGGAGCTACAGAGGCCCTGACACTAGCTAGCACTAGTCAGCTTGAGAGCTAGAGAGCAGAGAGGATCCCAGGGTCTGTCTGTGTCCAGCAGGCTCAGCAAACAATCCTCTTGCTCTTCATTACAATTAAGCCCTGTCTCCTCACAGCTGTGAGGGGCCTACAATGGCAAGAGCTACCTGCCCCCTTTGCTAGCAGCGAGGCTAAGGACTGAATGGGTCATGGGGATGGGGGTCTCCTGTTCTGAAATGGTCTCCCCAGATTAGGGCTGCCATGTGATTGCATGGCGCAGAAGGGGTTAGTGTGCATCGCCTGGGCTGCGTCTGTGCTGTTGCTAATGGGAAGAATGCACTCCCAGAGCTGTCAGTCTGGCACCCTTTGCCAGCACTTAATTTAATGTGAGAGACAAAGAGAGATGGTTCATGGTCCCCTACCCCCGTTTGCAGCCCTGGATACTCACGGTTGAGGAGAACGGCCTGTAATACCAAGCCATCCACCACCTGTACCTGGCCCCTATCCTACTAGCTCATTCCAAGCCGTCTCTCATAGGCTGCTGCTGCTGCTCCTGAGAAACTCTGGGCTCCAGAGATAACTGGTCTCACCCTTCACTGGCAGGCCAGCCATCCATGATAACCAGTTCGTTGCCAGGTGTCTGTCACGTCAAACAGCAACACCCACAGAACTATGCAAACTCCAGAGCTCAAAGGCAAATCAGCGATCCCATTCTCTGCTGTCCTGACCACAGGGGGCTTGGACACACACCCTACCAAGGCTGCAAGCTGCCTAGGAAAAGGCAGTAGGACACCAAACTTACAGAGGACTTAGTAGCCTGCAGCATGAGGGAAGCCAGGCGTCTTTGAGGAACTTTTTGCTAGCAAGAGGGGTTTCGGTTTACGCAGGCACCACCTGCTTCCTTTGTGCATTCACAGCTCACACTGTGCTGCTGTTGCTACAACAAGAAGGTTCCTCTTAGCAACCGCACAGGAAAGGCTCCCTTTGAACTCCAGCTTCAGTGCACAAAGTGTGCACCCCACAGGTTTTCTCACTGCCACAGCAGATGTGTGGAAGGGAAAGAGAGGGGTGAGCCGCTCTGATGGAGAGCCAAGGGCCTAAGGTCAAGTATGCAAATCCAGGTTTCGACACCTGCCTGATTAGCAGAGGTGCTGAGCCCCCAGGCTTCTATTGACTTCAGAACCAGAAAATCAGGCCTCTTCTAGTTCTACATCTATGGGTGGACTGAAGCACTGAAAAAGTTAGCCTAGATGAAAAACCTTGAGCAACACAAACCTGTTGTTCTGTGTCTCCATCGAAGCAGTTTGTTACATGGGTACTGCCAAGCTAAAAAAACAACCCCGGGCACCACTCAATTGAAGTCAGTGATGGAATAAATTGATGCAGTTATGCAGATTTACACCTGCTGGGCACCTAGATTTTTTTATCTTTGTTACCCCGTAAGTCATTACAAATGTCATAGACTTTTCACCACTAATTCTATTAGTTTATCCTTTGCATTCTCTGATTGGGACAATGAAAATAAAGTGGTCAGTTTCATTTATGTAGTAAGTCAGTTTCTAGTCCAATGGTTCTCAACCTATTTACCACTGTGGGCCACATATGCATCTATATGTTATATGGGCCTCATCCACACAATATATATACTACCTGTATGCAGTGGTGAGCTGGAGCCGGTTTGCACCGGTTCGCACGAACCAGTTGTTAAATTTTGTAGTGTTAGAAACCGTTGTTAACCCGCTTCACTGAGGCTTTGATGGGCTCCCGCCGAGAAGTGATGCAATTCCTCCTCCAGCCGCCGGGGGTGCTGCGCTGCGGGAGCCATGTGGGCTGCCGCCTGGCCCTGGCACAAGCCCTGTTGCTGCTCCTGCTGCTCCCCCGACCCCTGGCCCTGGGGCTCCTGCTGCTGCCTGGTGGGTCCCTGGCTGCTCAGCTGGGCCTGGGCTGCGTCCTGCTGCTCGGGCTGCTCCGAGCCGCTCTCCCCGTGAGCACCCACCACCCTGCCCCCAGCCAGCCCCTGTCTCCAGCCACCCCCGCACCCCCTGCCTGCAGCCAGCCCCTGTCTCCAGCCACCCCCACACCCCCTGCCTGCAGCCAGCCCCTGCTGCCTCCAGCAACCCCCGCACCCCCTGCCCGCAGCCAGCCCTTTCCTCCAGCCACCCCCGCACCCCCTGCCTGCAGCCAGTCCCTGCCTCCAGCCACAACCGCACCCCCTGCCCGCAGCCAGCCCCTGCCTCCAGCCACCCCCGCACCTCCTGCCCGCGGCCAGCTCCTGCCTCCAGCCACCCCCGCACCCCCTGCCTGCAGCCAGCCCCCGTCTCCAGCCACCCCCGCACCTCCTGCCTGCAGCCAGCCCCTGTCTCCAGCCACCCCCACACCCCCTGCCTGCAGCCAGCCCCTGTCTCCAGCCACCCCCGCACCCCCTGCCTGCAGCCAGCCCCTGTCTCCAGCCACCCCCGCACCCCCGCTTGCAGCCACCCCACACCCCCTCCCTGCAGCCAGCCCCTGCCTCCAGCCACCCCCGCACCTCCTGCCTGCGGCCAGCTCCTGCCTCCAGCCACCCCCGCACCCCCTGCCTGCAGCCAGCCCCCGTCTCCAGCCACCCCCGCACCTCCTGCCTGCAGCCAGCCCCTGTCTCCAGCCACCCCCACACCCCCTGCCTGCAGCCAGCCCCTGTCTCCAGCCACCCCTGCACCCCCCTGCGCACAGCCAGCTCCTGCCTCCATCCACCCACGCACCCCCTGCCTGCAGCCAGCCCCTGTCTCCAGCCACCCCCGCACCCCCTGCCTGCAGCCAGCCCCTGTCTCCAGCCACCCCCACACCCCCTGCCTGCAGCCAGCCCCTGTCTCCAGCCACCCCCGCACCCCCTGCCTGCAGCCAGCCCCTGTCTCCAGCCACCCCCGCACCCCCGCCTGCAGCCACCCTACATCCCCTCCCTGCAGCCAGCCCCTGCCTCCAGCCACCCCTGCACCCCCCTGCGCGCAGCCAGCTCCTGCCTCCAGCCACCCACGCACCCCCTGCCTGCAGCCAGCCCCCGTCTCCAGCCACCCACGCACCCCCTGCCTGCAGCCAGCCCCCGTCTCCAGCCACCCCCGCACCCCCTGCCTGCAGCCAGCCCCATGCCGCACCTGCTGCCCTGTATCCAGCCAACCCCTGCAGCACGCACCCCCTGCCCTGTCTCCAGCCAGTCCTGCACCCGCTGCCCGCAGCTAGCCCCTGCCGCACCCCCTGCCCTGCCCCCACCGACCCAGCACCCCCTGCCCTGCCTGCAGCCAACCCCGCACCCCCTGCCCGCAGCCAACCCATGCCGCACCCCCTGCCCTGTCTCCAGCCAACCCCTGCCGCATGCAGCCCCCTGCCTAAGCCAATCCCTGCCGCACCCCCTGCCCTGTCTCCAGCCAACCCCTGCCGCACCCCCCTGCCCGAAGCTAGCCAGCCCCACACCCCCCGTCTCCAGCCAACCCCTGTCGCACCCCCCTGCAGCCCTGCCCAAAGCCAGCCAGCCTCACACCCCCTGTCTCCAGCCAGCCCTGCACCCCCCTGCCCTGCCTGCAGCCAGCCCCTACCTCCAGTCAGCCCCTGCTCTGCCTCCAGCCAGCCCCACACCCCCTTGCCGCCAGCCAACCCCGCACCCTCCTGTCTCCAGCCAGCTCTGCACCCCCTGCCCTGCCTGCAGCCAGCCCCGCACCCCCTGCCTTCAACTAGCCCTGCCCCATGCCCCTGTCTGGAGCTGGCCCCACGTCCACTGGTGCCCTGCACACCTGCTTCAATGAGGGGGGTAGGGAGCAGCAGGGACCCACACATGTGCACACCCTAGGGTGACCAGACAGCAAGTGTGAAAAATCAGGACGGGGTGGGGGGGTAATAGGACCCTATATAAGAAAAAGACCCCAAAATCGGAACTGTCCCTATAAAATCAGGACATCTGGTCACCCTAGCACACCCCCAGGGAGTGGCGGGGACCCACACATGTGAAACGGAGCTTGTTTCTAGTTCAGGCCCATCTTTTGAAAAGAGAACTTTAGGCAGGGTTAACATCCAGCCATATTTTCCCGGACAGGTCAGGCTTTTTGGTTCTTAAATCGCCGTCCGGGAGGAATTTTTAAATTTTAAAAATACGGAAGTATGGTATGGAAAATACGGACGTATGGTGACCCTGTTGGTACCAAAAATACATACTGGGGCACATCCCTTCTATCAGAACTTTTTATAGGGAACCGGTTGTTAAGATTCTGGCAGCTCATCACTGCCTGTATGGCCCTGAGGATGTCACACGGGCTGGAGCTGTGTGCTGATTGCGCCACAAGTGCCCCACAGGCCAGGGGTTGAGAACCACTGTTCTAGTCACTTCTACCTGCAAGAGTCCAGTATACCAGCTTTGGACTGGCAGTGCTGCGGGGGAAGTTTAACTTTAGGGCCGTTTAACATTTAAATGTTACATCTGTATTTGGACCCATTTCAATGGGTGTTTTGGTCTATGAAAACTAGTTTACAAAGACTAGTTCTGGGCCAAACTTGACCTTACAGTGACCATTTAAAAAGAGAGATTTCTGTACTATCACAATGTTCCATAAGCAAAATACTACAGGGGAGGGTCTTCCCTGCCTTGCATTATTGTGTCATCATTCATGTCTGTGCTAAGCTGGTATAAAATGTTGAGATCATTTCCAATCACACTGCACAGATGTACACAAGGTGTAAAGCAATGGAGAATTGGGCCCTAAATATAAAAACCTCACAATCACCCCTCTAACTTTTATTTAGAAAAGGAAACTTTAGAGGCAGGGAAAAGACAGCCCACCCAGAAAAAAATAAGACACCCCTGTAATGATGCTGCCTCTGGCAGGACACAACTGAGAGTATCAGTTCAGGACAAATTGCTTAGAGCAGGGCAGTCACAGCCCAAAGCTGGAGTTCCTTTACTATTAAGGCAAACCAAACCAGCCAAACAGAGAAGACTTTGGTTTTACCCCACTGGTTAACCATAAGTCACACAAGCAATTCCTGTAGACACTCCAGTTTCCCAGTATCACCACCAGCAGCCACTCGTTATGGGGATGAATGGTTATGAAAACCAATACCCCAGTAAAAGAAAAAAGGTTTGCCCGATCCCAAAGGACCAAGCCCCAGACCCAGGTCAATATACAAGTCAGATCTTACCCACAAATCATGCTGTTGCCAATCCTTTAGAATCTAAAATCTAAAGTTTTATTCATAAAAGGAAAGAAATATAGATGCTAGCTAGAATTGGTTAAATGGAATCAATTACATACAGTAATGGCAAAGTTCTTGGTTCAGGCTTCTAGCAGTGATGGAATAAACTGCAGGTTCAAATCAAGTCTCTGGAGTACATCCACAGCTGGGACGGGTCATTCAGTCCTCTGTTCAGAGCTTCAGTTTGTAGCAAAGTTCCTCCAGAGGTCAGAAGCAGGACTGAAGACAAGATGGAGGAGATGCAGCTGCCTTTCAAAGTCTCTTGCCATGTGGCTTGTGCTTTCTTTGTTCCAACCACAAGCTACCCAGCACATGGCATGGAAAAACCTTAGAGTTCTGTCCATAGGCATGTCCCTGCATGCCTTGCTGAGTCACAAGGTGTATCTGCCTTCTCTCAATGGGTCAGTTGTATAGCTGATGGTCCTTAATGGGCCATCAAGCAGGCTAGGCAGTGCTGATGCTAACTGGTCTGGGGTGTCACCCAGAAGCATAGCACAAGTTTGAAATACAGACAATATAGAGCCAATATTTATAACTTTACATACAAAAATGATACATGTTTCAGAGTAACAGCCGTGTTAGTCTGTACTTGCAAAAAGAAAAGGAGTACTTGTGGCACCTTAGAGACTAACCAATTTATTTGAGCATAAGCTTTCGTGAGCTACAGCTCACTTCATCGGATGCATACTGTGGAAAGTACAGAAGATGTTTTTATACACACAAACCATGAAAAAAATGGGTGATTATCACTACAAAAGGTTTTCTCTCCCCCCACCCCACTCTCCTGCTGGTAATAGCTTATGTAAAGTGATCACTCTCCTTACAATGTGTATGATAATCAAAATGATACATGCATACAGATAGCATAATCATAACCAGCAAATCATAACCATGTCTTAGACACCTCACATGACAGCCTTTGTACAATATTTGCTGCAAATATATAACAGTGGTGGCAACAATGATCTATACGGTTACAGTTTATGTCAATAATGTCACAACTCCACCCCACCCTTGCTTCTAAACCTGCTACCTGTCTCTGTTACTGACCTTTTAGGAAGGTTATGAAATATCTGATTTATTCCCCCATATGTTTCATTTCCATGCATTGCTGTATTCTGGCAAGGCTCAAAAGTCCACAAGAAAGCATGCTCTGGTTCTGATCCAAAACCTAGTTCAGTATCATTACAGTCCTTGTCAGTGAGCCCAAGTTCGAGATGTCTCAGACCTCACTGAAGTTCAAAGCTCCAGAACCCATTTAAGACCAGGTTAATAATAAACCAGCTAGAGTGTTCTGGGTCCTTGCCAAATTCCCTGTTTGGGGATGCCAAGGTGAATGATACAATGCTGTTTTCTATGCACACAGGCATCATTCTGCAGGATCACAAGGACCTTCTGTCTTAGTGCAGCCAGACACACCAAAGCTTGTGTAGCCAGAACGTAAGTGCTAGGTACTTGTGGGAATGAGAACACTGGCTAGAGTCCTTGATGGTGTGATGCAATTCCCAGACACAGGGGCATGCACAGGAAGTGATTCCAGAAGTGACAGACAGGCACATGGAATCACAAGCATCTCTCCAAAACAGTCATACAAGGCCCCACTCCAGGGAGACGGTGTCTACAACAGCACTACTGTCCATCTCTCTATCCAGCCATGTCATCCATCTCAGCCCAGTGCCTGGGGAAGGCCTCCTCATCACCAATACAGTTTATCCATCTGTCCACACATCCACATACAAACGTAAGAACAGCCATACTGGGTCAGACTAATGTGCCATCTAACCCAGTATCCTGTCTTCCAAGAGCAGCCAATGCCAGGTGCTTCAGAGGTAGGGTTACCATATTTCAGGTTCCCAAAATGAGGACACTGCGGGGGGAGCGGGAAAGTTGTGGGGGGTACCTGCACTACGGGTACTCACTGGAGGTGGGGAGAAAGTTGCTCCCTGTCACAGTGGCAGGGCTGCTGGCACAAGCCCAGGATGCAACAACAGCCATCAGTCAGTGTCTCCCTGCGGGACCCCCCTTCCCAGGGCTGAGTGCTGGGGCCTGGGTGGGTAGGATCTGGCAGCTGGGGCTGCAAGGGAATGGATGGACCAATCAGTTGTGTATGCAGAAGAATGGACCAATAAGCTGCAGACCAGTTTTGGTTAGAATGGGAAAGAGGCAGGTCCCTAATGTGTCTCTCCACTGCCTGTCTTCCATGGCTGAATCACCCCAAGGTTATCACCCCAAGGGTTCCTTGGCAAATTATTGCCACTGATTACAAAGCAGACATTGCTTTAGGAATCAGACCACCCCACCCCTCAAGACCTCAAGGATACCTCTGTATCCTTGTCTGGGGTCCCTATTTTGAGAGCTGGTAAATCAATAAACTTGGGCTACATGCTCAATCCAGGAGATCTGTGTATGATACTATAAGGATACCCATTAGTGTGCAGTTCAGAGACGTCCATAGTAGACTCTGCTCCTTGCTTCTGCATGGGTCATGGCTTTTGCTCCCTGCGTTCTGGGTTGTAATTGCTGTCATTGTGATTGCTGCAGTTGTAGAACTGATCAATGAAATTGTTTTTGATTGGTCACTTTATTAATATAACTTCATAAGCAAAGTTTTATGAATGAAACAACATTCATTCATAAAAATGGTTACCCCAATAACTGGCTAATTGAGTTTCACTTTCAATCCAATTGCTGCTTAAATCGCTGAAACTTGCACTGTTACAACATTGTAACTTCTGCTCACTGTCTGTCATACATTATACTTGTCTATATTGTAACTTCTGTTCACTGTTTGCCATTCCTTACGCTTGTTCATACTGAAACTCAAACTCCATTTTAACTTGTCCCAAACTCCATTTTAAAATGCTCACTCCATTTTGTAAAAGCTTGCTGCAACCTTCATTTTTGCAAAACCCTGCTGTAATCTTATTAGTTTAGTTCAGATGTGTGAATGAGGTATGTATGGATGATGGAATCAACCTCCAGCCCCAGCCTGTCCTGATGAAATAAAGTGCTGTAAACACCCAAGGGCTGAAGATGCAGACAACAGCCCTGACAAAGTAAGAGGAGTCCACCCTCAAAAGAAAAGAACAAAATCTTTAAAAAAGGGAAGAAGGAGGATCCTGGGAACTACAGGCCGGTCAGCCTCACCTCAGTCCCCGGAAAAATCATGGAGCAGGTCCTCAAGGAATCAATCCTGAAGCACTTAGACGAGAGTAAAGTGATCAGGAACAGTCAGCATGGATTCACCAAGGGAAGGTCATGCCTGACTAATCTAATCGCCTTCTATGATGAGATTACTGATTCTGTGGATGAAGGGAAAGCAGTGGATGTATTGTTTCTTGACTTTAGCAAAGCTTTTGACACTGTCTCCCACAGTATTCTTGTCAGCAAGTTAAAGAAGTATGGGCTGGATAAATATACTATAAGGTGGGTAGAAAGTTGGCTAGATTGTCGGGCTCAACGGGTAGTGATCAATGGCTCCATGTCTAGTTGGCAGCCGGTGTCAAGTGGAGTGCCCCAGGGGTCGGTCCTGGGGCCGGTTTTGTTCAATATCTTCATAAATGATCTGGAGGATGGTGTGGATTGCACTCTTAGCAAATTTGCGGATGATACTAAACTGGGAGGAGTGATAGATACGTTGGAGGGCAGAGATAGGATACAGAGGGACCTGGACAAATTGGAGGATTGGGCCAAAAGAAACCTGATGAGGTTCAATAAGGATAAATGCAGGGTCCTGCACTTAGGACGGAAGAACCCAATGCACTGCTACAGACTAGGGACCGAATGGCTAGGCAGCAGTTCTGCGGAAAAGGACCTAGGGGTTACAGTGGACGAGAAGCTGGATATGAGTCAGCAGTGTGCCCTTGTTGCCAAGAAGGCCAATGGCATTTTGGGATGTATAAGTAGGGGCATAGCCAGCAGATCGAGGGACGTGATCGTTCCCCTCTATTCGACATTGGTGAGGCCTCATCTGGAGTACTGTGTCCAGTTTTGGGCCCCACACTGCAAGAAGGATGTGGATAAATTGGAGAGAGTCCAGCGAAGGGCAACAAAAATGATTAGGGGTCTGGAACACATGACTTATGAGGAGAGGCTGAGGGAACTGGGACTGTTTAGTCTGCAGAAGAGAAGAATGAGGGGGGATTTGATAGCTGCTTTCAACTACCTGAGAGGTGGTTCCAGAGAGGATGGTTCTAGACTATTCTCAGTGGTAGAAGAGGACAGGACAAGGAGTAATGGTCTCAAGTTGCAGTGGGGGAGGTTTAGGTTGGATATTAGGAAAAACTTTTTCACTAGGAGGGTGGTGAAACACGGGAATGCGTTACCTAGGGAGGTGGTAGAATCTCCTTCCTTAGAGGTTTTTAAGGTCAGGCTTGACAAAGCCCTGGCTGGGATGATTTAATTGGGGATTGGTCCTGCTTTGAGCAGGGGGTTGGACTAGATGACCTCCTGAGGTCCCTTCCAACCCTGATATTCTATGATTCTATGATTCTATGAAAAGTGCAATTGAAGAAACATTAAAGCCAGGTCCTAGGCTGAAAGTCATGTCTGTAATTGACGGGTGATCAGTCACACCGAACCCAGAGGCAGCGTGACACAGCAAGACCTATAGACTCTGAATTCAAACTAAAGCCTACAAAAAGGATGGGTGAGATGGAAGACTTTGGAGGGTAACATTCTGCTGCCAACATGGAAGGGCATCGGTGCATGCCCAACAGAGACCCGGCTCTTCCTTGTGCCTGGCTTTCCTGGCCAGCTAGCCGCCACAAGCTACGAACCCAAGCCACAAACTCAAGCTACATTCAGGACTGGTAACTATACAGCAGCTGCAGAACCTGTGTGTGTGTATGAACGAAGGTGTGACTGAATGTGAAACTGAATGAAATGTTATAGCTATAACTGACTGCCTACTACGATTCTTTTTGTATTCACAATGAATGTGACATTTTGTCTTATCCCCTTTAATAAGATCCTGCTGGTTTTTTTTTATTGGTATAACACAGTGTGGCTCTACAAAGAGGAGAGTCTTGCAACACACTAGGAATAATGACAGGCTTTGGCTTGGTCTTCCTCTGTGTGCTTACTCAGCAGTTGAACAACTCAGTGGAGAAAGCCTCACCAAGGACTCCACATTGGGCACTATCAACTGCATTGTTCCAAGGGAGGACAGCTGTCTCAGTGAGATCAGGATGGAGAGGAGGTCTCTGATGCAGCTGGTCCCTGGCCATTCAAGTCCATGGCCTTGAATTGGCACTGAAAGCAGATGTTGATCCACTGGAGAGCAAGGAACCCTGGTGTGAAGAGTCCTGTGCTTCCCTTCCTTAGCTAAGGAGATGGGCTCTGCCTTCTGCACAAACTGGAGATTCAGCGTGGTTTCCATATGTAGGCCCAGCTACAGCACAGTGAGTTATCATAGTCCAGCCTGGAGGAGACCAAGGCACAGTCCCCATGGCTGGATCCTCGTTGCAGAGCAAGGGGCATCATTTGCTGCCAAGCGGAAGCAGCTACGATGTTGGACAGGATTAGTGATGATGGGCCCGAGACCCACACTTAGGGTAGGAGGGTGAAGCACTTTGATGGCAGGAGAGGTCAACATTTTGGCAGCTCTTTGGAACATTTCCTCATTCCCCCTGCACCACTCCAACCTTCCCTGCAGTCCATTTGAGCTCGTTGCTCTCTGTGCAGGTGC
Organism: Natator depressus; assembly: GCF_965152275.1. NCBI lineage: Eukaryota > Metazoa > Chordata > Testudines > Cheloniidae > Natator > Natator depressus. Next base: position 38,839,104 of record NC_134243.1, read on the forward strand.
TAATCTCTTATAGACAATTTGCACGCCTCACACAGGTGACATCTCTGTTAATCTCTCATATACCATGGCGATGAGGGCCACACAACCCCATGGAGGTGCCAAGAAGGAGCTATAGAGCTATAGAACTGGGTGTCACCATGATATTGCTCACAGCAAAGCCCACAGGATCTCACCTCCTCTCCAAGAGGCCTCAGAAAGGAAGGGAAGAGAGACTAGACAACACTGAATGGAAACTAATGCATGGTTGAATACTGAATGCGACTGCAGCATACCCCGTTGGACTCCTCCAGCAGGTCAGTGCCTAGTGGAACATTTCCTACAGATGCCCCAGGCCATCCACCCAAAACTTTGCATAGAGGACAGGACAAGCTGGGTCTGCAGCAGCACTGGCACAGCTGTGTGAGGGAATTATAGACATTTAGGCTAACCCCGTACCAAGATGCAGGATGTATTGTGTCTGAACCATCCAAGACAGATGGCTCTCCAGTCTTTTGAAAACTTCCAGCGAATAAGCTTCCATGACCTCCCTAGGCATCTGTTCCATGGTCTTACTGTGCTTACAGCTAGGAAGTTTTTCCTCAGATTTAATCTATATCTGCTAGGCTGTAGTTCGAACCCATTGTCTCTTGTCCTGCCCTCTGTGGTAAAAGAGATCAACTTTTCTCCACCTTTTTAATGGCAGCCTTTCAAGTATTTGAAGGCCGCTATTATATTCCCTCTCAATCTCCTCTTTTCCAAACTGAACATACCCAGTTCCTTCAGCCTTTGCTCATATGGCTTGTGTTCCATCCCTCTGATCATCTTTGTCACTCTCCTTTGGATCCTTTCCAGTTTCTCTACATCCTTTCTATATATTGGTGACCAAAGTTGGACACAGTACTCCAGCTGAGGCCTAACCAGCGCTGAGTAGAGTGGTACTATCACTCCTGTAACTTGCATGATATGCTTCTGTTAATACAACTGAAAATTGCATTTGCTGTTTTTGCAACTGCATCACAACTCCCAGATCCTTTTCAACAGTGCTGCTGCCAAGCCCCATTCTGTATTTGTGCATTTGGTTTTTTCCCCTAAATGTAGCACCTTACATGTGTCTTTGCTGAATTTCATTTTGTTGTCTACAGTCCAGTTCTCCAATTTGTCAAGATTTGCTGAATTTTAGCCCTATCCTCCAAAGTATTAGCAAGTATTGGTATCCTCCAGCTTTGCGTCATGTGCAAATTTGATCAGTATGCACTCTATACCTACATCCAGGTCATTAATAAAGATGTTGAGGAACTCTGGACCCAGAACAGACCTCTTGGAATCCCACTTGGGACATCCCTCCAATCCGACATCATTCCATTAATAGTTACTCTTTGTTTGCCTTTTTTAACCAACTATGTATCCACTTAACAGGGCTGCCACATCAGGCCCTGCCACATCAGGCCCTGCAGCAGCACTGGCGAAGCTGTGGGGGCGTGTTTAAGGCTGTGATTCCCAAGGCAGAGGCAGCACGGGGACAGCTGTGTGCACTCTTCCTAGATCAGGGGTTCTCAAAAAATTTTTGGTGGCCTCAGAGTGCAGCCAACCAACTCTTGCTGGTGGGCCGCACTGACACTTTTTCCTAAAATACTTAAATAACTTTCGGAAAAACAAAAAGCTATGCATGGATACACACCCAAATCATTGTAATTTATTTATGTAGGGTTTTTTTTCCATACTCAATAATAAAAATAATACTGTGAAAAATGATATTTGTATATTTGTTAATATCACTTTTCACAGCAAGGCCTGGCAAGTTAAGACTTGGATGGAGGAATGGGGGGTGAGGCAGCGGTGGCCAAGGAAGATGGATGGAGGGGTGGGGGGGTGAGGCAGCAGAGGCCAGGGGCAATGTATGGGGGGCCCCGACATCGCATGATTGGGTGTGTGGGTCAGCGCCTGGGGCTGGAGGTCAGTGCCCTGGGCCAGCACCCCCTGGAGCCTAGTATCGATGCCTGCAGCTGTGTGGCCAGGGCTGGGGATTTGCGCCCAGGGCTGGGGATCAGCACCCGCTGCCATGCAGCTGGGGGTCAGCACCTGGAGCCAGCGCCCAGTGCTGTGCGACCAGGGCTGTAGGTTGGCACCCTTCGGGTCCACGCCCGATGCTGCACAGCCAGGGCTAGGAGTCAATGTCCTGGGCCAGCACCCACAGGAGCCTTGGGTTGACACCTGCTGCTGCGTGACTGGGGCTGGGGATCTGCACCTGGGGCTGGGATCAGTGTCCATGGCCAGCATCTGCCAGAACCCAGAGTTGACATCCAGGAGCAGTGCCCGGGGGCAGTGGCCAGGTCTGGGGGTTCGAGTGTGCAGCCAGGGGTCGGCTGCCGCCAGCGTTGGGGGCTGGCATTTGGGATCTGCATCCAGAGCCTGCCCAAGGAGCCCAGAGCCCAAGGCCAGTGCCGGGGATCTGCACCCAGGGCCAGCAGTTGCAGCTGGGGATCTTCACCCAGGGCTGCCAGCCACTGGAATCCAGGGTTGGCACCTAGGGTCAGTGGCCAGGGCTGGGGATTGGAGTGCGTGGACAGGGGTCAGTTCTCAGGGCCAACAGCCGCCGCCAGGATTAGGGGTCAGTACCACACAGCAAGAGCCAGGGATCAGAGCCCGCTGCTGCATGGCCAGGGGTTGGAGTCTGAAGCCCCATGGCTGAAGGCCAAGACTGCATGGCCAGAGCTGGGGGGTCAGCATCTGAAACCCCATGGCCAGAGCTGGGTATTGGGGCCTGAAGCCCCATGGATGGAGCCCTGGTCTGCAGCCAGGTTCCCTAAGTCCCCACCGCCCAACCACCTCAGGGCTGAAGTCCACGAAGCCCCCGTCCCTTCCCAGTTAGAGAACTCACTTTCTCATTCAGTGTTGTGCCCCACCTGCCTCCGGAGACATGCAGAGCAGTGCATCCAGGAGAAACAGGGAGGGAGGGGGAGGAACCAATGCATTCCCTACTCCACATCACCGCTTAGGAAGTTGTTGTGGCCAAATGCGGCCATGATGGCCGCATTTGAGAAATGCTGTCCTAGATGCACCCAGGGCTAAAACCCTTCACTCTTCTGGTCCCAGTCCTCACAAAATATCAGTCTCCCCGTAGTGAACAGAGGGGCCCAGCCCAGTGATTCCCCCAGTTTCTGAATCTGAGCAGCCTTGGGAGCTTAGGGGCTTGAGGATCATCCTGCTGGTCCCTTGTGAGTCTCCCAGCCCTCCCAGTCCATTTCACGCATGCCGCTGCCTGTTTCTCTCAGAGCATCACCTGTGAGACAGCGCCAGATGGGTGCCTGAATAATAAACTCCATTTGCTCCCTGCCTGAGCCGCCACTGGGAACCCCATTGTGATTGCTTCAAGCTCTACTTGAAGGACATAAAGTTTGCAGGCAAAAGGCAGTGTGTTTACATGCACAGCCTAGCTCATCTGGCTGGGGATTGAAACTCAGTTCAGATGGAGAATCCCTGCACTGACATCCCCCGCCTGGACTCTTCTCCCAACAAACCCCAAACTCCTTGATCTTTCTTCCCTTGGCCCCCAGGCAGGCCCTTACCCCAGAGAGAATCACAGCACACTGCTGGGTAAACAGGTGCAACCTCATTCACAGTAATGGTGTTATGCCTGCTAAAGCCAGCCGTGAATTTAGTTCAGATTCTCTACTGATTCCTGCTCCCCCCCACACCCTCTCTCTGATCCCTGCTTCCCCACTCCAGAACTTCTCTCACCCTCTGATTTCTGCTCCCCCTAAGCCCCTTTCCGATTTCTTTTCTTCCCAGATACACCCCCCTCTGTTCTCTGCTCCCCTGACCCCTCTTTCTTTGCTTCCCTCAGACCTCCTCTCTCATCTCTGATCCCCCAGACCCCATTGTGGCACTGCACCCCATATTCTTCAGAGTGATATTATTATGATATGATTATGACATAATTATGATGCAGTTTGTACAAAATAAGTCATGTGAGATGTCACTGGAAAAGTTTTGATTTGCTGAATATGATTATCCTATTTGTATGCATGTATTATTTTTGTATCTAAAGTTATGAATATTGAATATGTATTTGTATTTCAAATGTAGTTACACCTGTGTAATGCCTACTAGACAAGATGCTTTCAGTCTAGATAGCTGGTTGGAAAGAGTCTGTTCAGGGCAATGAGCCATTAGGGAGAACAAAAGGCTTTAGGAGAAGCTTATCTCCCACCTGGTGAGCCTTCCTGAGAACTCCACAGACAACCTGTGAGTGATGGCTGCTATGACTCTACAAGGACATGTGACCAGGCCACATGATGCTGGATTCCATCTTGGGATGTCAGTATTTTTCCACAGATTGGTCTGGGACCCAAGCTTATATGCAAAATCTACATAAGGCAGGGGAGTGACATCATGAGGGTTTTTCACTCCCCATACAAGAAGACTCCTGGAAACACCTGAGGAACAAAGACTGAACTGGGGGAAGTGCTGGACCCGTGCTAAAGGGATTTCTAGCCTATGCATGAAGACCTGAGAAACCCAAATTGTAAAGCTAATGCAGCTTATGCCTTAAGAATCTGTAGCCTGCTCGTACCATCAATTAGGGTGAGAATCTGTTATTCATAGCCAATCTATTTAGTATATTAAGTTTAGTTTGCATTTTTTGTTTATTTGCTAGGTAATCTGCTTTGATCTGTTTGCTATCCCTTATAATCACTTAAAATCTATTTTTTGTAGTTAATAAACTTGTTTTATGTTTTAATCCAAAGCAGTGAGCTTTGACTGGAGTGCTTGGGGGAAAATCTTTGCTTGGTTACCACAAGTGTGCATTGTTTTCTTCGCATTGAGGGAGAGGCGGACCGGGTATTAAACCCATATACTGGCCAGATTTGACCAGGGCAGGATGGTACTGCTCTGGGGTCCCAGGCTCAGAAGCTGGTGGTTATAGAGCCTGCATGTAACTGCAGCTGGGTGTGTCCCTACCTGTGTGAATGCTGGTGAAAGTGCAGGCTGGAGGGCTTTGCAGCTTGACACAGCAGCACAGTGTGAGAGGGAGCCCAGGCTGGTGGGTCAGAGGACTCAGTGGTACCCCAATTCCAGGTGGCACCCTGGGGGAACCTGTCACACCCATTTCTTCTCTGCTGCCCCCAGAACCTCTTTCTCCTCTGCTTCCCCCAGATTCCTCCCTATGAACTTTGCTCCCCATCCCTTCTCTCTGTGATCTCTGCTCGCCCATCCCCTCTCTCTCTGTTCTTGGCTCCCCCAGTTCCCTGTCTCTGATCTTTGCTCCCACAATCCCCTCGCTCTTATCTCTGCTCCCCCCACATCCTCTCTATGATTTCTGCTCCCCCCACATCCCCTCTCTGATCTCTGCTTCCCACACATCCCCTCTCTATGATCTCTGCCACCCAGACCCCACCTCTCATGGACCTCTGCTTCCCCTGACTCCCCCTGTCCCCTTTCTCCCCTTGTACTTTCCCATACTCCCCAGATGGATAATACTTGCTGGTTTCATCATAAGAACATGAACATAAGAACGGCCATAGTGGGTCAGACCAAGGGTCCATCAAGCCCAGTATCCTGTCCTCTGACAGTGGCCACTGACAGGTCCCCAAAGGGAATGAACAGACAGGTTATCATCAAGTGATCCATGCCCTGTCACCCAATCCCAGCTTCTGGCAAACAGAGGCTAGGGACACCGTTCCTGACCATCCTGGCTAATAGCCATTGATGGACCTATCTTCCATAAATCTATCTAGCTCCCTTTTGAACTCCGTTATAGTATTGGCCTTCACAACACCCTCTGGCAAGGAGTTCCAGAGGCTAACCGTGCATTGCTTGAAAAAATACTTTCTTGTGTTTGTTTTAAACCTGCTACCTATTAATTTCATTTGGTGGCCCCTTGTTCTTGTATTATGAGAAGGAGTAAATAACACTTCCTTATTTACTTTCTCTATACCACTCATGATTTTATAGACCTCTATCATATCCCTCCTTAGTTGCCTATTTTCCAAGTTGAAAAGTCCCAGTCTTATTAATTTCTCCTCATACAGAAGCTGTTCTATACCCCTAATAATTTTTTGTTCCCCTTTTCTGAACATTTTCCAAGTCCAATATATCTTTTTTGAGATGGGGCGACCACATCTGCATGCAGTATTGAAGATGTGGGCATACCATGGATTTATATAGAGGCAATATGATATTTTCTGTCTTATCTATCCCTTTCTTGATGAGTCCCAACATTCTGTTCATTTTTTTGACTGCCACTGCACATTGAGTGGATGATTTCAGAGAACTATCCACAATGACTCCAAAATCTCCTTCTTGAGTGGTAACAGCTAATTTAGACCCCATCATTGTATATGTATAGTTAGGATTATGTTTTCCAATGTGCATTACTTTGCATTTATCAACATTAAATTTCATCTGCCATTTTGTTGTCCAGTTTTGTAGCTTTTTGCAGTCTCCCTAGGACTTAACGATCTTGAATAGTTTTGTATCATCTGCAAATTTTGCCACCTCACTGTTTACCCCTTTTTCCAGATTGTTTATGAATATATTAAATAGGACTGGGCCCAGTACGGATCCCTGGGGGACACAACTATTTACCTCTCTCCATTCTGAAAACTGACCAAATATTCCTACCCTTTATTTCCTATCTTTTAATCAGTTACCAATCCATAAGAGAACCTTCCCTCTTATCCCATGACTGCTTATTTTGCTTAAGAGCCTGTGGTGAGGGACCTTGTCAAAAGCTTTCTGAAAATCTAAGTACACTATATCCACTGGATCTCCTTTGTCCTCATGCTTGCTGATCCCCTCAAAGAATTCTAATAGATTGGTGAGGTATGATTTCCCTTTACAAAAACCATGTTGACTATTTCCCAACAAATTATGTTCATGTATGTGTCTGACAATTTTGTTCTTTACGATAGTTTCAACCAATTTGCCCGGTACTGAAGTGAGGTTTACTGGCCTGTAGTTGCCAGGGTCACCTCTGGAGGCCTTTTTAAAAATTGGCGTCACATTCGCTATCCTCCAGTCATTTGGTAGAGAAGCTGATTTAAATGATAGGTTACAGATGACAGTTAGTAGTCCTGCAATTTCACATTTGAGTTCCTTCAGACCTCTTGGGTGAATACCATCAGGTCCTGGAGACTTATTACTGTTTAGTTTATTAATTTGTTCAAAAACCTCCTCTAATGACACCTCAATTTGGGACAGTTCCTCAGATATGTCACCCAAAAAGAATGGCTCAAGTTTGGGAATCTCCCTCACATCCTCAACAGTGAAGACCGAAGCAAAGAATTAATTTAGTTTCTCTGCAATGGCCTTATTGTATTTGAGTGCTCCTTCAGCAACTCGATCGTCCAGAGGCCCAACTAGTTGGTTAGCAGGCTTTCTGCTTTTGTTGTATTTAAAAAAATTTTTCCTATTATTTTTGCAGTCCTTGGCTAGCTGTTCTTCAAATTCTTTTTTGGTCTTTCTAATTATATTTTTACACTTTATTTGCCAGAGTTTATGCTCTTTTCTATTTTCCTCCTTAGGATTTATCTTCCACTTTTTAAAGGATGCCTTTTTGCCTCTCACTGCTTCTTTTACTTTGTTGTTTAACCACAGTGGCTCTTTTTTGGTTCTCTTACTATGTTTTCTAAATTGGGGTAGACATTTAAGTTGAGCCTCTACTATGGTGTCTTTAAAAAGTTTCTACGCAGCTTGCAGGGATTTTACTTTTGGTACTGTACCTTTTAATTTCTGTTTCACTAACCTCATTTTTGTGTCGTTCCCCTTTCTGAAATTAAATGCTACTGTGTTGGGCCCCTGTGGAGTTTTCCCCGCCACAGGGATATTAAATTTAATTATATTATAGTCACTATTACCAAGCAGTCCAGCTATATTCACCCCTTGGACCTGATCCTGTGCTCCACTTAGGACTAAATCAAGAACTGCCTCTCCTCTTATGGGTACCAGGACTAGCTGCTCCAAGAAGCAGTCATTTAAGGTGTCAAGAAACTTTATCTCAGCATCCCTTCCTGAGGTGATATGTACCCAGTCAATAAGGGGCTAGTTGAAATCCCCCATTATTATTATTGAGTTTTTTATTTTAATATCCTCTCTAATCTCCCTGAGAATTTCAGAGTCACTAACACCATCCTGGTCAGGTGGTCTGTAATATAGTCCTACTGCTATATTCTTAGTTTTCAAGCATGGAATTACTATCCATAGAGATTCTATAGTACAATTTAGATCATTTAAGATTTTTACTTCATTTGATTCTGTGCTTTCTTTCACATATAGTGCCACTCCCCAACCAGCACGACCTGGTCTGTCCTTCTGATATATTTTGTATCCTGGTATTACTGTGTCCCATTGATTATCCTCATTCCACCAGGTTTCTGTGATGCCTATTATATCAATATCCTCATTTAATACAAGGCACTCTAGTTCACCCATCTTATTTATTTAGACTTCTAGCATTGGTATATAAGCACTTTAAAAACTTGGCATTTTTTTGGCTGTCCCCTTTGTCTCTGGGCCTGACATTAGCTTTCTTTGCACTTATCTCTAGCTCCCAGGAGCTGAGACCTACCCAGGCAATTTGGTGGAGATTATTATGGACTCCAAGAGGAAAGTTATTGCTCCTTTCACACTTGTGGAGTCTCATTTCCATCCATTGGATCTCAGAGGCTGAGCGCCAGCACCTATCACTCTGCTTTCTTCCCTGTAACGCACACGTCCTGTTCAGTTAAGTTCTAAAGACTCTCAGCATCTCAGATCCTGTCTCTGAGAGAGTCTCTGCTGTGACCTTCCCTAGGTGAAACTCAGGCTTCAGCTCTGTTCTGCCTTGCCCCAAACTTGGGCAAATCTCAACACAGCTAAAGCAAAGGAATTCTAGGTTAGACACAGTCCCATTTTCATTTCATAGAAGGGGAAACCGAGGCAAGAGTAATCACCCATTTGTAACCGGAGTGAGTCCCACCAGCTAACAGCCCCTTTGAGTAGTGGGGTAATCTGCAGCCCTCATTCCCTTTATATGCTAAGTAGTGGAGAGACAGCGGAAGATAAGCAACCTCTGTCAGAGTGAGGCCAAATTGGTCACAGAGGGGTGTTCCAATAATGCCTCAATGATACAGGCTGCAGAGCCTGAATGTTTGTGTGCAGCACCCTACACTAGACACATTAGTGGGGCCTGATGTACTGAGGTACTGAGTGGGGAGTTGAATCCATTGAGTTCTTAGCTCTCCAGCTCCAGACACAGAGAGGACCAGGATATACTGTAAGACGAATTTAATCAAGTGAAGGACTTTGAGGCAGCTCATTCCCCAACTCTCTACTCAAGCACATGGCGCCTGGTGTTTCTCTGCTCACGCTGCAGCCTCTTAGTACACAGATCCCACTGATTTCAGCTGGAGCTGGGAGTGCTGTGCAATCTGTGACTCAGAGAGCATGCCAAGGAATGGCTCCATTATGATATTTGCTAACAAAATCCTCGCAGTGCAACCAAAGGGCTTTGCCAGCCCCCTCCTTGTCTAGCCAGAATGCTGTCAATCCAGGATGGCTGCCTGGCATTACTCTCTGTTCATGTGGCCCCAGGAAATGAGAAACATTTCAGGTTTGCCTTATACTTTCTTTTCGGAGGTAACCATCTGGGCAAAATAATCCTGCATGGGGTGAGCTGGTGACATAGCTCCTCAGGCCTGCCAAGCTGTCAGGAATACTCAATCTGCTGCTTCTGAGCATCCATCGCATCACGCAGGACAAGGGGAATTCTCTATGCCTCCCAAGGATGATTTGTCCAGTTCATCACTCGCTTTTCTTGTGTGCTTGTTTGTACTTTGCTTCCAGTTCTACAGATCCATGGCTCCTGCTGTCCATCCTGGTGGCTCCTGGTCCCTCCTGGCAGTTGGGGAGGAGCCCAATATTTCGGAGCCACAGGAGATTTGAGCTTTAGGAATACATCCCGATGCGGGATATCACTGGAGATTTAGGTAATCAACCAGTCCTTCCCCCCTTGCTGCCTGACTGATTTGCAGCTGTTAGGGCACACAACTATACCAGCTCCCACCCTGCCAGCCAGCCAGTGTCCTGCCTGCCACCTTGCCAGCCAGTGCCACGCCTGCTGCCCTGCCAGCCAGCCAGTGCCTCGCCTGCTGCTTACCAGCCAGCCAGTGCCTCGCCTGTTGCCCTGCCAGCCAGTGCCTCACCTGCTGCCCTGCCCTGCCAGCCAGCCAGCACCCTGCCAGCCAGTGCCCTGCTTGCCACCCAGACAGCCCCTCACCTGCTGCCCTGCCAGCCAGCCAGTGCCCTGCCAATGCCCAGCCAGCCCCTCACCTGCTGCCCTGCCAGCCAGTATCCTGCCTGCCACCGAGCACCTCTCCTGCTGCTCTGCCAGCCAGCCAGTGTCCTGCCTGCCATCCTGCCAGTGATCCAGCACCCTGTCAATGCCCTGCCCTGCCAGCCAGTGCCTCGCCTGTTGCCCTGACAGCCAGTGTCCTGCCTACTACCTTGCCAGCCAGCCAGCACCCTGCCATGACCCTGCCAGGCAGCCAGCACCCTGTCAGCCAGCCAGTGACTTGCCTGCCACCCTACCACTTAGTGGTACCCTTAAAGTGAGGTGTGTCCCCCTCTTCTCTGGAAGGCATCGCAGCGTTGCACCAGCCAGGAGGAGCCAGGAGCTGTAATGTGGCCTCAGTCTTGGAGAGGCCCCAACAGGTTCTGTTCCTTCTCTCACCTGCTGCGGCATCCCAGACTCGGGTCTCCTTCAGCATTTGTTAAGAAACAAGTGGAGCCAGAGCCAGTTGATCTCTCCTTAATACCGCAGCCAATGCCATAAATTTTTAATCAAGGACTCTGTGTGCTTTAGGAAGCATGCAATTAACTGGCCCATCAATAATACACCAGGCTGCAACTTTCTCTCCAAGATCCAGGGCCAGACTGGGGGAGAAGTTGGGTTGTTATTTATGCTGGATCTGCCCTTTCTTTAGTCTTGGTGAAAGGTGCTGGACTGACAGTCCTGGACAATGACAGCCTCACTGCCTCCATAGAGCAGGGGCCATGAAGGCAGAGGCACTAACTAGCTTTGCCCACACCCCCATCACAACAATGTACCTCAGTCCTGACTTTGAAGGACCACCTCTGGAGAGGCAGGGGGTGGAACTGAGTCTCTGTTCTCAGTCACGTCTGGATGAAGTAGGTGCTACAGGCCTGTGCCTTGGGCCCCAGATCCAGGAGTCAGATGATTATATTGTACTCTCAGATTTCATTTGAAAATAAAGGATCTTTCTTCCCTCATGGTAGGTAAGAAAAGTTTGAAAACGTGACCTGAGTGTGGCTGGAACAGTAACTTCTGCCTGAGTCTGCAGACAGCCTGAAACAATAGCTCTGAGAGGGGTGAATTGCCCCATGCATTTCAATGTGGTGTTATCTCCAATACTCACCCCACAGGGCTCTGAGTATGGCAGCAGGTGTACCCCACCTACCCAAGCAGATAATTCCCACCTGTCAGGGAAAGCTTTGCTGCTCCTAAGAGGATGGGGGACACAGCTACTGCTCCTGGGGGGATAAGGTGGCCCCTTGCCATTGCACCTGCCTTTCTGGTGCAATGGCAAGAGTGAGGCTGCCAGGACCCTGGGTCATGGTTTGCCTAAGGCCCTGATTTACCTTAATCTGGGCATGTTACCAGTCAATTCTTAGCCTCTGTGCCAAGACTGCTAACAAGAGGGTCATTAGATGTGGTGGAGCATTTTGCAATATGGCAGGAGGTGGGAATACAAGGATGGCTGGCCCAGTGGGCAGAGTGGTAATGGCAGAAGGCAGGACACTGAACTAGCCAACCCAATGAATGATTCAGTAAAGCTGACAGTGCCACAGGGGGCTTGGTAGAGCCATGATCCAAACTGTCGTGGTAGGAAGTGAGATACAAGCCTAGATGGCAAGGATCCCATACAGCAAGGTGCAGGCTGTGGCTGGAAAATGGTCTGATCCGGTATGGCAGTGCTTACATTGCTGTCACTGGGATGTCCTTGTAAATGTCCGTTGTAAATTCCTATCAGATGCTTCACCTTCGCGCGTTGCCCCAGGGAAAGACCTGTTCTGACTCCCAATCCCAACCACCAGTCTAATGGTTAGTGATGGAGAGCATCCCTGTGGATACTTACTCACCAACAACAGATTGACATGGGACTTCTTGCGTTCGAGCTCAATGGGGGCCATCTGGAAAAAGAAATAAAAGCCAAGGTTATTGCCTTCCATGGGCTTGCCCTGTTCTGACCTTTGACCCTGACACTGTGAGTTCTGTAGAGACATCTACATGTTCCAATGAGAACTTGCTCCAGAGATGGGTGCTGTGCATAAAGGACAATGGAGTGGACATTGGAGGCCCTGGACAACCAGCAGTGCCCACAAAATGAAGCTTCCCCAGACCCTCCCAGCTAACAGAGAGATGTGTAGTTTGGCTCAGCCATCACATTCACTATGGCCCAGGCCAGGACTTTCCCATCCATACTCCACATGGTTTCTTGTTCCTCACATGGCTGCTAGAACTTCCCACTCATTCACCACCGGTGGGGGGTGATAAGGAAGAAGGGAGGAAATCATTGTATGATGTCACCAGCCCCACTCCCACAGACAAAGGGGAAAAGGATGGGAAAATCTGAAGAGTGAGGAAAGCTAATGGCCTAGCCAGATGTGCATAAGGGGAAGCAATATACAAAGTTCCAGCCTGAGAACACAGTGAATTCCCACTCTGGGTTAGGGCTGAGATGGTGCAGTTGTGACAATGGCCTTCTTGGGCACAGTGGGGTTACATAGTCGGGCACTGACTGGTGGATTACGCACCACTTCTGGACAGAGGAAGCTCATCCCAAGACTCTGAGACCAACAGCAGTTCAAATCCTAAACAAGCCCCCCTTATGAGATGGCTGCCAATTTGGCCAACATGGGGGTCTGAAGTACGGACTTTCAGAGGTAAAATCAGGAGTTGCTACAACTTGACCCAACGAGCTGGGCTGTGACAGACTTGTGTTCTCTTTGGATCAGGCGCAGAAGGGGATGCAGAACACAGTGATCAGTGAGTCACACACTGATCAGCTTGCCTGCACAGGAACTAAGCTTGTACTTGAGTCCCATCTAGGTCTATTGTGCGGGGGTTTATACGCCCTGTTACGGGTTAGTAATTAGAACCATGCATTCAGTATCCACAGGAACTGGGAAAACAACAACAGGATGTCTAGTGCCAGGTAGAACATAAGAACGGTCATACTGGGTCCCAGACCAATGCTCCATTTAACCCAGCATCCTGTCTTCTGACAGTGGCCAATGCCAGGTGCTTCAGACGGAATGAACAGAACAGGTAATCAAGTGATTATCCATTCCCAGTTTCTGGCAAACAGAGGCTAGGGACACCCAAAGCATGGGGTTGCATCCCTGACCTTCCTGGCTAACAGCCATTGATGGACCTATCCTCTGTCAACTCATCTAATTATTTTTTGAACCCTGTTATATTTTGGCCTTCACAACATATCCTGGCAACGAGTTCCACAGGTTGACTGTGTGTTGTGTGAAGAAGTACTTCCTTTTGTTTGTTTTAAACAATAATTAAACCTATTAATTTCATTGGGTGACCCATGGTTCTTATGTTATGAGGAGTAAATAACATTTTTATAGCCCTCTATCATATCCCCCTTTAGTCGTCGCTTTTCTAAACTGACCAATCCCAGTCTTTTTAATCTCTCCTCTTACTGAAGCTGTTCCATAACCTTAGTCATTTTTGTTGCCCTTCTCTGTACCTTTTCCAATTCTAATATATCTTTTTTGATATGGGGCGACCACATCTGCACGTAGTACACAAGATGTGAGCATACCATGGATTTATACAGTGGCATTATAATATTTTCTGTCTTATTATCTATCTCTTTCCTAATGGTTCCTAACATTCTGTTGGCTGTTTTGACTGCCGCTGCACATTGAGTGGATGTTTTCAGAGAACTGTCCACAATGACTCCAAATCTTTTCCTTGAGTGGCAACAGCTAATTTAGACCCAACCATTTTCTATGTATAGTTTGGATTATGTTTTCCAATGTGCATTACTTCGCATTTATCAACATTGAATTTCATCAGCCATTTTGTCTCCCAGGCACCCAGTTTAGGGAGATCCCTTTATAACTCTTCACAGTCAGCTTTGGACTTAACTATCTAAACTCTCTCCACTGCAGTGAGAGCAGCAGTCCTGTAAGTACAAGAGGAAGCAACCAGTGGGGTGAAAGGGCTGGGCCCCCAACTTCTCTGGAGATGCTTGATGAGGATTGCAGGAGTCGGAGTGCTAAGTGATAGCACCAGAGAAGGGCACAATGTTGACAGCTCCCCATTTCAGTCCTGAGACACATCCTGGGAGAGGCTGCCCTTTCCCACATGGAAATCAGAGCTCTTCACAGCTGCTGAGATAAGCTCATAACAAGCCCTCACATGGTACTGATAAGAGACAGGGCTTGGACTGCCACCATCTGGATGCTGCTTTGGGTCTGTGCTTCTCAAGGAGTCATTCTCAAGGCAGAGAGGCTGTCTCCCCAGAAGCCACAGATGAACAGAGACGAGGATGATGACCTTTCCTTCTCCACGCCAGAAATTCTTGCTGACTTGAGCTGAGGGTGCTCATGAGATCTTTACACCTGTAGAAACCAGAAGACTTGGTCCTGATGTTTACCCATCATGCTCAGTGTTATGTTAGGCTGTGGCGTCATATGCAAGGATGCAGTGCTGGCACGACAGCAGGGCTTGGGAGGAGGGCTGTGTCCACAGAGGTCCTCACAGCTCCAAGTTGGCAACTCAGGAAGTTGGAGCATGGAGTGCAGGCAGGTAGGGGAGCAAAGAGGGGAGCTCAGAAAGGAAATGGTAGAGAGTTTTGGGGAGTAGTCAGAGACGGAATCCCTGGGGGGGATTTGGAAGAGTCAAGTAAACGAGGGGCAGGTGGAATCCCTGCAGGAATCAGAGGGAATTCAAGTTAAGGTGGGGCAATGAACCCCTCAGCAGCAGGGTTTGAGGAGCAAGTGGAAGCTAGGACTCCTCAGTTGGATAGAAGAGCCGCCACCTGTGGTCTGGAGGAGATACAGAGACTGTGTGACTCTGCCCTGCCCTGAAGTACATAGGCGCTTGTAGCTGCATCCCCAGCCATGTGTGTAATTTCACAAGGGTGGGGAGAGAGCTCCTGGGATGCTCTGCCATGGGTCTGCACAACCTGGCAATGAAAATGTTGCAAGGGGGGCAACGTCAGAAAGAGTGTGGGGGGGGGGGCTTGTAGTTCAACAAGTGTGCTGCTGCCCTAGGGCACTAGGGCACCTGCCCTCTGGGTTCTAGTGAGCAGCAGAGTGGGAGCTGACTCCAAACAGAGCCATTTGTTACCCACTAGAGTCGACGAGAACCTTCCCACCAGCTTTAAAGGGAGCTGGAGGAGGGTCTGAGCTACCCAGTGGGTCTGAGCTGCCATGTTCCAGTCTGAATGCTGGGCCAACCTTCCCAGAGCTCGAGGGGGTTGGAGCCAGTGCTCTGGTTTGGGGCCCACTCCATTGTCACGGTGCTGCTCTAACCACACTCAGTCCTGGAGCCCAAATAGACGAGCTGGCCCATTGACTATCACAGGGTACATCTGCACTGGAGCTGGAAGAGAGCCTCCTAGCTGAGGGAGACAGACTCACACTAGCTCTAGCATGCTAAGAATAGCACTGTGGATGGTGAGCTAGTTGCCCAAGGCCAAGCCTGCCACAAAGGCCAAGCTCTGGTGGCTAGCCTGAGCCACGACCTGTGCCACAAGGGCCACCCTGCTATTTTTAACATGCTAGCTGAAGTCTGTCTACCCGGCAAAGTCTCATCCATACTGAAGCTACAGTCTATGAGCAGAGGAGAACTACTGCAGTAGAACAGAAGCGCCAGCAGCGTAAATCTCACAACAGCAGCATGTCCACTGTTAATCAAGTAACCCAAAGCAGCATCTCTTCTTCAGTGTGCCACAGACAGTTCAAAACTCAAATTGGCCTGATCAGCCACTCACGTCTTCACAGAAACCAAACCAACCAGTAATGTCATGGTCATCTTCGAACTCGAAGGATGAACAACAACCTGGGCTGAGTGGTATGCTTCTAGCTGCAGGGCAGCCATACCCACAGCACTCCTGTGGGGATGACTTTTCCTTCCTGCCAGGCAGGTGTGAGCAGCACAGCCAAGCAACAACCTGGAGAATTCATCTTTACAGTCCCTGGGTTATTTGATCATTATTACTATTGTTACCTATCAGTATGACAACAGCACATCCAATCCCAACCGAGGTCAGGGCCCCATTGTGCAAAGAGCTGGACAGACACGGAGCAGGCAGTCCCTGCCTTGAAGGGCTTCCAGTCTAGAGACAAGAGAGTATTATTATCCCTATTCTACAGATGAGGAACTGAGGCACACAGCCAAGGTCCCACAGGGAATCTGTGGCAGAGCAGGCATTTTGCCCAAATCTCTAGCAACCCTGTCCCGTGCCTTGATCACTGGACCTTTCTTCCTCTCTCCAGGAGAAGATCAATGTTAATTTTACCAAATCAAAGCTACAATGTACTCAACTACTACTCAGATAATCATATGTAGATTAACATGTGGCTACATGAATCTCCCTGTGGTCAGCGCGCAGGATGGGGCGGGGTGACTGTGTCTATCAGGTGTCTTTGTCTGTTTCTGACCTCCACCTCTAACACATCTGACAGATACATATGTCTGAATTAGTCTACAATGCGATTAGCCCCACTCCCAACTCAGTTTGGGCTCTAGTGGCTGCTCCAGCACCTCAGCGTAACCTCGTTACTGAGCCCATGAACACTGCCTGCTGCTGGAACCTGGAAAGGACTGCACCGCCGTCAGGAAATTTAGCTTCTTTCTTATAAAGCAAAAGAAAGATCAAACCCTTGGTGGATGGGGGCCAGATGGAGCATGCACTATGGGCTGGGCCCGTGCTGCATCGAGACCTTTTTGCATAGGACGGGTTTGTCCAGATGGGGCCATCTACTGGGAATGACATATTAATTCCCCACGTGATGCTGCTGGAGACGTGAGGCAGCAGAGGAGTGAGAATGAGCCTGCCAAAGGGATGTATGTGTGTGTGATCACTGGCAATCCCAACTCCCTTTTGAGGGCTGAGTGTGCCCCCAGCTCCCCCGCCCACATTGTACCCAACACCACTGGTTACATTTCTAAAGTGCCTTACGGGGATTTTGCATTGGAACTCCAGTTAATTAATATCAAAGGGATTGCACTGCATTGTTAGAAGAGAGGGCATGTGGTCATTGAAGATGGGCCCTGCAGCGAGGAGACTGTCTGAAGAATTCTGGTGGAAGATGGCAGAGCTAAGAGGACAGAGCTAAGTTTGTCTTTCCTCTGTGTGCTTATGCCTACTTTCAAATGTTGCTTTGCAAAGCACAGCTGAGATAAAGGCTACATATCCACATCTGTCATTCCTACACCTTTGAATTTACTGGCAGTCGGATGTTTGCTAGTTTCTTTTTAAATGTACAATCCTCAGAAGCTTTCCGTCCCTTTTAGCAATCACACATGTGGATTTATAGTCTTTCAGCCACTTGAACAAGATATTTTTCCTCCATATTTGCTTAGGCTTTTTTATTTATTTTACAAATTGCTGGGTGACACTTTGATGTATTCAATTAGTTTCAAAAGATTAGTATTCATCTATGGGCATGTGAAGAAACAGTGCAGTGAAAAACCACTGCAAGAGGCCCTGCTGGATTTATCACCTCCACAGGAGGCCAGGGGGAGTTTATAGGCACTGGCATGCCCACATCAGGCCTTGCAGGCATTACATTTTCTATAGGCTGCGCCTGTGGATGCCTGCACCAAACCTCAGGCAGATTAAAATGCCCAAAATGGGCAGCCTGGCAACTAAAACATCCCTCCCTCTTCTTCTAGTTAGAGCCTTCCATGCACCTGGAGCACCCTCCCCTTGGGCCAATCCAGAGCCTCTTTTGGGGGCTGATCCAAACCCCACTGGAATCACTGCTCTCAGGAGGTCCGTGCCCCAGAGCTCACTCTGTCTAATCTGTGCCATGATCAAAAAGTGCTATCTGAGGCCCAGTTCCTCAAAGATATGGGAGTTAGGAGCCTAAATACCTATGAGGATCTGTGCCTGGATGCCCAGTCCTCTCCTTCATGCAGCATATGAACTCCAGCCATCACCGAGATGAAAATTTCCACCATCTGGGTGAAATTCACCACTCTTCAGAAGGCTGATGCAAATCCTACCCCCACCTAAATCCCATGTAGGAAACCCTTTGGAGACTGAAGTGGTACACTGGCCTCAGGCTGGCCCGCTGAACAGGGGTGTTTCAGTTATTGTAAAACCTGAATGAGACTCCAGACTATAAAGCTCACAAAATGGCCTGAAGTTCTCTGAATCTCTCCCAAACTGGAGGAGATAACTTAAAAATGACCCACCCAACCTTTCCAAGCAGCAGCAAAGACAACAGTCCTCACTGAATATAATGCAATGAAAAATTGGGGAGATCTGGTGCTACATCCCTTTGGAAATATGGCATTGGAAAACTGAAATTGGTTCCAAAGCTCCTTCTCCAGTACCACCTTTGGTGTTGGTGCACACTGTGTTGGCACCAGTACAGTCTTCAGATGCCATTCAACCTTGGGCTCTACATCTACATCTAGCTCTCCTGCTGCTTATGTGATTGTCACCAAATGGTCCTATAAAATACGTGGCCATGAGAATGGCACAGGTGAGAAATTTCAGGTTGGTTGGTTCACAGTTGACCAATGGAAATAAAGTTTCGGTCATCTTCAGCAGGCTGATTGAACCCTTGCTGTGCTCAGAAAGTCCATAAGTAAAGGGCATCCTGGTTACCTGAGACACAAGAGGCAGGAACTAGGAGAGACTGGAAAGCACATCTACTTGGCCAGGAGCTCCGATCAAGAGAGAAAGGTGCTTTACTATCCAGCTCTTGCTGGGAGAGCCCATGATCACACTGAGACTGAAAGTGGGGAGAGAGTGATGGAAGCCAAGTGAGATGTGATGGAGTGAGAAAGACTGGCGGAGCAGACCTGACAGCCTTCCGATAGCATAGACAGAGCTATCAATGGAGAGGGAGAGCAGCACTGAGAGCAGCACTGGGGCGTGGCTGAGAAACAATGCTGTACATGAACTCCAACAAGAGGGGCAAAGATAAGCGGCTCCCGCTCCTTGTTAAAGCTGCTGGGGTAGGCATATGAGTATGGCCTCGTGGGGAGAAGTTCTGGACCGGCTCTCTAGATCTGGTGCAGGAGAGGTAGGGATGTGTGGTGGGTACAAGCACCTGCAACCTTTCATCCGGACCCTCTGCCAAGAAAGGACTTAAAGGGAACATGAGTTAACCTCTCTCCCTTAAAGGATAGCATCCCCTGGGGTGGATGGAGGAGGAGAGCAACTGCTGCATTTCAAAACTAGCGAAGGGTATTGGAGCCCCTGACCTGAATGGCCTCTCAACATTGGCATCAACAAGAACCAGAGTCAGATCCAGAGGGTGGGCCAGTGCTTCAAGCCCTAGCCAGAGACCCTGCTCTGCCACAGCCTTCCTGTGTGACTGGGGGCATGTCCCTTAGCCTCTCTCTGCTTAAGCCCCCATCACCCTTCTCTCCTCCCAGGGCTGGGTGAAGATAAATACATTAAAGACTGGGAGGTTCTCAGATACTGTGATGATGGGGGCCAGATAAGCACCTTAGACAAATCTTGCAAAGGGCCCTTGTCTTTATAATGGGCTGAACCAAAAGTCTGGGTGTAACGTCCAGCTCCAAATCCTGTGGCTTGAGCCCATCTCTAGGTAGCCCAAGGCTCTCACAGCCCTTCCCCTTGTTTCACCAGCTCTTCCTTCTCTGTGCAGAAATACCAGCACACACATCATGGCTGTGGGTCCCATTATAGAGAGACCCAGCTTATGCCCCAGCCTCCAGGCCTAGTCACTCTCCTCTCATTCTGATCTCTGTGAGCGTTTAGGGGGCTAGTGGTTGGACACATTATGATCATTAGTATTTGGGGGCTTTCTTGGACACTGGCAGCTTGACAAGCACAGTGTGTTATTTCTTTGCATTGCATATTGCCAGTGTGTGAAGCGCTGGGGGTGGAAGAAGGGAGCTGTCAAAATATATATACAATCAATGTGCATGCATTATAGGTAATGGTCTAGCCCAGGCATGCCTTGGTATAATGATCGCCCTTAATGGCATTTATTGTAAGCACAGTATCTATAAATCTTATGATCACATATTCATGGCCTTTAATTATGTACACTCATTACCTCTCCCACCCACCTTTGGAAGAATCCAACTGCAATCACTCGGGCAGGATGAATCAGTCAATAAGGCTGACAGGGCCCACCCTCCACCCCCCCACCCCAGCACCCTCTGTTTGTCTGTAATGTCACAAGAGAGAGATTTCTAACCTTGGAGCTATATAACTTATGCTGGTTACCCAGCAGGCTTGCACTGCGCTGCAGCCAATGCTGGGATTTGCTGGCCATCCTGAGCATTGACTGGCATAGCCCCTGCCAACCACAGGACCTGATTTTCAGAGCAGCAGAGCACTCACAGCTCCACGGACATCAATGGGAGCTGCAGGCAATCAGCACCTCTGAAAATCAGGCCCCTCAGCTTTTAATTTACTGGCTGCGGAGCAACCTTTCTTGTGGCGATTGGCAGGGGTTTCAGGGATCCTCCTAAGTCTTTTATTACCACCTGGCTAGATCTCTCGGGTTCACTGTACCTGCTGATCAGGGTGTGTGCAAGAGCCTGGCTTCACTGAGCCTTAGGAGCGTGATGGTGCAGGTGGAAATGGCAGTGCCTTTCCAGCTGTTAACTGCCCCCTGCCAGTTGGAGAGGGAGTGGCCGGCTGGATCCCTGAGAATGGCTGGTTATCCTTATGCATTAGAAATCATTTGCTCCGCTAATTAAAGAAGTGCCCTCTGTTTGCCCTGGGAAACGACAAAGGCTGAGCCTTCAGCCATTTGTGTGAGCAAAACTTATCTGCAAGCGGCTATGGGAAGAATCCTACCCCAGCTACTGCAGCTGCAGGGGCACCGGTGGGACTGGCGTGAAAAGGGCACGGCTTGAGGAGATGGCACAACCTGGGTAGTGAAGCAGGATGCAGTTAGGAGCAGGGCATGGGGAAGGGCAGGGTCAGTGCTGTGTGGAGTCTCCTGCCTTCTTCCCTCAGTGGGCTGTGCCAGGGTGTGCAGATGGTTGCTACAGCCAGTAGACTGAAGGGGCCTCCATGAGAACCAACCCAATGCTGAGGGCACCCAATCAGGCCCCGGGCATGGATTGGGAGCCTGGGAGGTGAAGAGTCCATCCTCTGCTCTATCGTCTGTCTAGAACATACATAAAATAAGAACATAAGAATGGCCATACAGGGTCAGACCAAAGGTCCATCTAGCTCAATGTCCTGTCTGCCGACAGCGGCCAATACCAGGTGCCCCAGAGAGAATGAACAGAACAGGTAATCATCAAGTGATCCATCCCCTGTCGCCCATTCCCAGCTTCTGGCAAACAGAGGACAGGGACACTATCCCTGCCCATCCTGGCTAATAGCCATTGATGGACCTATCCTGCATGAATTTATTTAGTTCTTTTTTGAACCCTGTTATAGTCTTGGCTTTCACAACATCCTCTGGCAAAGAGTTCCATAGGTTGACTGTGTGTTGTACTTTTGTTTGTTTTAAACCTGCTGCCTATTAATTTCATTTGGTGACCCCTAGTTCTTGTGTTTTGAGAGGGAGTAAATAACACTTCCTTATTTACTTTCTCAACACCAGTCATGATTTTATAGACCTCTATTATATCCCCCCTTGGTCATCTCTTTTCCAAGCTGAAAAGTCCCAATCTTATTAATCTCTCCTCATACGGAAGCTGATCCACACCCCTAATAATTTTTGTTCCCCTTTTCCAATGCTAATACATCTTTTTTGAGATGGGGTGAGATGCACACAATATTCAAGATGGATACTATATAGATTTATATAGAGGCAATATGATATTTTCTGTCTTATTATCTATCCCTTTCTTAATGATTCCCAGTATTCTGTTAGCTTTTTTGGCTGCTGCACATTAAGTGGCTGTTTTCAGAGAACTATCCTCAATGACTCCAAGATCTCTTTCTTGACTAGTAACAGCTAATTTAGACCTCCTCATTTTATATGTATAGTTGGGATTACGTTTTCCAGTGTGCATTACTTTGCATTTATCAACATTGAATTTCATCTGCCATTTTGTTGCCCAGTCACTTAGTTTTGTGCAGTCCCTCTGTAGCTCTTCACAGTTTGCTTTGGACTTAACTATTTTGAATAGTTTTGTATCATCTGCAAATTTTGGCACCTCATTGTTTACCCCTTTTTCCAGATCATTTAAGAATAAGTTGAAAAGTACTCGCAAAAAGAAAAGGAGGACTTGTGGCACCTTAGAGACTAACCAATTTATTTGAGCATGAGCTTTCGTGAGCTACAGCTCACTTCATCGGATGCATCCGATGCCACAAGTCCTCCTTTTCTTTTTGCGAATACAGACTAACACGGCTGTTACTCTGAAACTTGAAAAGTACTGGTACAGACCCTTGGGGGACACCACTATTTTCCTCTCTCCATTCCGAAAACTAACCATTTATTCCTATGCTTTGTTTCCTATCTTTTAATCAGTTACCGATCCATGAGGGCACCTTCCTTCTTATCCCATGACAGCTTACTTTGCTTAAGAGTCTTTGGTTAGGGACCTTATCAAAGGTTTTCTGAAAATCTAAATACACTATATCCACTGGATCTCCCTTGTCCACATACTTGTTGACCCCTCAAAGAATTCTAGTAGATTGGTGAAGCATGATTTCCCTTTACAAAAACCATGTTGACTCTTCCCCAACAAATTATGTTCATCTATGTGGTCTGACAATTTTGTTATTTATTATAGTTTCAACCAGTTTGCCCGGTACTGAAGTCAGGCTTACCGGGCTCTAATTGCCGGGATCACCTCTGGAGCCCATTTTAAAAATTGGCGTCACATTAGCTATCCTTCAGTCATCTGGTACAGAAGCTGATTTAAATGATAGCTTACAGACTACAGTTAGTAGTTCTGGAATTTCACATTTGAGTTTCTCTGAACTCTTGGGTGAATAACATCTGGACCTGGTGACTTATTGCTATTTAATTTATCAATTTGTTTCAAAACCTCCTCTAATGATATCTCAACCTAGGACAGTTCCTCAGATTTGTCACCTAAAAAGAATGGCTTAGGTTTGGGAATCTGCCTCACATCCTCAGCAGTGAAGACCGATGCAAAGAATTAATTTAGTTTCTCCACAATGACCTTATCGTCCTTGAGTGCTTCTCTAGCACCTCGATCATCTAGTGGCCCCACTGGTTGCTTAGCAGGCTTCCTGCTTCTGATGTACTTAAAACACTTTTGCTATTACTTTTTGAGTCTTTGGCTAGCTGTTCTTCAAATTCTTTTTGGCCTTCCTAATTATATTTTTGCACTTCACTTGACAGAGTTTATGCTCCTTTCTATTTTCCTCACTAGGATTTAACTTTCACTTTTAAAAGGATGGCCAGCACCTGGCCTTGCTGCCCCAGATAGGAGCAGGTATCCTAAGTGCATATATTGGGATACCCTCCCCTCTGAGATTAATGGGCAATGCCCATCAGTATCAGGGGTCGATCTTGAGGGTACAGCCTGACCTCCAGGTCCCAGCCCTTTTGTCATGTTGGGGGGAACAGCACCTTGTTCCTTTCCTCCCAATAATCTTCAACTTTATTCATGACTGCAGCACAATTAAAGCAAATGGAATGTAATTGTGCAGAGAGATGGGGCTGGTGGGGGGAGAAGGGCTCATTTGCACCTTAAAAGAGTTGCCCCACAGCTGAGTCTCACTGCTGACAGTCCCTGAGTGAAATTGATTCCCTGGCACTGTGGGGCAGGAGGTGAGTTGTCTAGTCAAAGACTGGCCTTGATGAGATCATGGGGAAGTGATTGAATTCATTCCCAATGGACCAGATCCAATCAGCCATGCAACTGCTTCCCTGCAGCCTCCTGCAGGCCTCCCTGTTCCAGCTGCTACTCTCATACACAGCATAGACACCTACAACCAATGGAAGGGAAAAGTTACCTGGTCTCCTTATGCAGCATCAAGGAGGCAGGGAGAGATTGAGCTGGATGTGGTGATGATCAATGTCATAAGTGAGGGGGGAGGGATAGCTCAGTGGTTTGAGCATTGGCCTGCTAAACCCAGGATTGTGAGTTCAATCCTTGAGGGGGCCATTTAGGGATCTGGGGAAAAATTGGGGATTAGCCCTGCTTTGAGCAGGGGGTTGGACTAGATGACCTCCTGAGGTCCCTTCCAACCCTGAGATTCTATGATTCTAAGTGCATTGACCCTGGGAATTCCCTCCTCTCTGGCACCCTCTGGATGAAGAGGGCTGCCCTGATCTCATCACAAGAGAAGAATCCAGATGCAACAGGGGGCAGAGGATCCCAAGGGGTCCACTCACATGAGGCCACTCCCTACTGTCCCCTTTCTGAGCAAGGACTGGCAGCAATGAGAGAGGCTGGCACTGTGTGGGGAGGCATCCACACAGCTCTGCCAATGCACCTCAGTCTTGAGCTGTGCAACACATCCTGCTCTTCCAGTTCAGGGCACTGCAAATATCTGCCTAGCTATTCCAGTCCTGTAACACCAATACCCCTCTCCCAAGATCTAAAAGTTCTCTACTATCTCATTTCAAGGATACACACCATTTATGTTACTGTGGATAAAAGTCTATTAGGAAGTGAGGTTGAAAACATACAACTCATTTCACCTGTGAACAAAGATGCATTTAAATTCAGCTCCAGGCTGCATATTAGCCTAGGATGCCACAGAATCCCTTCAATAATAAACCCTTCCCTCGCAGTAATATCAAAGCAAGCGCCCTCATTGTTATGAAGATGAGATAGGCACAGATTTGCATATCTGAGAAAAATTGCTGCAGCAGCTTAGTATGATCAGAGGGAAAAAATCCCCATTTTTTCTCCCTTTCTGTTTAAATACTCAGGAAAGCACCAGAGAACAATTAGTCTCTCAACTGCTTTTTCAGTCTTGTCATCTAGGGCCCAAGTCAGTGGGAGCTTTGGATCAGGCTCTTATTCATATTTCCTAGTAGTATTACCACAAGGCATAGGAGACCCAGTCCTGGACCAGGCACCCATTGTGCAAAGTTCTGTATAAACGCAGAACAAAAACACACTGCCTGTCCAAGGAGTCTACAATCTCAGTAGAAGACAAGAGACAACAGATGGAAATCGACAGCTGGGGGAGCGCCAGGAAAAATTGAGACAGGGAGTGGTCACTGCACCCCAGCAGCCTAACTGTTGTCAAGTTTCTTACAGGCATTCTGGCAAAGAAGAGTTCTGAGGAGGGACTGGAGGCAGGGACAATGAAGTAGCTTTGCAGAGGTATATGGGGAGCTCCTCCCATGCATGGGGGGCAGCCTGGGAGAAAGCACAAAGTTTGAAAGTGTAACAAGGGGACTGTGGAGGACGGCATCATTGTTAGACCCTGCAATAGAGGTCTCCCTATGGGATGGGGAGCAGGCAGATACCGGACACAGTGTTGGTATATAATAGTCTAAATGCTCTTTATTGATTACAGAACAAACCTTACTCAATACACATTCACACCCCAAACATACTATATTAAAGTCCAAAGGTCAGAATGGTCCCGATGGCCAGCTGAGATTCCTTCTGATCATAAGATCATAAGATGTGGGGAGCCAGTGAAAACCACATCTATATCCACACGGGACTCTGGATCAATAAACGACTCTGATTTGCAGAAATCATAGGCAACCATTTATAGTCCATTCTCTTGCATCATCAGTTCTTTGCCTTTGTTTACTAGGCCTTCTACACACACAATTCCAAAGAGACAATCCTGGGTGGGCTGCCATGATCATAGGCATGCCATTTCCTCCAATTCTTATACAATTTTGTATCAGTTCAACTGGTGTTGTTTCCTTTCTGATTATTTTCTGTATGGGGGGAGGGATAGCTCAGTGGTTTGAGCATTGGCCTGCTAAACCCAGGGTTGTGAGTTCAATCCTTGAGGGGGCCATTTAGGGATCTGGGGCAAAAATTGGGGATTGGTCCTGCTTTGAGCAGGGGGTTGGACTAGATGACCTCCTGAGGTCCCTTCCAGCCCTGATATTCTATGATTTTTCTCAGCACATAACAAGATTGTTTTTGCACAAATAGTTCTAATAGTCCTTGACCTTAAGTTCCTGCTTTGGTTGTTAACTTGCAACGCACGTATTAATGTCAAGCACGCATCATTCATACCAGGCCTCAATGACATAAGAACATAAGAATGGCCCTACTTGGTCACACCAAAGGTCCATCTAGCCCAGTATCCTGTCTTCCAACAGTGGCCAGTGCCAGGTGTGCCAGAGGGAATGAATAGAACAGGTAATCATCAAGTGATCCATCCCCTGTCGCTTATTCTGAGCTTCTGACAGGCAGAGGCTAGGGACACCATTCCTGCCTATCCTGGCTAATAGCCATTGATGGACCTATCCTCCATGAATTTATCTAGTTCTTTTTTGAACCCTGTTATGGTCTTTGCCTTCACAACATCCTCTGGCAAGAAGTTCCACTGTTTGTTGTGCGAAGAAATACTTCCTTTTATTTGTTTTAAACCTGCTGCCTATTATTTTTATTTGGTGACCCCTAGTTCTTGTGTTATGAGAAGTAGTAAGAAACACTTCCTTATCTACTTTCTCTACACCAGTCATGACTTTATAGACCTCAATCATATCTTCCCTTAGCTGTCTCTTTTCCAAATTGAAAAGTCCCAGTCTTATTAATCTCTCCTCATACGGAAGCCATTCCATACCCCTAATAATTTTTGTTGCCCTTTTCTGAACCTTTTCCAATTCCAATATATCTTTTTTGATATGGGGCGACCACATCTGCATACAGTATTCAAGATGTGGGCGTACCATGGATTTATATAGAGGCAACACGATATTTTCTGTCCTATTATCTATCCCTTTCTTAATGATTCCCAGCATTCTGTTTGCTTTTTTGACTGCCACTGCTCATGGGGTGGATGTTTTCAGAGAACTATCTACAATGACTCCAAGATCTCTTTCTTGACTGGTAACAGCTAATTTAGACCCCATCATTTTATATGTATAATTGGGATTATTCTTTCCAATGTGCATTACTTTGAATTTATCAATATTAAATTTAATCTGCCATTTTGTTGCCCAGTCACCCAGTTTTGAGAGATCATTTTGTAGCTCTTTGCAGTCTGTCTGGGTCTTAACTATCGTTAGTAATTTTGTATCATCTGCAAATTTTGCCACCTCACTTTTTACCCCTTTTTCCAGATCATTTATGAATATGTTAAATAGGACTGGGCCCAGTACAGATCCCTGGGGACACCACTATTTACTTTTCTGCATTCTGAAAACTGACCATTTATTCCTACCCTTTGTTTCCTATTTTTTAACCAGTTACCAATCCATGAGAGCACCTTCCCTCTTATCCCATGGCAGCTTACTTTGCTTAAGAGCCTTTGGTGAGGGACCTTGTCAATAGCTTTCTGAAAATCTACGTACACTATATCCACTGGATCTCCTTGGTCCACATGCTTGTTGACCCCCTCAAAGAATTCTAGTAGAATGGTGAGGCATGGTTTCCCAACAATTTATGTTCATCTATATGTCTGACAATATTGTTATTTATTATAGTTTCAACCAGTTTTCCCGGTACTGAAGTCAGGCTTACAGGCCTGTATTTGCTGGGATCACCTCTGGAGCCCTTTTTAAAATTTATCAATTTGTTCCAAAACCTCCTCTAATGATATCTCTAATGATACTTAAAAAAAATTGCTATTACTTTTTGAGTCTTTGGCTAACTGTTCCTCATATTCTCTTTTGGCCTTCCTAACTGTATTTTTACAATTCATTTGGCAGTGTTTATGCTCCTTGCTATTTTCCTCACTAGGATTTAACTTCCACTTTTTAAAGGATGCCTTTTTGCCTCTCACTGCTTCTTTTACTTTGTTGTTTATCCACGGTGGCTCTTTTTTGGTCCTTTTACTATGTTTTTTAATTTGGGGTGTACATTTAAGTTGAGCCTCTAGTATGATGTCTTTAAAAAGTTTCCAAGCAGCTTTCAGAGATTTCACTTTTGGCACTGTACCCTTTAATTTCTGTTTAACTAACCTCCTCATTTTTGTGTAGTTCCCCTTTCTGAAATTAAATGCTACTGTGTTGGGCCACTGTGGTGTTTTTCCTGCCACAGGGACATTAAATTTAATTATATTATGGTCACTATTACCAAGCAGTCCAGCTATATTCACCTCTTGGACCAGATCCTGTGCTCCACTTAGGACTAGATCAAGAATTGCCTCTCCTCTGGTGGGTTCCAGAATCAGCTGCTCCAAGAAGCAGTCATTTAAGGTGTAAAGAAACTTTATCTCTACATCCCGTCCTGAGGTGACATGTACCCAGTCAAATATGGGGATAATTGAAATCCCCTGTTATCATTATTGAGTTGTTTGTTTTAATAGCCTCTCCCTGAGCATTTCACGGTTACTATCACCATCCTGGTCAGGTGGTTGGTAATATATCCTTATCGCTATATTATTATTAGAGCATGGAATTTCTATCCATAGAGATTTTATGATAGAGTTTGATTAAATGACCTATAACAGCGGTGGGCAAACTTTTTGGTCCGAGGGCCACATTAGGGGTGTGTCATAAATATAAAGGGAAGGGTAAACCCCTTTAAAATCCCTCCTGGCCAGAGGAAAAATCCTCTCACCTGTAAAGGGTTAAGAAGCTAAAGGTAACCTCACTGGCACCTGACCAAAATGACCAATGAGGAGACAAGATACTTTCAAAAGCTGGGAGGAGGGAGAGAAACAAAGGGTCTGTGTCTGTTGGTACACTGCTTTTGCCGGGGATAGAACAGGAATGGAGTCTTAGAACTTTTAGTAAGTAATCTAGCTAGGTATGCATTAGATTATGATTTCTTTAAATGGCTGAGAAAAGAACTGTGCTGAATAGAATGACTATTTCTGTCTGTGTGTCTTTTTTGTAACTTAAGGTTTTGCCTAGAGGGATTCTCTATGTTTTGAATCTAATTACCCTGTAAGGTATCTACCATCCTGATTTTACAGAGGCGATTCCTTTACTTCTATTTCTATTAAAAGTCTTCTTGTAAGAAAACTGAATGCTTTTTCATTGTTCTCAGATCCAAGGGTTTGGGTCTGTGGTCACCTATGCAAATTGGTGAGGATTTTTACCAAACCTTTCCCAGGAAGTGGGGTGCAAGGGTTGGGAGGATTTTGGGGGGAAAGACGTGTCCAAACTACATTTCCCAGTAAACCCAGTTAGAGTTTGGTGGTGGCAGTGGATATTCCAAGGACAAAGGATAAAATTAATTTGTACCTTGGGGAAGTTTTAACCTAAGCTGGTAAAAATAAGCTTAGGAGGTTTTCATGCAGGTCCCCACATCTGTACCCTAGAGTTCAGAGTGGGGGAGGAACCTTGACAGGGTGCGAAACTGTATGGAGAGCAAGGTAGGGAAGGCTGTGCCTCCCCAAACAGACTGGCTCCCCCTCCCAGCACCCCTTCCAACTCCCCCCCGCTCCTTGTCCCCTGACCGCCCCCTCCCAGGACCCCCACCCTTAACTGCCCCCCGGGACTCCACCCCCATCTAGCCCCCCCACTCCCTGTCCCCTGACTGCCCCCCCCCCAGAACCTCTGCCCTATCCAACCACCCCGTGTTCCCCATCCCTTGACTGCCCCCTCCCGGGACCCCCTGCCCCTAACCGCCTCCCTGGGACCCTACCCCCTTCCAACTGCCCCCTGCTCCCTGACTGCCCCCCAGGACCCTCTACCCCTTATCCAACCCCTCTAGGCAGAACCTTAAGTTACAAAAAGACACAAAAACAGGAATATACATTCCATTCAGCACAGCTTATTTTACCAGCCATTAAACAAAAGGAAATCTAACGCATTTCTAGCTAGATTACTTACTAACTTAACAGGAGTTGTAAATCTGCATTCCTGATCTGTTCCTGGCAAAAGCATCACACAAACAGACAAACCCTTTGTTCTCCCCCTCCAGATTTGAAAATATCTTGTCCCCTCATTGGTCATTTTGGGTTAGGTGCCAGCAAGGTTATCTTAGCTTCTTAACCCTTTACAGGTGAAAGGGTTTTGCCTCTGGTCAGGAGGGATTTTATAACACTGTATACAGAAAGGTAGTTACCCTTCCCTTCATATTTATGACAGAGTCTGTTTTTGAAGCTTTTCTGTTGCAAAATTGCCACCCTTAATTCTTTTACTGAGTGGCCAGAGAGGTTGAAGTGTTCTCCTACCAGTTTTTGAATGTTATGACTCCTGATGTCAGATTTGTGTCCCTTTATTCTTTTGCATAGAGACTGTCCGGTTTGGCCAATGTACATGGCAGAGGGGCATTGCTGGCACATGATGGCATATAACACATTGGTAGATGTGAAGGTGAATGAGCCCCTGATGGAGTGGCTAATGTGATTAGGTCCTATGATGGTGTCACTTGAAGAAATATGTGGATGGAGTTGGCATCAGGCTTTGTTGCAAGGATAGGTTCTTGGTGTAGAACTGATCAATGAAATTGTTTTTAATTGTTCACTTTATTAATATAACTTCATAAGTAAAGTTTTATGAGTGAAACTACATTCATTCATAAAACCAGGTACCCCAATAACTGGCTAATTGAGTTTCACTTTCAATCCAATTGCTGCTTAAATCACTGAAACTTGCACTGCTTCAACATTATAACTTCTGCCCACTGTTTGTCATTCATTATCCTTATCTATATTGACAGGTTTCAGAGTAGCAACCGTGTTAGTCTGTATTCGCAAAAAGAAAAGGAGCACTAGTGGCACCTTAGAGACTAACCAATTTATTTGAGCATAAGCTTTGGTGAGCTACAGCTCACTTCATCGGATGTATTCAGTGGAAAATACAGTGAGGAAATTTATATACACACAGAACATGAAAAAATGGGTGTTATCATACACACTGTAAGGAGAGTGAGCACTTAAGATGAGCTATTACCAGCAGGGGGGCGGGGGAAGAAAACCTTTTGTAGTGATAATCAAGGTGGACCATTTCCAGCAGTTAACAGGAACGTCTGAGGAACAGTGGCGGGGGAGGGGGTGGGGGGAAGAAGGAAGGAAAGAAATAAACATGGGGAAATATATTTCCAACACACCTCTGAACAACGACTAATCCACAGAGACCTTCCTACCAACACTACAAAAAGAAGGATTCTAGGTGGACTCCTCCTAGGAAGCCTAGGAAGACAGCGAGTGGTGTTCTATTATTTTCTTTGTTGGGCCTTTCCTGTAGTAGGTGACTTCTGGGTACTCTTCTGGCTCTGTCGATCTGTTTTTTCACTTCAGCAGGTGGGTATTGTAGTTTTAAGAATGCTTGATAGAGATCTTGTAGGTGTTTATCTGAGGGACTGGAGCAAACGTGGTTGTATCTTAGAGCTAATAGGGGAATTTTTGTAAGGGAACAGTAAAAGGATCCCATTCATGCTGGGCTGTTTGCGCTTGGCTAAAAGGGATCATCCCGGAGAATAGCCATGCGGTGGGGTGGGGGGAGGTGTGTGCTGCACATTCATCCGAAAACCGCAGCCCCTGCTTTCAAATGTGAAACCCAAACCATTGCTTGCTATGGAAAAGGAGTTGAAACCATTCCCACATGTTATGCATAAGAAGCCAACCCCACCTACCCTTTGCCTTACCATGGCTGCATGGAAACCGAATTCTGTCGCCCAGCCGTGTGTTATGTCTCACCATAACAGCAGGCACTCAATATAAAAGGCAAAATGTGACCTTGTACCTAAAGCACATGTGCTGTCTGCTGTGAATTGCTTGATTCACTGTGAGTCTCCCTTTTGTTCTCAGAAATGTATCATCTTAAATTTTACTCTCCCTTTTTATCTCCCCCTAGGTGCAAATGTTTCTAGGCTTCCCCTATCATATCCATCCCTGAGGTTATCGCAGATTAGAAGGCAAAAAAAAAAAAAAAGCACTCGCAAGGACATGTTTTCTGAGCTCATGCAGTTCTCCCGCACTGATAGGGCACAGCTGAATGCATGGAGGCATTCAGTGTTAGAGCCTAGGAAAGCATTAAGTGAGCGTGAAGAGCAGAGGCAGGAGGCGGTGCTAAGGCTAATGGGGGAGCAAACGGACATGATAAAGCATCTGGTGCAGCTGCAGGAAAGCCAACAGGAGCACAGACCCCCGCTGCATCCATTGTGCAACCGCCGGACCTCCTCCCCAAGTTCCATATCCTCCACACCCAGACGTCCAAGAATGCGGGGGGAGGCTCCGGGCACCAAGCCACTCCACTCCAGAAGATGGCCCAAGCAACAGAAGATTGTCATTCAAACAGTTTGATTTGTAGTGTGGCTACAATAAGCAATGTGGCCTTGTCCTTCCTTTCTCCCCCCCCTCCACCCCACCTGGGCTACCTTGTCAGTTATCTCCCATTTTTTAATTAATAAAGAAAGAATGCATGGTTTCAAAGCAATAGTTACTT
This sequence comes from Natator depressus, assembly GCF_965152275.1. NCBI lineage: Eukaryota > Metazoa > Chordata > Testudines > Cheloniidae > Natator > Natator depressus. Next base: position 38,871,708 of record NC_134243.1, read on the forward strand.
TATTTCAAAGGAGGGAGGTTGGTTGGCTTACAGGGAATTAAAATCAACCAAGGGGGGTAGGTTTGCATCAAGGAGAAATACACACAACTGTCACACCAAAGCCTGTCCAGTCATGAAACTGGTTTTCAAAGCTTCTCTGATGCGCAGCGCTTCCTGCTGTGCTCTTCTAATCGCCCTGGTGTCTGGCTGCGTGTATTCAGCGGCAAGGCAATTTGCCTCAACCTCCCACCCCGCGATAAATGTCTCCCCCTTACTCTCACAGATATTGTGGAGCACACAGCAAGCAGTAATAACAATGGGAATATTGGTTTTGCTGAGGTCTAACCGAGTCAGTAAACTGCACCAGCGTGCTTTTAAACATCCAAATGCACATTCTACCACCATTCTGCACTTGCTCAGCCTATAGTTGAACTGCTCCTTACTACTATCCAGGCTGCCTGTGTAAGGCTTCATGAGCCATGGGAGCAAGGGGTAGGCTGGGTCCCCAAGGATAAAGAAGTGAGCTGTAGTTCACGAAAGCTTATGCTCAAATAAATTTGTTAGTCTCTAAGGTGCCACAAGTACTCCTTTTCTTTTTACTGGCATTTCAACATCCCCAACGGTAATTTTCTGATCTGGGAAACAGCCCGGAGTTCCTAAAGATGCGAGCGTCATGCACCTTTCCCAGCCATCCCACGCTGATGTCGGTGAAACGTCCCTTGTGATCCACCAGTGCTTGCACCACCATTGAGAAGTACCCCTTGTGGTTTATGTACTGGTTGGCAAGGTGGTCCAGTGCCAAGATAGGGATATTCATTCCATCTATCGCCCCACCACAGTTAGGGAAACCCATTGCAGCAAAGCCATCAGCTATGACCTGCACATTTCCCAGAGTCACTACCCTTGATAACAGAACATCAATGATTGCATTGGTTACTTGGATCACAGCAGCCCCCACAGTAGATTTGCCCACTCCAAATTGATTCCTGACTGACTGGTAGCAGTTAGGTGTAGCAAGCTTCCACAGGGCTATCGCCACTCGCCTCTCAACTGTCAGGGCAGCTCTCATCTTGGTATTCCTGCGCTTCAGAGTGGGGGAAAGCAACTCACAGAGTTCCAGGAAAGTGGCCTTACGCATGCAAAATTTTGCAGCCACTGTGAATCATCCCATACCTGCAACACTATGCGGTTCCACCAGTCTGTGCTTGTTTGCCGGGCCCAGAATTGGCTTTCCACTGTATCAACCAGGCCCACTGCCACCATGATGTCACAATTGCCACAGCCTGTGCTTTCAGGAACGTCTGTGTCCATGTCCTCATCAAAATTGTCCTTGTGCTGGCGCCTCTTAGCCCAGTTCTGCATATACTCCACGATAATGTGAGAGGTGTTTACGATGCTCACAACAACAGCAATGAGCTGAGCGGGATCCATGCTTGCTGTGGTATGGCATCTGCAGGAGAGCAGGAGAGCAGAGTTGCAGCAGAAGCGGTGGATGACGACAGATGCCACGAGAATAGATATTTATACAGAACGACGAGAGGACCTGCGAGATGGATTCTTGGCACCAGGAGAGCAGGAGAGCAGAGTTGCAGTGGAAGCGGTGGATGACAACAACATGGAGAAATTTAATATTGAGACTGAGCTCATTTACAGGAGCAGGAGAGCAGAGTTGCAGCAGAAGTGGTGGATGATGACGGTTAGCAGTCGTACTGCACCATCTGCTGACAGCAGCACCCAGGACACTACAGCAGGGGTGACAATGAGCTGAACTGAGCGGGCTCCATGCTTGCCGTGGTATGGCGTCTGCACAGAAAAAAGGTGTGAAACGATTGTCTGCCATTGCTTTCACAGAGGGAGGGGCGACTGACGACATGTACCCAAAACCACCCGTGACAATGTTTTTGCCCCATCAGGCATTGGGAGCTTAACCCAGAATCCCATTGGGCGGCAGAGACTGGGGAAACTGTGGGATAGCAGTGCAATGCTCCAAAAGTCGATGCCTGCCAAGGTAGTGAGGATGCACTCCACTGACTTAAGGCGCTTAGTGTGGACATACGCAATCGACTGTATAAAATCGATTTCTAAAAACTCACTTCTATAAAATTGACTTAATTTCATAGTGTAGACATACCCTAACAAATTTATTTGGGCATAAGCTTTTGTGGGCTAAAACCCACTTTATCAGATGTATGCAGTGGAAAATATAATAGGAAGATATATATATATATATATATACAGAGAACATGAAAAAATGGGGGTTGCCATTATCTCTGTATATATATATCTTCCTACTGTATTTTCCACTGCATGCATCTGATGAAGTGGGTTTTAGCCCACAAAAGCTTATGCCCAAATAAATTTGTCAGTCTCTAAGGTGCCACAAGTATCCTCTTTCTTTTTGCTGATACAGACTAACACAGCTACCACTCTGAAACTTGTCCTCCTTTCTTTGTTGTTCTATCAGTGTAGTCCCCACTTCCCTAATGTTTGTCTGTATAATCTCTGTCTGGTTCTGTGATTGTTTCTGTCTGCTGTATAATTAATTTTGTTGGGTGTAAACCAATTAAGGTGGTGGAATATAATTGGTTAGATAATCATGTTACAATATGTTAGGATTGGTTCATTAAATTTCAGTAAAATGATTGGTTAAGGTATCGCTAAGCAGAACTCAAGTTTAACTATATAGTCTTCAGTCAATCAGGAAGTAAGGAGGGGGGAATTGGAATCGTGTTTTGCTAAGTGCGGGGAATGGGAACAGGGACACAGGCAAGGCTCTGTGGCATCAGAGCTGGGGAAGGGGATACTGAGGAAGGAAACTGGAATCATTGCTTGCTAAAAGTTCACCCCAATAAACATCAAATTGTTTGTACCTTCGGACTTCGGGTATTGTTGCTCTCTGTTCATGTGAGAAGGACAGGGAGGTGAGAGGATGAAGGAATAAGCCCCCTAACAATGAAAGCTTGGACAAGAGTTTTAGCTGCATGGATGAACTGGAAAGGCCATATCTTAGAGCTGTTATACAAAAAGAATCCTCAAGATTTAGACATAACCTGGACGTAAGGATCTCGAGAGAGGTCTGGATTGAAGGTGACGCCCAGGTTACAGGTCTGCATGACAAGGAGGATGGTGTTGTTGTCCACAGAGCTCAAGAAAGGAGGTAGCATGGAGGGCTTGAGGGGGAGGATCTCTGTTTTAGGCATGCTGAGCTTGAGCTGGTGACCAGACATCCATGAGGAGAAAGTAGTTAAGGACATTGAGGTCAATGGTAATTGGGACAAAATACAACATGGCTTTACAAAAGGTAGATCGTGTCAAACCAACCTGATCTCCTTCTTTGAGAAGGTAACAGATTTTTTAGACAAAGGGAACGCAGTGGATCTAATTTACCTAGATTTCAGTAAGGCATTTGATACCGTGCCACATGGAGAATTATTAGCTAAATTGGAAAAGATGGGGATCAATATGAAAATTGAAAGGTGGACAAGGAACTGGTTAAAGGGGAGACTACAGCGGGTCACACTGAAAGGTGAACTGTCAGGCTGGAAGGAGGCTACTAGTGGAATTCCTCAAGGATCTGTTTGGGATCAATCTTATTTAATCTTTTTATTACCGACCTTGGCTCAAAACGTGGGAATGTGCAAATAAAGTTTGCGGATGACACAAAGCTGGGAGGTATTGCCAGTACAGAGAAGGACCGGGATATCATACAGGAAGATCTGGATGACCTTGTAAACTGTAATAGTAATAGGATGAAATTTAATAGTGAAAAGTGCAAGGCCATGCAGTTAGGGATTAATAACAAGAATTTCTGTTATAAACTGGGGACACATCACTTGGAAGTAACAGAGCAGGAGAAGGACCTCGGAGTGTTGGTTGATCACAGGATGACTATGAGCTGCCAATGTGATATGGCCATGAAAAAAGCTAATGCGGTCTTGGGATGCATCAGGCAAGGTATTTTCAGTAGAGACAAGGAGGTGTTAGTACTGTTATACAAGGCACTGGTGAGACCTCATCTGGAATATTGTGTGCAGTTCTGGCCTCCCATGTTTAAGAAGGATGAATTCAAACTGGAACAGGTACAGAGAAGGGCTACTAGGATGATCAGACGAAAGGAAAAACTGTCTTACGAAAGGAGAGTCAAAGAGCTTGGCTTGTTTAGCCTAATCAAAAGAAGGCTGAGAGGAGATATGATTGCTATCTATAAATATATCAGAGGGATAAATACCACAGAGGGAGAAGAATTATTTAAGCTCAGTACCAATGTGGACACAAGAACAAATGGATATAAACTGGTCATCAGGAAGTTTAGACTTGAAATTAGATGAAGGTTTCTAACCATCGGAGGAGTGAAGTTCTTGAACAGCCTTCCAAGGGAAGCAGTGGGGGCAAAAGACATATCTGGCTTCAAGACTAAGCTTGATAAGTTTATGGAGGAGATGATATGAAGGGAAAGCCTAATTTTGGCAATTAATTGATCTTTGACTATTAGCGGTAGATATACCCAATGGCCTGTGATGGGATGTTAGATGGGGTGGGATCTGAGTTCCTATAGAGAATTCTTTCCTGGGTGTCTGGCTGGTGAGTCTTGCCCACATGCTCAGGGTTTAGCTGATTGCCATATTTGGGGTCAGGAAGGAATTTTCCTCCAGGGCAGATTGGCAGAGGCCATGCGGGTTTTTCGCCTTCCTCTGCAGCTTGGGGCACAGGTCACTTGCTGGAGGATTCTTGGCACCTTGAAGTCTTTAAACCACGATTTGAGGACTTCAATAGCTCAGACATAAGTTTGGGGTTTGTGCAGGAGGTCAGATTAGCTGATCATAATGGTCCCTTCCGACCTTAAAATCTATGATTCTATGATTCTATGAGATGTCAGTGAGACAGGACAAGATTTCAGTTTGGGCAGAAGGAGACAGGTCTGGAGCAGGACAGGTCTGTGAGTCACCGGCAAAGTCAATCTCTGTGTGTGCCTCGGTTTCCCCATCTGTAATAATATCTACCTCTCATATGGTGCTTTTCAGCAGTAGCTCTCAAAGTACTTTACAAAGGAGGGCAGCATCAGATCCCCATTTTATAGATGGGGAAACTGAAGCACTGAGCGATGACGTGGTTTGTGCAAGGTCACCCAGTGAGAGAGCGGGAACACAACTCAGCTCTCCTGAGTCCCAGTCCAGTGTGGATTCTCCATCTCTTGATGTCTTCAAAATCAAGACTGGAAGGCTTTCTGGAAGAGATGCTTAGCCAATCCCAAATTCTTGGGTTCAGTATAGGAGAAGCTGGATGTGATCTCTGGCCTGTGCTATCCAGGAGGTCAGACTAGAGGAGCTAATGGGCCCAGCTGGCTGCAAAATCTGAATATGGGGATGATAACACTTCAGTGCTTCTCATGGGATGACATCATTAGGAAGCTTGAGGTGATCAGATGATGAGGGGAAACATGGAGATAGAGGTAGCTCTTCAGGGTCCCATTTTGTCTATTCTCCCCACCCCCCGCACCTGAGAAACAAACAGCCAACCAACCCGCACTGAAGGAGTAATGTGATCCCTGGCTCTATTGATAACAGAGCTGGTCAACACTTTTCCATCAACATATTCCTCTGGCGAAAAGTGACTTTTTGACCAAAATGAACATTTTCAGAGAAAATTTTAATGTTGGTTGAAATTTTCTGTTTTTTCCATGAAAAACTGAAAGACAAAAATATTCAGTTTTCAAAAACTGAATTTTTTTTTAAAATCAAAAACAGTTTTTGGAAAAACCCAAAATATTTTGGCTTTTGTCATAGAAAAAATGTGGGAAATTTTGAAAAGAAAAAAACCCCAGAACAATATTTGAAATTTCTCAAGAGCAAGAATGGGCATTTTGAGCAGTTCTAACACAGAGCCCATCCGTAGCCACACACAAACACTGCATGCCACTTGCCCTCTCCCCTTTCCTTCCGCCCCCTGTGTCAGCTGGTCTGAGGCTGCAATTAACCACCCTTTTATCTGATTAAACCAGGTTTGAACTCTCATTTCCCACACATGGTAATCTACAGCCCTGATTACATTTCAGCAGCGGTCTGTGACAGGAAAGGGGAAAAATGTGCTGAAGGGGGTATATTAGCGAAAGCATTACTAGTCAGTTTGAGAGTTAATTGGATTGGATGGAAAAGCATTTAATCTGAGCTGAGTTCGATTTAATAGAGACACTGTATCCATGCTCCCCCCCCCCCGCATCTGGCCAGTGATTTTGGGGAGCACAGATTGCCATCATCATTCTGCTTCAGTCCCAGCTGCCGTTTGCTGATATCATATTTAACAAGGAAATAAAAGCTTCCAGATTACACTGGTAAACTCCCTGAGCCGACAAGCTCTCTGCAGAGTACACTAGCTTCTCTGTGTCTTACTCCTCTGTCTGTTCCGTCAAGATAAGACTCAGAAAGCAGCTATTCCAGCCAGCAAAGAACACGATTCCTCCATCTAGTTTTTATGTCACTGCTGCTTTCTATCCCTCCCATTTCTTTTGAAATGTCTAAGAGCATTGGGGTGACTTGAAAGCTGCCAGAATGACTTTCCTGTCGCCTCTGACTGGGTGAGCTCAAAGATTTGTTATTGGCAAACAAATTGGCTTCGTCTCAAAGACATGGATCTCTGACAAAAATTATAAAGGAATAGTAACAATAAAACCCATCCCTCCATAGAGAAGAAAAGTCTCCTGGCTTTTTGCATGATGTCAGCCAGAACCAGCACTGATTATGGAGACTCTGCTAACTTTTTTCCCTCACTCCACAAACTATTTATTCCATAAGATTCTGGAAGGTACAGAGTGACTGGCTCATGACTTCATGGCCAATGCCAGAAGGAAAAGGGACTTGCACCCTTTTGGGGAGTTTCAAATCAGGATGGCAAAAGGCAATTGTTGCATGATTCATAAGTCCTAGCCTGGGCCTGAGAAGCTGGTATGTAGATGTGAATGAAGCTTAGGGTGGGATTGGGGTTGAAATTCAGGTTTGGATTCAGTGGCACATACATCTCAGTTTCAGCTCCAAAATGGCAGAAGTCTCTCAAGAATTCTGCCATCTTGAATGGTGGAGATCTCATGAAATCAGATGCTTCTGAAAGATTTCCACCATCTTGAGCTTCATCCAAATGACAAATAAAGCCCTTTTGGTTTTGGATCTGACCTGGGAAATAAAACTGTAGTGGTTTGTCTTGGACCTGTGCACTCAGTTACAGCTTCCCCCATGCCCAAATGAGGGTGGAGGTGGAGATTTAGATCTCAGGTTCTGGTCTGGGGCCATCTCTAACAAATACCCAGGGTTTACAGGAGATGTTTTTACTATGCCCACACAGCCATGGAATAAGGCTCCACAGACACATGCATTTGCTCTGTAGCAGTTAATCTTTTGGCAGCAAAGAAGTTCTGATTCCATCTAATAAGGGGCAGTGATACGGAGTTAAGAAGTTCTGATTCCATCCAATAAGGGGCATTCGAACACATTCCTGCTAATCTTTCAATTTGTTACACTGTATAAGGTCACCTGCTCCTGTGCAGGAAATGTGAAAAAGAAAACTATGGAAGAACAATTTGGCTGAATGATTTTGACAGTCTAGGATCTCTCTTCCTTCATTACTAGAGAGGTTTGGATCAACAAAGGATGTGGACTGCTTGGGAGGTCCTGTCCTGCTGCTTCTTCCTCCAGATGAACGCAAGGTCTTCGGACTAAGACCTCATGATTGTGATTGTTGTGTCACAACAACCAGAGGAGAAGGCTGGGGGAAACGAGCAGCAGGATCAGGTGACATCTTAGAAGGTCCTGCTTTTCCCCAGGTGTGCCTTGTAGTTAAGAATGAGAGGAAAGGAAACATATATGGGATTCAAAGCTTTCCAAGATATGTTAGCTACTGTTTAAATCATACGGTTAATATATTAAACTCATCACTTCATGTTTACATATGTTGGTGTTAAGAATCGGCCTTCCCAGTTCTGGAATATTAATGATAACACTTTGCCCTTCTATAATGCCTTCCATATGAGGATCTCAAAGCACTTTATAGACAGTAATAAACTTCATTGGGAGGTAGGAAAGCACTATCCCCATTTTGCAGATAAGGAAACAAAGGCACAGAGAACATATGTCACCAGCCCAAGGTCATGCAGGGTATGTCTACATAGCAACCAGATACCCGCAGCTAGCCCATACCAACTGACTTGGGAGGGAGCCTGACCTCTGGAACCTTCCCACTGCAGTGTCCCAAAGCCCAGGATCTAGCCAGAGCCCAGAAGTCTACACAGCAATGAAACAGCCCGAGTCAGCTGGCATGGGCCAGTGGTGGGTTTATCTTTGCTGTATAGACATACCTTCAGTGAATCAGTGGTAGAGTCAGGAATGGGAAACACAGATCAACTGACTGCCAGTCCTGTGCTTTAGCCACAAGGGCACCTTTATTATTTAATTTATTTATTATAATTATTTATTATTTATATATAATTTATTAATTGTGTAATGAATAATTTATTAATTAACTGAGTAATGAATCTCTCTCACTTACCTAGAATTTCAATCGCTGCCGTAAGTAGACTCATCACTGAAGTATCTGAGCCTGGGAGGCCTTTCCCCTCCCTGGAGTCAATGGCCATCCATTCGTGAACAGGTGTTTGACAACCTGGCCTGCTGACATGCTGGCTTGGGCCCTGATCCTGCAGTGGCTCTGTGCCGGTACAAGAGTTCATCTACACATATCTAACTGTGGGCTTGGGGCCATGATGGCTTTACTCTGAGCTGTGAAACTTTCAGATCCAGTAGGCCAAACTCTGATCTCTGTTTTACTTGTGTAAATTCACAGTAACTCTGGATTTACACCAATGTAACTAACAGATCAGAATCTGGATTACCATTGGCATGGAAGAGAGAGGGTTAGAACAGGGGACAGAGAGTTAGGGACCTCTGTCACTGACCAGCAGTATGAGCTTGGGCAAGACACTCAATCTCTCTGTATCACAATTTCCCCTTCTGTGAGCTCCCAGTCACAGGAGTGGTGTGTCTTGCCGATTAGTGCTTGCATGGTGCTTTGATCTCTTAGGATGAGAGGCACAGCAGGAGTCTAAAACACTAAAACACTCGGACACCTTGCCCCCCACCCCCATACAGGAGGGCCTGACAACACTTTGCCATTATAGAGCATCAGTTTTGCCAGCCACAAGCGTTCAAAAATCACGAGTTCGGGCTAAAAAAAATCCGTGAGACTGTCTTAAAGAGTCACAAGACTGGCTTAAATATCATCATCCTTGTGTGAGACCCTTTAAGGGGGGGTCACATTTTCAAGCTTTTCTCTGCTAGAAATGTTCTTTTAAAAGGAAAACCAACAATCACATGACTCCAGGAGTTGAAGCTTTAAGAAAAAACAACTAATGCAAGACTTGCAATAGCATCGGGCTAGCTGGCGATATGGCAGTATGGAAAGCACCTGTGTAATTTACTCGAAGGTCCAGCTCCATTTTGAGACCTCTACACTGGATCTCAATGACTTAATGTCCAAAAGTTGTTAACTGCATTTCAGAATTTAGGCCTATGCTTTCAAAGAGATCACTAAGCATTTGGCTCCCCCAACATTTGGGAAATCATTGCCCAAAGAGGTATAAAAATTCACTGTTCCCTCCCATCTCTAATTTACAGGCATTGATGTAATGATCTCCCCACCCCCACACACTGCAGGCAATTTATTGATTGCTCTGTGTCCATATATTTTAAATGTTTGCTTATTTATGGACTTTATTTACAGACAAAACTCCCTCCTCCATTCAATCAGAGAGTGTGAATCAGTCAATAAAATGGCCACATTCAGCAGCACTAATGTCACAGCGCTACCCTAGCTAATGAACTGAAAATGTGTGACATCTCACCCCTTAGCCATTCAATTTACTTCCACCATGCCAACCAGCCTCAGCCCTTTCTAGCTGTGGAGAGGGTGGCTGTTGCTCAGCTGATCCACCCTGCTTGGCTGATTCTCCTAATCAGCTCAAAATAATTTGGGCTTGTTAATTAAAATGGAAAAACAACAGACACCAACAAGGCTTATTTGCTGGTTAATTAGCACTAGAAAAGGTCGTCTTGGCTCACAAAGTTACTAGTAAAGCCAGGATTTATTAACTATTAAGCGACTAAGGCTATGTCTACACTGCACTTTCCTTGTTAAAACTTTTGTTGCTCAGGGGTGTGAAAAAAACCACATCCCTGACAGACAAAAGTTTTAGCGACGAAAAGTGCCAGTGTGGACAGTGCTTTGTCAGTGGGAGACGCTCTCCAGTCGACAAAGCTACCACCCCCATTGGGGATAGATTTATTTTGTCAGTAGGAGACCTCTCTCCTGCTGACAAAGAGCGGCTACACTGTGTACTTTACATCGGCACTGCTGTGTGGCACAGATGTGCCACTGTAAAGTGCACAGTGTAGACATAGCCTAATTCAATGCAGTTTAGCAATGCCCCAGAGCCTTCAATGGACCTGCAGTCATATCTGCCTGGCACAGGCACTGTACAGGGCAACACTTGGATGGAGCCTTTATTACGGGCTTGATCCTGAGCAGCTGATAGAACCAATTGTTCCTCCAATGAATTTGTCTGGTGTTGAGGGCTCAGCCGCTCCAGCAGGGTCAAACCCATTGTGTGTCTTTGGGGGTCAGGCTGTCGGGAGGTACCTGGAGGTTGAAGCTATTCATAGAATCATAGGAGATTAGGGTTGGAAGAGACCTCAGAAGGTCATCTAGTCCAACCCCCTGCTCAAAGCAGGACCAACCCCAACTAAATCATCCCAGCCAGGGCTTTGTCAAGTTGGGCCTTAAAAACCTCTCAGGATGGAGATTCCACCACTTCCCTAGGTAACCCATTCCAGTGCTTCACCACCCTCCTAGTGAAATAGTTTTTTCTAATATCCAACCTAGATCTCCACCACTGCAACTTGAGAGCATTGCTCTTTGTTGTGTCATCTGCCACCACTGAGAACAGCCTAGCTCCCTCCTCTTTGGAACCCCCTTTCAGGTAGTTGAAGGCTGCTATCAAATCCCCCCTCACCCTTCTCTTCTGCAGACTAAATAAGCCTAGTTCCCTCAGCCTCTCCTCATAAGTCAGGTGCCCAGGCCCCCTAATAATTTTTGTTGCTCTCCGCTGGACTCTCTCCAATTTGCTCACATCTTTTCTGTAGTGGGGGCCCACAGTACTCCAGATGTGGCCTCACCAGTGCTGAATAGAAGGGAAAAATCACTTCCCTTGATCTGCTGGCAACGCTCCTACTAATGCAGCCCAATATGCCATTAGACTTCTTGGCAACAAGGGCACACTGTTGACTCATATACAGCTTCTCTTACACTGTAATCCCCAGGTCCTTTTCTGCAGAACTGCCGCTTAGCCAGTCAGTCCCCAGCCTGTAGCAGCGCATGGGATTCTTCCGTCCTAAGTGCAGGACTCTGCACTTGTCCTTGTTGAACCTCATCAGATTTCTTTTGCCCCAGTCCTCTAATTTGTCTAGGTCACTCTGGACCCTATTCCTACCCTGCAACGTATCTACCTTTCCCCGCAGCTTAGTGTCATCTGCAAACTTGCTGAGGGTGCAATCCATCCAGTCATCCAGATCATAATGAAGATGTTGAACAAAACTGGCCCCAGGACCGACCCCTGGGGCACTCCGCTTGATACCAGCTGCCAACTAGACATCAAGCCGTTGATCACTACCCATTGAGCCCGACGATCTAGCCAGCTTTCTATTCAACTACTGCACAGCATAAACTGTGCCATCCTGCATATGTGTCTCCTGGAGGGGCCTCGCCTGAACTCAAAGGAGAATTCAATCTCCATGGACTGTTCTCTTCTATCCTTCTGTGGATACTGTCAACAAGGGGACCAACTGTGGCAGAGTGTTTGTAATATGGGTGGCTGGAAGTTGGACTGAAAACGACCCAACACATTGCTCACATGCCCCTGTATGGCCCAAAGAGAGTAAAACTTTTGGGGTTAAATCCACTGAAGTCAGTGATAAAACTGCCATGATTTCCCCACTGATGTTTATGGAGGACAAGGCATTGCTCATTCTTCCCTATGGTTCCCCCACCCCGCCTAGCCAGTAAGTTCTCCAGGACAGATCCTCAGCTGGGGTAAATGGGTGCAGCTCCACTGACTTCAGTGGAATTTCATCCATTGACACCAGCCACAGAGAATCTGGCCCTCCCGCTTTACTACTTCTCTGCTCCTGAACCCCTAGAGCAGCCAAGGCACCTGACTCCAGCATTCTAGAGTAAGCGCCACAGATACTGCCATGACACCACTGACAGGGGCTAGTACTGCAGTGTGGCCTAGTGGATAGAGCTCTGGTCTGGGACTCAGACCTGGCTTCTATTGTCAGCTCTGCTCCTTGCCTGCTGGGTGACCTTGAGCAAGTCACTTTGCCACTCTATGCCTCAATTTCCCCACTTGTAAAATGAGGATAATGATACTGACTGCATTTGAAAAGATGATGAGATCCACTGATTAAAAATATTACAAGAGCTAGGTATGATTAGTACTGTACATCTAGCAGTGCCATGCTGAATACATAAAGAGTGCAGTATCATTAAGAAGCAACGAGGATCATGGGAGCCCTGGTTCAGTGTTGAACAATAAGAATGATTGTGTTTACATGTCACCTTTCATTCCATAGCACACCACCAGCTGCAGGATGAACTGTACCCTCCCATGTGTAAAGTTACTAGGCTAGCTGGGCAGCACAGGGCACGGCTCTCCAACCTCAGTCATAGCCCCATGTTCTGACATCCACAGAGAAATCCTTAGGATCTTAGGGCACCTGTGCAACTCCCCAGGCTCCTCTTTTCCCCCAAGGGCAGCAGGTCTCCCTCAGTGCCAGGCTATCATGGTGTTCTCTTGCGGTGTAGGTGCCAAGGGTCTGACCCTGCGGGCCTCTCTCATAGGAGTGGTTTTGCTGAAGGCAGGGCTGCAGGAGTGGGCCGTCTTCAGGAGAGGCCAGATCACTGAAGCTGGTAACATGAGGGCAGATACCTGCTGCAGAGCTGCTCAGGGCAGTGCATTAACCCAGTATCTGATGCCATGGAACAGGTTCTATATGTGTCCCCACATCCCCGTCTGTGAGATCCTGCTTGAAACAGCCATGAGCCATCCCCTGAATGCTGCTGCTCCCACGTCTCTCTCCTCGGCAATCTCTGTGGATCTGTGTCCAAGAAAATAAGTCCCCACTTTCCCCCAAGAAGCAGCGTCTCACTCTGGTTTGAGTTCTGACCTCTTAGCCCCTTCTCACTGCCCTTGCCTGGGAGCCTCTCTCCAAAGTGACGCTTCAATAGGGAATCAGCACAAGATGCCTGAAAATTGTGACTCGGTAATAACTAGCCTTCAGGCAGACACGTGCTGGGTGATATTAACTGGGGATTAGGGCTGTAATGCAAAGCACTTCAGAGAGCCATATCTGATGGTGCTATTCACTGCCATGAAATGCATCAGCTCCTATTGTCTGCTCAGCAAGTGCCTCTAGGTAAGGGACAATGCCCTAATTTCATTTAACTGCCCTGGACAAAAAGAGGGGGCAATTTCCATCCTTAAAAAGAAGAGGAATAATGTGGAGCAGAAGGTGGTAAAATCATGTCAAAAGCCCATCATACATGGAAATGGAAAGGGTATGTTGTATTTGAGCACCCCCACGAATCTGCCATGTATTTTTGTTTCCTTCCTTATAGATGGTTTCTGTTCACACCCAGCTCTCCCACCATTAATCTGGTAACGTTCACAGCCCTGTGTTTGGCCCAGGATGTGGTCATCACTTGGAAAGCTGTGGACAGAATTACAGGCCCTGCAAAAGTGGGCAGGATGAGGTCAAATTCATCCCTGATGCAAACACTTGTTTATGTAGTTTATTGAAAGGACAGTTCAGAAAAGAACTACAAGAATGATTTGAGCTCTGGGAAACCTGTCTTACAGTGAGAGACCAATTGCTGATGCTAGAGTAGTGATTTGATCATGTTCTACAAATGCCTATGTGGGAAGAGATTTCTGATAACAGATGTTTTTTTAATTTAGCAGGGGGAGGGATAGCTCAGTGGTTTGAGCATTGGAGCTGTGAGTTCAATCCTTGAGGGGGCCATTTAGGGATCTGGGGCAAAAACTGGGGATTGGTCCTGCTTTGAGCAGGGGGTTGGACTAGATGACCTCCTGAGGTCCCTTCCAACCCTGATAGTCTATGAAAAAGGAGTAATGAGAGCTAAGGTTTAGAAGCTGAAGCGGACAAAGTCAGATGAGATATAAGGCACCATGTTTTAAGGGTGATAGTAATTAGCCATCAGACCAGTTCACTTGGGGGTGTGGTAGATTTTCCATCACTTGCAGTCTTTAAGTCAAGAGTGGATCCTTCCTAGAAGAGAGCCTGTAGCTCAAACAGAAGTGATGGGCTTGATGCAGAAATTATTAGGTGTGCTTCTTTGGCCTGTGATATGGATTCATAGGCTAAGGCCAAAGACACCACTATGATGAGCTAGTATGACCTGTCCCCAGGACCGGCTCTAGGCACCAGCAAAGCAAGCATGTGCTTGGGGCTGTACAATTCCAGGGGCGGCATTCCGCTTTTTTTTTTCCGCTTGGGCAGTTGTGCTCTCGGAGCTTGGGGCAGCAAAAAAAATCTAGAGCCAGCCCTGCCTGTCCCCCACCCCACAAGGACATAGGTTGTAGAATTTCTCCCAGAAGCTGGATTAAAGCATGTCTGCTAGAAAGAGATCTAATCTTGTTCTAAAGATTCCAAGCCACGGTGAGTTCATCACCATCCCTGTAAGGTGCTCCTGTGCTTAAAGATTCTGTCTCCAAGAAAATTCACCTTATTTCAAAGTTTAATTTGTTTAACTTTGACTCCTAGCCCTTGTATCTTCTTATGTCTTGGTCTGCAAAAGTGAAAGGCCCCCACATTCTTAGGTGAGAGTAGATGATCACCACGGTCCCTTCCAAATTTAGGAATCTATGATTTCAGGGGAGTTGCACTGTGATGGGGTGTACTCACCCCGCACTGGACAGGAAGGGGTTAATTCTTCCTTGGTGGCTAAGGAAGCCATGCCCCCATGGCCCTACTGGGCATGCTCCAGGTGCAATGGCTCTATAAAGGCAGGAAGCCCAGTTCAGTTGGGGCTGACCACCAGAGTGGAAGGACATAGCCTACAGGCTCTTGCCAGGGAGTAGCTATCAACTCACTTTATGGAAGCCCAAAGTGCTGAGGCCCCAGCCGATGCCCAGACACCCGCTGATACACAGAAGGAGGTAGAGACACCGGGAACAGCCCCAGCCAAGCAACCCAAAGATGCCTCAACTACTGCCACCAGAACTATGGTAGGAAGTAGCCTGGGGGGGACATAGGCAGTGTGTTGCAGTTGGATCCCTGATGACCTCAGTGGCAGAACCCTCTGCCACTAATAGGGCCTTGGGCTGACTCCCAGTGGAGTAGGGAGGGTCTGGGTCCCCCTACCCTAGGCTGCCACCCTCCCCCAGGGGACGGCCCACTGCCCTGTGAATCAGGGACTCCTCATTGACTCTGGCCGCTAGGCCTGCCTACCCCACAAACCAGAGATTTGCCACTGACTAGGACCCTTAGGCCTTAATGTCCTTCAAAGAAGGACAGTCTTATCGGTGGAAGTCCATTGAGCATCCTACCCCAAAGAAATGGATGCTTGGGGACCCCCACCCCATCACATGCACCAAGGAGGAATTTGGCTTGATACATTCCATTCCCTTGAGGGGTTATTCTGATACCACTAGAAAACAAGAGAGCAAAGGCAGGGCTCCAGGATGCAACCCCAGTTGTGGTCTGGTTTGCTACAGAGAATACAACATATAGTCAGTGGTGAGCTGGAGCCGGTTTGCACCAGTTTGCTGGAACCAGTTGTTAAATTTAGAAGCCTTTTTAGAACCGGTTGTCCCTCACAAGGGACAACCGGTTCTAAAAAGGCTTCTAAATTTAACAACTGGTCAAAAGTAGCGCCTTAGGTGCTGACTCTGTGGGTGCTCTGGGGCTGGAGCACCCATGGGGAAAATTTGGTGGGTGCAGAGCACCCACTGGCAGCTCCCCGCCTGGCCCCAGCTCACCTCCGCCTCCTCCCCTGAACATGTCACCCTGCTCTGCTTCTCCGACCCCCCCCGGCTTCCCGCAAATCAGCTGTTTGCGCTCAGACGGGGGGGGGGGGTGCGAGGAGGGCCACCCGTGCTGCAGCAGGTAACCTGGGGGTGGGGTGCAGGGGAACCGCTCCCTGTCCCAGCTCACCTCCGCCTCCCTGGGCTTGAGTGCAAAGCCCTCCCAGGCTTCCTGTGTGAACACCTGATTTGCGGGAAGCTGGGGGCGGGAGGCAGAGGAGCAGAGCAGGGCGGTGCGTGCAGAGGAGGAGGCGGCAGAGGTGGAGCGGAGGTGAGCTGGGGCCAGGTGCGGGTCGGGGTGGGGAGCTGCCGGTGGGTGCTTTGCACCCACCAAATTTTCCCCATGGGTGCTCCAGCCCCAGATCACCCACGGAGTCGGTGCCTAAGGCGCCACTTTTTATGTGATCAGTGGGGGGAGCGGCTGCCCCCCCAGCTACACTACCCCACCCCAAGGAGCTGGGGGACCTGCCGGATGCTTCCTGGGAGCTGCCCCAGGTAAGCAACACCGGGACTCCCCACCTTGCCCCCCGGCAGGTCCCTCTGGGTCTTAGGGGCAGGGTGGGCACACACTACGGTGGCCCACGAGACCCTCCTGCCTGGTTCTGGGGGCAGACAGGGGAGGGGGGTGGATGGGGCAGGGGTCCCGGGGGGCAGGGATGGGCTACAACCCCTTCGTGGGGTGAGGAGGGAACCGGTTGTTAAGATTTTGGCAGCTCATCACTGCATATAGTGTCCACACTTTAGATGCAGGTTTCATTTATAGCTAGCTTACAAAGGGTAATAAATGATGAATGGATGTTATAAACATGTTACAGATGTGAGCACGATGTGTTATGAATGGTTATAACACATAGCTGAGTCTAGCACAAGGGCAGAAGACATGCTAAATTAAACAATTATAAACAGTCTATTGACCTGTGGGACTCGTAATAACTGCTTAATCAACTGTTATAATCCCCTATTGATTATTGACCCTTTATAAGCCATATATAAGGCTTAATATGAGGGCTGAGCCAGATAATACTTTGTCCTTCTCTTTGCGTATTCCATCTGAGCTCAAAATGCTTCCCAACCATTCATGAATATAACCTCACTCAACCCTTCTGAGAGTTGATTACATTTCCTCATTTTGCAGATGGCAAAACTGAGGCAAAGTGACCTGCCCAAGATCTGTCAGGAAGCCTGATATCCTGAGGCCTAGTGCTGTGTCATAATGTACAAAACCACTCTTCCCCCAGTAAAAACAATTTTGCGTAGTGGCTGTGAAACTCTGTACCTTGGGGGAGCACCCTGTAACCCCTAGATTCATCATTTGTGTGTGATATTTCATATAAAGCATGCCATATAAGGTATTGTGGGAAAGGCTATGATCTGCTGAAAGCCATTGTTCTATCTAAATATGTATATCGTTAGTGCATATGAAGTTGAGATTGTTGTAAGATTGGGGAATTGCCCAGATATTAGCTCCTCAGAAACAACAACAACAAGAGACCTGCCCAGGTGTTGGTTAGCTATCGAACAACCAATTGTCCAGCAAGGGAGTTATAATTCAATGACTCATTTGCATAAGGCCACACCAGGGGAATTGCTCAACCTTGCCTGTTGACTCACGAATGCCCACCAGACATGCCTGGACTTGTGTTCTCCAAGCATGTGGAAAGAGGATCTAAAATAGAGAGCACAGAGGCCGCATTGTCTGTCCTGTCTCTTCCCCCCACCTATGCTGAAGATAACGAGAATGCTGGAGCTGGGGAGACTGGTCCCCAGGCTGACAGGGAGAGCCTGCATATGAAAGACTGTAACCAACCTGCAGTATTCAGTGGGGTGAGAAACTGCTTAGTCCAGATATTGCTTAGGGTATGTCTACACTATGGAATAAGGTTGAATTTATAGAAGTCGGTTTTTTAGAAATCGGTTTTATATATTCGAGTGTGTGTGTCCCCACAGAAAATGCTCTAAGTGCATTAAGTGCATTAACTCGGCGGAGTGCTTCCACAGTACCGAGGCTAGAGTCGACTTCCGGAGCGTTGCACTGTGGGTAGCTATCCCACAGTTCCCGCAGTCTCCGCTGCCCATTGGAATTCTGGGTTGAGATCCCAATGCCTGATGGGGCTAAAACATTGTCACGGGTGGTTCTGGGTACATATCGTCAGGCCCCCCTTCCCTCCCTCCCTCCGTGAAAGCAAGGGCAGACAATCGTTTCGCGCCTTTTTTCCTGAGTTACCTGTGCGGACGCCATACCACCGCAAGCATGGAGCCCGCTCAGGTAACCGTCACCGTATGTCTCCTGGGTGCTGGCAGACGGGGTACTGCATTGCTACACAGTAGCAGCAACCCATTGCCTTGTGGCAGCAGACGGTACAATACGACTGGTAGCCGTCATCGTCATGTCCAAGGTGCTCCTGGCCGCGTTGGCTGGGAGCGCCTGGGCAGACATGGGCGCAGGGACTAAATTTGGAGTGACTTGACCAGGTCATTCTCTTTAGTCCTGCAGTAAGTCCTATTGAACCGTCTTATGGTGAGCAGGCAGGCAATATGGATTGCTAGCAGTCCTATTGTACCGTCTTCTGCCGAGCAGCCATGAGATGTGGATGGCATGCAGTCCTTCTGCACCATCTGCTGCCAGCCAAAGATGTAAAAGATAGATGGAGTGGATCAAAACAAGAAATAGACCAGATTTGTTTTGTACTCATTTGCCTCCTCCCCCATCTAGGGGACTCATTTCTCTAGGTCACACTGCAGTCACTCACAGAGAAGGTGCAGCGAGGTAAATCTAGCCATGTATCAATCAGAGGCCAGGCTAACCTTCTTGTTCCAATAAGAACAATAACTTAGGTGCACCATTTCTTATTGGAACCCTCCGTGAAGTCCTGCCTGAAATACTCCTTGATGTAAAGCCACCCCCTTTGTTGATTTTAGCTCCCTGAAGCCAACCCTGTAAGCCGTGTCGTCAGTCGCCCCTCCCTCCGTCAGAGCAACGGCAGACAATCGTTCCGCGCCTTTTTTCTGTGCGGACGCCATACCAAGGCAAGCATGGAGGCCGCTCAGCTCACTTTGGCAATTAGGAGCACATTAAACACCACACGCATTATCCAGCAGTATATGCAGCACCAGAACCTGGCAAAGCGATACCGGGCGAGGAGGCGACGTCAGCGCGGTCATGTGAGTGATCAGGAAATGGACACAGATTTCTCTGAAAGCATGGGCCCTGCCAATGCATGCATCATGGTGCTAATGGGGCAGGTTCATGATGTGGAATGCCGATTCTGGGCTCGGGAAACAAGCACAGACTGGTGGGACCGCATAGTGTTGCAGGTCTGGGACGATTCCCAGTGGCTGCGAAACTTTCGCATGCGTAAGGGCACTTTCATGGAACTTTGTGACTTGCTTTCCCCTGCCCTGAAGCGCATGATACCAAGATGAGAGCAGCCCTCACAGTTGAGAAGCGAGTGGCAATAGCCCTGTGGAAGCTTGCAATGCCAGACAGCTACTGGTCAGTTGGGAATCAATTTGGAGTGGGCAAATCTACTGTTGGGGCTGCTGTGATGCAAGTAGCCCACGCAATCAAAGATCTGCTGATATCAAGGGTAGTGACCTTGGGAAATATGCAGGTCATAGTGGATGGCTTTGCTGCAATGGGATTCCCTAACTGTGGTGGGGCCATAGACGGAACCCATATCCCTATCTTGGCACCGGAGCACCAAGCCGGCGAGTACATAAACCGCAAGGGGTACTTTTCAATAGTGCTGCAAGCTCTGGTGGATCACAAGGGACGTTTCACCAACGTCAACGTGGGATGGCCGGGAAAGGTACATGACGCTCGCATCTTCAGGAACTCTGGTCTGCTTCAAAAGCTTCAAGAAGGGACTTTATTCCCAGACCAGAAAATAACTGTTGGGGATGTTGAAATGCCTATATGTATCCTTGGGGACCCAGCCTACCCCTTAATGCCATGGCTCATGAAGCCGTACACAGGCAGCCTGGACAATAGTCAGGAGCTGTTCAACTACAGGCTGAGCAAGTGCAGAATGGTGGTAGAATGTGCATTTGGACGTTTAAAGGCGCGCTGGCGCAGTTTACTGACTCGCTTAGACCTCAGCGAAACCAATATCCCCACTGTTATTACTGCTTGCTGTGTGCTCCACAATATCTGTGAGAGTAAGGGGGAGACGTTTATGGCAGGGTGGGAGGTTGAGGCAAATCGCCTGGCTGCTGGTTACGCGCAGCCAGACACCAGGGCGGTTAGAAGAGCACAGGAGGGCGCGGTACGCATCAGAGAAGCTTTGAAAACCAGTTTCATGACTGGCCAGGCTACGGTGTGAAAGTTCTTTTTGTTTCTCCTTGATGAAACCCCCCGCCCCTTGGTTCACTCTACTTCCCTGTAAGCTAAGCACCCTCTCCTCCTCCCTTCGATCACCGCTTGCAGAGGCAATAAAGTCATTGTTGCTTCACATTTATGCATTCTTTACTCATTCATCACACAAATAGGGGGAAGACTACCAAGGTAGCCCAGGAGGGGTGGTGGAGGAGGGAAGGAAAATGCCACACAGCACTTTAAAAGTTTACAACTTTAAAATTTATTGAATGCCAGCCTTCTTTTTTTGGGGCAATCCTCTGTGGCGGAGTGGCTGGTTGGCTGGTGGCCCCTCCACCGCGTTCTTGGGCGTCTGGGTGTGGAGGCTATGGAACTTGGGGAGGAGGGCGGTTGGTTACACAGGGGCTGTAGTGGCAGTCTGTGCTCCAGCTGCCTTTGCTGCAGCTCAACCATACACTGGAGCATACTGGTTTGATCCTCCAGCAGCCTCAGCATTGAATCCTGCCTCCTCTCATCACGCTGCCGCCACCTTTCAGCTTCAGCCCTCTCTTCAGCCCGCCACTTACTCTCTTCAGCCCGCCACCTCTCCTCCCGGTCATTTTGTGCTTTCCTGCACTCTGACATTATTTGCCTCCACGCATTCGTCTGTGCTCTGTCAGTGTGGGAGGACAGCATGAGCTCAGAACATTTCATCTCGAGTGCGTTTTTTTTTCTTTCTACTCTTCACTAGCCTCTGGGAAGGAGAAGATCCTGTGATCATTGAAACACATGCAGCTGGTGGAGAAAAAAAAAGGGACAGCGGTATTTAAAAAGACACATTGTATAAAACATTGGCTACACTCTTTCAGGGTAAAACTTGCTGTTAACATTACATACATAGCACATGTGCTTTCGTTACAAGGTCGCATTTTGCCTCCCCCCACCGCGTGGCTACCCCTTCAACCCTCCCCCCTCCCTGTGGCTAACAGCGGGGAACATTTCTGTT
Source organism: Natator depressus (assembly GCF_965152275.1). NCBI lineage: Eukaryota > Metazoa > Chordata > Testudines > Cheloniidae > Natator > Natator depressus. The sequence continues at coordinate 38,893,128 of NC_134243.1, forward strand.
CAGCCGCAGGCAAACAGCCCAGCAGGAATGGGCTCCTCTGAGTGTCCCCTGAAGAAAAGCACCCTATTTCAACCAGGTGACCATTGATTATATCTCACTCTCCTGAGGATAACACAGAGAGATAAAGAACGGATGTTGTTTGAACGCCAGCAAACATACACTGCAATGCTTTGTTGTACAATGATTCCCGAGTACGTGTTACTGGCCTGGAGTGGTAAAGTGTCCTACCATGAAGGACGCAATAAGTCTGCCCTCCCCAGAAACCTTTTGCAAAGGCTTTGGGAGTATATCCAGGAGAGCCGCGAATGCCAGGGCAAAGTAATCCTTTCACATGCTTGCTTTTAAACCATGTATAGTATTTTAAAAGGTACACTCACCGGAGGTCCCTTCTCCGCCTGCTGGGTCCAGGAGGCAGCCTTGGGTGGACTCGGGGGGGTACTGGCTCCAGGTCCAGGGTGAGAAACAGTTCCTGGCTGTTGGGAAAACCGGTTTCTCCGCTTGCTTGCTGTGAGCTATCTACAACCTCATCATCATCATCTTCTTCGTCCCCAAAACCTGCTTCCGTATTGCCTCCATCTCCATTGAAGGAGTCAAACAACACGGCTGGGGTAGTGGTGGCTGAACCCCCTAAAATGGCATGCAGCTCATCATAGAAGTGGCATGTTTGGGGCTCTGACCCGGAGTGGCCGTTCGCCTCTCTGGTTTTCTGGTAGGCTTGCCTCAGCTCCTTCAGTTTCACGCGGCACTGCTTCGGGTCCCTGTTATGGCCTCTGTCCTTCATGCCCTGGGAGATTTTGACAAAGGTTTTGGCATTTCGAAAACTGGAACGGAGTTCTGATAGCACGGATTCCTCTCCCCATACAGCGATCAGATCCCGTACCTCCCGTTCGGTCCATGCTGGAGCTCTTTTGCGATTCTGGGACTCCATCATGGTCACCTCTGCTGATGAGCTCTGCATGGTCACCTGCAGCTTGCCACGCTGGCCAAACAGGAAATGAGATTCAAAAGTTCGCGGTTCTTTTCCTGTCTACCTGGCCAGTGCATCTGAGTTGAGAGTGCTGTCCAGAGCGGTCAAAATGGAGCACTCTGGGATAGCTCCCGGAGGCCAATACAGTCGAATTGTGTCCACAGTACCCCAAATTCGACCCGGCAAGGCTGATTTAAGCGCTAATCCATTTGTCTGGGGTGGAGTAAGGAAATCGATTTTAAGAGCCCTTTAAGTTGAAATAAAGGGCTTCATCGTGTGGACGGGTGCAGGTTTACATCGATTTAATGCTGCTAAATTCGACCTAAAGTCCTAGTGTAGACCAGGGCTTAGTCTAATGAGGTTAAGGATTTAGACTGCATGCTTATCTAGTATTTTCTTTTGGTAAATACTCTGATTTTTTTCCTATTGCTTATAAGCACTAAAAATCTTTTTATAATCAATAAACTTATTATGTTTATCCTTACCAGTGGGTTTGAGTGAAGTACTTGGTAAATCTGCTCAGGTTACAAAGGCTGGTGTATGTCCACTTTCCATTGACGAAGTGGTGAACCAATTAATAAACTTGCACGGCTCAAGAAGGGGTCCTGAGCAGTCCAAGGTGGCGTATTCCTGAGGTGCAAAACTGGGGGGATTTGGCTGGTGTCCTGCTCTGTGTGATTCAGGAGTGGCTCTGGAAGCAGATCATGCAATCTGGCTGGGTATAGGGCTCCACAGGTGGTTATACTGAGCGGTAACAGCACTTGGAGGGGTTTGCTGCTTGTTACCAGTAAGGCCTTGAGAGACAACCCAGATTAGTGAGTTAAGGCAGCACAGCGGTCCCCCCAGGTTGCACCCCGGGGACCCCATGGCAGTAGCTGTTACTGCTCCCTTCTGTCACTCCTCTCTCCACACCCGACCTCTGCTATTCTGCCTTGTCCTCCGCATCTGCTGCTGCTCTTTCCTCTCTAACAGATTCTCATGAAATCTGTACCCTGCCCCCACACTCCATAGTCCTGGTGGAAGTGATGCCTGATCAATGGGATCTTTAATGCAAAATGATCCCCTTTAAATATTGCATCTTCCTCCACTCAGCACTTGGGGGGGGGGGGGTGTGAAAGGATCCTGTGACCATCTGGCATTGGACTGTGACTGAACTGTTTGAGGAAGCAGGGCCTAGGCAGATTGTTGATTCCCTCTAGAAGATGGAGCGTGAGTGGAGTACTGAATACCTTGAGCAGATCACTGCGGACTATGTGGCTCTGGGAAGAAGGACAAAGGAGTTTGAGGCACAAGTGGTGGTCTCATCCATCCTCCCCGTAGAAGGAAAAGGCCTGGGTAGAGACTATCGAATCATGGAAGTCAACGAATGGCTACGCAGGTGGTATCAGAGAAGGCTTTGGACTCTTTGACCAAGGGATGGTCTTCCAAGAAGGAGTGCTAGGTAGAGACGGGCTCCACCTAACGAAGAGAGGGAAGAGAATCTTGGCAAGCAGGCTGGCTAACCTAGTGAGAAGGGCTTTAAACTAGGTTCACCGGGGGAAGGAGACCAAAGCCCTGAGGTAAGTGGGGAGGTGGGATACCGGGAGGAAACACGAGCAGGAGAGCGTGAGAGGGGAGGGCTACTGCCTCATACTAAAAGCAGGACAAACAGCAAGTTCTCTCAAGTGCCTATACACAAATGCAAGAAACCTGGGAAACAAGCAGGGAGAACTGGAAGTCCTGGCACAGTCAAGGAATTATAATGTGATTGGAATAACAGACTTGGTGGGATAACTCACATGACTGTAGTACTGTCATGGATGGATATAAACTGTTCAGGAAGGACAGGCAGGGCAGAAAAAGTGTGGGATTTGCACTGTATGTAAGAGCAGTATGACTGCTTAGAGCTCCAGTATGAAACTGCAGAAAAACCTGAGAGTCTCTGGATTAAGTTTAGAAGTGTGAGCAACAAGGGTGATGTCGTGGTGGGAGTCTACTATAGACCACCAGACCAGGGGGATGAGGCGGACGAGGCTTTCTTCATGCAACTAATGGAAGTTACTAGATCACAGGCCCTGGTTCTCATGGGAGACTTCAATCACCCTGATATCTGCTGGGAGAGCAATAGAGCAGCGCACAGACAATCCAGGAAATTTTTGGAAAGTGTAGGGGACAATTTCCTGGTGCAAGTGCTGGAGGAACCAACTAGGGGCAGAGCTCTTCTTGACCTGCTGCTCACAAACCAGGAAGAATTAGTAGGGGAAGCAAAAGTGGATGGGAACCTGGGAGGCAGTGACCATGAGATGGTCGAGGTCAGGATCCTGACACAGGGAACAAAGGAGAGCAGCAGAATACAGACCCTGGACTTCAGAAAAGCAGACTTTGACTCCCTCAGGGAACGGATGGACAGGATTCCCTGGGAGAATAACATGACAGGGAAAGGAGTCCAGGAGAGCTGGCTGTATTTTAAAGAATCCTTATTGAGGTTACAGGGACAAACCATCCCGATGTGTCGAAAGAACAGTAAATATGGCAGGCAACCAGCTGGGCTTAACAGTGAAGTCCTTGCTGATCTTGAACACAAAAAAGCTTACAAGAAGTGGAAAATTGGACAAATGACCAAGGAAGGGTATAAAAATATTGCTCAGGCATGCAGGAGTGAAATTAGGAAGGCCAAATCACACCTAGAGTTGCAGCTAGCAAGAGACGTTAAGAGTAACAAGAAGGGTTTCTTGTATCTTAGCAACAAGAAGAAAGTCAAGGAAAGTGAGCCCCTTACTGAATGAGGGAGGCAACCTAGTGACAGAGGATGTGGAAAAAGCTAATGTACTCTTTTGCCTCTGTCTTCACGAACAAGGTCAGCTCCCAGACTGCTGCACTGGGCAGCACAGCATGGGGAGGAGGCAACCAGCCCTCTGTGAAGAAAGAATTGGTTTGGGACTATTCAGAAAAGCTGGATGAGCAGAAGTCCATGGGGCCAGATGTGCTGCACCCGAGAGTGCTAAAGGAGTTGGCGGATGTGATTGCAGAGTCATTGGCCATTATCTTTGAAAACTCATGGCGATTGGGGGAGGTCCCAGATGACTGGAAAGGCTGATGTAGTGCCCATCTTTAAAAAAGGGAAGAAGGAGGATCCTGGGAACTACAGGCCAGTCAGCCTCACCTCAGTCCCCAGAAAAATCATGGAGCAGGTCCTCAAGGAATCAATTCTGAAGCACTTCGAGGAGAGGAAAGTGATCAGGAACAGTCAGCATGGATTCACCAAGGGCAAGTCATGCCTGACTAATCCCTCTGTGGATGAGGGGAAAGCAGTGGACATGTTCCTTTACTTTAGCAAAGCTTTTGACACTGTCTCCCACAGGATTCTTGCCAGTAAGTTAAAGAAGTATGGGCTGGATGAATGGATAAGGTGGATAGAAAGCTGGCTAGATTGTCGGGCTCAAAGGATAGTGATCAATGGCTCCATGTCTAGTCGTCAGCCAGTATCAAGTGGAGTGTCCCAAGGGTCGGTCCTGCGGCCAGTTTTGTTCAATATCTTCATTAATGATCTGGAGGATGGTGTGGATTGCACCCTCAGCAAGTTTGCAGATGACACTAAACTGGGAGGAGAGGTAGATATGCTGGAGGGTAGGGATGGGATACAGAGGGACCTAGACAAATTAGAAGATTGGGCCAAAAGAAATCTGAGGTTCAAGGACAAGTGCAGAGTCCTGCACTTGGGACAGAAGAATTCCATGCACCGCTACTAACTAGGGACCGAATGGCTAGGCAGCAGTTCTGCAGAAAAAGACTTAGGGGTTACAGTGGATGAGAAGCTGGATATGAGTCAACAGTGGGCTGTTGTTGCCAAGAAGGCCAATGACATTTTGGGATTTATAAGTAGGGGCATTGCTAGCAGATCGAGGGATGTGATTGTTCCCCTCTATTTGACATTGGTGAGGCCTCATCTGGAGTACTGTGGCCAGTTTTGGGCCCCACACTAAAGAAGGATGTGGAAAAATTGGTAAACGTGCAGCAGAGGGCAACAAATGATTAGGGGACTGGAACACATGACTTATGAGGACAGGCTGAGGGAACTGGGATTGTTTAGTCTGCAGAAGAGAAGAATGGGGGCAGGGTTTGATAGCTGCTTTCAGCTACCTGAAAGGGGGTTCCAAAGAGGATGGATCTGGACTGTTCTCAGTGGTAGCAGATGACTGAACGAGGAGTAATGGTCTGAAGTTGCAGTGAAGGAGGTTTAGGTTGGATATTAGGAAACACTTTTTCACTAGGAGGGTGGTGAAACACTGTAATGCGTTACCTAGGGAGGTGGTAGAATCTCCTTCCTTAGAAGTTTTTAAGGTCAAGCTTGACAAAGCCCTGGCTGGGATGATTTAGTGGGGGATTGGTCCTGTTTTGAGCAGGGGGTTGGACTAGATGACCTCCTGAGGTCCCTTCCAACCCTGATATTCTATGCATACATTCCTGGTTCACCTTTACAGGCCTCTGCCATGGGAGCTCTTTTAGCCCCAGCACAGCAGATCGTGTCAATGGGAGCAAGTGTTATCCAAGCAACCAAGTGGGACTCAGGAGGAATGGGGGTCGACACCTTAATCTGCAGGATGCTCCTGAGTCTTATCGATTCAGCCTGCAAAGTCCAGCTGAAGAGCCCTGCATTTGCTCCAGGCCTCCTACTGGCTATGCAGGATGGCACACAGAGGGTCAAGTCCCTCCCCCATTTCCCTCAGCACACCATGTCCACGTCCATATCCCTGTCGTGGGGCTTGGCATTAATCCTAACAGAAGTGACAAGGCTTTAAGTCAGACTTGGGTCTGAGATGCTTCCAGAGCTGTCTCCTGTCCCTCTCCTTAGCTCTTGCTTGCCCTGGAGAGACTCTCAACCTTATACATCTGCACTGGAGCTAGAGAGTCTGGTTGCCAGCCCGAGTCAGCTGAGTGACACTACACCTCCAGTACATCATTACACCCTGATGCAAAATGGTTCCCAGGCCAATAAAGAACACACCTGGAAAAGTTTAAGAAATCATTCCAGCCTTTTGGGGCCTTCTCAATATTGATCTGCCAGAGCTTTGGTGGTTCACCATCACTGGCAACTTTGTACCATGTGGTCTGGACCATTCAGCTCCAACATGGTCTGGAAAATAGTATCTTTTCTAGGAGCTCTTTGGGTCTGATCTGCTGTCCAGTCTCTTTAAATCCTCCTTGGCCCTGAGCTCAGCTCAGGGCCTTTTGCTCTTGGTTAATCATTGCCGGTGGGGATGGGAGGGAAATTGCCCAACACTTAATCCCTTTGAGAAGTGAAACAAGGCCATAAATATCTCCTGGATTCACATTAGCTGATTTACAGGTCTCCCTTATTAATCTGCTTAACCCTGCATGATGGATGTGCTGGGGGCCCCACTCCTCATTCATCCAGCACTGAGATCACATGGAAATCACCCCCTTCATGGAGATGAATCCCACCTGGTGGAGAGTGAGAGCTGCTTTGGCCTGGTCCAATGGACACCTAAAGAAGGCAGGCAGCCTCTGAATGTCCTAGGTCTTCACTGCATTTGATGCTCACTGATCTGACCTGATGTGTTCAAAACCCACAAGGCCATACGTTGCCCAATATTCTTGTATGGCTGAACTGATGCTGCACAGGGGGTGTCATTAAGACCATAATTTGGCCTAAAGTGTCTAACTAGTTCCCTTCTATCCTTGCTGGAGTACTGGGAGATGATAACAAGGAGGAGAATGATGGTCTTGAGGTTTTTAGAGGGAGGCTAGGTCTGCACTAGAAAATTTTGCTGGCATATCTGTCTGTCAGCAGGGGGGTAAAAAAACCTCCCTAGCCACCAGAGCTATGCCGGCAAACCCCAAGTGCAGATGCAGCTATGCCGACAGCAGAGTGCTTCTGGCATGGCTAATGTCATTCAGGAAGCTGGTGTTACTACACCTGCAGAAAAACCCCTTCTGTTGGAATACAGTGTGTCTACACTAGGGGGTGCTGCTGGGATAGCTACACTGGAATGCATCTGTAGTGTAGAACAGGACGGATATTAATTCAAAAGGAGAGAGAATAATTTGATGGACGAATACCTCTCACAGAGCTATAAAAATGATCTAACTGCAGTTGAGAGAGAGAGATCTTGCAGTCTGAACATTCAAAAATGTCCACATACCTGATCCTTTGACCTGTGTGATCTCCCCCTCATGCTCACATGGCTCCTTATTCCTGATCTTCAGCCACTCCTGCACCCAACTGATCTAGGGCCTCTCCATACTACAGGCTCCTCCTGCACCAGACAGTGGGACCCGGATTAACGGCCCCCAAGAGAAGGGTACACGATAGCTCCTTAGGCCATTTCATTTGTGACTCATGAAGTTTGAGGCACGCTCTCCAGAGGCTCCCATTCTGTCTCTGCTAGACTACAGGCTGTGACACTGCCCCCCATATTCTTCATAGTGATATGATATGGTTAAGCATAATTATGATGCATTTTATGCAGTACAGGTCATGTGAGATGTCATTGGAAAAGTTATGACTTACTGAATATGATTACCCTATTTGTGTGCATGTATCATTTTTGTATCTGAAGTTATAAATACTATGTATCTGTACTTCAAATGTAGTTACACATGGGTAACACCCACTATACAAAATACTTTGTCTAGATAGCTGGTTGGGAAGGGCCTATTCAGGAAAATAGGCCATTAGCAAAAACAATAGGCCTTAGGAGAAGCTTATTTCCCACCTGGTGAGCCTTCCTGAGAACACTCCAGACAGCCTGTAAGTAATGGCTTCTATGACTCTACAAGGACATGTGACCAGGCCACATGATTCTGGACTCCACCTTGGGATGTCAGTATTTTTCCACAAACCGGTCTGGGAATCAAGTTTTGAAACAAAGGGTTCCCGCCATATGCTAAAGCTATATAAGGCAGGGAGTAACATCCTCTGGTGTTCTTCACTCCCCACAAAAGAAGACTCCTGGAAACACCTGAGGAACAAAGAGTGAACTGGGGGAAATGCTGGACCCAGGCTAAAGGGATTCTTAGCCTGTGTATGAAAGACCTGGGGATTCCAAACTGTAAAGCAAGTGCAGCTTGCCCCTTAAGAATCTGCAGTCTGCTTGTATATCATTTCTCAGGGTGAGAATCTGCTAATTCATATCCAATCTATTTAGTATATTAAGCTTAGTTTGCATTTTGTTTTGTTTGCTAGGTAATCTGCTTTGATCTGTTTGCCATCACTTAAAATCTATCTTTGTAGTTAATAAACTTGTTTTATGTTTTAATCCAAAGCAGTGAGTTTTGGAGTGCTTGGAGAAAATCTCTGCTTGGTTACCACAAGTGTGCATTGTTCTCTTCACATTGAGGGAGAGGTGGATCAGGCATTAAACCAATATACCGGCTAGATTTGACCAGGGCAAGAACTGCTCTGGGGTCCTAGGCTGGGAAGCTGGTGGTTAGAGAGCCTGTGTGTAACTGCAGCTGGGTGTGTCCCTACCTGTGTGAATGCTGGTGAAAGTGCAGGCTGGAGGGCTTTGCAGCTTGACACAGCAGCACAGTGTGAGAGGGAGCCCAGGCTGGTGGGTCAGGGGGCTCAATGGTATCCCAATTCCAGGTGGCACGCCAGGGGAACCTATAACACAGGCTACATATTGTTTGCTTCCCTCTGTGATGTGGAGGGGAATCAGTTGCACTGAGAGAGATGCCCAAGTGGTACCATAATATCCTGTCTGTTGCATGGCCATGGGCAGTAGCTGAAGGGAGAGGAGGCGGAGTCTGGGGAACATCTACTCCAGAGGCCACCATCCCTTCTCAGGACAGCTGTAGGAGTCTTCTCTTCCTGGTGCCTGGAGTATCAGTGACTGCCCCTTGGAGGATTTTTAGGCCCTGGGGATTAGTCAGGGGAGCAGCACTGCAGGGACACAGGCTGGTGCAGGGGAGGGCTGGGGACAAGTGCTGATGGGCAAGTCCCTGAACATGGATGGAATCCTGTTAAATGCCAAAGGATACCTGGTCCAGTGGTGGCCCAGCCCAGGCCTTGTTGCAGGCAGCTCAGTGCTCCCTTTCGGGCAATCGGACACAGGGGAGGGTGCATATGGCCCCAAATCAGCAACACGCAACAGAAAGCCACTCTGCAGGCTCTGATGACAGTGTTCTTTCCTTGCTATGGCCTAGCTCAGGCTAGCTCCAGAAGGGGGCTTTCCAGATGCTTGGCAGGAGGAACAAACTGAATCATAGAATATCAGGGTTGGAAGGGACCTCAGGAGGTCATCTAGTCCAACCCCCTGCTCAAAGCAGGACCAATCCCCAATTAAATCATCCCAGCCAGGGCTTTGTCAAGCCTGACCTTAAACTTCTAAGGAAGGAGATTCTACCACCTCCCTAGGTAACGCATTAGTGTTTCACCACCCTCCTAGTGAAAGTTTTTTTTTCCTAATATCCAACCTAAACCTCCCCCACTGCAACTTGAGACCATTACTCCTTGTCCTGTCCTCTTCTACCACTGAGAACAGTCTAGAACCATCCTCTTTGGAACCACCTCTCAGGTAGTTGAAAGCAGCTACCAAATCCCCCCTCATTCTTCTCTTCTGCAGACTAAACAATCCCAGTTCCCTCAGCCTCTCCTCATAAGTCATGTGTTCCAGTCCCCCAATCATTTTTGTTGCCCTTCGCTGGACTCTCTCCAATTTTTTCACATCCTTCTTGTAGTGTGGGGCCCAAAACCGGACACAGTACTCCAGATGAGGCCTCACCAATGTTGAATAGAGAGGAACGATCACATCCCTCGATCTGCTGGCTATGCCCCTACTTATAAATCCCAAAATGCCATTGGCCTTCTTGGCAACAAGGGCACACTGCTGACTCATATCCAGCTTCTCGTCCACTGTAACCCCTAGGTCCTTTTCCGCAGAACTGCTGCCTAGCCATTCAGTCCCTAGTCTGTAGCGGTGCATTGGGTTCTTCCGTCCTAAGTGCAGGACCCTGCACTTATCCTTGTTGAACCTCATCAGATTTCTTTTGGCCTAATCCTCCAATTTGTCTAGGTCCCTCTGTATCCTATCCCTGCCCTCCAGCGTATCTACCACTCCTCCTAGTTTAGTATCATCTGCAAATTTGAGAGTGCAATCCACACCATCCTCCAGATAATTTATGAAGATATTGAACAAAACTGGCCCCAGGACTGACCCTTGGGGCACTCCACTTGATACCGGCTGCCAACTAGACATGGAGCCATTGATCACTACCCATTGAGCCCAACAATCTAGCCAACTTTCTACCCACCTTATAGTGCATTCATCCAGCCCATACTTCTTTAACTTGCTGACAAGAATACTGTGGGAGACAGTGTCAAAAGCTTTGCTAAAGTCAAGAAACAATACATCCACTGCTTTCCCTTCATCCACAGAATCAGTAATCTCATCATAGAAGGCAATTAGATTAGTCAGGCATGACCTTCCCTTGGTGAATCCATGCTGACTGTTCCTGATCACTTTCCTCTCATGTAAGTGCTTCAGGATTGATTCCTTGAGGACCTGCTCCATGATTTTTCCAGGGACTGAGGTGAGGCTGACTGGCCTGTAGTTCCCAGGATCATCCTCCTTCCCTTTTTTAAAGATTGGCACTACATTAGCCTTTTTCCAGTCATCTGGGACTTCCCCCCGTTTGCCATGAGTTTTCAAAGATAATGGCCAATGGCTCTGCAATCACAGCCGCCAATTCCTTTAGCACTCTCGGATGCAACGCGTCCGGCCCCATGGACTTGTGCACGTCCAGCTTATCTAAATGGTCCCTAACCACCTCTTTCTCCACAGAGGGCTGACCACCTACTCCCCATGCTGTGATGCCCAGCACAGCTGTCTGGGAGCTGACCTTGTTCGTGAAGACAGAGTCAAAAAAAGCATTGAGTACATTAGCTTTTTCCACATCCTCTGTCACTAGATTGCCTCCCTCATTCAGTAAGGGGCCCACGCTTTCCTTGGCTTTCTTCTTGTTGCCAACATACCTGAAGAAACCCTTCTTGTTGTTCTTAACATCTCTTGCCAGCTGCAGCTCCAGGTGTGATTTGACCCTCCTGACTCCATTCCTACATGCCCGAGCAATATTTTTATACTCTTCCCTGGTCATTTGTCCAACCTTCCACTTCTTGTAAGCTTCTTTTTTATGTTTAAGATCCGCAAGGATTTCACCGTTAAGCTAAGCTGGTTGCCTGCCATATTTACCATTCTTTCGACACAGCGGGATGGTTTGTCCCTGATGGTGCTGGAATCTTTTTTCAGCTCCCCTGACTGGATGCAAGAAACTGATATGCCACCAACTGTCCCTCTCCCCCTAAGCGCAAACACCATGCACGGGAAAGAAAAGCCTTTGCAAAGCTGCCCTTTCCCCAGGTTCATGGACTGCTGGGACCCAGGTTGGGTTTAACCTGCTATAGAGGCAGGCCATGGCCATCGACTCTGTGGGTGCTCTGGGGCTGGAGCATCCGCTGAAAAAAAAATAGCGGGTGCTCAGCACCCACCGGCAGCCTTGCGGATCAGCTCCTCCCCTGCCAGCCCTCCTGCCCACCGATCAGCTCCTCCCCGTCCCTCCCAGTGCCTCACGCCTGCTGTGATCAGCTGTTCAGTGGCGTTCAGGAAGCACTGGGGGGAGGGGGCAGGAAGAGGAGTGGGAGGGGGCAGAATGGGGCAGAACAGGGGCTGGAAGAGGCAGGGTGGAGATAGGGGTTTGGGGAAAGGGGTGGAGGGGGGGGCAAGACCTGGGGCAGAGTTGGAGCCTCTGGGCAGGGCTTCTTATATTGTTCACAAGCCTGTAGGACTAATAAAGCTGCTGCATGCTGTTACTATGCACTGCAAGTGGCTTCCTGTGTGCAGCTCTTAGCAGGGGATCCAGATCCAGATCCAAACTTTCTCACATTTCAGGTTGGTTTGGATCCATGGAAATCCCCCTCCCCATATGTACAGGAACTGAACCTTCCTGGGAAGCACACAATGGATGAATACCCATGTGACTGAGCAAGGCCTCCTGAAGCAAGGAAGTCTGGCTAACATCCTGTTTTCACTTTCTCAGTGCAGCTGCACTTCTGGGTTCTGGTCCTGCTGGAAGCAGAAAAGCTACAGGCTGTCCACAGACATTGACCAGGAGACCTCCTGAGAGGGCCATCTCTAGCGCGAGCTTTGTAGATCTGTCAGGTTCACATAGCACTGGCAAACATCCAGGCTTCTGAGTGGCTCCCTGAACTGATGCTGCGAATCGTGGGATGTTCCCATCACCCATGTGCTGATTCTGGCGGGTCCTGCATGGTAAAGATGGGGTACAGAGAAGGTACAAGGCCACCTTTTCCCTCCCTTTTGGGCTAGCCACAATCAAACTGGGGGAAGTGAAGGCACTGTACAAGGCTAGGGCTGTCAAAGCTAGTCTGTGCCTAGAAAGGGACAAGAGAGGGTATGACCCTGCCCCCACTCCACAAGACTACATGAGAATGCATGCTGCCCCCTTCCAAAGGATGGTAAAATCACAGCACCAGTGTGCTTTGCCTGGGAGACCCAGCTGGAATTCCGGCTGAGTCAGTGAGAGTTCCTCCAGGTACTGGGCAGCCCCTTCTCACTCCATCCAGTGGCTTAAAAAGCCCTCATCAGGCCCTGTATCTTTGGGAGCCCAGGCCCATTCCTCTCCTTGGTATTTATAGAGCAACAATCACTATAGTATAAGAAGCTGAAATGTCTTTGGTTAGGTTTCTAGCTGGGCTGTGGAATGCTATTATTTGCCACTAGATGGCATTGTGACAGCTGCAGACGGAGGCACCCTGGGCTCCCCTGGCAAGCTTTGGAATGTGCAACAATCAAACCCTCTGCCCCTTTCCAGTGTGGCTTCTGATTGTGCCAGGCCAAGGAGTGGCTCTGAGGCACCACTCTGTGGGTTCATCATGCCTCCCCACTGCCCTTCACCCAGCCCATATGGCTGACATTCTCTTCCTCCCCAATAGATCACATGGTGATTAGAAATCGACAGGACAGATGGGCAGCTTTCACACACCAGACAGCTACATGGCATGGAACTGACAAGATTCCCAGCTTCAATGAGATAAATCTAAGCAGCTGAATCTGAGACAAGATGCATGTATCTAGGGCCTGATTCTACCATGTATTTGCGGTGGTATGCCCAGCTGAGTTAATAACATAATTTGATCAAATGCATGGAAAGTTCACAGTGGAGGGAAAGAAATGCCAGTAGGGGAATGAATGGCAGTCAGTCCTACCAGACACACCTCTGCTGGCACAGCCAAAAACAAACAAACAAAAAAACTGCTCAAGGAAGCAGAACAAAGGATCTGGAGCCTGAAGGAACCTAAGGATGAGGAACTAAGAGTGGCAAGGCAGAAAGAAAATCCTTTAAAAATAAATAAATTACACCAGTTTGAAGAGTCTGGAAAAACTCTACTGAATCTTTAAATACCACTTCTAAATTATTCATCTCCTGATATGAGAGCCCTGTAGCCTATTACAAATCTATTCAGTGAGAGGCAGAGACAGGCAGATGCAGCAGGCCTGACTTCCCTCTCACCCCCAGTGGCATTGCACTGGTACAGAACTCTACTGACAAAGCAAACATATTTTGTTTCCCTAACAGAAACTGCACCGGGATCCTTTCATCTCACCTGGCCGTGGGGAACATTCTCTGAGATAGCTCATGGCCTTAGGTTATCATCTGGAATTCTATGTGCTAATGGAGCATGCTGCCCACTCCTGTCACTGGGCCATGTGGGGCCAGATCCACTGACATCAGTGGCTTTAAACTGGCTGAAGATCTGGTCCCCTAACTTGTATTTTTATCCCTGGGCTGAGGTTTTTGTGCATGTCTTACACCAGCCTCCTCCAGCCTCCTCCCTTGCTTTCTAATTTGTATCTAATTAAAGCAATAACTGGAAGATCCAGAACAGGCTCCTCAAAGTACCATGGATCCAGGCATGTTAATGGGAAGTGATTTACCTGCATTACAGGCCCCAGTTGTTAAGTTTGGCTGAGCAGGCAAACCAACACTTGGCTATGATCAGATGAGTGTTTCCCAGTCCCTGAACCTGAAACATTCTAGGAGAGCTAGATTGTCAATGGGACTGTAAATGTTCCTATAGTATCTTGTGGACATCCTGCTCTAGTCTCAGGTGCCAGTCCTGATTCACAGCACTGTCAGGAACCTGTTTCTATTCAGACACACAGAGGTATTTTGAAAGGATAGCTGTAGGTACTTAAAACAACAAACCCAGCTAGTGCATCTGGAAATCTCTTCAAAGCCCTTCTGTTCTAATTGAAGCCAAGTGAAAATAATTCTCACTTTAGGTGGAAAAAAAAAATCACGTTTTCACAGACTGGAAAGTGCTCACCCCGTCCCCCATTGTTCTGTGCAAAGGAACAAAAATAGACATTGTCACTAAGAAAAACGGAAGAGGCATAGAAAGACGTGGATTTGCCCTGGGGGAGAATTTTGCTGTTTGAAGCCACAATCTTTTTGCAAAAGGGGTGACATTGTCCTTCTGCATTATGTTTGCAAGAATCCAGATGTAGAGCAAAACCAGGCTACTTTACGTCTCCCAGTCACAGAATCATAGAATATCAGGGTTGGAAGGTCATCTAGTCCAACCCCCTGCTCAAAGCAGGACCAATCCCCAACTAAATCATCCCAGCTAGGGCTTTGTCAAGCCTGACCTTAAAAACTTCTAAGGAAGGAGATTCCACCACCTCCCTAGGTAACCCATTCCAGTGCTTCACCACCCTCCTAGTGAAAAAGTTTTTCCTAATATCCATCCTAAACCTCCCCCACTGCAACTTCAGACCATTACTCCTCGTTCGGTCATCTGCTACCACTGAGAACAGTCTAGATCCATCCTCTTTGGAACCCCCTTTCAGGTAGCTGAAAGCAGCTATCAAACCCTGCCCCCATTCTTCTCTTCCGCAGACTAAACAATCCCAGTTCCCTCAGCCTGTCCTCATAAGTCATGTGTTCCAGTCCCCTAATCATTTTTGTTGCCCTCTGCTGGATGCTTTTCAATTTTTTCACATCCTTCTTGTAGTGTGGGGCCCAAAACTGGACACAGTACTCCAGATGAGGCCTCACCAATGTCGAATAGAGGGGAAGGATCACGTCCCTCAATCTGCTGGCTATGCCCCTACTAATACATCCCAAAATGCCACTGGCCTTCTTGGCAACAACGGCACACTGTTGACTCATATCCAGCTTCTCATCCACTGTAACCCCTAGGTCCTTTTCTGCAGAACTGCTGCCGAGCCATTCGGTCCCTAGTAGCGGTGCATGGGATTCTTCTGTCCTAAGTGCAGGACTCTGCACTTGTCCTTGTTGAACCTCATCAGATTTCTTTTGGCCCAATCCTCTGATTTGTCTAGGTCCCTCTGTATCCTATCTCTACCCTCCAGCGTATCTACCTCTCCTCCCAGTTTAGTGTCATCTGCAAACTTGCTGAGGGTCTAATCCACGCCATCCTCCAGATCATTTATGAAGATATTGAACAAAACCGGCCCCAGGACCGACCCTGGGGGCACTCCACTTGATACTTGCAGCCAACTAGACATGGAGCTATTGATCACTACCCATAGAGCCTGATAATCTAGCTAGCTTTCTATCCACTTTGTACTCCATTCATCCAGCCCATACTTCTTTAACTTACTGGCAAGAATACTGTGGGAGGCTGTTCCTTGACTTTAGCAAAGCTTTTGACACAACACGTCCACGGCTTTCCCCTCATCCACAGAGCCAGTTATCTCATCATAGAAGACAATTAGATTAGTCAGGCATGACTTGCCCTTGGTGAATCCATGCGGACTGTTCCAGATCACTTTCCTCTCCTCGAAGTGCTTCAGAATTGATTCCTTGAGGACCTGCTCCATGATTTTTCCAGGGACTGAGGTGAGGCTGACTGGCCTGTAGTTCCCCAGATCCTCCTCCTTCCCTTTTTTAAAGATGGGCACTACATCAGCCTTTTTCCAATCATCTGGAACCTCCCCCAATCGCCATGAGTTTTCAAAGATAATGGCCAATGACTCTGCAATCACATCCGCCAACTCCTTTAGCACTCTCGGATGCAGCGCATCCAGCCCCATGGACTTGTGCTCGTCCAGCTTTTCTAAATAGTCCCGAACCACTTCTTTCTTCACAGAGGGCTGGTCACCTCCTCCCCATGCTGTGCTGCCCAGTGCAGTAGTCTGGGAGCTGACCTTGTTCATGAAGACAGAGGCAAAAAGAGCATTGAGTACATTAGCTTTTTCCATATCCTCTGTCACTAGGTTGGCTCCCTCATTCAATATGGGGCCCACACTTTGCTTGACTTTTTTCTTGTTGCTAACAAACCTGAAGAAACCCTTCTTGTTACTCTTAACATCTCTTGCCAGCTGCAACTCCAAATGTGATTTGGTCTTCCTGATTTCACTCCTGCATGCCTGAGCAATATTTTTATACTCCTCCCTCATCCTTTGTCCAATCTTCCACTTCTTGTAAGCTTCTTTTTTGTGTTTAAGATCAGCATCAATACATCAGATGGTACCATCCTGTCTTTTATTTACAGCCATTGGGCTGGTGCTATGAAAATATGGTGAAAATGTGCTATGTAAGGGTCTGGCCCAATACTGAAGTCAGTGAGAGTTTTTCACTGGCTGCAGCAGCCTTTGGATTGGCCCTAAGTGCACAGTGTGAAACCCTGGCACCCCAATATTCACCACTGTCATGTAATTAGGACATGTTTTGTACTAAGTGTGCCTTGTGAGGTATCATTCCAAAAGTCTTGATCTTCTAGACATTAATATCTCATTGGATTGTATGTGCTATCGTTGTATGTGAAGTTATGAAGTTTGGCTACGTATGTGTTACTGAAACATGTTGTGAGGTTGAAAACACCCACAAGCCTTTCAGGTAGAACAGTAAAAAAAGGCCAAACAAGGTTAATGGCTTTGTGAGGCAATGCACACAAGCACAAGGATTACCCCAGTAATGGTGTACAACAGAAACCTCTCAGAGATAGCATTACACAATGGGAACTGTTTGACCCAGGTCACAGCAAAAGAGCTTTCCAGCAAGTGGGAAAAATATATAAAAGGGGGAAAATAACATCATGATGGTACCTCACTCTCCCTACAACAACACACCTGGAAACACCGGAGGAATAAAGTCTGAACAGGGGGAAAGTGATGGTCCCAGGCCAAAGGGATTTCTATATTTAAAAACCTGTGTATAAAAACCTGGAAAAAAAACCAAGCTGCAAAGCTGAGGCAGTTTATGCCTTAAGAATCTGCCAGCTTGTTTATCACTCAGGGTGAGAATTTGCTAATTTATATCCTACCTATCTAGTATGTTAAACTCAGTTTGCAGTTTTATTTATTTACCAGGTAATCTGCTTTAATCCGTTTGCTATCATTTATAATCATTTATAATCTATCCTTTTGTAGTTAATAAATGTATTTTATGTTTTAATCCAAACCAGTGTGTGTTTGACTAAGGTGTCTGGGGAAAATCTCAGCTTGGTTACCACAAGTGTGCACGGTCCTCTTCAAATTGAGGGAGAGGCGGACCAGGTATTAAACCCATATACGGGCCAGATTTGACCAGGGCAGGACGGTACTGCTCTGGGGTCCCAGGCTGGGAAGCTGGTGATTAGAGAGCCTGCGTGTAACTGCAGCTGGTTGTGTCCCTACCTGTATGAATGCTGGTGAAAGTGTAGGCTGGAGGGCTTTGCAGCTTGTTACAGCAATACAGTGTGAGAGGGAGCCCAGGCTGATGGGTCAGGGGGCTCAGTGGCACCCCAGTAATATTCCTGCTTTGTAAAGAGCTTTGTAAATGTGCTATGTAAGGGTCTGGCCCAACACTGGAGTCAATGAGAATCTTTCTACTGGCTGCAGTGGCGTTTGGATTGGTCCTAAGTGCGCAGTGTTATTATAGATAGCTGAATACAGGGGCCACTGCCATTCATGGCTCTGGCAGGCTATGAATGGAGAGCAGAGGAAATCATAAGAAAAAGAAGGGCTGCAAAGTGAATTTGTTCAGTGGCAATGTCAGTGTTGCCGTCCACTGGGATGCAATCAGACCCTACCTCCACCTTGGCCTCTGCTCTCTCCTACTGGGCCCCATGCTTTACCTACTCTGCCATTCCTGACACTCCCTTTGTCTCCTCTCACCATTACTGCACCAGCCAGGGGCATTTCTAGCCCCACCATGGCATCAGGAGGCTGCTAAGAGCTTATGCTCATTAGATCTCAAACCCAGCCCAAGGGACTGAGAGCTGACCTCTGAACCCCCTTCCCCACTTGCAATGCGTCTGGTGCTGGAATGCTCTCTGCAGTGCATTTACATAGGGTTTGCTAGGCCAGCAATATCCACCTACTGATACACTATGTGTTTTATTATGTATTTCTATTATGTTATGTGTAAGACTGGATGCTGTAATGAAAGATGAAGCAGTAAAACTCAATAGATTGGTTGGAATAAAAAAAAAGGCTAGAGGAAAAATAGCTCTTTCCAAGGTTGTTGTTTTATTGTTATTGGGTTTTTTCTTTTTTTTTTTATTGCCAGCATTTTTCCTGCTTTTCAGAAAGAACTTCAAGCAGGAACACACACACACTCTCTCTCTCTCTCTCTCTCTCTCTCTGTGTTTTTAAGGCTGGGCTTGGTCAGCTGATGGTTGAGAAATGGACCAGAGTTTTGACAGAGTGCAGGCAAGCAGACTTCACAAAGTAAAGCATTAATGTCAGCAAGAAATCTACGCCCATCCACGTGGTACTGGGCACATATACAAACCAACGCAAAACACACATAGGCTCACCCACACCAACACGACATGCATGCAAACTGTTCTAAACACACACACTAGTGTCAGACATGGCAGTAGACACATACCCACACCAAAGCAACACACATGCACTGTACTAGATATATGCCCACCCCAAAGAAGACACTTACACAAAAGACACACAAATCATACTAGATACATGTGCACACACATACACTATGTACTTGACACACCCACTGACCCACCAACGCACACTGTAGTGGACGCATACACATACCAACGCACATCATGCACACACCCACACCTTTCATCTTCTACCTTTTGGTGTTTCAGTCTGTGTTTCCTGAGTTTATGCTAAGAGCCAGACGTGCAGAGTTGTGCCCATGTGCAATTATTGGAAGTGTGCGCACAAGCCACCGGCAGGAGCAGTGACCAGGTCTGGAACTGGGATATTTGTGCATGCAATTTGGTAAATCTGAACTTAAGTGATTTTGCAGCCCCCCTGCCTTGCATACATCTAGTGCATTTAAATACAACCTAATACACTATTTCTTGACCCACCCCCCACGATTCTTAATAACCATGGCTGAGATTTAATGACATGTTATTTTAATACCAGATGGAGAGATTGCATGAAGCATTACTGCAGTGCAGGGTGATTTATTCACACAATAGTATAATTTATCAGTACCAAAGGTTTGAAGATGGCAGTCATCTGTTTTATGGAGCTAAAAGGTAGATGCTGTATGGTGCCGAAGGTCCATAGAATAATGCAGTTATAATAGGAAAGAATTTGCTAAATGGATTCAGGGTTGAACATTTAGATCATCTAGACACATCAGCCCAGATTTGGAAATGAGCCCTGCTCCCATTTAGGGATCTGAACATGGGCCAATTTTCCAAAGTCCTTACTATCCAGCTGCTCTCTCTGTGACACCTCTGGCCACATTTTCAAAATGACTCCGCACCCATCCAGTGGGCTGAATCCTTATGAAAACCTGTCACTTACACACAATCAGAATGCAGCTGATAGTGCAGTGATGATGCATGAAGCAGAACAAACCACAGCTCCCCTTCGCACAGGGATTTGCAATGTACTCAAAAGGCGGATCACATCTTCATTAGAGATTGTTTTGTGGGCCATCTCCCCTCCCATTTGCCATCAGCCAAGCCATCACACAGAACCGCTGGCTTTCGGATAGCTTTGTACCCAACCTAGCATAAAGCTGTTCAAATTCAGGGCAGGATGAAGTGGGCAGTTGTGTGTGTCCCCAACAGCATACGTGTGTGTGTGTATAAAGGAGAACTGGTTGACATAATTTATTTAGACTCCCAAAAGGCCTTTGAAAAGGTCCTTGCACAAGAGGCTACTAAAGAAGCTAAATTGTCACAGAGTGAGAGGCAAAGTATTGTCATGGATTAAAAACTGGCTAACAGGCAGAAGCAAAGAGTAAGATTAAATGGTGAATTTTTACCAGGACTAAAGGTGAACAGTGTGGGCCTCAGGGTTTCATACTAGGTCCCACATTGTTTAATATATTTATTAATGATCTTGAAAGGGAAATGAGCAGTGAAGTAGCAAAATCTGCAGATGACTCAAAGTGATTTAGGCTAGTCAGGATCAGAGAGGACTGTGGAGAACTTCTGAGAGACCTAAACAAGATAAGTGAATGGGCAACATGATGGTGAGGCCTCATCCAGAGTACTGTGTCCAGTTTTGGGCCCCACACTACGAGAAGGATGTGGAAAAAATTGGAAAGTGTCCAGTGGAGGGCAACAAAAATGATTAGGGGACTGGAACACATGACTTATGAGGAGAGGCTGAGGGAACTGGGATTGTTTAGTCTGCGGAAGAGAAGAATGAGGTGGGATTTGATAGCTGCTTTCAACCACCTGAAGGGGGGTTCCAAAGAGGGTGGATCTAGACTGTTCTCAGTGGTAGCAGATGACTGAACGAGGAGTAATGGTCTCAAGTTGCATTGTGGAAGGTTTAGGTTGGATATTAGGAAAAACTTTTTCACTAGGAGGGTGGTGAAGCACTGGAATGCATTACTTAGGGAGGTGGTGGAATCTCTTTCCTTCGAAGTTTTTAAAATCAGGCTTGACAAAACCCTGGCTGGGATGATTTAGTTGGGGATTGGTCCTGCTTTGAGCAGGGAGTTGGACGAGATGACCTCCTGAGGTCCCTTCCAACCCTGATATTCTATGATTCTATGGCAAATGGAAATTTAATGTCAACAAATGCAAAGTAATGCACATGGGAGGGAGAAATGTAAACTTCTCTTACATCTAACTGGCTCTAAATTAGCTATCAATTCAAGAAGGCGATGTGAGCATCAAGGCAGACAGCTCAATGGAGACCTCTGTAGTCAAAAAAGCAAACAAGATGTTAGGATGCATAAGGACTAGGATGGAGAATAATATCAAAAATATTATAATACCTTTATCTAATTCAATGATGTGGCCTCATTTGGGATCCTGTGTGGTGGACTGGTCACCCCATCTCCAAAGGAATAGTGCAGAACTGGAGTGGGTTCAGAGAAGAGCAATGAGAAGCATCAAGGGTCTGAAAAAACTCTATGAGGAGAGATTGAAAAGATTTGAAGTGTTACCTTAGAAAGGAGACAAATAAGAAGGGATGTGCTAAAAGTATATAAATAAAGAATGGTGTAGGGAAGGGAGATCAGAGTGTCTGTTCTCTGTGTTTCATCATACAAAAACCAGAGGACATTCAATGAAATAAAAAGGTGTGAAATCCAAAACTGATCAAAGGAAATATTTCACACAAAGTGTGTTTAGACTGGATCTCATTGCCAAAGGAAGCTGCTGAGACCAAGAATTTAACAAAATTCCAGAAGGAATTGGATATTTGTATAGATAACAAGAATATCCCGAGTTGTCATTAATGACCACAAATTTGTTCTGCAGTGCTTAAGCCAATCTCTAGCTATTAGAGACCAGGATGAGACCAATGTGGGGAGCAGATTATTCCATGTTCCTCTGAAGCATCTGCTGCTGGCCACTGTCAGAAGTGGGATACTGCATTAGATGGAGCTTGGGTCTGATCCACTCAGGCAATTCCTATGTTCCTGTATTTTAATAAAGCAATAAGAGATTTTTCTCCTCAAGTTTCTGATATAGCTATTCATTCAAAAGGTACCAAGCCTTCAGTTTATGTTTTTCTCTGTCCCTCAAACCTTCCTACAAAGCCTGGGGAATTTTTTTCAAAGCTCTGGATCTGAACTCTGATTTTTTCTTGGTTTTTTTTTGGGAGGGAGGCGATGGATTTGATTCTGAAGAGAGGATGTGTGGCTTCACACTTCACAGCAGAAAGGGAAATATTGGAGGAAGGGCAAGAATCTGAACTCAATGTGCACATGTGCAAACCTACATATTTATATTGCCATGCAATATGTCAGGGAATGGAACCATCTGAAAGAAAACTAATTACACAGATGTCTATTGTCTCTGAGTCCCATGCTAGGAATGGCGTCATTACTATGCTATTCTCACACTTGGGTTTAAGACTGCCCTGCCATAGTCTATTTGTCTACTACCCCCTGTCTATTTAGAATGTCAGCTCTTTGGAGGAGCCTCTCTCTCACTGTGTGTATGGATAGCCCCAGCACAACAAGCCCTGATATTGAGGGGCATCTAGATGGATCTAGCAACTTCAAATGGCTATGGGGGGTATCTCAGGTCCTGCTCTCAGTGCGGAACAGACATGGACTCAGTCCTGGTCCACTAAGCAATGAGAGCAAGATTCACAAAGGGATTGAACATTGATATGGATAACAATGGCATCCAGTTTTAGAATAATTGATGCTAATGAAGTTTTTGAAGAGATATCAAATCTCATGCTTCAGAGCTTAAGCCAGTCTCTATTGTTGCTCAGGATGAGATTTATGTGATGGGGAGATTATCCCACTTCTGCAACTGAGGGATCTTACACCTTCCTCTGCAGCCTCTGGTGCTGGCCCCATCAAAGATGGGACATTGAACTAGATGGATCTCAGGTCTGATCCAATCTGGCAGTTCCTATGTGCCACATGTGCCCCAGAGAGTTCTGCGTTAGACCACATCCCCACCAATCTTCCTGTGAAAAGTATTTCAGCAGAACACCTTGCAACTGAGCTCCCGGTTTAAGAACTCAAAGGAGCTCTGCTTTTCTTGGTAAAAAAACCACCGAACATGTTGTGAACAAAGAGCTGAGCTCCCTGTTCCCTTCCCTGCAGGAAAGGTCTTGTTAGCAAACTTCATCTCCGACTGGGCACATGCAGACACTGCAACATTCAAACAGAGTTTAGCTCCATGGATTATTGATGGGCTGATGAATATTTAAAGCCATGGCACAAATGGCCTAGTTCAAACATTTTCTTCCTCCTCCCCCATTTGTTTAGATCTAGAGAGCTCTGGGCCCAGCAGTGGAGAGGAGGAAAGGAGGGAAGAAATTCCCCTAATGAAATGGGGGAGGTGGGGATAGGTATAGTGGGGAGCACACACAGGGCATGACTTGGGAAAGGCTTTTGTTGGGTTGTTCAGGATTAGAACCATCAACACCAGGCTCTTTAAAGAGTCTGAAATCAATGTTCCCCCTCCTCCCGGGATCCTGGCTCTTTTGGTAGTGTATCTACAGCCCACCCATCACCGCAGTCTGCCCCATGATCAGACTGTGGAGGTGGGTGGGGCTTGTCAGTGCCATATTACACAAGCTGGGATGGAGTGGTGAGGCTGAGGATGTGCACGGACTGGAAGTATTCAACCACAGCATCCCCAAGTCACCAAGAGCAGAAAGCCTGTTCCCAGCAGCTCACAGAGTGGAGAGGAGGCAAAGGCCAGGAATAAGTTACAGCGAGCCATGATTATTTCATAGTCTCTGAGTTTCCCACCCTACCTTTCAGACACTGCTTTGGCAGTCAATGAAAAACACTGCACTTCCCCATCCCCATGTGACATCCATGCCTCACTGTGCAAGCAGCCCCTCTCCTGCATGTAGATATGTCACTTCTACCCTGGCCCAGTTCTTGGCATTGCTCCTGCATAAAGCCACCCATGGTCAGTGCTTTCCCCACTGCTACTCCAAGGGCCAGAGTCCTAACTGAAGAAGTGGGTATTCACCCACGAAAGCTTATGCTCCAATATGTCTGTTAGTCTATAAGGTGCCACAGGACTCTTTGCCGCTTTCACAGATCCAGACTAACACAGCTACCCCTCTGATACCAGAGTCCTAACTGTTACCTTTCAGCTCCCTAGCACTTTTTATCTCAGAGGGTCTGGTAGAACTGTACAGATTTTCCATGCATTCCCCTGCCATAGAAATTCAACCATCTCCTGGGAGAAACACAGCAGCTGTTTAACAGAGTCAGCTACACCCATTTAGGAAGAGAAGTGAAGAAGATGAGAGCATCCAACTGAAATAGCTGTAATGATCTGATTCCTGAGTTGGAACTGGGCCAGAACATGAGGGCTGAAACCCCAGCTCTTCTGAAAAGTGCCAGGAGATTTCTGATGACCACAAGTGCTCAGGACTGCAGTTTAACTCCTCACCTTTTACCCCCTTCTGTCTGTTTGTTAGAGACATCAGTTGTAAGCTCTTCAGGGCAGGGAATTGTCATCGTTATGCTTGCACAGCACCTAGCACACTAAGGCACTAAGCCAATACACATAATAACTGCTTTCCAAGATGTCACTTCTGATGACATGGCCCCAGCACCAGCACACCCATCACAACTGCAGTCAGATTGGTGATGCTCCAGTCTCCACAGTTCAGGGTCTTTCCTCTCCCCATCGCAGGTCTTATTTGCCCCAGGTGGGGTTTTGCCTCTTTCTCACCCTACCCTTTGTGTTGCAGATGCCCCTGTGATAGGGGAAGGTGCGTAGGAGCTTCCTGAGTACTGATATAAAGTCAATGGGCTACACTGGCTGAACTGCCTTCCCCTCCATGGAAGAAGCCTGTGGCTTCTGCAGTGCTCCAATCTCCTGAGCTCCAGGAAGAGACACAGTAAGTCTGGGCATTACACCAGGGTCTCTAAACCCCCGGGTTTACTACAGCACTAGCCACAGAGGGATTTTCCCCAGTCAGTCCATCTGGGCCTCAGTCCAGAGAACCCAGGGACTACTTTCCCCTCGAGGCTCAGTGTTAGCTCTCTCAGGGCCTTGGACGCCCCCTTCCCCATCAGCACAGTATCTGATAGAGTTGCCAGGTGTTCGGTTTTTTACCGGAACACCCTGTGGAAAAGGAATCCTGGCGGCTCCAGTCAGTACCGGTGACTGGGCCGTTAAAAGTCCGGTCAGCAGATCAGTGGGACTAAGGCAGGCTTCCTGCCTGCCGTGGCTCCACGCGGCTCCCAGAAACAGCGGCATGTCCCCTCTCTGGCTCCTTTGTGTAGGGCCAGCCAAGGGGCTCTGTACGCTGTCCCTGCCCCAAGCACCGGCTCTGCAGCTCCCATTGGCCGGGAACAATGGCCAATGGGAGCTGCAGGGGTGGTGCCTGTGGACAGGGCAGTGCACAGAGCCGCTTGGCTGTGCTTCCACGTAGGAGCCAGAGGGGAGACATGCCGTTGTTTCTGGGAGCTGCTTGAGGTAACCATTGCCCGGAGCCTGCAGCTCTGACCCCTTCCTGTGCCCCTACCCCCTGCCCCAGCCCTGATCCTCCTCCCACCCTCTCAGCCCCAGCCCGGAGCCCCCTCCTGCACATGAAATCCCTCATCCCCAGCCCCACCCCACAGCCCATACCGCCAGCTAGAGCCCTTACCCCCCTGCACCCCAACTCCCTGCCCCAGTCCTGATCCCCATCCCACACCCTGAACCCCTCATTTCTGGCCCCACCCTAGAACCCACACTCCCAGCCCAGAGCCTGTACCCCCTCCTGCACCCCCACCCCCTGCCTCAGTCCGGGACCCCCTCCCATACTCTGAGTCCCTTGGCACCACCCAACAGCCTGGATCCCCCTCCTGCATCCCAAACCCCTCATCCTTGGCCTTACACCAGAGCCTGCACCCCCAGCCAGAGCCATCACCCCCTCCTGCATCCCAACCCAATTCCTCAGCCCAGAGCCCTCTCCCACACCCTGAACTCTTCATTTCTGGCCCCACCCTGCAGCCTGCACCCCAGCCAGAGCCCCGCCCCTTCCCATACCCCAAAACCCTGAGCCAGCCTGGTGAAAATGGGTGAGTGAGGGTGGGGAGAGTGAGGGAGAGATGGAGTGAGCAGGGGCGGGGCTCAGAGAAGGGGGTCGGGCCTCAGAGAAGGGGCAGGGCAAGGGTGTTCGGTTTTGTGTGAGTAGAAAGTTGGCAACCCTAGTATCTGAGCACCTCACAATCTTTACAGGATGTATCCTCACATGCTCCAGTGGGGCAGGACAGGGCAGCCATCCCCACTGCACAGAGAGGTGGAGTGACTGGCCCCAGAGCAGGGAATTGAACCCAGGTCTCAACTCCTGAGCTAGAGCCCTAAGCACTAATGACTATTCCTACTCCTCTCCTGGGGTATGGTACAAAGCAGGCGGCTTCTGTGCTCAGGACAGGCCTAAAGCTCCCCTCCTAGCTGAGGCAGTGCAACCTGCACAGTTACTGCCCCCCCCCCCCCCCGTGCTCCTCACATTTCCCATTTCACCTCCCTCTCTTTCCTGAGCCATGGATCTGTGCAGTCAGTGGGGTAATGGTGGTCCCGAGCAGCAGCATTGAGAGCTCAGCAGCCTATGCCCCTGCATCTGAAGGGATCACACAGCATGTCCCCACCAAGGTCAGCCTGCAATGATCCCTCCCCTTCCCGCATGCCCCGCTTCTCAGCCAGGAGCTCCATGCCTGAAATATTGTCAGTTATGCCAGGTCATTAAGGAACCTGGCCCCCCTCCTTCACAGTATCAACACCCATATAGTCAACCCCAAAGCTTTGGGACGTCTTCTCAGTCTCTTCCCAGAGTGGCACCAATCAAGCACTCTCACCACCTACTCCCAGCCCTTCAGGTTGAGAACTCACACTGCCCTCCCGCTTCCCTCCATCCTTTTGTCAGCTCAGTGACTCACAGAGGCCCTTTGCCCTCTGGTCCTTGCCCAATTCCCTAGGGGCCTTCTGCTGAAGCTACTTCTGGACCTGGGTCTGCTCCATAGGAGAGGATATGGAGTCTTCTCACCTCACGTCTCCTCCAAGTTGTACTCACTCACCTGCCCTGACATTCTGTCCCCAACCCAGGACTAAAGCCTTCTTGCAGTTCTCCCCCACAACTGGGTTCCAGCCCAACCCTCTCTGAGCCAGCTCCCTCTTTAATACCAGACAGCCTCCTCTTCTCCCTAGGACAGTGCCCCCTGACCCCTGTTTGACCAGACCCAGCTGGGGAACGTTTACCTTGTTGCTGGGCAGCTGGACCATTTCCCTGGCCAGTCACCCAAAGCTACAGCCCTGGCCCTTCTCGGGCTGGATCCAGGAATAACCATCTATGTTTCTAATGAACCCACAGGAGTCAAACCTAAATGTAAGCAGGGGAATGGTCCCGCTATTGTGGGGAACTTTCCTGGCTTATACATTACCCCAGTGAAATGGGCTAGCGAAAGGATCTGAGTCCTCGCTCCCACTCCCTTTACCCAGAGGCCTGCCTGACCTCGAGGGCTCCCCTTCCACTTTCCTGGGTAGCAGAGTCCTTATAACCCCAACAAATCTGGATTCCTGGGGGCTTGACCCCCAACCTTGCTGTGGTCACTTAGGGCAGGGCAGGATTTCCCCACTCCAGGGTGCTCTCCCTGGACGCTTCCCTGACCCACTGATCATTGCATATAGTTCAAAGCAAATACAATTTATTAAACAGCAACTAATTACAAAAAATAAGGGAAAAATGGGAAAGGTTAAAGGAAAACCCGTCACCCTGCTCTGTGGGCATAGGGAACCACAAACAGCCCTCGCTGGAATGTCAGGGCAGTTGATGGTTGAGTTCAGGATCCTCACAAAAGGAAGAAAGGAGAGTAGCAAAATACGGACTCTGGACTTCAGAAAAGCAGACTTTGACTCCCTTAGGGTTCCCTGGGAGGCTAATATGAGGGGGAAAGAAGTCCAGGAAAGCTGGCTGTATTTTAAAGAACAAAACATACCAATGTGCAGAAAGAATAGCAAATATGGCAGGCAACCAGTTTGGCTTAACAGCGAAATCTCTGGTGAGCTTAAACACAAAAAGAAAGCTTACAAGTGGAAACGTGGACAGATGACTAGGGAGGAGTATGAAAATATTGCTTGACCATGCAGGGGTGTAATCAGGAAGGCCAAAACATCACTGGAATTGCAGCTAGCAAGGGTAACAAGAAGGGTTTCTACAGGTATGTTAGCAACAAGAAGAAGGTCAGAGAAAGTGTGGGACTTACTGAATGGGGGAGGCAATATAGTGACAGATGATGTGGAAAAAGCTGAAGTACTCAATGCTTCTTTTGCCTCGGTCTTCACAGACAAGGTCAGCTTCCAGACTGCTGTCCTGGACAACACAGTATGGGGAGGAGGTGAACAGCCCTCAGTGGTGAAAGAACAGGTTGAGGACTATTTAGAAAAGCTGAACATGCACAAGTCCATGGGTCCAGATCTAATGCATCCGAGGGTGCTGAGGGAATTGGCTGATGTGATTGCAGAGCCATTGGTCATTATCTTTGAAAACTCATGGAGATCGGGGGAGGAAAAAGGCAAATATATTGCCCATCTTTAAAAAAGGGCAGAAGGAGAACCTGGGGAACTGCAGACCGGTCAGCCTCACCTCAGTCCCTGGAAGAATCATGGAGCACTTCCTCAAGGAATCAATTTTGAAGCACTTGGAGGAGAGGAAGGTGATCACGAACAGTCAACATAGATTCACTAAGGGCAAGTCATGCCTGACCAAAATGATTGCCTTCTATGATGAGATAACAGGCTCTGTAGATATGGGGAAAGCACTGGACGTGATATATCTTAACTTGAGCAAAGCTTTAGATATGATCTCCCACAGTATTCTTGCCAGCAAGTTAAAAAAGTATGGATTGGATGAATGGAGTATAAGGTGGTAGAAAGCTGGCTAGAATGTCGGGCTCAATGGGTAGTGATCAATGGCTTGATGTCCAGTTGGCAGCCGGCATCAAGCGGAGTGCCCCAGTGGTCAGTCCTGGGGCCGGTTTTGTTCAACATCTTTATTAATGGTCTGGATGATGGGACAGACTGTACCCTCAGCAAGTTCACAGATGACACTAAGCTGTGGGGAGAGGTAGATACACTGGAGGGTAGGGATAGGGTCCAGAGTGACCTAGACAAATTGGAGGATTGGGCCAAAAGAAATCTGATGAGATTCAACAAGGACAAGTGCAGAGGCTTGGACTTAGGATGGAAGAATCCCATGTGCCGCTACAGGCTGGGGACTGACTGGCTAAGCAGCAGTTCTGTAGAAAAGGATTTGGGGATTACAGTGTATGAGAAGCTAGATATGAGTCAGCTGTGTGCCCTTGTTGCCAAGAAGGCTAACAGCATATTGGGCTGCATTAGTAGGAGCATTGCCAGCAAATCGAGGGAAGTGATTATTCCCCTCTATTTGGCACTGGTGAGGCCACATCTGGAGTACTGTGTCCAGTTTTGGGCCCCCCCACTACAGAAAGGATGTGGACAAATTGGAGAGAATCCAGCAGAGGGCAATGAAAATGATCAGGGGGCTGGGGCAAATGACTTACGAGGAGAGGCTGAGGGAACTGGGCTTGTTTAATCTGCAGAAGAAAAGAGTGAGGGGGGATTTGATAGCAGCCTTCAACTACCTGAAGGGGGGTTCCAAAGAGGATGGAGGTAGGCTGTTCTCAGTGGTGGCAGATGACAGAACAAGAAGCAATGGTCTCAAGTTGCAGTGGGGGAGGTCTTGGTTGGATATTAGGAAGCACTATTTCACTAGGAGGGTGGTGAAGCACTGGAATGGGTTACCTAGGGAAGTGGTGGAATCTCCATCCTTAGAGGTTTTTAAGGCCTGGCTTGACAAAGCCCTGGCTGGGATGATTTAGTTGGGGTTAGTCCTGCTTTGAGCAGGGGGTTGGACTAGATGACCTTCTGAGGTCTCTTCTATCCCTAATCTTCTATGATTCACAGTCTGTTCCTCACACGTCCCAGGCCTCCTGCCCAGGCCCTGGCTATGCTGCAGGGATTCTGCGGGTCAGACACTTGCTCTGGTGGTCACCACACACCTTCAGACTCTAGGTGGCAGGGTCCTTTCCCACAGTGTTGTCCGCCCCTCCCCCCAATCGAGGTTACCAAGTCTGGCCTGCAAGGTCTCTTGGCTGGGGTCTCCCTGCACTGAGCCCACTGCCCAGGGTCTCCCCTCGCTCTTCCCAGCTGCTCACTGCACCCAGCTCCGTACTGCTCCAGCTCCAGCCCCAAGTCCAGCCCCAGTGCTGCTGCTGCTCTGCCTACAGCCCCCTGGGCTGCTTCTCTGGCCCTTCTGGCTCTGGGTGCTGCAGTTCTCCTCCCAGCACTGACCTATTCCCTGGGCTGCTTCTCTGGCTCTTATTTCTGTGGCTCTGCTCACAGCACTGACTTGCTCCCTGGGCTGCTTCTCTGGTTCTCTGTGGCCGGTGAGGCCCTGCTCCCGAGCTCAGCTCAGGCCCCTGCTCCCTCCTTAGTTTGGTCCTACTCTGTTCCAGGCAGTTCCCACAGTTGCCAACTTTCACGTGGTAAATAAGCACCCCGAGTTTCACAATAAGCCAAAAATCAAGCTAATCCCATTTCAAAACAAGGCCAAACCGAGCCAATCCCCCTAAGAACCCCCACACTCTATGGGACTGGATCCCCCCGTCGTGCAGTCTGGGACTGTGGTGGGGCTGCTGTGCACCCCTGACTCTCTCCCCACCCATTGCCCCTGCTTGAAGGGAGCCTATAAAAAAAAAAGAAGAAGCAACAAGCTACAAGCCAAACAAGCAACAAGCAAAAAACTAGCCAACAAGCAACTCACAAGCCAATTAAGCCAAAAACAAGCCCAATTTCTGCAGTTTTTTTGTGGGTTTGCAATGTCTGGCAGTTCCGCTCACAAGGAGGACGGGACTCCCCTGGCCTCCTGACTCCCTTGTTACCCTGCCTGCCCTGTCAGTCAGGCTGACCTGGAGCACTGGCCTCTCCCCATTAGAATCATAGAATATCAGGGTTGGAAGGGACCTCAGGAGGTCATCTAGTCCAACCCCCTGCTCAAAGCAGGACCAATCCCCAACTAAATCATCCCAGCCAGGGCTTTGTCAAGCCTGATCTTAAAAACTTCTAAGGAAGGAGATTCCACCACCTCCCTAGGTAACCCATTCCAGTGCTTCACCACCCTCCTAGTGAAAAAGTTTTTCCTAATGTCCAACCTAAGCCTCCCCCACTGCAACTTGAGACCATTACTCCTCGTTCGGTCATCTGCTACCACTGAGAACAGTCTAGATCCATCCTCTTTGGAACCCCCTTTCAGGTAGTTGAAAGCAGCTATCAAATCCCCCCTCATTCTTCTCTTCCACAGACTAAACAATCCCAGTTCCCTCAGCCTCTCCTCATAAGTCATGTGTTCCAGTCCCCCAATCATTTTTGTTGCCTTCCGCTGGACGCTTTCCAAATTTTTCACATCCTTCTTGTAGTGTGGGGCTCAAAACTGAACACAGTACTCCAGATGAGGCCTCACCAATGTCGACTAGAGGGGAAAGATCATGTCCCTCGATCTGCTGGCAATGCCCCTACTTATACAGCCCAAAATGCAACTGGCCTTCTTGGCAACAAGGGCACACTGTTGACCCATATCCAGCTTCTCATTCACTGTAACCCCTAGGTCCTTTTCTGCAGAACTGCTGCCTAGCCATTCGGTCCCTAGTTTGTAGCGGTGCATGGGATTCTTCCATCCTAAGTGCAGGACTCCGCACTTGTCCTTGTTGAACCTCATCAGATTTCTTTTGGCCCAATCCTCTAATTTGTCTAGGGCCCTCTGTATCCTATCCCTACCCTCCAACATATCTACCTCTCTTCCCAGTTTAGTGTCATCTGCAAACTTCCAGAGGGTGTAATCCACGCCATCCTCCAGATCATTAATGAAGATATTGAACAAAACCGGCCCCAGGACCAACCCTTGGGGCACTCCGCTTGATACCGGCTGCCAACTAAACATGGAGCCATTGATCGCTACCTGTTGAGCCTGACAATCTAGCCAGCTTTCTATCCACCTTATTCTCCATTCATCCAGCCCAAACTTCTCTAACTTGCTGGCAAGAATACTGTGGGAGACTGTGTCAAAAGCTTTGCTAAAGTCAAGGAATAACACGTCCACTGCTTTCCCCTCATCCACAGAGCCAGTCTTCTCGTCATAGAAGGCAATTAGATTAGTCAGGCATGACTTTCCCTTGGTGAATCCATGCTGACTGTTCCTGATCACTTTCCTCTCCTCGAAGTGCTTCAGAATTGATTCCTTGAGGACCTGCTCCATGATTTTTCCAGGGTCTGAGGTGAGGCTGACTGGCCTGTAGTTCCCCAGATCCTCCTCCTTCCCTTTTTTAAAGATGGGCACTACATTAGCCTTTTTCAAGTCGTCTGGGACCTCCCTCAATTGCCATGAGTTTTCAAAGATAATGGCCAATGGCTCTGCAATCACATCCGCCAACTCCTTTAGCACTCTCGGATGCAGCACATCCAGCCCCATGGACTTGTGCTCGTCCAGCTTTTCTAAATAGTCCCGAACCACTTCTTTCTCCAACAGAGGGCTGGTCACCTCCTCCCCATGCTGTGCTGCCCTGTGCAGTAGTCTGTGAGCTGACCTTTTTCGTGAAGACAGAGGCAAAAAAAGCATTGAGTACATTAGCTTTTTCCACATCCTCTGTCACTAGGTTGCCTCCCTCATTCAGTAAGGGGCCCACACTTTCCTTGACTTTCTTCTTGTTGCTAACATACCTGAAGAAACCTTTCTTGTTACTCTTAACATCTCTTGCTAGCTGCAACTCCAAGTGTGAGTTGGCATTCCTGATTTCACTCCTTCATGCCTGAGCAATATTTTTGTACTCCTTCCTCATCCTTTGTCCAATCTTCCACTTCTTGTAAGCTTCTTTTTTGTGTTTAAGTTCAGCAAGGATTTCACTGTTAAGCCAAGCTGGTCACCCGCCATATTTACTATTCTTTCTACACATTGGGATGGTTTGTCCCTGTAACCTCAAGAAGTATTCTTTAAAATACAGCAGCTCTCCTGGACTCCTTTCCTCCTCATGTTATTCTCCCAGGGGATCCTGCCCATCAGTTCCCTGAGGGAGTCAAAGTCTGCTTTTCTGAAGTCCAGGGTCTGTATTCAGCTGCTCTCCTTTCTTCCTTGTGTCAGGATCCTGAACTCGACCATCTCATGGTCACTGCCTTTCAGGTAACTGCTGGGACTGTCAGTCTCAGGGTCCTGATTTCCCACCGACCCTTCCTTTTGGTACTGGGAGATGGCCAACCAATCTCCCCCCCTCACTAAGTTTTAGTAAGGGGCCAACAGTCCCCTTAGATAAGGAAAGAAAACTCGAGTCCCTGTAGAAAGAAGGGATTATACTAATTGCCAGATCTTATCAGACCCATGGGCCATCTAGCCCAGTATCCTGTCTTTGACAGTGGTCAGGGGAAGGAGTAAGAATCTCTGCAGCTGGCAAGTATGGCCCATGGAGAAGCTTCTTGGTAACCACAGTTAGAGAACAAAGCCAAAAAATGCATGCACAGCAGCATCACTTGTGTTGCAAGCAGCTGTAGGTTCAAGCCTCTGTAAAGGAGGAAGCAGCATGGTCCTGTGGACATAGTGCATGGACTTGGAAGTGCAGAGGCTTGGGTTCCACTCCCAACTCTGCTCTGTGTGATCTTGGGGCTGGTGTCCACGTGCAAGTTTCCCCACCTGTAGACTAGGGAGAATGATGTTTACCCTCCTTTCTTAAATGCTCTGAGATCTAGGGAGCATTAGGGTTACCACATCAGTGTAAAATACTGCTATCTGGCTGCTTTCACCAACATGAAAGCCACTTGCAATTTAGAAAGAAAAAGGAATGAATGGCACATGCCATCCCCAAGGGTCTCAGAGAAAGAATGGTAACAGCCATTTTATTATCTCCATAGTAGGTCGGAGACCCATTCAAATCCAGTGCAGGGCTGAGAAAATCTCATTGGTTAATAGACAGCAGTGCACCCTGCTCAGGGGGACCTGGATTCCCATGCAATGCTCTTAAATCCTATGTGGGCAATCTGTGTCAGCGGGGAAAGGAGAGAACTTACCTTGTCCAGGGGCTGAGGTACTAACTTTGATTTGTCCCCTTTGATGGAAGCATATGGTACAAGAGAGGAAGATTGTGCCCAGGGCACTCTGATTGCCCCAATCTTCCTCAGGAGTTTGGGATCCAGGATGGGAAGGGTGTCAGTGTTGGATGGGGTGAGAAACATATCCGGTCTCTGGAAAAAACAACAATACAGCTTAGATGGAGAGAGCTTGGATGTAGGTAATGGATCAGAGCTGAATAGAGCAGGGGGGCTGGGTTCTGAATAACCATTATTCTCTCCTGTGTTTGCTTCTTAGAAATCAAGACCCTGCGGGCCTGATTTTCAATAGCCCAGAAGCCCCCAGCTGCCTCCAGAAATGTGAGAGCAATCCTGTCCCTAATTTCCATGTGCTCTGGCCATGTTGGTGTGCCCAACTGGGATAGCCATGCACACAAAGCAGGCAGAGAGTTGTGCAGGGCTTCTAAAAAATCAAACCCTGTCAAACAACAGATCTTGGGCACTATGGGCTTCACTTTCAGAGGTGCTGCTCTGTCTGACTCCTGCTGGGGCTGTGAACTAGCCAATGAGAGGGGAAGGCTCCTGGGACTAGGAGCACAGAACATGGTTGTGGGTCTGATTCCTGGCTCTGCTAGAGCCTTGCACTTAACCTCTCTGGCCCTAATTTTCTATTACTAAGTGGAGATAATAATCCCTCCCCGTGTCACAGTGGTGTTCGAGGCCTATAGACTTATGAGGCTTAATTCCCTGAAGTGAGCTGGTAGGTATCTGTGGCACCTGCCTTTCTCAACAGATCCGCGTGTGCCTGTTCACAGCCCAGTCTGGCCCCTTGGCCTACATGCTGGTTTTTATGTCTCTTCCATCTCATCAGCCCCATGCTGGGAAAGGGGGCCGACTTCTCTTCTGGCTGACTGTGCCTCCCCAGGGTTGGAAGGAACCTCAGGAGGTCATCTAGTCCAATCCCCTGCTCAAAGCAGGACCAACCCCAACTAAATCATCCCAGCCAGGGCTTTGTCAAGCCTGATCTTAAAAACCTCAAAGGAAGGAGATTCCACCACCTCCCTAGGTAACCCATTCAGTGCTTCACCACCCTCCTAGTGAAAAAGTTGGCTGCATAGGAGAGAGGTCTGGGTAGAGAGCAGCCCCTGCACTTGGTCCTGAAGGATCAATCTTGCAAGGCAGGAGTGGAGGAGGCGGACTGGTCTACATGCTGTATCTGTGCAGGAAAGGAGACTGAAGGAAGTACTCTGTCCAGCAACCCCTCTATGGCAAGGAAAAGATTCCCATTGGAACAGGTGATGTGCCCATGCCCTCAACATGGAGCCCAACCCAAGCCCAGCCCATGCTCTCGATATGGAGGGCTTCTACTGTAGGTACTTACCCAACCCCCACTGCTGCAATATCCAAGTAGCTCACACTCTTTCCATATTTAGCCTAGTGCATGCGTGGGAGGCAGATACTAATCCTCCCATTTTACAGCTGGGAAACTGAAGTACCGAGAAAATAACTTTCCCAAAGCCACACAGGAAGCATGTGGCCCAGCAGGGAACTGAAGCTGGATTTCTAACGACTGGACCATCCTCCCTTCCTCTGTGAGAGGAGACCTTTGAGGAGAATGAAGGACCAAAATCAGGTTTCCTTTGCTCTGTGTACACCGGCTCCCCTGTGGATGCAGGGAAGGCAAAGCACCTTGGAGGTTCCTGCAGGTGGGTCTGAGGGGGGTTGGGTATGTTAGCCATTGAGACTAGGCTCATTGCTGGTGAGTCTTGTGACCCAACAGTTTGCTGTATTGTTTTGTGCCCTGATTTTCTCCAGAACCATACAGGGAGGGACAAGAGGGAATAGGAGCTAAGACGCCGGACTCTGCTCCCATTTGCTGTATGCCTCTGGACAAACCAGCTCACCTTTTTGGGCCTCCTCACTTTGCCATCCATCCAGTGGGGGATAATACCATTGACCACACCACACAAGGCGGGCGTGAGGCTTAATTGGAGATCTGGAAAAGACTTTGAAACCCTTTGAGGGAGGGTGTCCCAGAAAGGCAAAGCCTTATTCAAATGATCCTGCTCCTCTTTCTCTCTGGGCCTGATCCAGAGCTCACTGAAGTCAAGAGGAGCCTTGCCATAATCTACAGTGAGCTTTGCATCAGGTCACAAGAGCATACAAGATCACGGTACGGTGGCAAACGTCCCTAGGGTAGTCCCAGCACAGTGGGCTTTGCAAGGGATTGGCGTGGTGCACATAGCAAGCAGAACCAGGGCCTGAGCCAGATGCTAATTCAGGACTGTAATGCGATTTTCCCTTCTTTCATTTCCAGCCACTCAGCTCTGTCCCCATCCCCCGCCAGCCTGGGTTTTATTGACTGCCATCTAATCTGGTTAGAGAGGGAAGTTGGATCTAATGAAATAAACAATGGAGTCCATACAACCCTTGCTGCCGCCCTGGAAGAGGGGTCATGGTTAGGATGGTGGAGGAGGGGAGGGTGGCTTTATGCTTTGCAGAATTTGCCTGATGAATTACAACCACCCTCCACCACCGCTGGCATTAGCACCTGCCTTCTGCTACTCCCAGAGGTGATGGGGCTCCCAGCTCTTAGCTTCTTCCTGGTTTCATTTATTCCACCACTTGAAGATTTTGGTTTCTGTAAGTACTGGGCCCATGGCAGAGGCTAGCTGCTGGGATACCATGAACAGGCACACCCCTCTGACAACACAGCTCAGCAGTGACATGCTGTGGCAATGTTGGGCTTGTACCCCGGTCTGCCAATGCTCCTTATTCGTGACCTGGTATTTTGGTGTAGGGCCTCTGCCAAACATTGCCACTCACCCTGGTTTCTGAGCTGTAGCAATCTCTGCTCTCCCTGGCCTGGACCCCATGTCTCTGCCAACTCCCTCTACAATCTGATTCTGCTATTCTGCATTTCTCTGCTTGTGATTTCTTTGACAAAACAAATCTAGGTGCCACTGTTCCCCATGACAGTAACTAGGTTCACTGGGGAAGGGACAGGCTCTGGGTTCTTATCCAGACACTGGGAGTTAGGAGCCTAAATAGTTTTGTGGATCTAGGCCAGGTGTCTCCGAGTCTAGCTTACCCAGTGACACTAGTTGCCAAAGACTCCACTCCCCAGAGCCTGTGTCTTATCTAGTGATCCCATTCTTGGCAGACAACAGTTTGTCCCATGGCTCTCCAAGGTGTCTGATTACTAAGCTGCTGAATGCCAATGGCTATATTAACACTAGTCCCTGAGGGCCATCACTTCTGTACTGGAATAATCAGCAAAGTCCATGGCACCCCCATAATAATCAGTAACCTGGTTCCCAAAGGAGTAACCCTGTTTCTCTGATACTGTGGCAGCTCCCCCCTCTGCAGTAATCTGTAGGCCTGACTTTTGACTAACGTGTTATCATCAGCTCAAATCCCTGTCTGCATTTGAAGTGGCCTGTGCTCAGGAGGGTGAGATGCACAGACATAATTCCATTGCCCTTGGAGTTGTTCCTGTGCTGATACAGGCATGGGTTTAGGGCTCAATTAAACAGCTAATATTAGGGAAATTCACCAGCAGCCGAAACAACTGGGAAAGGCAAAAGGCCCTTAACTAGAGGGGAAATGATCATTCATTGGAGAAG
Source organism: Natator depressus (assembly GCF_965152275.1). Taxonomy (NCBI): domain Eukaryota; kingdom Metazoa; phylum Chordata; order Testudines; family Cheloniidae; genus Natator; species Natator depressus. The sequence continues at coordinate 38,930,689 of NC_134243.1, forward strand.
ATTCAGCTGGGCCCGTGCAAACTCCATGGAGCCAGAGGATTTTTCATTGCAATAATCTCAAGTCTCCCTCTCCCAGGATTGGTGTGTGAGCCTTGCAGACGGTCTCTTCATTTAGCACTGCCCAAGTAATCATGCACCTCTAACTTGCCAAATTGGTGTCTGTGATGGAAAGCGGCAAAATGGCCCTTTCTATGTCTTGCTCCGTGACTGTGGATGACACTATCTTGTTAGTTCAGTAATGAGGAGCCGTCTTTGAAGACGCAAAACAACGCACATCCGCAGCCTTTGGCCCGAGTGCCTTTCCTTCCTTGATTCCCCAAAGCTGCTGCAACTGGGGGAGACTATGTACAGAACAAGGAAGTTTCCAAGTGCTCTAAAGATGCCTTCATGACCTTCCCAATTGCTGCCTCATTAACGCCATCAGATGCTGTCTTCTGTGCTGATGCATTTCATTAAGCTGGGGGCCTTGACCTCAGAAAGTCTCCTCTGGCATCAAAGAAAGCAAGGCACCATACTGCCAAGTGGAAATCCCTCCTGCCCTTCCCTGAACCTGCCCTCCCCAGGGGACAGGATCATGCAAAATGCAACAGTTTATCATGTTCTCTGCAATTACAAGTTTGCAGCATACAGCTGCTGTTGGCCAAGCTGAAATTACCATGAATCCCATCTCTTTGCCTGCCATCTTCACTCGACGGAGATAAAGAGTGTTTGCTAGCAGAAGTGCACATGTTCTTAATTCAATTAGCTCTCCCCAGAACACTCCTCTGGGAGTAGCAGGCAGAAACTGACAAATTCTCTTTAACAAAGATATTCATTTCCCCCCGCCCCCCTTTTGGCTTTGCCCTGCTGTATCCCACTCATTAGTTATCTAACAAAGCAAGCCCAGCCCAATCTGTTTCCCTTCAGCAGCAATTCTATAACTCTTATGTAATTTCTACTGCGATAAGGGGATCTGTCTAGTCAGGCAGCGCTGGGATTATTGCAGGCAGGAAGCTGGCAGAGAATAATGAGAGAGCCTGGGAGTCTGCCCATTCATTCAATGGCATTTCATTTCTTTTGGCAATATTTATTTTCTCTCTCCCCCCCCCCCCCCGAGGGATAAATATAGACACCAACACTACAGACAGGCGGGTATAGGTTGAGACTTTCAAAGCAGTACAGGGGATTTAGAAAGGTCTTTTCCATTAAAATCAGAGAAAATCCCAGGCCTTGTTTAAGTCAATGGGAGTTTTGCCATTGACTTCATTCAGGCCAGGATTTCACTCTGATTCTAAATCCTCTAGACAGGTTTGACAATATTATGCATAGTTACCTGTACAGGCAAATACACATAAACACTGAAAAAAATGCTACTGTTTCAAAGAGGCCTTTCTACCCCAGATCTTTTATCTGGCTAATTGATCCTGTCTCCTTACAGCCCTTCCTGCATTGTACTTAGCAGTCTGTCACCATTTGTCACTTTAAAGGAGCTACATATGGTGGCTGTTTAGTTTGACTGTAAGATGAAGATACACACATGTGATCAGCCCAGAACCCTTATTTGTTAAGGAAAAAAACATGTTACTTGGTTACAATGTTTTAAGTGACAGAATGTGAGAAAAATAAGAGATGTTTCCCCTGTCAATGTCAAGCTCATGTTTCCAGGTAGAGAAAGGTTTGCATAACAGGTTGTTTTGGGGGCAGATCGTCAGCTGGTGTAATTGTCATAGCTCCACAGAGCTATGGCAGCTGAATGGAGCTATGACAATTTATACCAACTGAGGATCTGCCCCTTCATTTTTAAATGGCATCAGTGTAATAAATTAAAGTTACCTAGGCAATGACGGATCTAGGTTGAGTTTGGTTAGCCTGAAAAAAAGTATGTTTTTCTCTTCTGTCCTTTGTATCACTGTTGAATGGAACAATACACAGATTCATTAATCTTTATTAATTCATAAATTGCAAGGTCAGAAGGGACCACTGTGATCATCTAGTCTGATCTCCTCCATAACACAGGCCAGAGAACTGCCCCAAAATAATTCCTAGACCATACATTTTAGAACAACGTCCAATCTTGATCCATGGTAAATGGTTCCAGTTGTTAATTACCCTTACAGTTAAAAATATACACCTCATTTCCAGTCTCAATTTGTCCAGCTTCAACTTCAAGACATTGGATCATGTTCTACCTTTCCCCATGTAGGCACATATAAACTGTGATCAAGTTATCCCTTAACCTCCTGTTTGTTAAGCTAAATAGATTGAACTCCTTCAGTCTATCACTGTACATCACGTTTTCTAATCCTTTAGTCATTCTTGTGGCTCTTACATGAACCCTCTCCAAGTTATCAACATCCTTCTTGAATTGTGGACACCAGAACTGGACACAGTATTACAGCTGCAGTCGCACCACAGTGCCAAGTACAGAGGTAAAATAATCTCTCTACTCCAACTCAAGATTCCCCTGTTTATGCATCCCGGGATTGCGTTAGCCCTTTGGCCACAGCATCACACTGAGCTCACATTCAGCTTATCCACCATGACCCCAAATCTTTCTCAGAATCACTGCGTCCCAGGATAGAATCCCCATCCTGTAAGTATGACCTGCATTCCTAGATGTATACATTTACATTTAGCAGTATTAAAACACATATTGTTTGCTTGCACCCAGATTGCTCTGTATCACTCCTCTTCATTATTTACCACTCCCCGAGTTATCATGTCATCTGCAAACTTTATCAGTAATGATTTTATGTTTTCTTCTAGGTTATCGATAAAAATATTAAATAGTGTAGGGCCAAGAACAGATCTCTGCAGGATCCCACTAGAAATACACCTATTCAATGATGATTACCTGTTTACAATTACATTTTGAGAGTTAGTCAGCTTTTAATCCAATTAATCTATGCCGTGTTAATTTTGTATCATTTTAGTTTTTTCATCAAAATGTCATGTGGTACCAAGTCAAACACCTTACAGAAATCCAGGGATCCTGCATTAACACTATTAGTTTGATCAACCAAACTTGTGATCTCATCAAAAGAAGATATCAAGTTAGTTTGATGGTATCTATTTTCCATAAGACCATGTTGATTAGAATTAATTACATTACCCTTCTTTAATTCTTTATTGATCATGTCCCATATCAGCCACTCCATTATCTTGCCCAGGATTGATATCAGACTGAAAGGCCTATATTTACCCAAGTCATCCTCTTTACCTTATTTAAATATATTACATATTTAAATATATGACCCTAAAGCCCTCAGTTGAGATTATGATAATACCTAGCTCTTATGTGGTGCTTTACCTGTGTAGATCTCACAGCACTTTACAAAGGAGGGCAGTATCATTGTGATAAATGAAAGAGGGGGGAGGTTGCTCCCTTTTATGGACACCCAGCCAGCCAGTAGCTATAAAATCCTTCTTAGTAGCTGTCCTCTAATTGCTCTACCTGTAAAGGGTTAAAAAATCTCACTGCTATGCATAGGTAAAAGGAAGTGAGTGGGCACCTGGCCAAAAGAGCCAATGGGAAGGCTAGAACTTTTAAAAATTGACACAAGACTCCCTTTTTGTTGGTCGGTTGTCATTCTCGGGGAGAGGCAGACAGGACGCAGTTATGCTGTGAGAAACTTGGGCCAGGTATGAAAAATTATCAGTATCATACCTAGAAACTACTCACCTAAAACTCCAGATATGTAAGTAGATCAGGAAATGTCTAGCAAGACAGGTTTACCCCTTTTTAGGTTTAGGTTTATCCCTTTTATTTCTTTATGGCTTGTGGATTCCTCTGTGCTAACCCCAGGGGCTTTTGTTTTGTTTGTAACCTTTAAACTGGACCTCAAGAGAGCTATTCTTGATGCTTAATCCTTGTAATTTTTTTTTAAATCTAGCAAAAGCCTAAGTCCCAGATGTATTTTCTTCTTTTTTTCTAATTAATAAAATTTACTTTTTTTTAGAACAGAATTGGATTTTTGTGTCCTAAGAGGTTTGTGCATATGTTGTTTAATTAGCTGATGGCAACAGCTGATTTCCCTTGTTTTCCTCTCAGCTCTTCCCCAGGAGCCCCGTTCTCCTGCTGGTAATAGCTCACCTTACCTGATCACTCTTGTTACAGTGTGTATGGTAACACCCATTGTTTCATGTTCTCTGTGTATATAAATCTCCCCACTGTATTTTCCACTGAATGCATCCGATGAAGTGAGCTGTAGCTCACGAAAGCTTATGCTCAAATAAATTTGTTAGTCTCTAAGGTGCCACAAGTACTCCTTTTCTTCTGGCTATATAGACTCCCTCCTCAGGCCCTAAGCTACCAGCACTCCCAGCTATCTTCAAGACATCACTGACTTCCTGAGGAAACTACAATCCATTGGTGATCTTCCTGAAAACACCGTCCTGGCCACTATGGATGTAGAAGCCCTCTACACCAACATTCCACACAAAGATGGACTACAAGCCGTCAGGAACAGTATCCCCGATAATGTCATGGCAAACCTGGTGGCTGAACTTTGTGACTTTGTCCTCACCCATAACTATTTCACCTTTGGGGACAATGTATACCTTCAAATCAGCAGCAGTGCTATGGGTATCTGCATGGCCCCACAGTATGCCAACATTTTTATGGCTGACTTAGAACAACGGTTCCTCAGCTCTCGTCCCCTAATGTCCCTACTCTATTTGCGTTATATTGATGACAACATCATCATCTGGACCCATGGAAAAGAAGCCCTTGAGGAATTCCACCATGATTTCAACAATTTCCATCCCACCATCAACCTCAGCCTGGACCAGTCCACACAAGAGATCCACTTCCTGGACACTACGGTGCTAATAAGCGATGGTCACATAAACACCACCCTATACCGGAAACCTACTGACCGCTATTCCTACCTACATGCCTCCAGCTTTCACCCTGACCACACCACACGATCCATTGTCTACAGCCAAGCTCTACAATACAACCACATTTGCTCCAACCCCTCAGACAGAGACAAACACCTACAAGATCTCTATCAAGCATTCTTACAACTACAATAAGTTAAGGAAGTATGGGCTGGATGAATGCACTATAAGGTGGGTAGAAAGCTGGCTAGATTGTCGGGCTCAACGGGTAGTGATCAATGGCTCCATGTCTAGTTGGCAGCCGGTGTCAAGTGGTGTGCCCCAGGGGTCGGTCCTGGGGCCGGTTTTGTTCAATATCTTCATAAATGATCTGGAGGATGGTGTGGATTGCACTCTCAGCAAATTTGCGGATGATACTAAACTGGGAGGAGTGGTAGATACGCTGGAGGGGAGGGATAGGATACAGAAGGACCTAGACAAATTGGAGGATTGGGCCAAAAGAAATCTGATGAGGTTCAATAAGGATAAGTGCAGGGTCCTGCACTTAGGATGGAAGAATCCAATGCACCGCTACAGACTAGGGACCGAATGGCTAGGCAGCAGTTCTGCAGAAAAGGACGTAGGGGTGACAGTGGACGAGAAGCTGGATATGAGTCAACAGTGTGCCCTTGTTGCCAAGAAGGCCAATGGCATTTTGGGATGTATAAGTAGGGGCATAGCGAGCAGATCGAGGGACGTGATCGTTCCCCTCTATTCGACACTGGTGAGGCCTCATCTGGAGTACTGTGTCCAGTTTTGGGCCCCACACTACAAGAAGGATGTGGATAAATTGGAGAGAGTCCAGCGAAGGGCAACAAAAATGATTAGGGGTCTAGAGCACATGACTTATGAGGAGAGGCTGAGGGAGCTGGGATTGTTTAGTCTGCAGAAGAGAAGAATGAGGGGGGATTTGATAGCTGCTTTCAACTACCTGAAAGGGGGTTCCAAAGAGGATGGCTCTAGACTGTTCTCAATGGTAGCAGATGACAGAACGAGGAGTAATGGTCTCAAGTTGCAATGGGGGAGGTTTAGATTGGATATTAGGAAAAACTTTTTCACTAAGAGGGTGGTGAAACACTGGAATGCGTTACCTAGGGAGGTGGTAGAATCTCCTTCCTTAGAGGTTTTTAAGGTCAGGCTTGACAAAGCCCTGGCTGGGATGATTTAACTGGGAATTGGTCCTGCTTCGAGCAGGGGGTTGGACTAGATGACCTTCTGGGGTCCCTTCCAACCCTGATATTCTATGATTCTATTGATTCTATGAATACCCACCTGCTGAAGTGAAGAAAGAGATTGACAGAGCCAGAAGAGTACCCAGAAGTCACCTACTACAGGACAGGCCCAACAAAGAAAATAACAGAACGCCACTAGCCATCACCTTCAGCCCCCAACTAAAACCTCTCCAATGCATCATCAAGGATCTACAACCTATCCTGAAGGACAACCCATCACTCTCACAAATCTTGGGAGACAGGCCAGTCCTTGCCTACAGACAGCCCCCCAACCTGAAGCAAATACTCACCAGCAATCACACACGACACCACAGAACCACTAACCCAGGAACCTATCCTTGCAACAAAGCCCGTTGACAACTGGGTCCACATATCTATTCAGGGGACACCATCACAGGGCCTAATCACATCAGCCACACTATCAGAGGCTCGTTCACCTGCACATCTACCAATGTGATATATGCCATCATGTGCCAGCAATGCCCCTCTGCCATGTACATTGGTCAAACTGGACAGTCTCTACGTAAAAGAATAAATGGACACAAATCAGATGTCAAGAATTATAACATTCATAAACCAGTCGGAAAACACTTCAATCTCTCTGGTCACGCGATTACAGACATGAAAGTTGCTATATTACAACAAAAAAACTTCAAATCCAGACTCCAGCGAGAAACTGTTGAATTGGAATTCATTTGCAAATTGGATACAATTAACTTAGGCTTGAATAGAGACTGGGAGTGGCTAAGTCATTATGCAAGGTAACCTATTTCCCCTTGTTTTTTCCTACCCCCCCCCCCCAGACGTTCTTGTTAAACCCTGGATTTGTCCTGGAAATGGCCCACCTTGATTATCATACACATCGTAAAGAGAGTGGTCACTTTAGATAAGCTATTACCAGCAGGAGAGTGGGGTGGGAGGAGGTATTTTTTCATGCTTTGTGTGTATATAAAAAGATCTTCTACACTTTCCACAGTATGCATCCGATGAAGTGAGCTGTAGCTCACGAAAGCTTATGCTCAAATAAATTGGTTAGTCTCTAAGGTGCCACAAGTACTCCTTTTCTTTTTGCGAATACAGACTAACACGGCTCTTACTCTGAAACCTGTTTATATAGCCAGACAATCCTGCTGTCAGGGTGCCAATGCCTGAGATGATGGAGCATCCAGGATTTCCAGGTTTATGGATCTTGGGTAGCAGATAGAATACCCCAGGTTGGGGTTCCAGGGGTGTGTCTGTGCGGATTTGTTCTTGCGCTTTTTCAGGGAGTTTCTTGAGCAAGTGCTGTAGTTTCTTTTGGTAACCCTCAGTAGGATCAGAGGGTAAGGCTCATAGAAAGTGGTGTTGGAGAGCTGCTGAGCAGCCTCTTGTTCATATTCCGACCTATTCATGATGACGACAGCACCTCCTTTATCAGCCTTTTTGATTATGATGTCAGAGTTGTTTCTGAGGCTGTGGATGGCATTGTGTTCTGCACAGCTGAGGTTATGGGCCAAGTGATGCTGATTTTCCACAATTTCAGCCTGTGCACGTTGGTGGAAGCACTCTATGTAGAAGTCCAGTCTGTTGTTTTGACCTTCAGGAGGAGTCCACCTAGAATCCTTCTTTTTGTAGTGTTGGTAGGAAGGTCTCTGTGGATGAGTATGTTGTTCAGAGGTATGTTGGAAATATTCCTTGAGTCGGAGACGTCGAAAATAGGATTCTGGGTCACCACAGAACAGTATCATGTTCGTGGGGGTGGAGGGGCAGAAGAATAAATGGAAACAAATCAGATGTCAAGAATTATAACATTCATAAACCAGTCGGAGAACACTTCAATCTCTCTGGTCACTCGATCTCTGACCTAAAAGTCACAATATTACAACAAAAAGACTTCAAAAACAGACTCCAACGAGAGACTGCTGAATTGGAATTAATTTGCAAACTGGATACAATTAACTCAGGCTTCAATAGAGACTGGGAGTGGATGAGTCCTTACACAAAGTAAAACTATTTCCCCATGTTTATTCCCCCCCCCCCACTGTTCCTCAGACGTTCTTGTTAACTGCTGGAAATGGCCCACCTTGATTATCACTACAAAAGGTTTTCTCCCCCCCTACCCCGCCCCGCTCTCCTGCTGGTAACAGCTCATCTTAAGGGATCACTCTCCTTACAATGTGTATGATAACACCCATTTTTTCATGTTCTGTGTGTACATAAATCTCCTCACTGTATTTTCCACTGAATGCATCCGATGAAGTGAGCTGTAGCTCACGAAAGCTTATGCTCAAATAAATTGGTTAGTCTCTAAGGTGCCACAAGTACTCCTTTTCTTGTTGCTCTACCTTGGTGGGTCTTGTGCTTATTGGCGGATTTTCTCGCCTTGGAGCTTCATGGCAGCCCTCAGCTTGGCCGTTTTTCTGAACCCACAGTCCAGGTCGACTCCTCCTGTGTCTGGCCAGGAGTTGGGAGGATTTGGGGGGAACCCGGGCCCGCCCTCTACTCTGGGTTCCAGCCCAGGGCCCTGTGGAATGCAGCTGTCTAGAGTGCCTCTTGGAACAGCTGTGTGACAGCTACAACTCCCTGGGCTACTTCCCCATGGCCTCCTCCCAACACCTTCTTTATCCTCACCATAGGACCTTCCTCCTAGTGTCTGATAATGCTTGTACACCTCAATCTTCCAAAAGTCCGCGTTCTCACTCTCAGCTCCTAGTGCCTCTTGCTCCCAGCTCCTCACACGCACACCACAAACTGAAGTGAGCTCCTTTTTAAACCCAGGTGCCCTGATTAGCCTGCCTTAATTGATTCTAGCAGCTTCTTGATTGGCTGCAGGTGTTCTAATCAGCCTGTCTCTCTTAATTGACTCCAGAAGGTTCCGGATTGTTCTGCAACCTTCCCTGTTACCTTACACAGGGAAAAGGGACCTATTTAGCCTAGGGCTAATATATCTGCCTTCTATTACTCTCCTATAGCCATCTGGCCCGACCCTGTCACAGTAGTGAATCCATCTTTTTGAGAGGCAGTAGCTAGCTCCACAGAAGAATTCTTCCATCAATTTAGCCATGTCTACATTGGGGGTTAGGTCGACCTATCTTTGAGAAATTATTCACAGCCCTGCACAATGTGGCTAGGTTGATCTAATTTTTTAAGTTGAGTCTAGGTCTGAAAGAGGTTTATTTCAGGTGGACTTCATCTTGTCCCAATAAACTGAAGCTAAAGCAAAAAAAGCAACTCCAACTGAAATCAGGTTTCAGAGTAGCAGCCGTGTTAGTCTGTATCCGCAAAAAAAACAAGAAAAGGAGTACTTGTGGCACCTTAGAGACTAACAAATTTATTTGAGCATAAGCTTTCATGAGCTACATCATCTGGACCCATGGAAAAGAAGCCCTGGAGGAATTCCCCCATGATTTCAACAATTTCCATCCCACCATCAACCTCAGCCTGGACCAGTCCACACAAGAGATCCACTTCCTGGACACTACGGTGCTAATAAGTGATGGTCACATAAACACCACCCTATACCGGAAACCTACTGACCGCTATTCCTACCTACATGCCTCCAGCCTTCATCCAGACCACACCACACGATCCATTGTCTACAGCCAAGCTCTACAATACAACCACATTTGCTCCAACCTCTCAGACAGAGACAAACACCTACAAGATCTCTATCAAGCATTCTTACAACTACAATACCCACCTGCTGAAGTGAAGAAAGAGATTGACAGAGCCAGAAGAGTACCCAGAAGTTACCTACTACAGGACAGGACAGGCCCAACAAAGAAAATAACAGAACGCCACTAGCCATCACCTTCAGCCCCCAACTAAAACCTCTCCAATGCATCATCAAGGATCTACAACCTATCCTGAAGGACGACCCATCACTCTCACAGATCTTGGAAGACAGGCCAGTCCTTGCTTACAGACAGCCCTCCAACCTCAAGCAAATACTCACCAGCAACCACACACCGCACAACAAAAACACTAACCCAGGAACCTATCCTTGCAACAAAGCCCGTTGACAACTGTGTCCACATATCTATTCAGGGGACACCATCATAGGGCCTAATCACATCAGCCACACGATCAGAGGCTTGTCCACCTGCACATCTACCAATGTGATTTATGCCATTGTGTGCTAGCAATGCCCCTCTGCCATGTACATTGGCCAAACTGGACAGTCTCTACGTAAAAGAATAAATGGACACAAATCAGACGTCAAGAATTATAACATTCATAAACCAGTCGGAGAACACTTCAATCTCTTTGGTCACTCGATTACAGACCTAAAAGTGGCAATTCTTCAACAGAAAAACTTCAAAAACAGAGTCCAATGAGAGACTGCTGAATTGGAATTAATTTGCAAACTGAATACAATTAACTTAGGCTTGAATAGACTCGGAGTGGATGTGTCATTACACAAAGTAAAACTATTTCCCCATGTTTATTTCCCCCCATACTGTTCCTCACACGTTCTTGTCAACTGCTGGAAATGGCCCACTTTGATTACCACTACAAAGTCCCCCCCCACACACCCCGCTCTCCTGCTGGTAATAGCTCACCTTACCTGATCACTCTTGTTACAGTGTGTATGGTAACACCCATTGTTTCATGTTCTCTGTGTATATAAAATCTCCCCACTGTATTTTCCACAACATGCATCCAATGAAATGAGCTGTAGCTAATGAAAGCTTATGCTCAACTGAAATCAGAATATCTGCATAGAGGGTTGCATCAGTTTAAATTCACAGTTTAGGATCTACTGGGGCAACTCTGTTTGTGGACCAGGCCTTAACTTGGGGCTGGCTGAGGGGAGACTGAGCAGATGTGACACTTTGTACCTCAGGGGGAACACCCTGCACCTCCATGCTCATCTTTATAGTATGATTGTGTGGTATCCAATGCAAAGTCTGTCATGTCGGGTGTCTTCGGAAGGCTCATGATGCACTGAGCATTGTTATTATAGTAATGCTATAGGTTGTAATTTCATGTATATAGTTGTGAGGCCGAAAATGTGTCCTCATGTCTTAAAACAAGCCCAGGCAAAAACTCTCCAGGAGCAGAGGCCCAAGCAAAACTGTCCAAGAGCAGAGGGGCAGTTCACACCTCATCAGGACATGTATGGGATAAACCCAGCCCAGCCTCACAGGAACAAAGGACATTGTCCTAGGCAGCAACAAAGGATCTGTTGGACTCTCAGGTGAATCACCCTCCTTCCCTTGGTCAGTTTGGGACTACAATGAGGTAATGCTCACCTGACTCGGGGGGCGGGGGGGACGACACAAAGCCAAGAGGGAAGAAAGGACATGATAAAAGGGAGAGACATTTGTCATGGTGTCTCTCTCTCTCTTCCACCTCCATCTACCAACACCACCACCAAGTGACTGAAGCGCTGATCAAAGGGGAGAGTCTGGCTGAAGGGCAGCCAGCCAGCCTGTGGTGAGAAGCATCTACGTTTGTAAGGGCACTGAAAGTGTTAAGATCAGCTTAGAATGTGTTCTGCTTTTATTTCATTTGACCAAATCTGACTTGTTGAGCTTTGACTTATAATCACTTAAAATCTATTTTTGCAGTTAATACATTTGTTTGTTTATTCTACCTGAAGCAGTGCATTTGGTTTGAAGTGTGTCAGAGACTCTCCTTGGGATAACAAGCCTGGTACATATCAATTTCTTTGTTAAACTGATGAACTCATATAAGCTTGCAGCGTCCAGTGGGCATAACTGGACACTGCAAGACGGAGGTTCCTAGGGTTGTGTCTGGGACCAGAGATATTGGCTAATGTCATTCGGTTGCACAATCCAAGCAGCGGCTGTCCAAAAGTGTCCACTCACATAACTGGGAGCGGCTTACATGCTAGAGGCTGTGCATGAACAGCCCGGGAGTGAGTGTTCTCACAGCAGAGCAGGGTAAGGCTGGTTCCCAGAGTTGAGGATTGGAGTGACCTAGCAGATCACCGGTCCAGATAACACCAGAGGGGAATGTCACAGCAGAGCATCGGCAAGAAGAGCTATTCTACACATGAAAGTTATCATGGAATAAGGTAGGGTGTGAATTTAAAGCTACTGTATTCCAGAATAACTCCATGTGCAGACACTCATTCAGGAACAAGAGGGCCTTTTTCTGGTTACTTTAATCCACAATCCATGTGGCTTTTTGGCACATTTAAAGCAGTTCCATTTCTTATAACTCTGCCTGCCTGCCCAAGAGCTTATTGCTAATTAACATGGGAGGAGCTCCTGAGATGAACTTATTAAAAGATTCAGAGAAAATACTCAGATCTGGCCTAGGGGTTTTGCCCATGTCTGAAAGTGAAGACTCAGGGATGGATGGATCTATTGGTTTTATACTGCCACCCATCACCATAGTATCTGGGTGCCTTCCACATAACACCAATAGCAATAACGAAGTCCCTAGTGGACTTTGTGGAGTCTGCAGCTCTTCTCCCTTTTCTGGGTCAAATCTCTGCCTCCTTCCTGCAAAGGGGAATAGATTTTTATAACACACCTATTGCCAGAGTATCTGAGCTTGTTTTGGAAGATATTACCCCAAACTGCTCCTTGAAGTCTTTAAACTGTGATTTGAGGACTTCAATAGCACAGATATAGGTGTGAGGTTTTTTGCAGGAGTGGTGGGTGAAATTCTGTGGCCTGCGTTGTGCAGGAGGTCAGACTAGATGATCATAATGGTCCCTTCTGACCTAAATATCTATGAAACCATAGTCATCCCTGGTGTGACTCTAGTGGGCCTAATGTAACATGATAGAGCCATATAATATAGCACTTTGACATAGTGTCAATTGCTGTCCACTCACGATACATATTTTTCCAGTCAGGGTCCTATCTTGCAAAGTGCTGAGTCCTCTCCACTCCCTTTAAAGTCAAAGGAATTGAGAGCACTCAACACCCCCTTACAAGGGGCTCAGCACTTTCTAAGGTCAGGCCCTAAACCTAGTAACTGAAAATTCAGACCCTAAGATTATGATTACTCACTAAAGGTAAGCTCCTGCCTTTCTGGGGTGCGGAGGTATGTGTGGATGGAAAGGGAGCTGAGAGGATGACTGTATCCTAATTGGTTGGTATAATTAGTTCAAGGACAGCAGCGAGCTGTGCTATGAAACATCTCCTTTGTTTGCAGGTCCTAGCACCAGAGAAATGCAAGTAGACTGAAGTCTGCTATTGTCTGCAGCCTTTCAAAGCAGGCTGGAGCAGGGTCGGGGTAAGAGCCACGTGGGCAGCTGTGGAGAGCCGCGGACATTCCACACCTGCCCTGGGCACGGGGTTCTGGGGGCGGAGACACATGCCTTGGGCAGGTGAAGGGTCTGCAGCTCCCCGGCCCACTCTGGAGTCCAGCTAGGGCTGCCAGGCGTCCAGTTTTCAACTGGAAAGCCCAGTCGAAAAGGGACCCTGGCAGCCCTGATCAACACTGCTGACCGAGCCATTAAAAGTCTGGTCGGCGGTACATCGGGGCTAAGGTAGGCTCCCTGCCTGCCCTGGCTCTGTGAAGTTCCCCGGAAGTGGCCGGCATGTCTGGCCCTTAGGTGCAGGGGCGATCAGGGAAGCTCCGCGTGCTGGCCCCACCCCCAGCATCGGCTCTGCAGCTCTCATTGGCTGGGAACTGCGGCCAATGGGAGCTGTGGGGGCGACGCCTGTGGGCGCAGGCAGTGCACATTGTGCAGAGCTACCTGACCTGTGCCACAGCCTAGGGTCCAGACGTGCCGCCCACTTCCGGGAGCAGCGCGGAGCCAGGGCAGGCAGGGAGCCTGCCTTAGCCCCGCTGGGCCACTGACCGGGAGCCACCTGAGATAAGTGCCTGCATCCCGAACCCCTTGCCACAGGTCAGAACCCCCACCCACACCCTAACTCCCTCCCAGACCCTGCACCCCCACCTGCACCCCAACCCCCTTCCCCAGGTCAGAACACCCTTCCACACCCAAACTCCCTCCCAGAGCCCTCACCCCCTCCCACACCCCAACCTCCTATCCCAGCCCTGAGCCCCCTCCCACGTGCCAACCCCCTTGGCCCCAGCCCCACTCCAGAGCCCACACCTCCAGCTGGAGCCCTCACCCCCTCCTGCACCCCAACCCCCTTCTCCAGTACGGAGACCCCTCCTGCACCCTGAACCCCTCATGTCTGGCCCTACCCCATATCCCACACCCCCAGCTGGAGCCCTCCCCCCGCCTCATCCCAGTGAGTGAGGGTGGGGGACAGCGAGTGATGGAGAGAGGGGGCTGGAGTGAGTGGAGGGTGGGGCCTCAGAGAAGAGGAAGGGGCTCAGGGAAGGGGCGGGACAGGGAGAAGGGCAAGGGTCATTTTTGTGCAATTAGAAAGTTGGCAACCCTAATTCCATCTAAATTCCGACTTGGCTGAGGGCAGGGCCTGCGGGGGAAGAGGAGGGACAGGGCGAGGGCCACAGAGGGGATGGGGGCCCCAGCTTGGTCTCACCATGGTTGGGAAGGTGCCACGTGGTTTGGCACAATCTAGCACAACAGAGATACGGGCCGTTGTGCATCACAAAGGAGGTGCATTGGCAAAACTGTGTAGAGATTTAGTGTTGGCATTGCAAGGAAAGAGGCACAGGTCAGAATGAAGGTGCCTTGGCAGAGCTCTGGGAGGGGCAGGGGAAGTAGTGGAGTTCAGGACAGAGATGCACAGGTAGAGCTCTATTTGGTGGCACTGAAAGGGCTTAAGGGTGGAACAGGCCAAGGATCTGCACATCAGGATTGAAGTATATTGCTCTAGCTGTGTGGGAGCCTGGCACTGGGGATGCAGCCCAGGACAGAGGTGAATGGCAGAGCTATGTGTGGGAATAGCAGGAGACGCTGCAGGTCAGGAATGAGTTGCATTGGCAGCGTTAGGCATAGGAACCTTACACAGCAGCTCTATGCCCGCAGCTAGCTAGTGTTCAGTCCCTCGCTTCTATCAACATGAACATGATTTTCACTCAATGTAACCCTTAGTCTGCTGGCCCATTCTGCACTTCCAGCCAACTTGGTTGCTCAGGAAGATGTGCGTAGTTTCCAAAGGGTTAAATAAAAAATATATCAGTGCTTTGCAAAGCTGAGATTGCTTGAACCTGCCAAGAGGTTCCAACCTCTCCTTTTCCTTTGTGTCAGTGGCAACACGTTCATTCAGTTGCATTGTTGCATGGATCTATTTGCTGAAACAAGCTTCTAAAAGACAAAGAATAAAAACATTCCAAACACAGGTCTGACTCTGGTGCTTTTTGTTTCCTGCTTTGACTCTTTCATATGTTACTGGGAAGGGGCGGGGGGGGGGGGGGACGACAGTGGGGTATGAGGAGGGAGAAGAGAAAAAAAATTGCAGCTCCCAGATCAAAACAATAATCAGCTAAATGAATTCTGCAGCATTTTCCCACATGACCGGGAGTGATAATTTAGTGCAGCAGCCAGCTGGAAGGAAAGGGATTAATTCTGCACTTAGTGACACCCATGTGAATAATTCATCACACACAGACCCTTTTTCATTGACCCCCCCTGAGTAATTACTCCGAAGTACCAAACCAGCCAGCCATGCCCCAGTGGTGCAGCTCCCCAGGTGAAAATAGCAATGAAATAAATGGAATGACATTAGGTTCCATCCCAAATTAACTTTATGGATATCATTTTTGTGTGGGGAGGGGGAATAGTTTGATGCTGGACTATGATTTTGGTAATAAGACTGGAGTGAATTGACCAGTCTATGTGTGTGTTACGGCCCTCCAGTGGTTGGCTCAAACATGCTCAACTGTGTGTCCTAGGCCCTACAGTGCTAAGAGCTAATGACGATTCCCCTTTGGGAACAAGAGGATCTGAGTTCTACCCCTGCTACTGGTGTGACACTCCTAGCAGCCATGAGTAACAATTTGGAAAGGTGGCCAAGGATTTGTTAAAAGTGTCCTTGAGCTTTGTGCCTCTTGTGGGCTGAACACCTATTTTGCTGGCAGCAGTCGCAGCAAGGTCACATGGAGGGACTGGCATCAGCTTAACCTCATCCTGATCCATCGCAGAAACAATCGCTATGTTCGACCAACACATAGCACTGATTGTGACACTGACCATGCCCTTGTCAGGGCCAAGCTCCAATTACACCTTAAAAAGATCTGTTATGCAAAGCCAAAAGGCTCCCTGCCTGCCCTGGCCCCGTGTTGCTCCCAGAAGTGTCCAGGATGTCCCTGAGGCCCCTTGAAATTAAATAAAATTGCTCCACTGTTGTGGGCACCCCACCACAGGAATGCCCCTAACAAGAGGGGAGCTTGGCTGCCGGTGGGTGCAGAGCACCCACTAATTTTTCCCTGTGGGTGCTCCAGGCCCGGAGCACCCACCTATGGTGACTCACCCCAGACACCTTGGGGAACCCCAAAAGTCTCACAGGGGCCTCTGGATGTAACCTTCTCTCAATATGGCAGCAACCTGGACACCTGTAGTTTGTTTCTATTTGTGCCATTCAGTCTCAACTCCATTGGCATGGAATCTGCATGACTGCCCTTCTGTCCTCCTCACCCATGCCTGCCAGGGGATGGGACAGCCTTCTCCAGGGTGGTACTGGGGCAGGAGATGGATGGGCATTCAGCTGGCAGAGGATCTGTGTGGAAACCTTGCAGGGCATTGGAGTGAACAATAGGGCATGCCAACACTCGGGTGCTACCTAGCAGGGAATAGCAAACCCCAGTGATTCGCATTTGGAACCAGGACCAAAATTCCCTTTGTTTCAGGGGGGTATAGATCTGGGTCCTATCTAAAGTAAAAATATCCCATTCTCCTTTCCCCATGATGGGAAAGGGGAATTCCCCTTTCATGTCAATGGACTAAATCTCACCCACGTAGCCCCATTGACCGAGGTGGCCCCTTGCCTCTAAAGTTAATCTGTTCCTTCCCACTTCCCTCACCTCTGAGCCGATCAGCTGCATGCAGAGTTGAACAGTTGGAACAACACCAGATGTGGTTCTCAGATTAGTGCCCTGGAGAAACAACACAAGGAAGGGCAAGGTCAATAAAATCCACATGAGAACATCAGCTCCTGAGAACATCAAAGTGTCAGATGGCATCTGTAGTGGGGCAACTGCCCCACTCCAGTAGGCAGGGGTTAAAAGCAGCCCTGGAGAGGGCTATGGCTGGGAAAAGCTAGGCTGATTGGGGAAGCAGCCACAGCTGTGGCCACGCCCAATCAGGCCACAGCTGGCCCTATAAAAGGGCTGTGAGCCAAGAGCTCAGGAGGAGCCTTACTCTACCTCTGGAGTGGGAAGGGCTAGGCAGGGCAGGGCAGGGCAGAGGGAACTGGGGCGCTCCAGCCTGGTAACGCTGCAGGCCTTGATGAAGGCCTAAGAAGAGCTGGGGCTACAGAGGTGTAGCCTGGGGATAGGCAAAGGCAGCAGGTCCTAACCCCTTGCCCATGATGAGTGGCTGTTACAGACTGCCGTCTGCCCCAGTGAATGGGGGCTAGATGATGACTGGCAGTAGCCACTGAGGCAAGGTGGGTTTAGAGGGTTGGGGGTTCCCCTGGGAGGGGAGACCCAGAGTGAGGAGGTACTGCTGGGGCAGAACCCTGAGTAAAGGGCACCAGGGTCTGGGAGGGACACGGGGCCAGTGGCAGGTGAGACACCAGCCTGCAGAGGGCACTCCATATGCTGGAGAGCTAATTCCCAAGATGACCAGTAGGAGGTGCCACACTGGTGAGTCTTTGCATAGCTACAGCAACCCACAGCTTGTAATAGCTTTGGCTGGCTGGCACCAGTCTGTTATGGACAGCAGCCATCAAGGAAGTTGCTTGCTTCCCTGCTGCAGCTTAACATGCCAGGAAATTGGGGCTACCAGGTGTGCCGGGGCTGCCATGACACTCCACAGGGATCCCAACAGGCCATTGGCAGGATGTGGCTACAGGTGTGCAGGGCCAGCAGTGAAGCAG
The DNA here is from genome assembly GCF_965152275.1 of Natator depressus. NCBI lineage: Eukaryota > Metazoa > Chordata > Testudines > Cheloniidae > Natator > Natator depressus. The sequence goes on from NC_134243.1 coordinate 38,948,663, forward strand.
TTAATAAGCTGGAATCAATAACACATCAGAAGTCAACCCCCCAGCACTCACCTCTATGGTCCTGTTTCTAAAGATGGCTGGTGAGGTCTGTGCATCACTGCCTGCTCCCAGGTACTACACACACCCAGAGATAACCCTGTGCCAGCAGCTATACACTGCCCATCTAGGGGCCAAATCCAGAGAGGGGCTAAGCAGCCATAGCTCCCAAAAAATGAGTGGGAATCATGGGTGCTCAACACCTCTTAGAATCATAGAATATCAGGGTTGGAAGGGACCCCAGAAGGTCATCTAGTCCAACCCCCTGCTCGAAGCAGGACCAATTCCCAGTTAAATCATCCCAGCCAGGGCTTTGTCAAGCCTGACCTTAAAAACCTCTAAGGAAGGAGATTCTACCACCTCCCTAGGTAACGCATTCTAGTGTTTCACCACCCTCTTAGTGAAAAAGTTTTTCCTAATATCCAATCTAAACCTCCCCCATTGCAACTTGAGACCATTACTCCTCGTTCTGTCATCTGCTACCATTGAGAACAGTCTAGAGCCATCCTCTTTGGAACCCCCTTTCAGGTAGTTGAAAGCAGCTATCAAATCCCCCCTCATTCTTCTCTTCTGCAGACTAAACAATCCCAGCTCCCTCAGCCTCTCCTCATAAGTCATGTGCTCTAGACCCCTAATCATTTTTGTTGCCCTTTGCTGGACTCTCTCCAATTTATCCACATCCTTCTTGTAGTGTGGGGCCCAAAACTGGACACAGTACTCCAGATGAGGTCTCACCAGTGTCGAATAGAGGGGAACGATCACATCCCTCGATCTGCTCGCTATGCCCCTACTTATACATCCCAAAATGCCATTGGCCTTCTTGGCAACAAGGGCACACTGTTGACTCATATCCAGCTTCTCGTCCACTGTCACCCCTAGGTCCTTTTCCGCAGAACTGCTGCCTAGCCATTCGGTCCCTAGTCTGTAGCGGTGCATTGGATTTTTCCATCCTAAGTGTAGGACCCTGCACTTATCCTTATTGAACCTCATCAGATTTCTTTTGGCCCAATCCTCCAATTTGTCTAGGTCCTTCTGTATCCTATCCCTCCCCTCCAGCGTATCTACCACTCCTCCCAGTTTAGTATCATCCGCAAATTTGCTGGGAGTGCAATCCACACCATCCTCCAGATCATTTATGAAGATATTGAACAAAACCGGCCCCAGGACTGACCCCTGGGGCACTCCACTTGACACCGGCTGCCAACTAGACATGGAGCCATTGATCACTACCCGTTGAGCCCGACAATCTAGCCATTTGTGGGAGTCCATGGACATGAAAGGGGAATTTCCTAGAAATTATTTAACATGGGGTTAAGTTACAGGAGACACATATGATAGCTTCCCCTAGCTTGCTGGGGCCTGTGAGCATGCAGCGGGTACCACATGTTGGTGGGTTAACACCCTCATAAACACTCCAGGGTCAATGCAGGCTGAAGTCAGCCTTTCAGAGTGCAGGTAACGGATTAGTTGCCCTGCAGTTACTGGGGTCAGCCTTAAACATGAAAAATAACTGCAGGAATATGTTGAGCAAGCAGGGATTTAGCTGGTTTGGATCAATCTGAGGAGCCTTGGTTGGGACTGGCTCTGGTTCGCCAGTCCCTGCTGGGGATGAATGTAACTGAAAGAACCCAGCTTTGTCCCCAGACACCATGCTCAGCCAGTACTTCTCTACAGTATTGTTCCCAGATCAGGCCGAGCAGACACCAGACAAACTGGCAGCAGTGACAAGTGAAACACTCCTGTGGATAGAGGAGGAAGTAATGACCTTTCATCCTCTGTGGAAACCCCCAGACAATCCTGAGAGACCCCATGCACTGTGGTGAACACATGAGAACAAATGCCAGCTGCAGAGGCCCTATGCAGCCTCAATGTCCATCTGCAGGGACATCAGAGTCACCTCAGATGTTCTCCCACTGCACTCCACATGGCGCAATTCCTCCTCTTTCTCCTGCACCCCAAGAGCTGTTCCCTGGATGAGAACCCAGGACTTCTGCTGGTTGCCTCTGTCTGAGTGAACTCACCCGGACCTCATTGTACTGCTTATCGTATTATCCCCCCATTGACGCACCATAAGCGAGCCCCCCAGCCCTTCCTCTTTTCTTTGTCTGGCAAACACCTCTTCTCACCATGCAAAGCACCTCTACCCTGTGCCTCACTCTTGCATGAGATCTCCTCCTGGCTGGCTCTGTTCACTCTAAGTTCTTTCAGCTACCCAGGCCAAACCAGAACGGGATCAGAGAGGAAGGTGGGTGGTACATGACTCATTCTTACACAAGGAACCCTTCCAGCAGGACACAAAGGATCAGTGTTTGATTAGCCCTCAGCAGGACCCAGAGCAGTTACCTGGATTGGAACATCGTCCACACGAACCCCATTCCGGTTGCTCTCTGCCACAAGACTCTGATACACACGGTTGGTTAGGGGCAACACAGAGTAACCCAAACGCTTTGGCTTGTTCTCAGCTTCTGTTTCTGACACTGGGAAAGGAATCACATCAAATACACCTTATAAAGAGAAAAAAGGACTATTCCCTGCTGTGAACCTAGCAGCACTACAATCCTAAGAGCCTGGAAAAACCTGCATTACCACACTGAGACCCAAGAAACCCAACACCACCCTGCTGAGACCCCTCAAGACCCAGCAGTAGAGCCCTGAGACTCCCAACACACAGCACTACTGCACTGAGACCCCCGCAAACACAGAAATGCCATGCTGAGACCCCCCTAAACCCAGCACTACCGTGCTGAGACAACCAAAGCCCAGCACTACTGTGCTGAGACCCCCCTAAGCCCAGCACTACTACAGAGACTCCACAGAACCCAGAACTATATAAATGAGACCCTTCCAAACCAAGCACTACTGCACTGAGACCCCCAAAACACAGCACTACTTGATGAGACCCCCCCAAACCCAGCACTACAGTCCTGAGACCTCCCCCAATATCCAGCACTACTATGCTGAAATCGCCCAAAGCTCAGCACTACTGCATTGAGACCCCCAAAACCAACCACTAGCTGAGACCCCATAAAAAACCAGCCCTACAGATCTGAGATTCCCCCCCAAACTCAGCACTACTATGCTGAGACCCACCAAAACCCTGGGGAACAGACATGAGAACCCCAGCACTACATCACAGAGACTCCTAAAACCCAGCACTAATGCACTGACACACCTGAAAACACAGGACTACCACGCTGAGACCCCCCAAACCCAGAACTACCTCCCTGAGACATCCAAAACCCAGCACTACCTTGCTGAGACCCCCCAAAACCCAGCACTCCCATGACAAGACTACCCCAAAACCTAGCACTACTACAGTGAGACCCCCCAAAATCCAGGACTGCAGCCCTGAGAGCCCCAATCCTAGCACTACTGTGCTGAAACTGCCAAAAACCAAGCACTACCATGCCAAGATCCCCCAAAGACACAGCACTACCTCCCTAAGACTCTAAGAAACTCAGCATTACTGTGCAGACCCCCACCAAAACCCAAGCACTACTATGGTGAGACACTGCAAAACCCAGCAATACCGCGTCAAGACCCTCCAACACCAAGTACTACCATGCTGAGACCCCTGAAGGCAAGCTCTAATACTTCAAGACCACCCAAAACCGAGCACTACTGTGCTGAGACCTCCAAACCCAGCACTAAAGCACTGAGACCCCAAAAAACAACCATTAGCTTACTGAGACCCCCCTGAAACCCAACACTACCACCCTGAGATGCTCAAAACCCAGCACTACCAAGCTGAGACCGCACAAAACCCAGCATTACTGCACTGAGACCCCCAAAACACAGCAATACTGGGGGAGTCTCAGCAAGGTAGTGCTGGTTATTAGGGGGTCCAAGTGAGGTAGTGCTGGGTTTTGAGGGATCTCAGTGTAGTAGAGCTGGGTTTTGGGTGCCTCAGGGCTGTAGTGCTGGGTTTGTGGTGATGTCAGTGACTTCGTTTTGTGTTTTGGGGCATTTGTGGGCTGTAGTGCTGGGCTTTGGGGGGTCTCAGGGCGGTAATGCTTTGTTTTGAAGGTCTCAATGACATAGTGCTGGGTTTTGTGCAGTCTCTGCTGTAGTTTTGGGCCGTCTTGAAGTATTAGGTCTTGCCTTCAGGGGTTTCAGCAGGGTAATGCTGGGTTTTCAGGGTCTCAGCTGGTAGTGCAGAACAAAGTCACTGACACCTCCCCAACCACAGCCTTGAGGCCCCCAAAACCCAGCACTACCACACTGGGGGTCTTAGCGAGGTAGTGCTAATGTCCAGCACTACAGCCCAGAGAACCCCAAAACCCAGGACTACCAAGCTGAGACACCACAAAACCCAGCATTATTGCACTGAGACCCCCAATCGTAGCACTACAGCCCTCACCCTCACCCAAAACACAGCAGTAAGTCACTGAGACCCCCCTAACCCAGCACAACAACTCTGAGGCCCCCAAAACCCAGCACTACAATGCTGAACCCCCCCCCCAAGCCAAGCACTACCTCACTGAGACCTCCAAGACCCAGCACTAGCTCAGTGAGACCCCCCAAAACCCAGCACTAGCTCAGTGAGACCCTTCAAAATGAAGCACTACCGCACTGAGACCCCCAAAGCCCAGCACTACAGCTCTGATGCCCCCAAAACCCAGCTCTACTACACTGAGATGCCTAAAAATCAGCACTACCAAGCTTGGACCCCCTAATATCCAGCACTACCTTGCTGAGACTCCCCCATACCCAGCACTACCTCCTTTAGATACCCCTAAACGAAACAACACTGCACTGAGACTCCAAAACAGACCAATAGCTTGCTGAGGCCCCCCAAAACCCAGCACTACCACACTGGGATGCCTGATACCCGACAGTATTGTGCTGAGAACCTCCAAAGCCCAGTACCACCTCGATAAGACCCCCTAAAACCAGATGAGACCCCGAAAACCCAGCATTACCATGCTGAGACCCCTGAAGGCCCTCATACTTCAAGACCCCTCAAAACCCAGCACTACCTCCCTTAGACACCCTTAAATGAAACAACACTGCACTGAGACCGCAAAACAGACCAATAGCTTATTGAGAACCCTCAAAGCCCAGCACTACCTCGCTAAGACCCCCTAAAACCAGCTCCTCCGCACTGAGGTCCCAAAAACTCAGGCTGAAGTGGTGGGTTTGTGGGGTCTCAGCGTCTTTGTGCTGCGTTTGGAGGGGGGGGTCTCAGTGACGTAGTCCTGAGCTTTGTGGGGTCTCAGTGTGGTAGTGTTGGGTTTTGGGGGTCTCAGCAAGCTAATGCTGGGTTTTGGGGTGTCAGCAACAGTGCTGGGTTTTTAGGGGTCTCAGCAAGGTAGTGCTGGATTTTGAGGGGATCTCAGCAGCTTAGTTCTGAGTTTTGGGGGTCTGAAGGCTATAGTGCTAGGTTTTGGAGGTCTCAGTGCTCCGTTTCGGGGGGGGTGTCTAACTGAGGTAGTGCTGGATAATAGGGGGTCCAAGCTTGGTAGTGCTGGGTTTTGAGGCATCTCAGGGTAGTAGAGCTGGGTTTTGGGGGCCTCAGGGCTGTAGTGCTGGGTTTGTGGTGATGTCAGTGACTTAGTGTTGTGTTTTGGGGAGTCTGTGGGCTGCAGTGCTGGGTTTTGTGGGGTCTCTACGGTAATGCTGGGTTTTGGGGGTTTCACTGAGCTAGTGCTGGGTTTTGGGGGCCTCAAGCTGTAGTGCTGGGTTTTGGGGGGTCTCAGCATGGTAATTCTGGGTTTTATGGGGTCTCAGCGACATGGTGCTGGAATTTGTGGGGTCTCAGCACTTTAGTGCTGGGTTTTGTGGAGTCTCAGCTTGGTAGTGCTGGGTTTGGGGCATCTCAGGGCTGTACAGCTTGGTTTGGGGGTTCTCAGCAACTTAGTGATGCGTTTTGTGTGATCTGAGTGCTGTAGTGCTTGGCTTAGGGCGGGTCTCAGCATTGTATTGCTGGGTTTGGAGGCCTCAGAGCTGGTTTAGGGGGGGTCTCAGTGACTTACTGTTACATTTTGGGGGGTCTGAGGGCTTTAGTGCTGTGTTTTGGGGGTCTCAATGTGGTAATGCTGGGTTTTGTGGGGTCTCAGCCAGCTAGTGCTGAGTTTTGGGCAGCTCAGGGTGGTAGTATTGGGTTTTAGGGGGTCTCAGTGAGCTAGTGGTTGGGTTTTGGTAGCATAGGTAGTGCTACCGTGCTGAGACCCAAAAAGCCCAGTACTACAAGCCTCAGACCCCCTAAACAAGCACTAAGTCACTGAGACCCCTCCAAAACCCAGCACTACCGGCCTGAGACCTCCAAAACCTAGCACTACATCCTTCAGACCCCCCTAAACACAGCACTATGTTGCTGAGACCACCAAAATCCACCACTACAGCCCTGAGACCCCCAAAACCCAGAGCTAGCTCACTGAGACCCCCAAATCCCAGCCCTATGTTACTGGGACTTCCCAATACCCAGCACTACAGCACTGAGACCCCCAAAGCCCAACACTAAAGCCCTCAGATCCCCTAAACAAAGCACTAAGTCATTGAGACCCCCCAAACCCACCACTACAGCCCTGAGACGTCAAAACCGAGCACTACCTCACTTAGACTAAACTAAACTAAGCACTACTGCACTGAGGCTCTGGAACAGACCACTAGCTCACTGAGACCCCCCCCCCCAAACCCAGCACTATAGCACTGAGACCCACAAAATCAAGCACCAGCTCACTAAGACCTCACAAACCAGCCTTACTGCCCTGAGACCCGCCTAAATCCAACACTCAGTTGCTGAGACCCCCAGCAAAACCCAGCATTACCTTGCTAAGACTGGCCAAAACCCAGCACTACAAACCACAGATGTCCCAAAAGGCAGCACAAAGTCGCTGAGATCCCACAAACCCACCACTTCAGCCCTGAGACCCCCCAAGCCCAGCACTCTAGCGTGGACACCCCCAAAACCTACCACTACCACTCTGAGACCCCACAAAACCCAGGACTAGATCGCTGAGACCCCTAAACCCACTTCTAGCTCGCTAAGACCCCCCCAAAACCCAGCACTACCATGCTGAGACCCCACAAAGCCCAGCACTATGCTGCTGAGACTGCACAAAACTGAGTACTATGTCACTGAGACCCCCCAAAACTCAGAACTACTGCTCTGAGACCCCCCCGAAACCCAGCAGTACCACATGGAGCCCCCCCCCAAACAAAGCACTATGTCTCTGAGACCCTCAAAAACCCAGCACTACCACCCTGAGACCTCCAAAACCCAGCACTACAGTCTTCAGACCCCCAAACCCCGGAATTAAGTTGCTGAGATCCCCCTGCAAACCCAGCACTACCTTCTTGACACTGCCGAAAACGAAGCACTACGTCACTGAGATCCCCATAACCTAGCATTACAGCCTTCAGACCCCCAAAACCCAGAACTAAGATGCTGAGATCCCCTCAAAACCCAGCACTACTAGATAAGACCCCGAAAATCCAGCACTACCAAGCTGAGATCCCACAAAACCCAGCATTAGCGCACTGAGACCCCCAAAATGCAGTACTACAGCCCTCAGACCCTCCAAAATGCAGCAGTAAGTCATTGAGACCCACTCAACCTAGCACTACAACTCTGAGACCTCCAAAACCCAGCACTTCCGCCCTGAGACGCCCAAGCCCAGCACTACAGCACTCAGACCACGCAAAATGCATCACTAAGTTGCTGAGAACCCACAAACCCAGCAGTACAGCCCTGAGGCCCCCAAAACCCAGCACTAGCATGCTGAGATCCCACAAAACCCAGCACTTACCGCTCTGAGAAGCCCAAAACCCAGCACTACCATGCTGAGACCTCCAAACCCAGCACTAAAGCCTGGAGACCCCACAAATTCCAGCACTATGTTGTTGAGACCCCCAAAACGCAGCACTACTGCACTGAGACCCCCCAAAACGCAGCACTACTGCACTGAGACCCCCCAAAACCCCAGCACTACAATGCTGAGACCCTCCAACACTAAGTACTACCATGCTGAGACCCCTGAAGGCAAGCTCTCATACTTCAAGACCGCCCAAAACCCAGCACTACCATGCTGAGACCCCACAAAACCCAGCACTTACCGCTCTGAGAAGCCCAAAACCCAGCACTACCATGCTGAGACCTCCAAACCCAGCACTAAAGCCTGGAGACCCCACAAATTCCAGCACTATGTTGTTGAGACCCCCAAAAATGCAGCACTACTGCACTGAGACCCCCAAAAATGCAGCACTACTGCACTGAGACCCCCCCAAACCCCAGCACTACAATGCTGAGACCCTCCAACACTAAGTACTACCATGCTGAGACCCCTGAAGGCAAGCTCTCATACTTCAAGACCACCCAAAACCGAGCACTACCATGCTGAGACCTCCAAACCCAGCACTAAAATGCTGTGATCCTCCAAACCAACCACTAACTCATTGAGACCCCACCCCCACAATGCAACACTACCACCCTGAGATGCCCAAAACCCAGTACTACCAAGCTGAGACACCACAAAACCCAGCATTACCGCACTGAGACCCCCAATTGCAGCACTATAGCCCTCAGACCCCCCAAAATGCAGCAGTAAGTCACCGAGACCTCCCCCCAACCCAGCACTACAGCTCCGAGGCCCCCAAAACCCAGCACTACAATTATGAGACCCCCCCTAAGCCAAGCCCGACCGCACTGAGACCTCCAAAACCAGCACTAGCTCAGTGAGACCCCCCCCAAAACCCAGAACTATATCATTGAGACCCTTCAAAATGAAGCACTATCGTATTGAGACCCCCAAAGCCCAGCACTACAGCCCACAAACTCCCCAAAACACAACACTAAGTCACTGACACCACCACAAACCCAGCACTACAGCCCTAAGGCCCCCAAAACCCAGCTCTACTACACTGAGATGCCTCAAAACCCAGCACTACCAAGCTTGGACCCCCTAATATCCAGCATTACCTTGCTGAGACTCCCCCAAACCCAGCACTACAACCCTGAGACCCACGAAATGCAACACTACCATGCTGAGACCCCTCAAAACCCAGCACTATCTCCGTTAGACATCCCTGAACGAAGCAACACTGCACTGAGACTCCAAAACAGATCAATAGCTCACTGAGACCCCCCAAAACCCAGCAGTACCGCCCTGGGATGCCTGATACCCAACAGTATTGTGCTGAGAACCTCCAAAGCCCAGCACCAACTCGATAAGACCCCCTAAAACCAGCTCTACCGCACTGAGGCCCCCAAAACTCAGGCTACCATGCTGAGAATCCACAAAACCCAGCACTAGCTCACTGAGATCCCCCAAAACCCAGCACTACCATGCTTAGACCCCCCTATGTCCAGCACTACCTTACTGAGACCCCCCAAAACCAACACTACCACACTGAAATCCCCCAAAACCCAGTACTAGCTCTCTGAGACCCCCCCAGTACGCGCCACTACCGTATGGAGACTCCCAAAACCGAGCACTAGCTTGCTGAGACCCCAGAAAACCCACCATTTCAGCCCTGAGACCCCCAAACCAGCACTACCTCGCTTAGATGCCCCTAACCCAACACTACCACACTGAGACCTCAAAAACCCACCATTAGCTTGCCGAGACCCCCCAAAACCCAGCACTACTGTGCGGAGACCTGACAAAGCCCACCACTAATGACCTGAGACCCCCAAACCAAGCACTACCACATCGAGACTCCCAAAACCCGCTGAGACCCCTCAATGTCCAGCACTACTTTGCTGAGACTCCCCTAAACCCAGCAGTATAGCCCTCAGACCCCCCAAACCCAGCACTATGTCACTGACACCCCCCCAAAACCCAGCACTGCCATGCTGAGACCCCCCAAAACCCATGTCAAGGGTAATTCCCCACTCTGGCACTTCGAAGGTGAGGGCCTGCAAGGATTCTAAAAATTAATACTGGCCACTCCAGGCTTGTATTAAACTCCCAAGGTTACAGCTTTTCTCTGACCTTGGCTTGGTAGATGCTGCCACCACCCAAGTGCAGAACCCCTCTGAGAGCCCAGAGCTCAAGTCCTTTCACCCCCCCTCCAGGGAAGAGCTGAGAAAGAAAAAAAAAGGAAATCAGCTGTTGCCACCAGCTAATTAAACAACATGTGCACAAACCTCTTAAGACAAAAAAATCCAATCCTGTTCTTAAAAAAGGTAAATTTTATTAAAAAAAATAGAAAGAAAGAGAATACATCTGGAAACTCAGGCTATTGCTAGATTTTAAAAGAGTAACTACAAGGATTAAGCACCCAGAATAGCTTTCTTGAGGTCTTGCTTAAAGTTTACAAGAAAAACAAAAGCACCTCAGGTTAGCACAGAGGAATCCACAAGCCATAATGAAATAAAAGGAATAAACCTAATCGTGTCTTCCTAGACATTTCCTGATCTACTTACATATCTGGTGTTTTAAATGAGTAGTTTCTAGGTATGATACTGATGATTTTTTCATACCTGGCCCAAGTTTCTTACAACATAGTTTTTGCCCTGTCTGCCTCTCCCCAGGAGAACAACAACAGACTGACAAAAGGGGAGTCTTTTTTCCATTTAAAAAAGTTCTAGCCTTCCCATTGGCTCTTTTGGCCAGGTGCCCACTCACTTCCTTTTACCTATGCATAGCAGTGAGACTTTTTAACCCTTTACAGGTAGAGCAATTAGAGAACAGCTATTAAGAGGGATTTTATAGCTACTGGCTGGCTGGGTGTCCATAAAAGGAAGCTCCCCCCCCCCCCCCGCCTTCATTTATCACAACCCAGTACTAAGTTGCTGAGGCCCCCCCAAAGCCCAGCACTACCTCACTGAATGCCCCCAACCCAGCATTACTGCGCTGAGACCCCTCCGAAACTGAGCACTACCGCGCTGTGACCCGACAATACCCAGCACTACCACCTAAACACAGCAGTACTATGCTGAGACCCTTCCAGACCCAGCACTATTATTACACTGAGACCTGTCCCATGAGACCTCCTAAACCAGCAGCACTACAGCCCTGGGACGCTATCCCATGGGATCAAAAGCAGCCTGATGACAGCTTTGAAATCCAGCTTGGACTACTGCAAATTACTGCCTGCTGGAATGGAAACATCTTTGGAGTGGCCTGGAAGGCCATGGCTTTGTTGTGACAGGTGGGTGAATGCTGTGCCAGTACCTGCTGTTACTGGGGCCCCCTGGGGGAACTTCAGCTGGAAATTGGGTGGGAGCAAAACCCAGACCCCTAGAATTCCCCAGGAACTCTTCTGTCTCACAGACAGAGCCACATTAAATCCAGAGCACTTCCTGTGGCCCCGCACTTCCGTCCAGCTTTCCAGCCTAGATATGTATGACTATCATTGGTACCCAACAAACCAGAGTGAATCAATAGCTGTGCCTAGATCTGCCTACGCCCTTTGCACCAGTGGAATGATACAAAGCTGGTTGAATCCCAGAGACATGAACTCACTTGTTTTGTACAGATAGTATTCGATCACCAGGCTGGTATTGTCTGAGAAGAGGGTGGCCCCATCCCTGCCTTGGAAGAGGAAGGAAGAGTTCCAGGTTGGTTTCTTTGGGGGCCCACCAGGTTGGGTGACCTTAAATATGGAGCAGAAAAGACGACAGTGTCAAAATATACAGAGAGAAACACCTGATTTAGGGAGCACTGGAGGGTGTGTGGGTGGCGGAATTCCTGTGTCTCCTTTGACAATACAGAGTCTGCAGTAAATCCATGGGACAAGAGACCTTTATTGATTGACTAAAGGGCATTCCACAGAGCACACAGATTAGAAGCTGTCATGGATCCATATGGGTTGGTCTATGGCCCAGCCTGTAACCAGTCCCTTGGGAGTGCCAAGCCTCCAGGAACCACCCATTCCACAGGGACAGGCCCACAGCCTCCAAGACTGGGCCTTCAGGCATCAGTGATCCCTGTGTCTCCCAAGGGCTCCCTGCAGCGAATCTAGCCAAGCAGACTCCTGCAGGAGGCGTGTTCTGTGTCCCTTCAGGATGCTATGCTCACGGTGACTATTTGCAGCGACAGCAGGTGGCCATTCCAAAACCAGGGAACAATCTATGAATCTAGGGTTGCCAGGTTTCTGGTTTTTGACCGGAACGCACGGACGAAAAGGGACCCTGGCAGCTCCATTCAGCACCGCTGACCAGGCCATTAAAAGTCCGGTTGGAGGTGCTGTGGGTCTAAGGCAGGCTGGCTAGTCCCTATGTGTCCTGGCTCTGTGCTGTGCACTGGAAGCAGCCAGCAGGTCCAGCTTCTAGATGCGGGGGCCACAGGGCTCCGTGACACTGTTCTTGCCCCAATAACTGGCTCCTCACTCCCATTGGCCAGGAACCGTGGCCAATGGGAGCTGTGGGGCAGGTGCCTGTGGGGGAGAGCAGAGCATGGAGACTCCTGCTCCCACCCCCACCCCCCGCCTAGGAGCCAGACCTGCTGCCCAAGGTAAGCCCACACCCCAATCCTGAGCCCCAACCCTCTGCCCCAGCCCTGAGTCCCCCTGAAACCTAGAGCCCGCTCCTGCATCCTGAACTCCTCATCCCTGGCCCCACCCCAGAGCCTGCACCCCCAGCCAGAGCCCCAACCCCCCTGCAACCCAGCCCCCTCCCACACACTGAACCCCTCATCCCCAGCCCAGAGCCCACACCCCCAGCCCAGAGCCCTCAACCCCTTCATCCCAACCCCCTGCCTCAACCTGCAGCCTCCTCATGCACTCTGAATCCCTTGGCCCAACTCCCCAGCCTGAAGCTGCCTCCAGCACCCCAAGCCCCTCATCCCCGGGCCCACCCCAGAGCCTGCACCCCCAGCTGGATCCATCACCCCCACCTTGCACTCCAACCCCCTTCCCCAGCCCTGATCCCCCTCCCACCCTCCGAACCCCTTGATCCCGGCCTAGAGCATCCTCCTGCACCCCATACCCCTCATCCTCAGACCCACCCCAGAGCCCTCACCCCCAGCTGGAGCCCTCACCCCCCCCTGCACCTCAACCCCTTGCCCCAACCTGGAGCTCCCTCCCAAACTCTGAACCCCTCAGCCACAGCACAGAGCACCCTCCTGCACCTATCATTTCTAGCCCCACCCCTGAACTTGCACCCCCCAGCCCAGAGCCTGTACCCTCTCCCACACCCCAACCCCTTGCCTCAGCCCAGAGCCCCTTCCCAAACTCTGAATCCTTTGGCTCCACCCCCAGTCTGGAGCCCCCTTCTGCACCCCAAACCCCTCATCCCTGGCCCCACCCCAGAGCCTGCACCCCCAACCGGAGCCCTCACTCCCTCCCGCATCCCAGTCCCCTGCCCCAGCCCAGTGAAAATAAGCGAGTAAGTGAGGGTGAGGAGAGCAAGCAATTGGGGAGGGGGAGGGGAAATTGAGTGAATGGGGCGGGGCCTCAGATGAGGGGTGGGGCAAGGGTGTTCGGTTTTGTGCGAGTAGAAATTTGGCAACCCTAGGTCACCGGGCTGCTGAATCTGAAAGTCCTTCAGTTAGGGTTAGCACAGAGATATAAAGGTTAAGACATAGCCTGTCTGGCCAAGCCATAGCAATGAGCCCGCCAAACTGCTGTGCACTTCATGTCAGGCTCTGTCTCTGGCTCCTTCTTAGACCGAGGTGAGAGGTCTGTGTTTTTTCAGAGAGCCACCCTTAACCTCACCATCCAACACCTTTCTTTTTGGTCTCCAGCTAGGGCCTTGGCTCTGCTTCCCTGCTGAGAGATTGGGGTGGGGGACTTCCTTCCTCTTGGCGGTTGACTGCCAAGTGTCAATGTCCTGGTCCCTGGGGGTTTCCTGCTGTCTTTATTTGGACATGATTCAGAGCCAGTTGGTTCCTTAATGACCCATTCATTCTACCTCAGACAGCATGGTGGCACACACATCTCATATCTCCTGTTCTCCCCCAAGAGCAGACTTAAACTTTCCACCCCTCCCCCGCTCTGGGCATAGTACAGTGGGAAACTGAGGCACACAAAGACATCTTAAAAATATTACAGAAAATTCCACTTTGGCACAGAGGTCTATGAGGGTCAATGTTCCACAGTGGAGTAAAGCCCTCACTGTCTACCATGGCTTGAAGCCTCCCCAGACAGCCCAAGTGGGACACAGGACAGACTCAGCTCTGAGTGCGCCTTGCTTCCAGGTTCCCAGTTCTCCCTCCTCTGAGAGCCCAGCCAGATCCCTCCTCTGCAACAGGCCTGGGCCCACTCTTGCCATGGGACAGGGGAAAGGAGAACTCTCTGATGGTCCATATCAGCTCTATTGTGTTGAGCATGCCCCTCTTCCACAGACCTTTGCGGGTACCATGTGGCTCTGTGCGTGGGATGGGATGGATGAGTGCACACACACACACACACACACACACACTCTAGTAAGGTGCTTTTAGCACAGAGGGTTTTGGAGATGGATATGAGGCTTTGTGCACTGGGATCACAACAGGGGAAGGGTATATGAGTGGATATTCTTCCTGGAAGACGCTTGGGTGCCAGGGAGTGCCAGGGCAGATCTGTGGGAACGGAGTGAGGAGCTATGGAATCCTTCCCTCACACTGAATTAGAAACAGTAGGGCACATTCATCACCACTGCATCTCTACCCACGGCAGCCCCAGGGATGAATTTGGTCCAGCATGCTGGAATCTTAAGGCCCATCATCAGCCATGCTTTAGCAGTGTGAGATGGAAAAGTGACAGTCATGGAAAGAGGACTTGGGGCCACCTCCTCATCAGCTGAGCGGCCACTGCCTCCAGCAGAAGGATGTCAGCTGACACCAATGGAGGGTCAGACCACAGCCTGATCTCTCCTGCCCAGATCCCCAGCACTTCCTCCATTTCTGAGAAGCAGACTTTTCCAGCCATGTTTCTTCAGGGCAAGTGAAATAAGCCTGTGTTTGCTTCATTTGATCTTGCTTCCCTCTCTCTCCATACTATGTGCTCAGCTCTCTGCTTTATTTAAAGAAATCCAGGTTGTTTGTTCAACTCTGGTTGTGTCTCTCTCTCCATCTTTCTTTCTCTCTCCCTCTATGTCAGGAATATGCATCTAGATATTTCTTGTCAGATCCCTCTAACTTCTCAGTACTAAAGGGAAGAACCAATAAGAACATCCCCACTCTCCCATGGTTAAACCAGAAATCAACATTCGTTGATGATGCTTTGGGATTTTTCCATCTCTCCCGGGGAAAATCAAATCTATTCCTGTTCCCCAAGCAGTGTGCTCTGGCTGGATGGACCCCTGTGCTTCCAACATGCCATGTGGGTGTAAGGGGCTAATCCACATTAATGGATGCAGCATGCTTCAAAGGATCGGGAGGACATGGGATTGCTCCTGCTGCGGGAACAGGGGAGGGGAGAATCCTCTTGCCCCTCCAGCTGGATTCATCTTGCAAGCTCAGATGGAGCTGAAGGGGTTAAGTTCTGTGGGCTCGCTATCCCAGTAACATTGCCAGAGTTCAGCAGGGAGAGAGCTGCTACAGCAAGCCACTGAGGATTAGCTTGTTTGCATGTCAAAGGGAGCAGGTGCAGAGGCGGCCCATTGATATAGGCGAACTTGGTGGTTGCCTAGGGTGCCAAGTTAAATGGAGCACCAAATTTGAGGGAAAAAAATCAAATGAAAAAAAATTTTTAAAAATGAAAAACGTGAAAAAATACAAATAAAATAACAAAGATGTCATCATTTCAATTCCCGTGTGCGTACGGAGGGAATATGAATTATAATTAATTTCTCTACATTTCTGAGAATTTATTAATATGTCAAATCTTTTATTTACTGCAAAAATAAATACTATTTTGGTGAATTTTTTTTTCAATTTGCGACGTAGTGTCACAATCACCCATTCCGCAATTTTGATAAGCAATAACTCAGCCACAGTGAAACACATCCGCCAGCAGCAAGAGCTGCAATGCTAGTGACACCTAACTCGAATATACATCAAGGTTGCATAGCTGGAAATTCATGTAGAGCAGAGATATTGCAAGTTGATACATGTCAAATGGTCATTTTAACATGTTGCAGGTAGATGGTTAAGAATCGAGCGAATACTGTGGAAAATTTGTTTCTTAGTGCCAAAGAATAAAGAATAACGTCTTTCAGCATTATAAATCCAAAATGTGAGTATCTTTAAGCGTTATTAAACCTTAGCATTATTATCGGGCTGTATAATTATGAATTTTTCTTTGTTGTAACCAGTGGTGAGCTGGAGCCGGTTCTCACCGGTTCGTGCGAACCAGTTGTTAAATTTTGAACCAGTTTTAGAACCGATTGTTAAAAATTGTTACGGCTCCCTGAGCTCCCAGCTAGGGAGGCTCCCCCGCCTTCCCCCCTCTTGCAGAGCCTTAGTGTGCCGTGCTGCTGGCGCCTGGGCAGCTCTGCAGCTCCTGCCGCTTTGAGTGGCATGGTAAGGGGGTGGGGCTGCGAGCTCCAGTGGGCCGCGCGGCATCCATACATGCTGCCCTGAGCAGCATGGTAAGGGGGCCGGGCTGGGGCTGGGAGGAGGGGTTGGATAAGGGGCAGGGAGTGGTTGGAGGTTCGGGGGGGGGCGGTCAGGGCATGGGGAACAGGGGGGGCGTTGGGTAGGCGTGGAAGTTCCGGGGCGTCTGTCGGGCAGGGCCGGTGCAACCATGAGGTGGCTGCTTAGGGCGCCAAGTGGTTGGGGGTGCCAAAAAGTGGTGCCCCCCCCATTTTTTTTAAACAGCGGAGCACAAGGCTGCCACTGCTCCCTACCTCCCGGCTCCAGAGGGGCTGCCCATGGCACGGCCAGTCCCTCCCCCCAGGGGAGCAGCCGGTGGCGGAAGGGGAGGGTCTAGCAGCTGCGCCTTCTTCCCCATGCTGTGGGTGAAGCCAAGCTCCCCTCCACTCTTGGGGCTCTCAGCGGTGGCTGCCGCTGCCACCACTAAGAGCCCCAGGGGCGGCAGGGAATCCGGCTTGGCCTGCGCCACGGGGAAGAAGGAGCAGCTGGGTGTCTTCTCCGCCTGCAAGGTACCTACCTGGGCCGCAAGGAGCCACATGAGCCTGCGGCGTTCCGGGGGTGGGCAGGTCCAGTCCCTGGCCTGGGGAATGGTGTATGTGGGAGCAACCCAGGCACCCCGCCCCCAACCAGTGCCACCCCCTCCAACACCCACTGACCAGGTACCTTCTCCCCTGTGCACCCCCCACCCCAACAACCTACCCTGTCCTGCCACTTTTGCCTCTGGGCAACCTCCACCCGGCAACCCCCCCCCCATCCAGCCACGATCACCTTCACCCCTGCGTCAACCTCGGGACCCCCCCCACGGCCTGCCATCTCCCTCCTGCCCACTCCTTCCTTGTGCAAACCCCTCCCTGCCACCTTCACTCCCCTGCAACAACCCCAGGCACATACACACCCCTGCCTGCAGCCCCTTGCAACAACCCCCTCCTGCCCACTTCTCCCTTGTGCCACTCTCTCCCTGCCACTGCACCCCCTGCAACGAGCCCCTTTTGCCTCTGTGCAATCTCTTCCCTGCCACTACACCCCCGCCCCCTCCACCTCTTGGCACATCCCTTAAATCAGAACTTTTTATAGGGAACCAGTTGTTAAGATTTTGGCAGTTCATCACTGGTTATAACTGGTTCACATATAATAAATAAGGTCCATAAAAGAAAAGTAACAGAATTAATACTTAATAGACTACAAAAGTGATGATGTCACACTCCAAGCAGGTAACTGTGAGGAAGGGGATTATTTTCCAAACAACCAGTGTTGGGTTATAAAGTCGAAAAAGGTCATTTTATTTCCAGGTAAACACTGTAACTAACTGTTTTAATAGGTAAGTGAGTGTATGTTACTTAATCATTGAAACTTTAAGCAGTGAAAAGACATGTTGGGATGGCTGCAATGTGGTTTAAATCTCCAACCATGTGGTGTGTCAGCCACCCTTAACGCTATAATGCTTGCAGTCAGGAGCACAGTACATAACAATATTCAAATGATCAATGGCAGAAAGAGGAAAAAGAAAATCCTCAGGAGCTGAGTATCGTAAACGAAAGGCTGAGAAGGAAAAGGACCAAACAAAACAGCAGGGATCCTTCCTGAAATATCTTCTCTTTAATCCAAATAAAGATGGAAGCAGTTCGCAGCATCCAGATGAGGGAATTTTACTTTGAGAGGAAGTTAGCTCACATCTGCATGGAAGCAGTTTGGAACATCAAGATGAAGGTATATTACTTCAAGATGAGGGTAGCTCACATCTGCAAAAAATCAGTTTGGAAACTCAAGATGATGGAAACTTACTTCTAGATGAAGGCAGCTCACAGCATCAGACTGATATGGAAGTGGAAAAAATTGTGTCCCCTTCAGAGACACATGCAGAAATTGAAGTAAATGAAGTAGAAGGAAGAAAGGATGAGGAAGCTACAAACAAGTTACAGTATGGGGACCCAGCTTCATGGGCCAGATGTGATGACAGTGTGTGGCACATTCTCATGGAACATGGACCCGAACAAGTTCATGAATTTCCCTTCCTTAAGGATGGAAATAAAAGAAAATTCTCTGCTCAGCATTACAAGAGAAAACTCATTAATGGGGAAGAAATTCATCGAAACTGGTTTCAATATTCAGTGTCGAAAGACTCTGTGTTTTGCTTTTGCTGCAAGTTGTTTAGAAATCAAGCAATTGGTACATCACTTACTGAAAATGGTTCGAAGGTCTGGAAAAACATATCTTCAGTTCTCTCTTCACATGAAAGAAGTACAGAACATTTGGAATGTTTTCAAAATTGGAAAGTACTTGAATTATGATTGAAAAAAGAAAAAACTATCGATGAAGAAAATTTACTTGTGATCAAGGAAAAAAGAAGAATATTGGCAACAAATATTAGAGTCTCTGATTGCTTTAGTGAGAGTTCTTGGTGGGCAAAATTTAGCATTCTGCGGCCACGGTAGAAATGAAAAATTATACACTCCAGGTAATGGAAACTTTTTAAAATATGTTGAATACCTAGCTTTGTTTGATCCAGTCATGAAGGAACATCTACGTAAAATAACTGATCATGAAACACAGGTTCATTACTTAGGAAAAAATATGCAGAATGAACTGATTCAAATCCTAGCAAATGCATTAAAAAGAAAATTGCAGAAGCTGCCCATTCTGCAAAATACTTTTCAATAATACTGGACTGTACACCAGATGTGACTCATGTTGAACAAATGACGATGATCATTCGTTTTGTGGATATGGAAAAGTCTGCAGATGAAGATAATGTTGAAGTGCTCATAAAGGAACACTTTTTGGGTTTTGTACCACTGAAGGAGACGACTGGAGCATTTATGACTGAAACTATTCTACAAGAGCTTGAAACAATGTCATTATCTGTTGAAAACATACATGGCCACGGCTATGATAATGGGAGTAATATGAAGGGTAAAGACAATGGTGTGCAAAGAAGAATGATGGAAATCAATCCTAGGGCCTTTTTTGTTCCTTGCAGTGCACATTCTCTGAATTTGATTGTCAATGATGCTGCTAGATGCTGTTTGGAGGCAAGCAGTTTCTTTGCCCTGGTGCAACGTATTTATGTGTTTTTCCCAGGCTCAACACGCCATTGGGAGATTCTGACTCGCCATGTGAATTCTCTAACTGTAAAACCACTTAGTCAGACAAGATGGGAGAGTCACATTGATGCTTTGAAGCCTCTTCACTATGAACTTGGAAACATTTATGATGCCCTAATTGAAATTTCTGATGCTTCTACCTTTACTGGATCATCTGGCAATACAGCACGTTCAGATGTGGAAGCTCTTGCAAATGGCCTTTCCAAGTTCAAATTTGTGTCTTCACTCATTTTGTGGTATAACATCCTTTTCAAGATTAACCTCACTAGTAAGCAGCTTCAGGAAAAGAACTTGAACATACATTCTGCTATCCAAAAACTGCAGCAAACTAAAAATATTCTGGAGGAATTCAGAAGTGATGAAGGGTGTGAAAGAATACTGGTAGATTCTCTCGAGCTTGCTGAAGAAATAGACTTTCCAACAGAATTTGAACCAGAGCCAGTTTGCATTCAGCAAAAGCAACAGCAGTTTTCATATGAAGGATGAGACACCCATTCAGAACCCAAAACAAAGGTTGAAAGTGAATTTCTACTTTGCAGTCCTTGATACTGCTATTCACTCGGTTGACGAAAGATTTCAACAGATGCAGCAGCTAGAGTCAGTATTTGGCTTTCTATATGATATCCACAGCTTGCAACAGAAAACAGCAAAACAGATAAGAGAATTTTGTATAAAACTGGAGTCGGCATTGACTCACAAAAATTCAAAAGACATTGATGCTGCAGATTTGTGTAGGGAGCTTCAGGCTTTTCAAGATGACTTAATCATAGAATCATAGAATATCAGGGTTGGAAGGGACCTCAGGAGGTCATCTAGTCCAACCCCCTGCTCAAAGCAGGACCAATCCCCAACTAAATCATCCCAGTCAGGGCTTTGTCAAGCCTGACCTTAAAAAGGAAGGAAGGAAGGAGATTCCACCACCTCCTTAGGTAACCCTCCTAGTGCTTCCCCACCTTCCTAGTGAAAAAGTTTTTCCTAATATCCAACCTAAACCTCCCCCACTGCAACTTGAGACCATTACTCCTCGTTCGGTCATCTGCTACCACTGAGAACAGTCTAGATCCATCCTCTTTGGAACCCCCTTTCAGGTAGCTGAAAGCACCTATCAAATCCCCCCTCATTCTTCTCTTCAGGAGACTAAATAATCCCAGTTCCCTCAGCCTCCCCTCATAAGTCATGTGCTTCAGCCCCCTAATCATTTTTGTTGCCCTCCACTGGACTCTTTCCAATTTTTCCACATCCTTCTTGTAGTGTGGGGCCCAAAACTGGACACAGTACTCCAAATGAGGCCTCACCAATGTCGAATAGAGGGGAACGATCATGTACCTCGATCTGCTGGCAATGCCCCTGCTTACACAGCCCAAAATGCCACTGGCCTTCTTGGCAACAAGGGCACATTGTTGACCCATATCCATCTTCTCGTCCACTGTAACCCCTAGGTCCTTTTCTGCAGAAATGCTACCTAGCCATTCGGTCCCTAGTCTGTAGCGGTGTATGGGATTCTTCTGTCCTAAGTGCAGGAGTCTGCACTTGTCCTTGTTGAACCTCATCAGATTTCTTTTAGCCCAATCCTCTAATTTGTCTAGGCCCTCTGTATCCTATTCCTACCCTCCAGCGTATCTACCTCTCCTCCCAGTTTAGTGTCATCTGCAAACTTGCTGAGGGTGCAATCCACGCCATCGTCCAGATTGTTAATGAAGATTTTGAACAAAACTGGCTCCAGGACCAACCCTTGGGGCACTCTGCAACATTCCACTCCTGAAGAAGTACTGAAGTTTGTTTGTGAAAGTAAACACAGACAGTTTTCCAAACATTTTTATAGCTCTATGCATTCTTTTCACTTTGCCAGTTTCCATAGCTAGTGGGGAACTTAGCTTCTCAATGTTAAAATTGATAAAAACATATCTGCATTCAACAATGGTGCAAGACTTGGACTTGCCACAATGTCAATAGAGCATGAAATAGCTGGAAAACTGGATCTAAAAGAACTAGTGACTGAATTTTCAAAATTTAAAGCAAGAAAAGTCATGTTTTAAGAGCACAGAATGTTTTTTACTCAGAGTCTTTTGTAAATACAGGTTAAAGTTCATTGAAGAGTTTTCTTATTTCTTTCTGTATTGGATGTGGTGGTAATGGCAGTTAAAGCAGGATAGCATAATGGATGATTTGGGATTTGTAATAATAAAAATTATAATTAACATTTTTAGTGCATTTTTATTTGAAATCAGACTGAAATATCATCTAACTGTTGTGTACAAATCTATTCTGAAAATTTTGTGTCTCTATTTTATCTGATCTCAGAAATATTGGTTGGACAGATGGACAAACCGAATAATTAAGCCTCTTCTTAAAAAAAAAAAAAAAAAAAAAAAAACTTAAAAACATTAAAAGGAAAAAAGGGTCAAAATGTTTCCCAGCTTACCAAAAACCTCAGCCTAGATCTGCCCTTGGGGTTTGGGGGTGGGGGGGTCGATTGCATGGTTCGCCTAGGATGCCAGTTGCTGGCAGCTAGACTAGGGCCGCCCCTGGGCAGGTGCCTCAGAGCACCAAAGAATTCACCAGCCCAGCTCTGTTTACAACTGTCAAAGTAAAGAAACAACTTGTGTAGGAGGAGGAGGATGTGATGTGAAACCCCAAATGCCAGCATGTTTGCAGCCAGCCAGTCCTCCTGTGGGTTTGATGTCACAGCCCAATGGACTAATGCTACGGGAGGAAGAGAGGCGGGGAGGGACAATGGGGATATCTGAGCAACATTGATCATCAGGAATCTCCCCCTGAACACAGCACAAGTGGAGAAATCCCTACCAGAGCTTTAACTATAACCCTGTGCTTCACGCACAGATACAAGATACTCTTTCTAAGCTGGGCAGAATCATATCACCTGCTGCATTTTACTCCTGAGGCTAAAGCTGTTGTGCTAACACAAAATAAAAGGCAGATGGGTTTAGCTCTGTCTGCTATGTGCTGTGTTGCATCAATTTCCATCCCAGCTCCCAAACTCCGTCCTGCTGCAAATTGGTTCTACACAGCCCTGACTGGCTCGGGAACCAGGCACAACTTGCCCAAAGATTCTCTGAGCCCTGTTTTGATCACTCAGTTTTCACAGTGGATCAGCAAAAACAGCACTCAAATTTTCTTCTCTCCCCACCTGCATCATGTCTTACCAGAGCTGGTGGCTACACACTGGGCCTCAGCAGAAATCGGGTCAGAACATTGGACTGGGACCACCAACCTACCTGTGGTTCTCACTAGAGAGAAAGGATGATCCAATGGTTAGGGTGCTGACTGGAGAAACGTGCTCACCATGGACTCCTGTGTGACCTTGGGCAAGCTGGCCACAATTCCCATCTGTAAAATGGGGATAACAGCACTTCCCTGCCTCCCAGAGGTTTGTGAAGATAAACAGATTAAAGACTGTGAGGTGCTCGGATACTGCGGTGTTGGGGCATACCTTAGAGCAGTGGTTCTCAAACAGGGATCTGTGGCCTCCTGGGGGGTCTGCGAGCAGGTTTCAGGGGGTCTGCTAAAGTAAACCAGAGAGCAGGGCTGATATTAGATTCACTGGGCCCAGGGCAGAAAGCCAAAGCCCGAGGAACTTAGCTTCACAGAGCCCACTATGGTATCTGGCCATGGGCAACTGCCCTCATTGCTACCCCCTAATGCCAGCCCTGGCTTTTTGCTCTCCTGGTTCTGACACAGGGTGGGCCATCCTATATTTTATAGCACATTGGGGGGACCTCTGAAAGAAAAAGGTGGAGAACCCCTGCCTTAGACAGCTTTTAGCATTAGAATCTCCTGTGCCTAGCAGCACGAGGCAATCCATTTTCCACATCTCTGTCTGTTCAGATTTAGATGTTTGACTCCATTGTAAGTTGTCCCCATGATGGCAGCATTCTTTTTGGTCATCCTTTGTTTTCTAGGACTTCCTTCTCTTCCCTCCAAGTGGGATCCAATCTGAAATGCACCTCATGCTTCTGCCGCAGGGTAGCTTGATGGCATGGCCAAATCACTGTAGCCGTCTCTGTCTGATTATTGAGTCTGCAGTCTGCTGACCTGTGTGGTGCAACATTTCCACATTGGTTATACAATCTCTTGTATGAATTCCCATGATTCTTCTTAAACAACGCCGATGGAGTGCATTCAGCTCCCTGTTTTGAACTTCCAACATCTGCCACATTTCTGAGGCACACAACAGTGTTGAGTAGACAGTAATATTGTACAATCTCATTTTAGTGTGCAGATGTATCTTGCTACACTTCCAGGTGTTTGAAAATGGCGAAAAGATCCGCTGGCTTTGTTGAGTCTTGCCTTTACTTCCTTAGTCAGCTGGCCACTAGCAGCTATTGTATTTCCCAGGTAGATGAAGTCATCAACTCTTTCATACTCTTCTTCCCACAAATCAGATATCTGCTGGTATAGACAGCATTCTCTCTTATCTACCTTGGTCTTCTGAATACTGATTTAAAGTCCCACTTATGCTCATTCAGAGTTTTTTCATTCCATCCTGGTATCCAGGAAGACTGTATCATCCACAAAATCTAAATCTTGCAGTTTATCTCTAGTCCAAACAACACCACCTCAGCAGCACCTATTGCTCTTCTGAGCACCAAGTCTATCACAATGCAGAAGAGAAGTGGGGATAACACACAACCGGTATGTCGGTAGCAATCTTATGCCGGTAGCAATCTTAAACCATTCTGGTTCCACTCTCAGCAACGATGCGGCACACAGACTCATCATACAAAGCTTTTATCAGATTAACTCTCTTTGCTGGAATTCCATAGTATAGCAAGATCTTCCAGAGGGCTTCTCTGTGGACACTATCATAGAATCATAGAATCATAGAATATCAGGGTTGGAAGGGACCCCAGAAGGTCATCTAGTCCAACCCCCTGCTCAAAGCAGGACCAATTCCCAGTTAAATCATCCCAGCCAGGGCTTTCTCAAGCCTGACCTTAAAAACCTCTAAGGAAGGAGATTCTACCACCTCCCTAGGTAACGCATTCCAGTGTTTCACCACCCTCTTAGTGAAAAAGTTTTTCCTAATATCCAATCTAAACCTCCCCCATTGCAACTTGAGACCATTACTTCTCGTTCTGTCATCTGCTACCATTGAGAACAGTCTAGAGCCATCCTCTTTGGAACCCCCTTTCAGGTAGTTGAAAGCAGCTATCAAATCCCCCCTCATTCTTCTCTTCTGCAGACTAAACAATCCCAGCTCCCTCAGCCTCTCTTCATAAGTCATGTGCTCTAGACCCCTAATCATTTTTGTTGCCCTTCGCTGGACTCTCTCCAATTTATCCACATCCTTCTTGTAGTGGGGGGCCCAAAACTGGACACAGTACTCCAGATGAGGCCTCACCAGTGTCGAATAGAGGGGAACGATCACATCCCTCGATCTGCTCGCTATGCCCCTACTTATACATCCCAAAATGCCATTGGCCTTCTTGGCAACAAGGGCACACTGTTGACTCATATCCAGCTTCTCGTCCACTGTCACCCCTAGGTCCTTTTCCGCAGAACTGCTGCCTAGCCATTCGGTCCCTAGTCTGTAGCAGTGCATTGGATTCTTCCATCCTAAGTGCAGGACCCTGCACTTATCCTTATTGAACCTCATCAGATTTCTTTTGGCCCAATCCTCCAACTTGTCTAGGTCCTTCTGTATCCTATCCCTCCCCTCCAGCGTATCTACCACTCCTCCCAGTTTAGTATCATCTGCAAATTTGCTGAGAGTGCAATCCACACCATCCTCCAGATCATTTATGAAGATATTGAACAAAACCGGCCCCAGGACCGACCCCTGGGGCACTCCACTTGACACCGGCTGCCAACTAGACATGGAGCCATTGATCACTACCCGTTGAGCCCGACAATCTAGCCAGCTTTCTACCCACCTTATAGTGCATTCATCTAGCCCATACTTCCTTAACTTGCTGACAAGAATACTGTGGGAGACCGTGTCAAAAGCTTTGCTAAAGTCAAGAAACAATACATGCACTGCTTTCCCTTCATCCACAGAACCAGTAATCTCATCATAAAAGGCGATTAGATTAGTCAGGCTCTCACTTCTCTGTGGACACTATTAGATAGAGACCCGCCCCGAACACAGTCAGATGTACTTGTGTGTGCCTCAAAGCTCAGATTCACCCTGTTGTTGCCTAGCTCTGACTTCCACTGCAGCAGAATGCAGCACTGAAGGGATTCATGTGTATCTGTTGGGCTCAGCATCTGTATTTCTCATAATAAAAAAGGGACTTATGAAAGATTGGAAGAGGCTGTTTATGTCTCTGGTTACTGGGAGCTCCTGAGATCAAGGCTTTGAGATTCAATAGCGAGATTCACTGCATTGCATGGGTACCCACACAGCCTTATGAAACTCTCAGGGTCATGTCCCAGCATGCACAGGTTCAGAAACCTGGAATGGATTCTCTAGAAGATGCTTTCTTCCTAAGTCCTGGGCAGGGATCCACAGGGGATGTCCTGCCCTATCATCCCAGCTGGTGACCACCCCTGAATAGTGGCCTGCACCATTGTCGCAGCTGGGAACTGGAGCTACTTTCCAGGAAGTGATGTGTTTTATCATCATTGCTAGTAATTTCCATGCTGTGACCTGGTACCAGACCTAGAGGGTGTCTTTCCATCATTGCACCATGGTCTTTTGAGTGCTCCATATTTCAGCCCTACTGCTGCATTAACTTTTGAATTTAACTGAGTGCAATAAATAAAATAGTAAAAGACAGATGAGATCCTTTGATGAGCCCAATACACTTTACAAACAGTGAATGATCTAAGTTCTGTAGTGCCTATGGGAGGAAGGTAGGTATTAACCAAGGCACAGAGAGATGAAGTGCTTTCTGAAGCTCAAATAGCTAGTCGGTGGCAGAACCAGTAAGAGAACCCAGAACTCCCAGTTTCGTCCTTAGCCCCTAGTCAATAGTCCTCACATGACATGGTTCTGGTTGTATTACTTAGATGGCAAGCTCTTTGGGGACAGGACTAACTCTTTGTTCTGTGTCTGTACAGTGCCTAGCATGGTGAGGCCCTGATCTGTGACTGGGGCTCCCTAATGCTACTGCAGTACAAATAAATAAAAGCAACAGGGCAGGGCTGATTTCCACATGGCATGTGGACTTGTGTTAGAGTGGGAAAACTTGCTCTTGTGATCTTCATTTTGTCTCGATCACAGAGGCCCTGGATGGACAGGCCACGCCTGGGCCAGGACACCCGGAAGCAGAACGCTTTTTCACAGTCCCAAAGATCAGGTTCAGGAAATGCTTTTTGTGACAACATGACTCGTGAAAGCTTGCTTAAGTGGGCAACATTGTTTATCCCCGAAGCCATTCGCTCTCACTCAAAATGGCATTGGTCCATTACCACTAGCAGCCGCTCTCCCTCTCTTCCTGGCCTGTGTCAGGAATCATGCCAGCCCTCGAAAGGTCAGCATTAACACAAGGTTCTCATCATCAGGAAATTATTGACAGCAGCCCTTCTTAATACCATTATTCCATTTCCAAATGCTCAGCCTGCCTCACACAGTGGGGACAATATGCACATCAGCCTTCTGCGTGAATGAATATGCTCTCACAGAGCCTGGATGCTAACTGCCATGTGTATCTCTTCCTAGGCTGGTTCTTATTTGCAACATGCTTGGCACACCTGAGTAACACACCTGTGTGTTGATATAAAGAATACAAATGCCATTTGGATTTTAAACAAATTATATTGTATTGGACCCATCAAGGGATGCACATTAAATATGTGATATGATTTACTGTAATCCCTCTTCTTCCTCAGCCACTCCTCATGGTATATTCCTCTCTCCAATCATTGCCTCTAAATCTGCACTGTAAGCTCGCTGGGGTAGAGACTTTTTCTTTGCCTTGTAAAGCACCTACCCATAATTTAGGTGCTATATAGATAAATAACTAATGAAAAGCATCAAATGTTACAAAGTATTTCCCCTGGTATTTAAAATGTCCAGTAGGGCGCTGTGAGCAGATGCCATTCCCAAACACACTCCACACAGTATGTAAAGGCCAAACGCCCTCCTGCCTGCAGTTTGGCTTTAGTAACAAGCAAAAGAGGTATTAGACAACAAAGTTCAGCTCGACCCCTTTCCCCAGGCCTGCTGCTCTTTGGGTTCCTCACTCAGGACTGCTCAGACCACACCATAGGTCCTCTTTCCTCAAGGACCCACTCCCAGCTGTCTCTAATCCAGACAAGGTAATGTGCCACCTGTCTCAGGGAGACAGCCAAACCCACTTAACCCCTTCCCAGCAGGATCAACTCCTGCTGACGGAATGGGGTGTTTCAGGCATATGCTGCCAGCCTGTTACAGGCACAATATTGTTACTCAAATACAAGAGTACACTGGAGCCTGATTTTGCTGAGCAGCAGCAACTCTCATCACTTCCAGGGCTGGTTTTAAAACTCATCTCACTGTTGTCCTCTTCCAGCTCCAACCATGGCATGGAGAGGTGAAAGGCTGCTGTGCTAGCTACCCCATGGTGCTGTCTCAAGCCTAGATCTGTGACTCTGCACTTAAAAAACAAGCAAGCAAACCCACTCTTCATCCCTAACCTAGAGCTGACAGAACAGAGTTGCCATCCAACTGGCAGCCCTCCTGCAGCCTCCTCCGTGGGTAGATGGAGCACTCTGTCTGCACAATGCTCCTCACTCTCGAGCCCTACCAAGCCCACACTGGCACATCACAGCCAATGCACTGATTCAGGCAGACTTCTTGTCACAATAACAGCTTCTGCCAAGAGCTGCCCGGAGAAATACAACTAAGGGGTGGTGAAGTGCTGCCTGCCTGCTGTCTAATGCTTTGGCTCCACCAGCACTGCCCCTGTGCCAGCAGTGCCCCTCTGCCATGTACATTGGCCAAACTGGACAGTCTCTAAGCAAAAGAATAAATGGACACAAATCAGACGTCAAGAATTATAACATTCAAAAACCAGTCAGAGAACACTTCAACCTCCCTGGACACTCAATTACAGACCTAAAAGTGGCAATTCTTAAACAAAAAAAACTTCAAAAACAGACTCCAACGAGAAACTGCGGAACTGGAATTAATTTGCAAACTGGACACCATCAAATTAGGCTTGAATAAAGACTGGGAGTGGATGGGTTATTACACAAACTAAAAACTATTTTCCCATGCTAATTTTTCCCCCTACTGTTACTCTCACCTTCTTGTCAACTGTTTGAAATGGGCCATCCTGATTATCACTACAAAAGTTTTTTTTCTCCTGCTGATAATAGTCCACCTTAATTGATTTGTCTCATTACAGTTGGTATGGCAACCCCCATCTTTTCATGTTCTCTGTATATATATATATCTTCCTACTGTATTTTCCACTCCATGCATCTGATGAAGTGGGTTTTAGCCCATGAAAGCTTATGCCCAAATAAATTTGTTAGTCTCTAAGCTGCCACAAGTACTCTTCATTCTTTTTGTACCATTCTTGTATCTAAAACCAGAAATATAAAGTATTGCTCTGAGGTCCTATTGTAATTATGCAAAGTGTGGGCCATTAATGGTGGCTTAGGATGTTGATGGCTCCCATTGACTACGACAATTGGTCATGAATGGGTTTATTTACTTGCAAGCCTTCCTGTGTATGTGACATGGGTAATGAAGAATGAGGTCTTACAGTGACATGTGACCGTGTCACATGACACTGGAATCCATCTTAAACCTGGTGCTTTTCCATTTAGAAGGAGTGGTGGGAACCGAGAGAAAAAGGATTCCTGCCTTGTGCCAAAGCTATAAAAGGGGGTGGAACAGGACAAAGGGGCTGCCAGCCATGAGAAATCCCCTAGTTACCACCTGAGCTGGAACTAACAAGGACAGTACCAGAGGAAAGGATTGGGCCCAGACTAGGAAGGAGTCTAGTCTGTGAAAGAAGATTATTGGAACATTTCTGAGGGTGAGATTTACCTGTATTCAGTTTCTTAATGTATTAGGCTTAGACTTGTGTGTTTTGTTTTATTTTTCTTGGTAACTTACTTTGTTCTGTCTGTCATTAGTTGAAACCTCTTAAATCCTACTTTTTATACTTAATAAAATCACATTTGTTTATTAATTAACCTGGAGTAAGTGATTAATACCTGGGGGAGCAAACAACTGTGCATATCTCTCTATAAGTGTTATAGAGGGTGGACAATTTATGAGCTTACCCTATATAAGCTTTATACAGAGTAAAGTGGATTTATTTGGGGTTTGGATTCCATTGGGAATTGGGTGTCTGGATGCTGGAGACAGGAATACTTGCTGAGCTGTTTTCAGTTAAGTCTGCAGCTTTGGGGGGCATGGTTCAGACTCTGAGTCTGTGTTGCAGCAGGCTAGCGTGTCTGGCTCAACAAGACAGGGTTCTGGAGTCCCAAGCTGGCAAAGAAAATGGGCTCACAGGTAGTTTCAGCACTTGGGTGACAGTCCCAAAGGGGTTTCTGTGACCGAACCCATCACAAGCACAATGGTTAACTGCTTGGCTGATAAGGAGAGCCCAAGCAGAGTAGATCAAAGGCAGAGTTGCTGGCATAAGCAGAGAGACACAGAGGTATCTAGCCAAGGAGGTCATGCGGACAAAGCCTTCCACCTCCAAAGCTCTCCCAGTGAGGGTGACTGGCTCAGAATCCCAGGCCAACAAAAACATTGTGACGGCTCCAGGAAATCTGGGTAAATTGCCAGCTTCTTTATGCCAGAGTCAGGTTGCAGTTATACTAGGGAAACAGCCCCTGAAAGCAGATTTGAGTTTAAAAAGGAGAAACCCTCCAAACACTGGACAGCCACAGAATTATTCCAGGGAAGTTCTAGCCTTCCTGGACAGAAGGTCAGATGGTGCCCAGCCTTATTACACAGGAGGGCCACATAAACCTAAGCACAGCCTTTTGTGGGCCAAACAGATTCCATATATTTTAATAATATTTAAAGTCACCTGCATTTATTTTTATTTTATGTTTAGCTTGTTTTATATGTATTTAAATTGGTTGTTTCTATGTACAGTATAGTGTGTTGAAGCAGGCCATGGGCCTTACGAAAATGCTCTGGTGGGCTGTGTATGGCCCTTGGGGTGTAGGTTGGGCACTCCTGGACTAGATGATCACAGTGTTCCTTTCTGGCCTTGGAATCTATGAATCCAATGGGAAGGTCTAAAGCACACAAGCGTAGGAATGGATGGAAACTCAGTGTTAAAGGAACTCCAGGATAACCTTAACTCTGCTCCCCAAAACCTACCTCCTTATGCACCAGCCACGTAAGGAAGACAAGTACTGCAGTGACTATTGCTGACATTGCAGACTGGGGCACAATTCTCACTGCCTGTTGATGGGAGTTGGGTACCCAGTTTCCTTGGGTGCCTTTGAAAAGCCCAAATACCAGGGCTATCAATGCCCACAGGCACAGGGAACCCAATCACCTGTAATGAGGGGAATCTATTGGGAAGGTCTGATGGGGGCTGGATAGCTCTTTTCAAGAGGCTGTTTGGCCAGGAAAGAAGCATGCCCCTGGGCAGCGATATATATAGAGCAGGTGGGTCGTGCACAAACTAGCATGGGGCAGTGTATAGCAGGGGGAGATGTGGCTCTGATCACCCTCACTGAAGTCGCATGGTGGGATGGCTGTATTATAATTAGGACCAGTGTGGGGATGTTGAATAGAATGCCTATTTAGAAGGGCACCATACCACTTACACCCACGATAATGGGAACTCAGCAAAGGTTGAAAAGAAAATGATCAAAGTTTTGAGGTCAGAAAAGCCACTTAACTGAAGAGCTGACTCTGACAGTAACAGGTCACAAGTGTTCCACCAAACAGGTATTTCTTGTTAGGAGTCAGGTTAGAGTTCGAGTTTTGAATCAAATACCCCATCAATGCAGCAGAGGTACCTGTGCCCAGATGGAGAGAGTCCCCTGCCTTGTAGCAGTGTCATGGACCCATGGGCAGTTAGCAGGGTACTGGAGCAAGCCAGAAAGGGTTAACCATGAAACAAAGTGCTGCCTGCAGTCCCGAAAGCTGTGAGTAAAGAGGCGTGTGTCAGCCTGCTGCCTGGCTAAAGGTGAGTCAGGAGCCTTTGTCTGAGGACAGTAATGGGAGATGACATGCTGGGATGGCAGAATCATCAAATATGATTATCTAGCACATACATTCACACAGGGAAAGCCATTAACCTCTGCAACCAGAGTAACTGCCCTCCTCCTCAAGCCCCTCCTCTTTCCCCAAAGCCCTTCAGAATGCGGTGGATCTACACTGCATAGATTATTGCCACGGGGCTTGTGATGGGACCAATAGGATTTCTGCTCCCCTTAAGGAAGGAGATGAGGTGCTGATGGTTGCACTGACCCTTTGTCAAGATCTGCCATACGGGGGAGGGGAAGATGCTGTTTTTCTCCCCACAGCCCCTGTCTGGAACCAAAACAGAAAGTGCCTTTGATAAGCATGTTTCTGAAGGTCTAGGCACACAACCTCACGCTGGATGGCTTCTGATTGGCTCACCCTCTGTTCACCCCCTGCACTGCAGCACTAAGACACTCCAAGAGCCCCTGGACCACCCTATTCTCTTAACTCCATCTCTGCTGTGGGAGGAGTTTATGAGCCAGCCCTGATGATCTGCAGAAAGAAACAGCACTTGGGGCTTAAGCAGAGGAACACAGTCATTTTGCTGCATGCTGGATCTTCACAAGCAGGGGAGAAGATGTGCAGCAGGAAAGGAGAGTCAGAGAGTTTTTCATCAGGCAAGGCCACAGCCAGGGTCCCCTAGGCAGGAACAAGGGCTGTGCACTTTGCTACAGTAAAACTTAAGGCACCGACCGAGGATGGGAGAGAGTCTGCTGTAGGGGAGGGAGTCCCATGATGGCAAGGGGGAGATAAAGCTGGTCTCTGCAGCCCAGAGATGCTCTAGAGGCGACCTTCAGCAATCATTGTGGTACTATTCTTCTGTCAGAGGTGGGTCAGAACTAGGCACAAGATCCAACTCCCCCAAAATTTCTGCCTGTTTCTAATTCAGATCTGAACACTGTGGCTTGAGTCCCTCCTGTTTACTTCGGGATAGTGAAAGCTAGAATAGGGCAGTGGCTGTGGACAGTGTTAAGCTGTTCTCAGGGAACCTGACTGCAGCTAGAGAAGACTAGGTTTTGCCTTCAGCTCAGAAGATGACAGACTATTTATCCCATCAGGCGAAAGCACCTCAGCCTAAGAACTGAGTCTGCTGGAAGGTCTAAGTTACCATAGGAACCGTACTCAAATCTGGAGCCAGGCAACGCGTTACAATCCTAAGGCACAAGCTAAGAACATCAAAGGGCTTGCTGAGGTTCCCAGGCTGGGCTGAGTTTTGAGCACCTGGCTTGTGGGATCATGCAGTAGTGCATGAGCTGAAGCCGTGTGAAGCTGGGCCAGGCATGCACCAAAGAGAAGGCTCTGCCAAAGCTACCACAAAGGGATAGCATTTAGGGGCACAGCCTGGAATGAGAACTGCAATGTGGAATAGATGTATCATTCCAATCACAACAGAAAGGGGACTGGCACCCCAGAGCCTAGCCCCAAGTGAAATGAGTTTGACAGGTTTCACTCAGGCTCCTGTCAGTGCATATCCCAAAGATCCCCACCCAGCTGACAATGACTGTCTGCTTAGGAGATGTGGCTATTACTCATGTGATTACTGAGTATTACTCATGTGATTACTGTGTATTACTCATGTGATTACCTGATTACTCAAGTGATCAGGACTGAGGTGTGCTGACATCATTTCAGCCTTAGCCTTGATTAGTGCCGTAGTAAACTGCCAAGGAAAATGCCACCTACATGGCCTCTCATTGCACGCGTATTTACAGCCCTGTGCTCTAACTCATGCCCTGCTTGGGCACTCAGGTTAAGTGATGAAAAGATATACAAAGTCTGATTAAAGGAAAAGGGAATACCCTTTGTGGATTCATTTTATAATTTGATCGCTAAGTGCAAGACCCTGGCTGACAGGTGTGACTGACTTGGGGATGTTCACAGCCCTCACTGCCCTTCCCCCACCCCTGCATGATGGCACCTATTCCCCGCCCGCTCCTCTCACTGCTGCCTGTGGTGAGGGACAGCAAAAGCACAAGCATTCCTGTGACGTTGAATCCCATAATGCTTTATAGAAATATGCTTATGAGTGTAAATATGACATAACTGGAATGTTTTATGCAAGATAACATGTAACATATCTTTGCAAAGGTTATAGTCTAGTGAATGTATTCATCCTATACGTATGCATGTATCATTTTTATATCTGAAATTATGAACTTTGGCTCCATGCTTGTATTTGAAGAGTTTGCTGTAGGAAGCAAGGCAGATTTGGTCAAAATAGTGTGAAGGGTTATTCAAGTAATTGGGAGTACTTAGCTAACAATGGACCTTGAGAGACACCAATCCACATCTGAGCTTTCCTGGGAATGTTCAAACTAACATGTAAACAACGGCGTCGGCTTGAAAAAAGCTGAATCGTTCATAGACATGTGACTTGCCCAGGTGACTGCAAAACTCCATCTTGTGGAGGGGATTTTACACAGGAGAAGAGAGGGGTTTCCACCTACAAGAGAGAGACTATATAAGTCCCTGGAAATCCCTTCATTTGGTCTTCAGCTAGCTCAAGAGAGAGCCTCTCCACCCCAAAGAGGTGCCTGAAAGAAACGGGAACAAAGGACAGTAACTACAGGGGTGTGAGTGATTGCTGGATCCAGACTAGGAAGGAGTCTAGTCTGTCAAAGAAGTTTATTGGAATATATCTGAGGGTGAGATTAACCTGCATTTAGTTTCCTACTGTATTAGGCTTAGATTTGTATGTTTTTGTTTTATTTTGCTTGCTAATTTACTTTGTTTGGTCTGTTATTACCTGGAACCACTTCAATCCTACTTTTTATATTTCATAAAATCACTTTTTACTTATCAATTAACCCAGAGAAGTATTAATACCTGGGGGAGCAAACAGCTGTGCATATCTCTCTATCAGTGTTATAGAGGGCAAACAATTTATGAGTTTAGCCGGTATAAGCTCTATGGAGAGTAAAAAGGGATTTATTTGGGGCTTGGAGGCCATTGGGAACTGGGTGTCTGGGTGTTGGAGACAGGAGCACTTCTTAAGCTGTTTTCAGTTAAGCCTGCAGCTTTTGTGGGACATGGTTCAGACCTAAGTCTGTGTTTGTAGCAGGCTAGTGTGTCTGGCACAGCCAGGCAGGGCCCTGAAGTTCCAAGCTGCCAGGGAAAAAGGGCTTAGAGATAGTCTCAGCACATCAGGTGGCAGTCCCAAGTGGGTTTCTGTGAACCAACCCATCATAATTCCCTCAAGACAGGCTCCTGACAATTCTATCCCTGACACTGATTGCACCCAAAATGAACACAGCCTCCAAGTCGCCACAGAGGATCAAAGCAGCAAAGAATAAGAAGGACCAGCCCTTTAATAAGCATGTTGGTGGCTCTAAGGGTATGTCTACTCTATAATGGAACACCTGCAACAGGCCCACGTCAGCTGATTCAGGCTTGTGGGGCAGTTGGCATATGGGGCTGTAAAATTGCAGTGTTGGTGTTTGGGCTTGGACTGGAACCTCAGGGACCCCGCAAAGAGGGAGGGTCCCAGAGCCCAGGCCCCAGCCTGAACCCAAACAACAATACTGCAATTTTATAGCTCCACGAGCTCAAGCCAGCTGACATGGACCAGCCATGGGTGTTTCATTGCAGTGTACACAGACCCTAACTCCACTTCCTCTGTGAGAAGGAAGAATTCTGTGACTCCATCCCCTTGGGAGGATCCCATGGTGGAAGAGAGGCAGTCACCAAGAGCCAGAACTCCAGCTGGGAGCAAAGTGCCTTGTGTAGCACTGTGTGGAGAAAGGTCATCCTGGTTTGAGAGGATTGCAAGATTCCAAAATTGGGTTTTGTTCCCATTGGGAACAAACATAAAACATTCAAAATTCTCTGTGAGACAGCTGCCCAGAGCGCTGGCAGACCACAGGGGGAATGGGGGGGGGGGGTTGGAGAGTGTGGGAGCTGGGAAAGAAGTGGGGAGCCTGGGAACCCTGGCTCTTGAGCCATTTGCCTGGTGGGCTGCCCCAGAGCCGGGGACCCTGGAAGCCTAGGTTGCTGAGAGCTACAGACTTGGCAGCTGAGATTCCCAGGGCTCCGGACATCTGTCTCCATGGCAGCTCAACAGGCCAGCTGTTGAGGAGACGGGCAGGAAAGCAGGCTGACATCCATCAGAAGCCTGGCTGATTTCTCTCAGAATCCCACTGGACTTAGCCTGTTCCTGTGGAACATTTCCATTTTGATGAATCGGCAGATCCCATTGGAGAAAATGTTTCATTGAAATGTTTCTGACCAGCTCTAGGCTTAAGCTTTATCTAAAGGCCTTAGGTGATGAGTCAGAGCTGGTGAACCAGTCTATCTAGGTGCTATCAGGCTCTCATCACTGAGCACCTCACACCCATTATTATCCTCATAGCCCTCCTCTGAGGAGGGAAGGATTATCCCCATCTCAGAGGTACCTGAGGGACCTGAGGTACAGGGCAGAGTAAGGGCCTTACCCAAGGTCACAGAGCAGGTCGGTGATTGAACCACAAATTGAATTAAGGCCTGGTGAGTTCTAGCCCAATGTGCCCTATGCACTAGACCACATCCTTCCCACCCTACTTGCTCGCACCAAAGTGTTCCTTTGGTGACTGCAGCTCTTTCCCCAGATGTGAACTGTCCACAAACAAGCTGTCCTGCTGGTGACTGTTCACAAATTCAGAATTGTTCAATAAATGCTCTGAGCGAAAGTCTTCCAGCCCCCAGGCGGCTCACAACTAGACTGACCGGATAGCAAGTGTGAAAAATTGGGACGGGGCATGGGGGGTAATAGGCACCTATATAAGAAAAAGCCCCAAATATTGGGACTGTCCCTATAAAATCAGGACATCTGGTCACCGTACTTACAATCCATTTGCTGGGAGTTTAGCTTTGACTGTTTGAGATGTGAATGTTTAAATCCAAGCTGGGTTGGTTGGATGCATTGGTGAGACTGGCCAAGAGTATCATGTGCCCCTCTAATGGCTGGTCCACACAGAGACTAAGAGCTTACTACTGCTACCAGTGAATGGAGTTACTTCTTTAGGTGAAGTGTTGGCCCGTGGGATCCAGGGGGCGAAGAGAGGCATTATAAGCCTAACTCCTAGAACAGTGGTTCTCAAACTTTTTTTTTCTGTGGACCACTTGAAAATTGCTGAGGATTTTGGTGGACCACTTAATGATCTTTCCAAATGTTGTTTGTACCGTTAGCTAACTATTGTAAAGCTCTTCGAATAAAAGCGCTATACAAAAAAACCTAATAAACTTTTTTTGTTCTACAAATAAAAGCACACAACTCATATTTTAATATCAGTAGTCTTACCTTTCTAATGCAACCTTTCTAAATCTTACCTTTCTAACCCGCCACAGCAGCCCCAGGGCTGGGAAGGATGGGGGTCTCTCTCTCCCCCACTGCAGCAGCCCCCAAGCTGGGGCTGGGAAGGAGGGGGGTCTCTCCCTCAACACACCAGCTACAGAGCTGAGGCTGGGAAGGAGGGCCGTCTCTCCCCTCAGTCACAGCCCTGGAACATGGGAAAGTCGTCTCTTTCTCTGGCTGCCATAGCCCTACATGTCCCAAATTCCCCCCACCCCCTCTTCTCACCCCACTGCCCCCTATCCCACCCAAGACCACCACCTCACCTTATATGTGCGTCTTCTCCAGGGACCAGGCACCTAATTAGTGGAGCCACACCTGTGCGGCGCCACTAATTAGGTGGGTGGCCCGTCATTCTCTTGTGTGCAGCCGCCCAGACACACAGCTCAGAGGGAACCAACCGCGGACCACCTGAATGGGGCTCGCAGACCACAATTTGAGAACCTCTGTCCTAGAATAACCTGACTTGTGGTTACACATTCATAATCCCCTTTCGGGCCAGATTCTCTCCCCTGTTCTGACCCTTTGCATTGCTGAGTAGAAGGAAGCCATAATGGCTTTCTCCTCTGAGACAGGCTCCAGTGAGCAAAGTTTGCTAGAAGGGAGAAAAGCCAGTTTCAAGGTTCTAGGAAAGTCTTTCAGGAAACAGCAGAGTGAAAACAAGAGGAAGGTCTGTGAAGAGAACCAAAGGTAGGAACGGAGTATGTCCAGCAGGAGATGTTTGAGTTGAATCATTTATGCTATTTTATCTGGGCACCCCTGCCTTTTGCCAGTCACCCACTCAATGCCAGTTAGCACTTCCATCATCAGCCACCTTCTCCAGAGACTAACAGAACTTGGCTCTCCCTTGGGCTAATGCTCAAGTCTCATCAGTTCATGCCCAAAGGATATTTATTGGTTTGTACAAATCTGAAGAAAATCATCTTTACTGCCTAATGAATGTAGAAAGGGAAAGAAGAGACACTGCTCTGGATGGGGAGTTTTGTTTGCTCCTCCAGCTACATCAGACTTTTTCCATTAAAACTGCCTACCTTCTATTTCTATCTTATCTCCTCTGGCCCCCCATTTCCACTGTATCTGAGCACCTGCCAACACCCTGTGAAGTATGGAAGTGCTAGTATCCCTATTTTACAGATGTGGTATTGAAACACAGAGAAACTGAGGCCCAGATCCTCAAAGTTAGGCAACCTAAATCCCTTTGAGGATCTGGGCCTGAGTGACTTTTTTGAGGTCACATC
Organism: Natator depressus; assembly: GCF_965152275.1. Classification (NCBI taxonomy): domain Eukaryota; kingdom Metazoa; phylum Chordata; order Testudines; family Cheloniidae; genus Natator; species Natator depressus. Next base: position 38,986,885 of record NC_134243.1, read on the forward strand.
GGGAGTCAGTGCAGAGCAAGGAAATGAACCCATATCTCCCAACCCTCAGATTAGCACCCTCATCTCTAGACCATGCTTCCTCCTTCTGCCTGAGCTGGACCTGTTCTCTGGATAAACAGAGACTATCAGTCTCCAGGGCTCCAAAACCAGCCCCTTTCACCAGCAGGAAATTTGCTTTAAAATTCTGTGGAAAACCAATTATTTTAATGAATGAAATGCACTAGTGATTTTTCTCATAGCCCATAGCCTAGTGGGTATTTAGCATGGTGTTAGTTCCCCTAAGTAATATTTTATTTATATTCTCCCTGAATATGTTGATACAATGTATTCACTCCTCAGCAAGTTCTAAGGCACAAGGAAAATTCAATAAGAAAGATGGCTGTTGCAGTGTGTGGTGTAGTACACGTGGGATCTGTTCTTTAGAACGTTCTCAGCTGTGTTTAAAATATTAGCTCTTCACATCATAATGTTGCTGGATGCACGTTTTCCATACATGCCCTTAGGTTAACTCCTTAAGTCTCATTGCCATTCAGGCTTTAGATGTGTGTCTTTTAACACAGAGCTGACAGAATCTAAACAGGTGTAGGACTATGCAGGAGCAATTTGATGGCTGCACATCAAACATCCAGTGGGTAACTTAGCATATGTCTACACAGCAAGGAGGATCCCACAACAGCAAATCTCAAGCCCAGGTCTACCCCCTGCCCTGGGCTTCAGAGCCCAAGCTCCAGCCCAAGCACAAACATTTACAAAACTATATAGTGCAAGCCCTGTTAGCCTGAGTCTGTAGACATGAGCTCTGAGGCTCATTGCTATCGGATCTCGCTTGCTGTCTAGATGTGAGTGGTTAGTTCTGCAACATCTCTCCAGGGCAGGTCCAGGTGTATTGGACTCTTGGGCAAAGCAGTTCCCATTGGATCATGCCTATGTCCATGGTCAGAGCTGGGCACAAAGTGTCCTAACATCCATGACTAAAGCCCCATCTCACTGGTGTTCCCATAGAAACCAAAGGCAGATACCTCCCACTGCCCTGATGAAATAGTCCATTTCAAAAAGAAATGTTTCCGTAGCACCAGGTAGGAGTAATGATTATGTTTGTGTACCTCACCAAGGTGTGCTGGGTGCTGTACAGAACAAACAGAAGGATATACTCCCTGCCCCAGATAGCTTATGCTCTAATTTTAGACATGATCAGTGGGGTAACAGGCTCTATTAGGGGAGGACTGGGGGAAGAAGGACAACAGTGATAAGATCATGTGCTTACTCAGTGCAGGCAAGTGCCCATCATGGTGCTCAGTAACAAGGCACTGGTGAGAAAGGTAATGTTGGACCTGGAAGCAAATTTGCTGACAATCAAACCATCATCTTGGTGTAAAACGTTTCCCTCCACAAACAGCAGGCTTTTTAGCAGCAGAAATAATCATGTGTTGTCCTTGGCTTGAATCTGTGAAGCCTTGTGCAAAAGCCACCTTTTGCATGTGAAACTTACTTTAGATTAAATTCATCCCTGTACAAACAGCCAAAATGCCTGGGGCTGGACTCCCGCTTAGGCATCATAATAAGGGCCACACTTTCATAGAATATCAGGGTTGGAAGGGGCCTCAGGAGGTCATCTAGTCCAACCCCCTGCTCAAAGCAGGGCCAATCCCCAACTAAGGGTATGTCTACACTACGAAATTAGGTTGAATTTATAGAAGTCGGTTTTTTAGAAATCGGTTTTATATATTCGAGTGTGTGTGTCCCCACAGAAAATGCTCTAAGTGCATTAAGTGCATTAACTCGGCGGAGTGCTTCCACAGTGCCGAGGCTAGAGTCAACCTCCGGAGCGTTGCACTGTGGGTAGCTAACCCACAGTTCCCGCAGTCTCCGCTGCCCATTGGAATTCTGGGTTGAGATCCCAATGCCTGATGGAGCTAAAACATTGTCGCGGGTGGTTCTGGGTACATATCGTCAGGCCCCCGTTCCCTCCCTCCCTCCGTGAAAGCAAGGGCAGACAATTGTTTCGCGCCTTTTTTCCTGAGTTACCTGTGCAGATGCCATACCATGGCAAGCATGGAGCCCGCTCAGCTCACTGTCACCGTATGTCTCCTGGGTGCTGGCAGACGTGGTACTACATTGCTACACAGTAGCAGCAACCCATTGCCTTGTGGCAGCAGACGGTACAATATGACTGGTAGCCGTCATCCTCATGTCCGAGGTGCTCCTGGCCATGTCGGCCAGGAACGCCTGGGCAGACATGGGCACAGGACTAAATTTGGAGTGACTTGACCAGGTCATTCTCTTTAGTCCTGCAGTCAGTCCTATTGAACCATCTTATGGTGAGCAGGCAGGCAGGCAATCTGGATTGCTAGCAGTCATACTGTACCATCTTCTGCCAGGCAGGCAAGAGATGAGGATTGCTAGCAGTCCTACTGCACCGTCTTCTGCTGAGCAGCCATGAGATGTGGATGTCTTGCAGTCCTTCTGCACTGTCTGCTGCCAGCCAAAGATGTAAAAGATAGATGGAGTGGATCAAAACAAGAAATAGACCAGATTTGTTTTGTACTCATTTGCTTCCCCCCCTCCCCTGTCTAGGGGACTCATTCCTCTAGGTCACACTGCAGTCACTCACAGAGAAGGTGCAGCAAGGTAAATCTAGCCATGTATCAATCAGAGGCCAGACTAACCTCCTTGTTCCAATAAGAACAATAGAATCATAGAATCATAGAATATCAGGGTTGGAAGGGACCCCAGAAGGTCATCTAGTCCAACCCCCTGCTCAAAGCAGGACCAATTCCCAGTTAAATCATCCCAGCCAGGGCTTTGTCAAGCCTGACCTTAAAAACCTCTAAGGAAGGAGATTCTACCACCTCCCTAGGTAACGCATTCCAGTGTTTCACCACCCTCTTAGTGAAAAAGTTTTTCCTAATATCCAATCTAAACCTCCCCCATTGCAACTTGAGACCATTACTCCTCGTTCTGTCATCTGCTACCATTGAGAACAGTCTAGAGCCATCCTCTTTGGAACCCCCTTTCAGGTAGTTGAAAGCAGCTATCAAATCCCCCCTCATTCTTCTCTTCCGCAGACTAAACAATCCCAGCTCCCTCAGCCTCTCTTCATAAGTCATGTGCTCTAGACCCCTAATCATTTTTGTTGCCCTTCGCTGGACTCTCTCCAATTTATCCACATCCTTCTTGTAGTGTGGGGCCCAAAACTGGACACAGTACTCCAGATGAGGCCTCACCAGTGTCGAATAGAGGGGAACGATCACGTCCCTCGATCTGCTCGCTATGCCCCTACTTATACATCCCAAAATGCCATTGGCCTTCTTGGCAACAAGGGCACACTGTTGACTCATATCCAGCTTCTCGTCCACTGTCACCCCTAGGTCCTTTTCCGCAGAACTGCTGCCTAGCCATTCGGTCCCTAGTCTGTAGCGGTGCATTGGATTCTTCCATCCTAAGTGCAGGACCCTGCACTTATCCTTATTGAACCTCATCAGATTTCTTTTGGCCCAATCCTCCAATTTGTCTAGGTCCTTCTGTATCCTATCCCTCCCCTCCAGCGTATCTACCACTCCTCCCAGTTTAGTATCATCCGCAAATTTGCTGAGTGCGCAATCCACACCATCCTCCAGATCATTTATGAAGATATTGAACAAAACCGGCCCCAGGACCGACCCCTGGGGCACACCACTTGACACCGGCTGCCAACTAGACATGGAGCCATTGATCACTACCCGTTGAGCCCGACAATCTAGCCAGCTTTCTACCCACCTTATGGTGCATTCATCCAGCCCATACTTCCTTAACTTGCTGACAAGAATACTGTGGGAGACCGTGTCAAAAGCTTTGCTAAAGTCAAGAAACAATACATCCACTGCTTTCCCTTCATCCACAGAACCAGTAATCTCATCATAAAAGGCGATTAGATTAGTCAGGCATGACCTTCCCTTGGTGAACCCATGCTGACTGTTCCTGATCACTTTCCTCTCATGTAAGTGCTTCAGGATTGATTCTTTGAGGACCTGCTCCATGATTTTTCCAGGGACTGAGGTGAGGCTGACTGGCCTGTAGTTCCCAGGATCCTCCTTCTTCCCTTTTTTAAAGATTGGCACTACATTAGCCTTTTTCCAGTCATCCGGGACTTCCCCCGTTCGCCACGAGTTTTCAAAGATAATGGCCAAGGGCTCTGCAATCACAGCCGCCAATTCCTTCAGCACTCTCGGATGCAACTCGTCCGGCCCCATGGACTTGTGCACGTCCAGCTTTTCTAAATAGTCCCTAACCACCTCTATCTCCACAGAGGGCTGGCCATCTCTTCCCCATTCTGTGATGCCCAGCGCAGCAGTCTGGGAGCTGACCTTGTTAGTGAAAACAGAGGCAAAAAAAGCATTGAGTACATTAGCTTTTTCCACATCCTCTGTCACTAGGTTGCCTCCCTCATTCAGTAAGGGGCCCACACTTTCCTTGGCTTTCTTCTTGTTGCCAACATACCTGAAGAAACCCTTCTTGTTACTCTTGACATCTCTTGCTAGCTGCAGCTGCGATTTGGCCCTCCTGATATCTTTCCTACATGCCCGAGCAATATTTTTATACTCTTCCCTGGTCATATGTCCAACCTTCCACTTCTTGTAAGCTTCTTTTTTATGTTTAAGATCCGCTAGGATTTCACCATTAAGCCAAGCTGGTCGCCTGCCATATTTACTATTCTTTTGACTCATCGGGATGGTTTGTCCCTGTAACCTCAACAGGGATTCCTTGAAATACAGCCAGCTCTCCTGGACTCCCTTCCCCTTCATGTTAGTTCCCCAGGGGATCCTGGCCATCTGTTCCCTGAGGGAGTCGAAGTCTGCTTTCCTGAAGTCCAGGGTCCGTATCCTGCTGCTTACCTTTCTTCCCTGCGTCAGGATCCTGAACTCAACCAACTCATGGTCACTGCCTCCCAGATTCCCATCCACTTTTGCTTCCCCCACTAATTCTACCCGGTTTGTGAGCAGCAGGTCAAGAAAAGATGAATTAGGTTGCAGCACAGTAAAAAAGCTAGGGACAAAGGGAGACAAGGAAAAAAGGAGGAACAAGTGTTTTACTAGCACTGATTCCATTTCTAATCTCCAGGCAGCACTACCTTTGGCACCAGCTCTGTGCAGCATCCTCACTGTGAGACAATCCAGGTAATATCTTTAGTACTGCAGTACATGGCTCCCTTCTCCATTCCAGCAGGAATAGGAATTCTTAAAGACACATTGCCTCCCTACCTGGGGATATCCTTGGTTGGTGACTCGGAGAACATCGAAAGCCACCATGGAGGGGTCTGGAAATGTGATGGTGGTTAAATCAACTGCTGGAGAGGCAGTGGGTTGCATCTTCATGGCTTCTCTGTGATGGGAGGGAAAAGAGTGGTCAGGTATTCTGCGAGACATTTAAAGATGGTAGGTGACTGCTCTGTATCCCTCTGTTTATCCACAAAGCATGGACATGGACTCGCTTCCTGATCTGTTACACTCTGGTAGATAATATTTAGTCACCTTGCCCAGCTTAGAAGTGAGTTAGTGCTTTCTTGGCAGGGTGTTACCTGTGAACAGAGCGCATGTAACATGCAGATTGTGGAAAGGCAATAAAATGTGAAGCCTTCACAGATTTTCATAGTCAAAATAGAATCGTACTTTAATCCCGCTGCTTCCATTCAAATCTTGGCTCCCCCCAGTAGAGTGTGTACAATACATATCCTGACACTTCCAGCATACCTCTGAAAGATGTTCTTGTGCCCATGCTGGCAGCTGCTGGGCCCCTTTGTTCCTGTGTGATTGGCAGGGTGCCTCTTGCCCCCTACTCACCTGTATGCATTAAAGTTGTTCACCACTCTGGCAATGGCTACAATAGGACCTTGGGGATCTGCTAGAGGATTCTTCATTCCCTGGAGGAAAACCTAAAAGCCAAGGAAAGACCAAGGTTAATATCAAGCACCAGTGAGCAGACATGGCACCACCTTGGCAGAGGGACAAGGGTGCAGCCTGGGAACACAATAATGCAACCAGCCTAGCACAGAGGAACAGACTGATCCTGGCACAGCTCAAAGGGGACAGAGCTCAGCCAGCCCATGGGAATCGTGAATTGTGCTACATCATGCGCAACAGGGCAGGACTGGAGAAAGCTCCTTTTGGCAGGTATAAACTGTGAAATGAATTTGAGAATAGCTTGTTAGCAGCTCAGAGCTGCCAGTGGGACTCTTTTTCTAAGCCCATCTCTGTCCAAGTTGAGTGCACAGTAATGTGATACAGACAGCATTGTGACATCATGAGCACTTTCATGGCAAGAGGCTATCCTGTCCTGATTTCAGGATTATGATTTCACTGGCTTGCAGTGCATCAGCATTGCTGCATGCAGGGGCCAGCACTGGAACAGCAGGGGATGCTACCGGGCAGGATGGATGCACATGGGCTGAGCTGGCCAGGAATGGAACAGCAGGGCAGGATTGAGGGGCACAAGCAGAGTACTGGGTGACTGGGCAACAAAATGGCAGATGAAATTCAAGGTTGATAAATGCAAAGTAATTCATGTTGGAAAAATAATTCCAACTATACATAAAAATAAGGGGATCTAAATTAGCTGTTACCACTCAAGATAGATATATTGGAGTCATTGTGGATAGTTCTCTGAAAACATCCATTCAATTTGCAGCAGCACTCAAAAAAGCTAAGAGAATGTTAGGAACCATTAGGAAAGGGATAAATAAGACAGAAAATATAATTCCACTATATAAATCCAAGGTATACCTACACCTTGAATACTGCATACAGTTCTGGTCATCCCATCTCAAAAAAAGATATTAGAATTGGAAAAGGTTCAGAGAAGAGCAACAAAAAATGATTAATGGTATGAAACAGCTTCCATATGAGGAGAGATTTAAAAGACTGAAATTTTTCAGACTGGAAGAGAGACAACTGGGGGTGGGGGAGAGGGGAGAACATCATGATAGAGGTCTATAAAATCATGAATGGGATGTAGAAAGTTTGCCTGGGATCTGCCTGAGAGGAGGTACGCTAAGGGCTGCATTAAGGAGGCTGTGTTGGTGAGTATCTGAGTGTCTGTTGTGGAGACAGTTTGACCGTGTGCTTGAAAAGTGTGAATTTGGAGTGCTTTGTTCCAGGTGAGCCTTGAGTGGGCCTGACTGTTCTAAAAAGCCAGTCAGCTGCAAACCAGCTGAGCGGTGAACAGCAGAGAAGCTAATAGAGGGAGTTTGCCTGGGAGTTCACTTGGGGAGAGCCCACTGAGGCTTACATCTTGCTGGCTTCTCTGAGTAGTTACTACAACTCCTGAGGAAGCTTGTAGAAGGAAGCTAATATGGATGGGGAGTGTTCAGCTGTTGTGACCTGCAGTGGATGTGCCATGTTTGTCTTTCTTCAACAGGACAGAAGCGACTTTGTCTGTACAAAGTGCAAGCTGGTTTCCCATATTGGAAGAGAAGGTTCAAGGTCTGGAGCAACAGGTATCGACCCTGTGTTGCGTAAGTGAAACTGAAGATTTCCTGGACAGACGTCAGGATATGCTTCTATGGACACAACATTCTGAAGATTCAGAGCAGGCTGCGCAGCGGGGACAGGAGGACAGTGAAGAAATTTGGCAGCATGTGACCTCCATAAGAAAAAAGGAGCGTCCATGTACCAGCAACGCAGATACAGGTAAGCAACTGTTTCCGTGTTCTCTCCACAGGTACTAATGCAGAGAGTGGACCAGATGATACATCTGAGGGAAGGGAACAGAAGGAGACTCCGCGGATTGGAAGGCATGAGATGCACAGTCCTAGGGATGGGGTTCTACGACCACCACTCCCAAGAGGAGGTGGCGGGTGGTGGTGGTTGGGGACTCTCTCCTCAGGGCGGCTGAGTCATCTATCTGCCGCCCCGACCGGGAAAACCGAGAAGTCTGCTGCTTGCCAGGAGCTAGGATTCACGATGTGACGGAGAGACTGCCAAGACTCATCAAGCCCTCGGATCGCTACACCTTCCTGCTTCTCCGCGTGGGCACCCATGATACTGCCAAGAACGACCTTGAGCGGATCACTGAAGACTACATGGCTCCGGGAAGAAGGACAAAGTAGTTTGAGGCGCAAGTGGTGTTCTCGTCCATCCTCCCCGTGGAAGGAAAAGGCCTGGGTAGAGACCGTCAAATCGTAGAAGTCAACGAATGCCTACGCAGGTCGTGTCGGAGAGAAGACTTTGGATTTTTTGACCATGGGATGGTGTTCCAAGAAGGAGGAGTGCTAGGTAGAGATGGGCTCCACCTAACGAAGAGAGGGAAGAGAATCTTGGCAAGCAGGCTGGCTAACCTAGTGAGGAGGGCTTTAAACTAGGTTCACCAGGGGAAGGAGACCAAAGCTTGGAGGTAAGTGGGGATGTGGGATACCGGGAGGAAGCATGAGCAGGAGAGCGTGAGAGGGAAGGGCTACTGCCTCATACCAAGAAAGCAGGACAAACAGCAAGTTATCTCAAGTGCCTATACACAAATGCAAGAAGCCTGGGAAACAAGCAGGGAGAACTGGAAGTCCTGGCACAGTCAAGGAATTATGATGTGATTGGAATAACAGAGACTTGGTGGGATAACTCACATGACTGGAGTACTGTCATGGATAGATATAAACTCTTCAGGAAGGACAGGCAGGGCAGAAAAGGTGGGGGAGTTGCATCGTATGTAAGGGAGCAGGAGGGAGGACTGCTCAGAGCTCAAGTATGAAACTGCAGAAAAACCTGAGAGTCTCTGGATTAAGTTTAGAAGCGTGAGCAACAAGGGTGATGTCATGGTGGGAGTCTGCTATAGACCACCGGATCAGGGGGATGAGGTGGACGAGGCTTTCTTCTGGCAACTACGGGAGTTACTAGATCGCAGGCCCTGGTTCTCATGGGAGACTTCAATCACCCAGATATCTGCTGAGAGAGCAATACAGTGGTCCACAGACAATCCAGGAAGTTTTTGGAAAGTGGGGGAGGAACTAACTAGGGGCAGAGCTCTTCTTGACCTGCTGCTCACAAAACGGGAAGAAAAAGTGGATGGGAATCTGGGAGGCAGTGACCATGAGATGGTCGAGTTCAGGATCCTGACACAGGGAAGAAAGGAGAGCAGCAGAATACGGACCCTGGACTTCAGAAAAGCAGATTTTGACTCCCTCAGGGAACTGATGGGCAGGATTCCCTGGGAGAACAACATGACAGGGAAAGGAGTCCAGGAGAGCTGGCTGTATTTTAAAGAATCCTTATTGAGGTTACAGGGACAAACCATCCCAATGTGTAGAAAGAACAGTAAATATGGCAGGCGACCAGCTTGGCTTCACAGTGAAACCCTTGCTGATCTTAAACACAAAAAAGAAGCTTACAAGAAATGGAAGATTGGATAAATGACCAGGGAAGAGTATAAAAATATTGGTCAGGCATGCAGGAGTGAAATCAGGAAGGCCAAATCACACCTGGAGTTGCAGCTAGGAAGAGATGTTAAGAGTAACAAGAAAGGGTTTCTTCAGGTTTGTTAGCAACAAGAAGAAAGTCAAGGATAGTGTAGGCCCCTTACTGAATGAGGGAAGGAACCTAGTGACAGAGGATGTGGAAAAAGCTAATGTACTCAATGCTTTTTTTGCCTCTGCCTTCATGAACAAGGTCAGCTCCCAGACTGCTGCACTGGGCAGCACAGCATGGGGAGGAGGTGACCAGCCCTCTGGAGAAAGAAGTGGTTTGGGACTATTTAGAAAAGCTGGATGAGTACAAGTCCATGGGTCCGGATGCGCTGCATCCGCCAACTCCTTTAGCACTCTCGGATGTGATTGCAGAGCCATTGGCCATTATCTTTGAAAACTCATGGCGATCGGGGGAGGTCCTGGACGACTGGAAAAAGGCTAATGTATTGCCCATCTTTAAAAAAGGGAAGAAGGAGGATCCAGGGAATTACAGGCCAGTCAGACTCACCTTAGTCCCTGGAAAAATCATGCAGCAGGTCCTTGAGGAATCAATTCTGAAGCACTTAGAGGAGAGGAAAGTGATCAGGAATAGTCAGCGTGGATTCACCAAGGGCAAGTCATGCCTGACTAATCTAATTGCCTTCTATGATGAGATAACTGGCTCTGTGGATGAGGGGAAAGCAGTGGATGTGTTGTTCCTTGACTTTAGCAAAGCTTTTGGCACGGTCTCCCACAGTATTCTTGCCAGTAAGTTAAAGAAGTATGGGCTGGATGAATGGACGATAAGGTAGATAGAAAGCTGGCTAGATTGTTGGGCTCAATGGGTAGTGATCAATGGCTCCATGTCTAGTTGGCAGCCGGTATCAAGTGGAGTGCCCCAAGGGTTGGTCCTCGGGCCGGTTTTGTTCAATATCTTCATTAGTGATCTGGAAGATGGTGTGGATTGCACCCTCAGCAAGTTTGCAGATGACACTAAACTGGGAGGAGAGGTAGATATGCTGGAGGGTAGGGATGGGATACAGAGGGCCCTAGACAAATTAGAGGATTGGGCCAAAAGAAATCTGATGAGGTTCAACAAGGACAAGTGCAGAGTCCTGCACTTAGGACGGAAGAATCCCATGCACCGTTACAGACTAGGGACTGAATGGCTAGGCAGCAGTTCTGCAGAAAAGGACCTGGGGGTTACAGTGGACGAGAAGCTGGATATGAGTCAGCAGTGTGCCCTTGTTGCCAAGAAGGCCAATGGCATTTTGGGATGTATAAGTAGGGGCACTGCCACCAGATCGAGGGACGTGATCATTCCCCTCTATTCGACATTGGTGAGGCCTCATCTGGAGTACTGGGTCCAGTTTTGGGCCCCACACTACAAGAACGATGTGGAAAAATTGGAAAACATCCAGTGGAGGGCAACAAAAACGATTAGGGGACTGGAACACATGACTTCTGAGGAGAGGCTGAGGGAACTGGGATTGTTTAGTCTGCGGAAGAGAAGAATGAGGGGGGATTTGATAGCTGCTTTCAGCTACCTGAAAGGGGGTTCCAAAGAGGATGGATCTAGACTGTTCTCAGTGGTAGCAGATGACCGAACGAGGAGTAATGGTCTCAAGTTGCAGTGGGGGAGGTTTAGGTTGGATATTAGGAAACACTTTTTCACTAGGAGGGTGGTGAAACACTGGAATGCGTTACCTAGGGAGGCGGTGGAATCTCCTTCCTTAGAAGTTTTTAAGGTCAGGCTTGACAAAGCCCTGGCTGGGATGATTTAGTTGGGGATTGATCCTGCTTTGAGCAGGGGGTTGGACTAGATGACCTCTTGAGGTCCCTTCCAACCCTGATATTCTATGATTTTAATAAGGAAGTGTTATTTACTCCTTTGCATAACACAAGAACCAGGGGTCACCTAATGAAAATTAATAGGCAGCAGGTTTTAAACAAACAGAAGGAAGTACTTCTTCACACAACACAGTCAGCCTGTAGAACTCATTGCCAGGGGATGTTGTGAAGGCCAAAACTATAATGGGGTTCAAAAAAATAATCAGATGAGTTCCCGGAGGATAGATCCATCAATGGCTATTACCCAATATGGTCAGGGATGCAATCCCATGCTCTGGGTGTCCCTAAACTCTGACTGCCAGAAGCTGGGAGTGGATGACAAGGGATGGATCACTTGACTGCCTGCCTGTTCTATTCATTCCTTCTGGGGATCTTGGCATTGGCCAATATTGGAAGATAGTATCCTGGATAGATGGACCATTGGTCTGACCTGTATGGCAGTTCTTATGTTTTTATGAGGGTGGAAGTGGTTAGGGAACTAGCTGAGCGCTTAGGAGACCTGTGCTCAATTTCTCCACCTCACTGTCGAAGGACATGATTTCCACATGGGCCAGTGGGGGAATATCTATTCTTTCTTTGATAAGGCTTAAAGGGTTCCAATAAAAGAAGCATCAAACTCAAATCTTTGTCCAAAAACCTCAAACTGAACTAAACTCAACATTAGGAAAACGTCAGTTAACTGCTTAAAAATGCCTTTTACTTATGTTATATGCCTCTTATCTTCCAAGCTCTGGACAGGACCAGAGACACCAATATAGAATTCTATTTTATTCTATACAGGGTTTTATGCCACCACATCACTGTAGCATCTGAGCACCTTGTATTAAGGTGATGTGACTCACATCTATCATGTGTCATTTACTTTCCTCCATCCTTTCCCCTGGGGGAGAACTGGGTGTGCAGTGGAGTGTTTTGGTAGCGTTTTTAATATTTGGACATGCCACTCTGTGTTTATACCAGAGCAGGCAAGAATGAAGATGTGCACCTGGTCCTTGAAGAGGAAGGTGGTGAGGTTTACGCTTGTCCTTAGAAAGGCCTGTTCTCCAGGTATTTCTAGCTTAGCTGGAGAAAGGAAGAATGGTGATATCTATGCTGAAGGCTACCTGCTAACTGCAGCCAACTCTCCTTGTGAGATCTCGGTCCCTCAGGAGGGCTCCGCTATATATATATATATATATATATATATATATATATATAAAAATAAAATATACTGTGTTATATTAGCTAGAAAGTTAGTCATACCTGTGGTGGTTATTAACAGGTCTCACTGAAAGATCAGATAGTTTGAAGATAACTTAGAGTTTAGTCATTCAGCTAAAACATACCTTATGAGGGTTGCTAATTGCTACTAACGCACAGACACCTTGCTCCTATTGTGGGCCATGCCGGCATCCCTCCCCAGCACCATCCATCCCTCTCCTATTTCCCGGCACAGGCCTTACCTCCAAGCCGGTGCAATTCATTCCAACATAACGTGGGATGAGGCTGCCTTTACGAACAACTGTAGCGTATAGACTTGTCCCCAAGGGGTCCTTCTTCCTTGGCTGTTTGAGGAGAAGACAAAACCACAGTGTAGAATGAGTGCCAGACTATAAAACAGGAAGCGTTGTGTATATAAACAGTCTGGGCTGCGGTGTGGTGGCACAGAGCTGTCATAACTGACAAAGCAGCAAGTGATAATTAAAGCTCACTGTCCTCTGGAGCCTTTCCAGTAAGATCAATATAATAAATCGTTCTGCTTTTGTATTTAAATATTTAATAATCTGCATACACAATGGCCACTGGCTTCCTGATCCTTCTTGGGGTGGCGGGGAGAAATGTAGAAGAATGGAGAAGAGGAAACACACTTGTATCAGCTGATAAGGGTGTGAATTTTTGGCTGGGGTAAAGTGATTTTGTCAGGCCTCTGTTCCACCTAGCGTTACCTGTGAAACTTAATTGGGACCTTCCTGCCAGCCATTCAAACAATAAAACATGGCACCCACATTTTTCTGTTTTGTATTTTTCTGTGAGTCTGCAATGGGTCTGAAAACAGGAACAAGGCTCATTTGAGAGGAAAACAGGATGATCCCTTGATGGCTGTGTAAATATCTGATATTTCAGAAGATGCAACTTTAACTCACAAAAAATGGCTAGGCTTGTGCCAGGCTAGTCTTTCTGGAGCTGGGCATCTCGTGGTTAGGGTGTAGGACAAGCACAGTCCATAAGAGTGCCAGCCCCAGTTCTGATACTCACTAGCTATGTGACCTTGGGCAAGGTTACTTACAATAATCTCTCCAGGCACATATACAGCAGAGCTATCTGGCATGCTAGTTGCTATGTGGCCCTCACAACAACCTTGTTGTACATTGTACACCAGGCATCCACAAATGATCCCAGAAGTGCACAGGCAATGTCACCATCATGCATATTAGTCCTGCTTTGAGTAAGGCTAACCACTATGTGGCTTTTCTCTGTGCCAGTCCCCACCATTAGAGCACCAGGGTGAACAGAGATCGCTGGCATAACAGCCCCAGTGATGCAAACAGTCCTCTCACTGCTGCAATAAGTAATCTTTGTTAGCCCAGTTACTGCTACCCTCACATGCTGAGTCCCTTAATTGCCCCATCCTCACAATAATCTAGCAACCCTCCTTATCCTTATTTCTGTACCTTCCCTGGGAATTCTAACTGTATGCCCTCAACATCTCTGGTCCAAAAACAAATGCCCGGCAGGAAAGCACAGAAATTTGCCAAGCTACAGAAGTTGTTACCTTTATTTCAGCCCTTGAAATTTCAAAGGATGGATGTGCTACTGATGTAGCTATGAACCCGATTCTGATTTTCATTCTAGTGGACATCCCAGAGCAGGCTTGGGGCAGGTTGAAAGGTTCTAAAGATTCTGACAAACTTGAGATCCAGGAAAAGAGAGAAAGATCTTCTTGACTATGCTAAGGGGAACAAGAGGGACTCAGATCAATGTTCCAGTTCAAGGAGAAAAACGAGGTCCTCTTCTGTCCCTGGAAGATAATAGTCTGACTGCCCTTGATTGTGTAAATGAATAACCCTACTTTGATACTGCAACTGGCATGCGTGCATGAGACAAAGTAAATCGAAAGAAGAGGTCTCAGCATAATGTGCAGATCAGTCACGCTGTTATTTAATAGCTATACCACAACAATTTACTCCTCCCTAAACTCCACCATAACTAATACAGGTCATTAATAAATCATGAGAAAAACCAATGCAGAAAACCAATCCCTATGTAAACTCACCACCACAGAGCACATAAAGGTACCTCTTGGCAGCACCTGCTAATAGTTATTACTCCATTGATACGCCCACCTTATTGCACGACAGCAAAGTCACTCACTATGTCAATCAGGAGAATGGCATACGGAATAACAGTCATGGTTTTTCACAGACAGAGAAACTCACTAACACAGCAATAAACAGCTCCTAATGCTGTTCAGTGGGGACAAAGTCCCACTCTGCCACTCTTGAAAAATTTAGAGCTTTTAAAAATGCTCCAGTCATGCACTTTGTCTAGCCACTCTAAGCACTATATTTTAGCTTTGTTTACTGCAAAATATCAGCTGGAAACATGCAAAGGAGCCAACCACAAAGGACCAGTTCTCCATGGATCCCCAGTGAGTTCTCTGTAAACCTGTTTGAGAACCTCTGTCTACAAACACGGGATGCAGAAGACCTGGGCTCTAGTCTTGACTCTGCCATTGGTCTGCGGGTGACCTTTTGTTCAATATCTTCATAAATGATCTGGAGGATGGTGTGGATTGCACTCTCAGCAAATTTGCGGATGATACTAAACTGGGAGGAGTGGTAGATACGCTGGAGGGGAGGGATAGGATACAGAAGGACCTAGACAAATTGGAGGATTGGGCCAAAAGAAATCTGATGAGGTTCAATAAGGATAAGTGCAGAATCCTGCACTTAGGATGGAAGAATCCAATGCACCGCTACAGACTAGGGACCGAATGGCTAGGCAGCAGTTCTGCGGAAAAGGACCTAGGGGTGACAGTGGACGAGAAGCTGGATATGAGTCAACAGTGTGCCCTTGTTGCCAAGAAGGCCAATGGCATTTTGGGATGTATAAGTAGGGGCATAGCGAGCAGATCGAGGGATGTGATCGTTCCCCTCTATTCGACACTGGTGAGGCCTCATCTGGAGTACTGTGTCCAGTTTTGGGCCCCACACTACAAGAAGGATGTGGATAAATTGGAGAGAGTCCAGCGAAGGGCAACAAAAATGATTAGGGGTCTAGAGTACATGACTTATGAAGAGAGGCTGAGGGAGCTGGGATTGTTTAGTCTGCAGAAGAGAAGAATGAGGGGGGATTTGATAGCTGCTTTCAACTACCTGAAAGGGGGTTCCAAAGAGGATGGCTCTAGACTGTTCTCAATGGTAGCAGATGACAGAACGAGGAGTAATGGTCTCAAGTTGCAATGGGGGAGGTTTAGATTGGATATTAGGAAAAACTTTTTCACTAAGAGGGTGGTGAAACACTGGAATGCGTTACCTAGGGAGGTGGTAGAATCTCCTTCCTTAGAGGTTTTTAAGGTCAGGCTTGACAAAGCCCTGCCTGGGATGATTTAACTGGGAATTGGTCCTGCTTCGAGCAGGGGGTTGGACTAGATGACCTTCTGGGGTCCCTTCCAACCCTGATATTCTATGATTCTATGACCTTGGGCAATTAGCTCCCCTTTCTGTGCCTCAGTTTCCCTATCTGTAAAATGAGAAGGATGCTGACCTCCTCCATAAAGCTCTTTGAGATCTAACGATGAGAGCTAGGGATTATTTAATTAATATTCATAAAGCCCTTTGGGGTCTTTGGAAGGACAGCACTAGGAAGGGGCAGAGTGCTGGGATTTGCTTGCACCATTGTAAACCTCAGCCTCACTTGTGTTCTTGTCTCCCACGAGACCAAGTTAGAAAGGACACTTCATAGTTTGATGTCATTTTTCATTATTTCCTAACGCACCCATTTCAACGAGAACCCCTCCCCCCCCATCATTTGTTTCAAAGAGGCCCCAGGAGCGCTTTTTTTTGCTGGTTTCCTTTAGTGCATTCTCCAACTTGTGAGACTTTGAAAATCCTAAATTGTTTCCCAGTGGGGATTACAATTGTTACACAAGATTTCCTTTACCTGACCTCAGCCAACTGAAACTAAGCAAATTCTGTGCAAGTCAGTTTGTTTACGAGCCTGGAATTAGATACCATGGGATATGTGCAGCGTAAGTTTATGATTGCTAATTTTTATTATTTGTATTGCGGTAAGCCCCAGGAGCCCATCACGGACCATGACCCCATTGTGCTAGGAGCTGCGCAAACACAGAACAAAAGACAGTCCCTGCCCCAAAAAGCTGCCAATCTAAGTATAAGACAAGGCACACCAGGTGGAATCTGACAGACAGCCTGCCTGCCCGATGGATGAATGGAGTGGCAGTGAAACAATTTGACTCCCCCATACCCACATGTCTCAGGGTGCAAATTAGTTGGCCAATGCTCACCAGCACCAGTCTCAAGTGGTAGTGGTGGAACGATCGGAGGTACCTCACCGGAATCTTGTAGCTCACTAGCACCTCCTTGGTGATTTTGTCAGCCACAGTCAGGATCACAGCTGGAAGGGAAAGAGCAGGAATACACATCAGCAAGTATGATAAGGGACTTGGGGGAGGCTTAGAACTACTCCAAACACCATCCTTGGTCAACAATGTGAAGACAAGAGGCCAGATTCACCCCAGGATCTGGCATCACTAGAGGAGGCAGCAGAAAGTCTGCCAGGATGTGGAGGGGTTATGGTACTGCAAGCAGCTGCAACTGCCTCTCCACCAAGAGGAGTAAAGGGGACCAGCCCTGCTCCAAAAGGGGTGGTCAGGAAGGAAGGGGTGTATCCACAGGGGCTAGGAGATGTCCTGATTCTGCACATCTCCGCAGCAGCCTTCACTAACCAGGGTCCTATAGAGCCCTGTGTAGCGAAGTCGATGACTCACTGATGTGGCGCCTCCTCCTGGTCCTCTGGGAATTAGCTCTTTTCCAGCATACAGAGCACCCTCTGCAGGCTGGTGTCTCGCCTGACGCTGGTCCCCTGTCCCTCCCAGACCCCGATGCCCTTCATCTCAGGGCTCTGCCCCAGTAGTACCCCCTTGCTCTGGGTGTTCCCTCCCTGGGGAACCCCCAACCCTCTAAACCCAGCTTGTCTCAGTGGCTACTGCCAGTCATCATCAAACCCCCATTCACTGGAGCAGACTGCTGTGTAATGGCCACTCATCATTGGCAAGGGGTTACGACCAGCTGCCTCTTCCTATTCCCAGGCTGCCCTCTGCAGCCCCAGTACCTTTGTAGGCCTTCATCAAGGCCTGCAGCCTGGGGGTTTACCAGGCTGGAACTCCCCAGCTCCCTTTGCCCTTGCCCAGCACAGCTCCACCTCAGGTACCTTGCCCCCAGGCAGCTAGCCCTTCCCACTCCAGGGCTAGAGTGAAACTCTTTCAGCTTCTGGCTCACAGCCCTCTTATAGGGCCAGTTGTGGCCTGACTGGGGCATGGCCCCAGCTGTGGCTGCTTCCCCCAATCAGCCTAGCTTTTCCCAGCCACAGCCCTCTCCAGGGCTGCTTTTACTATTGGCTCCCCCAAGCAGCCCTCTCCCAGGGCAGTTTTAACCCCTTCAGGGCCAGAGTAGGGTGACCACCCCGCTACACCCTGTCTGTGACCAACCTGCTCCCCACCTCGATCAGAAATCCCTGAGAGAGGTTGGCAGTGTCACCATCTACCCTTCCCTCAGGAGAACACTCCAAGGGCACACTGGCCCAGATTGAGGCATTGGCTTTAATGGATCTAACCCCTGTGGGTTAAACAATATTGAGAAGCAACAAAGTCCATATTCTAGGTTTGTCAGAGAGGCCTGACACTGAAGCCCTTGAAAAGCTGGTACAAATGTGGTTTAGATTTCTTTTTGAGAATATAGGATTTGCCTTGATCCATCTAATCTGCCTGCTTGTCTCTGGCATCTAGACAACCATGCAGTCCTCTACGTGTGGTGGGGAAGAATTCCTTCCTGAACCTCCCAGGTGATCAGCTTATACCTTGAAGCATGAGCAGAGTACAAGCAGGCAGCCACAAAGTGGGTTCTGCCTGCCAATTAGAAGGGTCTTTGCACAGGTTTGGAACAGACTGAAGCAGAGGTTGCTACCAAAAGCTGGCAGAGGAACAAGCCATGAAAGTACACATCCGGTGGCCTTATACCCACCTGCCACTGGTGCATGGGAGCAGCTGCTGTTCCAACCTAAAGGACATGCAGCCTGTCTGCACCACGGGGAGGTGGATTTTTCACCTTCAGTGCTGGAGCAGCAGCCCTTGGAATGAAGCCCTCTCTTTAGGCACATAACTGGTGCTGTTGGGTAGCCACAGGCTTCCCTCACACCATCTCTCCAGTAAACCTCACTCCTGACCATCTCTGTGACAGAGAGGTCCGTTCATTCCCCAGGCACATTCATCCCCTGGGCCTCTCCATTAGGATGCAACGGCCTGATGTTATTCACCACAGGGTGCTGAAGGAGTTAGCTGAAGAAATCTCAGAGCTTCTGGCAATCATATTTGCAAACTCATGGATGACAGGAGAGGTCCCCGGACACTGGAGAAAGCTAGCATAACCATCTTTAAAAAGGGGGGAAAGGAGGAGCCAGGGAACAAACTATACACCAGTCAGCCTTACCTCAATACCTGGGAAGCTACTAGAGCAATGGAGGATGGAGGGGTGATCACTACCAGCCAGCATGGATTTACTAAGAACAAATCATGCCAAACCAGCTTGATTTCCTTCTTTGGCAGGGTAACTGGTTTGGTGGAAGGGGGAATGCGGTGGACATAACATACTCGGACTTCAGCAAGGCTTTTGTCACAGTCCCACATAATATTCTGATAAGTAAGTTGGAGAAATGCGGGCTTGGTGGAACTACCATTAAATGGATACATAATTGATTAAACAACCACAAACCAAGAGTAACTATTATTGGAATGATGTCAGAGTGGAAGGAGGTCTCATGAGGGGTCTGGTGTGGGTCTGGTGTTATTTAACATCTTTATTAATGACCTGGATGTAGGCATAGAGAACACACTGATCAAATTTGCAGATGACACAAAGCTGGGTGGAGGGGGGTTGCCCACACTTTGGACAGTAGAGCTAAAATTCAAAGGGATCTTGATAAATTGGAGAACTGGGTTATAGACAACAAAATGCAATTCACCAAAGACACATGTAAGGTGCTACACTTGGGGAAGAAAAACCAAATGCACAAATACAGAATGGGGGAAAACTGGCTTGGCAGCAGCACTGCTAAGAAGAATCTGGGAGATGTGGTGGATCACAACCTCAACATGAGTCAGCAATGCAATGCTGTTGCAAAAAAAGCAAATGCAATTTTCAGTTGCACTAATTGAGGCATGGCATGCAAGTCACAGAAGTGATAGTACCCTCTACTCAGTGCTGGTTAGGCCTCAGCTGGAGTACTGTGTCCAGTTTTGGTCACCAATGTATAGAAAGGATGCAGAAAAACTGGGAAGGATTCAAAGGGGAGTGACAAAGATGATCAGAGGTATGGAACACAAGCCGAATGAGCAAAGGCTGAAGGAACTGGGTTTTCAGTTTGGAAAAGAGGAGATTAAGGGGGGATATGAAGGCTGGCATAAAAAAGGTGGAGAAAAGTTTTCTTTTTTACCACAGAGGGCAGAACAAGGGACAATGGGTTCAAACTACAGCTTAGCAGATATAGATTAAATCTGAGGAAAAATTCCTAACTGTAAACACAGTAAGACAATGGAACAGACTGCCTAGCGAGGTCATGGAAGCTCTTTCGCTGGAGGTTTTCAAAAGGAGGCTGGGTAGCCATCTGTCTTGGATGGTTTAGACACAACAAATCCTGCATCTTGACTAGATGACCCTTGTGGTCCCTTCTGCCCCTACAGTTCCATGATTCTCTGGGTATAACAATACTTGCCTTGCACTAGTGCAGGGGTGGGAAAACTTTTTGGCCCGAGGGCCACATTGGGGAATAGAAATTGTATGGCAGGCCATGAATGCTCACAAAATTGGCGCTGGGGTGCGGGAGGGGGTGCAGGCTCTGGGGATGAGGAGTTTGGGATGTAGGAGGGTGCTCTGTGCTGGGACCGAGGGGTTCAGAGGGCAGGAGGGGGATCAGGGCTGGGGCAGGGGTGCAGGTTCCAGCTGGGGGTGAAGGCTCTGGGGTGGGGCTGGGGATAAGAGTTTTGGCGTGCAGGCTGGTTCTCCGGGCTGTGATCAAGGGGTTTGAAGAGCGGGAGGGGGATCAGGGTTGGGGCAGAGGGTTAGGGTGTGGGGAGAGGCTCAGGGGATGCAGGCTTACCTCAAGCGGCTCCCTTCTCCGGCTCCTATGCAGAGGCGCAGCCAGGCGGCTCTGCATGCTGCCCCATCTGCAGGCACTGCCCCTGCAGCTCCCACTGGAGCGTGTAGGAGCCAGAGCGGGGCCATGCTGCGGCTTCCAGGAGCCATGTGGTGCGGCACCCGACCAAGCACCCTGGCTGGAGCAGGGCCAAGCCACGTGGTCCGGCCCCTGACCCAATGCCCTGGCTGGAGCACCAGAGTGGGGCTGAGTCGCGTGGTCCGGCCCCCACCCAGCACCTCTGCTGGAGTGCTGGAGCAGGGCCGAGCGGCATGGTGTGGCTCGCGGGCCGGCTTAAAACAGCTCACAGGCCGGGACGTAGTTTGTCCACCCCTGCACTAGTGCCTTTCACCTTGGATGTTCCCAAAGTGCTCTGAAGTTATACATCAGCCACCCAGCTCCTACTTGGTAAGGGAAGCAGACCTCTTGCTGCATACCTGGACTACAGTTTTAAACATTGTTAGGAGGGGACTTGACTTTGCCCAGAAGAATAGGTATTTGCAGGGCTAGCAGGCAGTGTAGGGATGCAGAATAGAATTACGTACCCTGGAACTGGGTCAGGATTCAACAGCTCAACTCTTTGAAACAGCACGTGGGCGCATTTTAGGGTGATCAGTGCTCAGGGCCTGTTTTATGTCACAGCCAAAAGTCAGCACTTCAGACAGCACAATACCCCATTGGGGCACCGGACAATGCTGATTCAGAGGGAAGAGTACCATCAACACTAGGTACACCGGGGGAAGGAGACCAAAGCCCTGAGGTAAGTGGGGACGTGGGATACCGGGAGGAAACACGAGCAGGCGAGCGTGAGAGGGGAGGGCTACTGCCTCATACCAAGAAAGCAGGACAAACAGCAAGTTATCTCAAGTGCCTATACACAAATGCAAGAAGCCTGGGAAACAAGCAGGGAGAACTGGAAGTCCTGGCACAGTCAAGGAATTATGATGTGATTGGAATAACAGAGACTTGGTGGGATAACTCACATGACTGGAGTACTGTCATGGATAGATATAAACTCTTCAGGAAGGACAGGCAGGGCAGAAAAGGTGGGGGAGTTGCATCGTGTGTAAGGGAGCAGGAGGGAGGACTGCTCAGAGCTCAAGTATGAAACTGCAGAAAAACCTGAGAGTCTCTGGATTAAGTTTAGAAGCGTGAGCAACAAGGGTGATGTCATGGTGGGAGTCTGCTATAGACCACCGGATCAGGGGGATGAGGTGGACGAGGCTTTCTTCTGGCAACTACGGGAGTTACTAGATCGCAGGCCCTGGTTCTCATGGGAGACTTCAATCACCCAGATATCTGCTGGGAGAGCAATACAGTGGTCCACAGACAATCCAGGAAGTTTTTGGAAAGTATAGGGGACAATTTCCTGGTGCAAGTGGGGGAGGAACTAACTAGGGGCAGAGCTCTTCTTGACCTGCTGCTCACAAAACGGGAAGAAAAAGTGGATGGGAATCTGGGAGGCAGTGACCATGAGATGGTCGAGTTCAGGATCCTGACACAGGGAAGAAAGGAGAGCAGCAGAATACAGACCCTGGACTTCAGAAAAGCAGATTTTGACTCCCTCAGGGAACTGATGGGCAGGATTCCCTGGGAGAACAACATGACAGGGAAAGGAGTCCAGGAGAGCTGGCTGTATTTTAAAGAATCCTTATTGAGGTTACAGGGACAAACCATCCCAATGTGTAGAAAGAACAGTAAATATGGCAGGCGACCAGCTTGGCTTCACAGTGAAACCCTTGCTGATCTTAAACACAAAAAAGAAGCTTACAAGAAATGGAAGATTGGATAAATGACCAGGGAAGAGTATAAAAATATTGGTCAGGCATGCAGGAGTGAAATCAGGAAGGCCAAATCACACCTGGAGTTGCAGCTAGGAAGAGATGTTAAGAGTAACAAGAAAGGGTTTCTTCAGGTTTGTTAGCAACAAGAAGAAAGTCAAGGATAGTGTAGGCCCCTTACTGAATGAGGGAAGGAACCTAGTGACAGAGGATGTGGAAAAAGCTAATGTACTCAATGCTTTTTTTGCCTCTGCCTTCATGAACAAGGTCAGCTCCCAGACTGCTGCACTGGGCAGCACAGCATGGGGAGGAGGTGACCAGCCCTCTGGAGAAAGAAGTGGTTTGGGACTATTTAGAAAAGCTGGATGAGTACAAGTCCATGGGTCCGGATGCGCTGCATCCGCCAACTCCTTTAGCACTCTCGGATGTGATTGCAGAGCCATTGGCCATTATCTTTGAAAACTCATGGCGATCGGGGGAGGTCCTGGACGACTGGAAAAAGGCTAATGTATTGCCCATCTTTAAAAAAGGGAAGAAGGAGGATCCAGGGAATTACAGGCCAGTCAGACTCACCTTAGTCCCTGGAAAAATCATGCAGCAGGTCCTTGAGGAATCAATTCTGAAGCACTTAGAGGAGAGGAAAGTGATCAGGAATAGTCAGCGTGGATTCACCAAGGGCAAGTCATGCCTGACTAATCTAATTGCCTTCTATGATGAGATAACTGGCTCTGTGGATGAGGGGAAAGCAGTGGATGTGTTGTTCCTTGACTTTAGCAAAGCTTTTGGCACGGTCTCCCACAGTATTCTTGCCAGTAAGTTAAAGAAGTATGGGCTGGATGAATGGACGATAAGGTAGATAGAAAGCTGGCTAGATTGTTGGGCTCAATGGGTAGTGATCAATGGCTCCATGTCTAGTTGGCAGCCGGTATCAAGTGGAGTGCCCCAAGGGTTGGTCCTCGGGCCGGTTTTGTTCAATATCTTCATTAGTGATCTGGAAGATGGTGTGGATTGCACCCTCAGCAAGTTTGCAGATGACACTAAACTGGGAGGAGAGGTAGATATGCTGGAGGGTAGGGATGGGATACAGAGGGCCCTAGACAAATTAGAGGATTGGGCCAAAAGAAATCTGATGAGGTTCAACAAGGACAAGTGCAGAGTCCTGCACTTAGGACGGAAGAATCCCATGCACCGTTACAGACTAGGGACTGAATGGCTAGGCAGCAGTTCTGCAGAAAAGGACCTGGGGGTTACAGTGGACGAGAAGCTGGATATGAGTCAGTGTGCCCTTGTTGCCAAGAAGGCCAATGGCATTTTGGGATGTATAAGTAGGGGCACTGCCACCAGATCGAAGGACGTGATCGTTCCCCTCTATTCGACATTGGTGAGGCCTCATCTGGAGTACTGGGTCCAGTTTTGGGCCCCACACTACAAGAACGATGTGGAAAAATTGGAAAACGTCCAGTGGAGGGCACCAAAAATGATTAGGGGACTGGAACACATGACTTATGAGGAGAGGTTGAGGGAACTGGGATTGTTTAGTCTGCAGAAGAAAAGAATGAGGGGGGATTTGATAGCTGCTTTCAACTACCTGAAAGGGGGTTCCAAAGAGGATGGATCTAGACTGTTCTCAGTGGTAACAGATGACCGAACGACGAGTAACGGTCTCAAGTTGCAGTGGGGAAGTTTAGGTTGGATATTAGGAAAAACTTTTTCACTAGGAGGGTGGTGAAACACTGGAATGCGTTACCTAGGGAGGTGGTGGAATCTCCTTCCTTTTTAAGGTCAGGCTTGACAAAGCCCTGGCTGGGATGATTTAGTTGGGGATTGGTCCTGCTTTGAGCAGGGGGTTGGACTAGATGACCTCCTGAGGTCCCTTCCAACCCTGATATTCTATTATTCTGTGAACACCACTTCTTGAAGGCAGCACCAGGGTTTCTACAGCAGGCGTCTCCTCTGAGATCCTACCCAGTCCAGGCTCTGTTTACAATGGACACCATGCTGACTCCCAGCCCAGATCGGGGATGGCTACAGGCCATTTCCCTTGAAAGCCCTGCTCTGGGGAGACCATGCAAACTGAATCCCATCAGTCACCAGGGAAGCATGAAGCTTGATAATGGCTTGGAGGATACAATACCTGCACCCTGGACACCACTCACTGCCCTAATGCACAAGTCAGACCAAGCTCAGCTGCATTGTGAGAGCTCACTGACCTGATTAGACAGCTCTGAGCCAGGGAAGGCCCTCGCTTTGTATCTCCATGAAAGAAACATGACTCATTAACTCTCGGCTTTGTCTTCCCCTGGCAGGGCTCTTTTGTGCCTCAAGTCACTTGAAGGAGTGGAGAGGCTTGTTTGACATGTTGGACCTGTCACCCGAAGAATGGAATCTGGCCTACCCTATCATTAACTTGGCCTTGCTTTCTGCTGACCCCCATCATCACAGCAACAGCCTGCTGCCACTTCCCCAGGAAGGGATAAACCCCCTCGCACACTCCCTCTTCGCCTTCCATGACAAACCACTGATTTTAACGCCTTTGGTGACCCCAGTTTAACCCTATGGTATCACAGCGATGTCTGCTGCCCCCAGGAGAACCAGAGGGAGAAAACCACAAACCTTACTTCTTTGTCAAAGGCAAATCAATTAAAACCACCCCACATCTTGTTATGTTGCCATTTACACTTAGCTCTCCCTACCACTGATTGCACTGATGGATAATTTAACTCTTCTCTCCCCAAGGCCCCGGTGCAGTGAAGCATTGAAGCATGTGCTTAAGTCCATCCCAGTTCAGCAAAGCACTTAACGTTAAGCACATGCCTAAAGCACATGCTGAAGTGCTTTGCCAAACAGGGATAGATTGGTGAATCGAGACAACAGAGTCTCCTCTCTCCCTGTCTTTCCATCCTCTGACTGGAGTTATAAGTTTTTCTGCTGTTACTTTTAAAAGACAGCTCAATATATATGCAGACTGTTTTTCTCAGAGACCTTTGTGGAAAGCGAAAAGACTTGCCATTTAAGCAGTAAGCAGTAAAACACTCTGTGCCACATTAAAGCCAATAATTTGTTCCACTAGAATGTCTTTGATATCGGATCACACTCCACTGCTTGGTGAGCCCTCAGAGTGCAAACAGGGTGATAAATGAGGTGACTCCTCCAGTGTTTACTTAGTAATTAAAGAGGTGTTGGGGCTCAAGCAATTATTTTACATTCATAACTGGTGCAGCAATCCTGGAAGTGCCGGGCTGTGAACTGCCAAGCCTAGAGGTGCTGGGGCTCAGGCTTGGCAAGCCCCGGCACAAATTAAGCACTGGACTCCTCATATCTTGGGTAGAAGAGAGGCAAGAACTCAGCCACAGAGGAAAAGAAAGAGAATAGAAGGCCAAGAAAACAGAAAATACTTTAAATCATAGCAAAATAGTTTACTCTAGTGTATTTTCATTACAATCTGATCCTGCAACACTCTGACCCCAATGTAACAAAGCACTTGAGCACATGCTGAACTGGAAGCATGCAAACAGCCTCGCTGAAGTCACTCGCTGAAGGGCCAGGTAGGCAGGCAGAGCTTCAGAGTCTCAATGTGTGGATGAGACAATGGTGTAGGGAGGAGGGGAACTGGGGGAAACTTTTGGGATGGGGGAGCCTGTACAGGAAGGATGGGCTCCACCTAAACCAAAGTGGATCCAGACTGTTGCCACTTAACATTAAAAAGGTTGCAGAGAAGTTTTAAAACTAAGAGATGAGGGAAAGTTGATTGCTGCAGAGGAGCATGTGGATTGGACAGAGACTTCTCTTAGAGGAGAGTCTATTGATAGAGACTCTAGGTTTTAATCAGGAGGAGAGGATGGGACAGGATAAAATATGGGCCAGATCAGATGAGAAACATTCACATAAAAAAGAATCTGACACATCAGAAAAGGGCAGACAAATAGTGACAAATTTTTAAAGTGCTTGTACACAAATGCTAGAAGTCTAAATAATAAGATGGGTGAACTAGAGTGCCTTATGCTAAAGGAGGATATTGATATAATAGGCATCACAGAATCATAGAATCATAGAATATCAGGGTTGGAAGGGACCTCAGGAGGTCATCTAGTCCAACCCCCTGCTCAAAGCAGGACCAATCCCCAATCAAATCATCCCAGCCAAGGCTGTGTCAAGCCTGACCTTAAAAACTTCCAAGGAAGGAGATTCTACCACCTCCCTAGGTAATGCATTCCAGTGTTTCACCACCCTCCTAGTGAAAAAGTTTTTCCTAATATCCAACCTAAACCTCCCCCACTGCAACTTGAGACCATTACTCCTTGTCCTGTCCTCTTCTACCACTGAGAATAATCTAGAACCATCCTCTCTGGAACCACCTGTCAGGTAGTTGAAAGCAGCTATCAAATCCCCCCTCATTCTTCTCTTCCGCAGACTAAACAATCCCAGTTCCCTCAGCCTCTCCTCATAAGTCATGTGTTCCAGACCCCTAATCATTTTTGTTGCCCTTCGCTGGACTCTCTCCAATTTATCCACATCCTTCTTGTAGTGTGGGGCCCAAAACTGGACACAGTACTCCAGATGAGGCCTCACCAATGTCGAATAGAGGGGAACGATCACGTCCCTCGATCTGCTCGCTATGCCCCTACTTATACATCCCAAAATGCCATTGGCCTTCTTGGCAACAAGGGCACACTGCTGACTCATATCCAGCTTCTCGTCCACTGTAACCCCTAGGTCCTTTTCCGCAGAACTGCTGCCTAGCCATTCGGTCCCTAGTCTGTAGCTGTGCATTGGGTTCTTCCGTCCTAAGTGCAGGACCCTGCACTTATCCTTATTGAACCTCATCAGGTTTCTTTTGGCCCAATCTTCTAATTTGTCTAGGTCCCTCTGTATCCTATCTCTGCCCTCCAGCGTATCTACCACTCCTCCCAGTTTAGTATCATCTGCAAATTTGCTGAGAGTGCAATCCACACCATCCTCCAGATCATTTATGAAGATATTGAACAAAACCGGCCCCAGGACCGACCCCTGGGGCACTCCACTTGACACCGGCTGCCAACTAGACATGGAGCCATTGATCACTAGAAACCTGGTGGAGTGAGGACAATCAATGGGACACAGTCATTCTGGGGTACAAAATATATTGGAAGGACAGAACAGGTCATGTGGGGGGGAGTAGCTCTATATGTTAAAGAAAATGTAGACTTGAATGAAGTAAAAATCTTAAATGAATCCACATGTTCCATAGAATCTCTATGGATAGTAATTCCATGCTTTAATAAGAATATAGCAGTAGGGATCTATTATCGACCACCTGACCAGGACAGTGATAGTGACGATGAAATACTAAGGGAGATTAGAGAGGCTATTAAAATAAAGAACTCAATAATAGTGGGGGATTTCAATTATCCCCATATTGACTAGGTACATGTCACCTCAGGACGAAATGCAGAGACAAAATTTCTTGATACTTTAAATGACTGCTTCTTGGAGCAGCTGGTACAGGAACCCACAAGGGGAGAGGCAATTATCGATTTAGTCCTGAGTGGAGCGCAGGATCTGGTCCAAGAGGTAACTATAACAGGACCACTTGGAAATAGTGACCATAATATAACAACATTTAACATTTCCGTGATGGGAAGAACACCTCAGCAGCTCAACACTGTGGCATTTAATTTCAGAAAGGGGAACTATGCAAAAATGAGGAGGTTAGTTAAACAGAAATTAAAAGGTACAGTGACTAGAGTGAAATCCCTGCAAGCTGCATGGACACTTTTCAAAGACACCATAATAGAGGCCCAACTTAAATGTATACCCCAAATTAAAAAAACACAGTAAAAGAACTAAAAAAGAGCCACCATGGCTTAACAACCATGTAAAAGAAGCAGTGAGAGATAAAAAGCCATCTTTTAAAAAGTGGAAGTCAAATCCTAGTGAGGTAAATAAAAAGGAGCATAAACACTGCCAAATTAAGTGTAAAAATGTAATAAGAAAAGCCAAAAAGGAGTTTGAAGAACAGCTAGCCAAAAACTCAAAAGGTAATAACAAAATGTTTTTTAAGTACATCAGAAGCAGGAAGCCTGCTAAACAACCAGTGGGGCCCCTGGACAATTGAGATACAAAAGGAGCACTTAAAGACTATAAAGTCATTGCGGAGTAACTAAATGAATTTTTTGCTTCAGTCTTCACGGCTGAAGATGTTAGAGAGATTCCCAAACCTGAGCCGTCTTTTGTAGGTGACAAATCTGAGGAATTGTCACAGACTGAAGTGACACTAAAGTAGGTTTTGGAATTAATTAATAAACTTAACAATAACAAGTCACTGGGACCAGATGGCATTAACCCAAGAGTTCTGAAAGAACTCAAATGTGAAATTGCGGAACTATTAACTATAGTTTGTAACCTGTCCTTTAAATCAGTTTCTGTATCCAATGACTGGAAGCTAGCTAATGTAATGCCAATATTTTAAAAGGGTTCTAGGGGTGATCCCAGCAATTACAGACCAGCAAGTCTAACATCAGTACCAGGCAAATTAGTTGAAACAATAGTAAAGAATAAAATTGTCAGACACATAGAAGAACATAAATTATTGGGCAAAAGTCAACATGGTTTCTGTAAAGGGAAATCATGTCTTATTAATCTATTAGAGTTCTTTGACGGGGTCAACAAACATGTGGACAACGGGGATCCAGTGGACATAGTGTACTTAGATTTCCAGAAAGCCTTTGACAAGGTCCCTCACCAAAGGCTCTTATGTAAATTAAGTTGTCATGGGATAAGAGGGAAGATCCTTTCATGGATTGAGAACTGGTTAAAAGACAGGGAACAAAGGGTAGGAATAAATGGTAAATTTTCAGAATGGAGAGGGGTAACTAGTGGTCCCCAAGGGTCAGTCCTAGGATCAATCCT
Organism: Natator depressus; assembly: GCF_965152275.1. Classification (NCBI taxonomy): domain Eukaryota; kingdom Metazoa; phylum Chordata; order Testudines; family Cheloniidae; genus Natator; species Natator depressus. The sequence goes on from NC_134243.1 coordinate 39,016,216, forward strand.
ATTCAACTTATTCATAAATGATCTGGAGAAAGGGGTAAACAGTGAGGTGGCAAAGTTTGCAGACGATACTAAACTGCTTAAGACCAAAGCAGACTGTGAAGAACTTCAAAAAGATCTCACAAAACTAAGTGATTGGGCAACAAAATGGCAAATGAAATTTAATGTGGATAAATGTAAAGTAATGCACATTGGAAAAAATAACCCCAACTGTACATACAATATGATGGAGGCTAATTTAGCTACAACTAATCAGGAAAGAGATCTTGGAGTCATCGTGGACCGTTCTCTGAAGACGTCCACTCAGTGTGCAGCGGCAGTCAAAAAAGCAAACAGGATGTTAGGAATCATTAAAAAAGGGACAGAGAATAAGATGGAGAATATCTTATTGCCCGTATATAAATCCATAGTATGCCCTCATCTTGAATACTGCATACAGATGTGGTCTCCTCATCTCAAAAAAGATATACTGGCATTAGAAAGGTTCAGAGAAGGGCAACTTAAATGATTAGGGGTTTGGAACGGGTCCCATATGAGAAGAGATTAAAGACACTAGGACTTTTCATCTTGGAAAAGAGGAGACTTTATATATAGAGGTATATAAAATCATGAGTAGTGTGGAGAAAGTGAATACGGAAAAGTTATTTACTTGTTCCCATAATATAAGAACTAGGGGCCTCCAAATGAAATGAATGGGCTGCAGGTTTAAAACAAATAAAAGGAAGTTCTTCACACAGTGAACAGTCAACCTGTGAAACTCCTTGCCTGAGGAGGTTGTGAAGGCTAGGACTATAACAGGTTTAAAAGAGAACTAGGTAAATTCATGGAAGTTAAGTCCATTAATGGCTACTGGCCAGGATGGGTAAGGAATGGTGTCCCTAGCCTCTGTTTGTCAGAGGGTGGAGATGGATGGCAGGAGAGAGATCACTTGATCATTACCTGTTAGGTTCACGCCCTCTGCGGCACCTGGCACTGGCCACTGTCAGCAGACAGGATACTGGGCTGGATGGACCATTGGTCTGACCCAGTATGGGCATTCTTATGTTCTTATTCATGTGCTTTACTGGATCAAGCCCTTCTAAAACAGCAACGCACTGAGTCCCTGCCTGCACATGCACACACCTCACTGAGGGTTGGGGCTGGATGTGGAAGGTATTGGTTTGAGCCGCCTTCTTTGATGACAGCTGCTTTTTGTAGAGCAGAGTGGTTGACCTGGCTACTTGACTGTATCATTTGAAAATGATTGCAGGGCTTTAGGAAGGGTGCATCTTTATGTATTTTATCTAACTAGCTATCCAACCACCCACCCACCTCTGGAACAGCATTTCTTATCAGCTATGTCTACACATGGAGCTGGAGGGCAAACCCCACCTCACGGAGTGGAGCAGCGGGATGGGCTAACTGCCCTGAGTACATAGACATCCCCGGCCATAGCATGCATTTGAAGTGGCTAGCTCATCCCACCACTCATGCTGCCATGGCTACACTTTATTTTAACACACTAGCACTATCAGAGGTCACACGGTCTGTCTCCTCCAGCTGGGAATCACACCCCTAGCTCCAAGTGTAGATATGCTCCAGGAGTTTTGCTTGAGAAAGGTCTGCAGGACTGGGCCCAAGATAGCCTGCAAAGAGAGCGCAATCAGATTTGTTAAACAGAAGTCCTTGGTTGCAAAAGTTATTGCACTTCCAGCAGAGCTCCTTGCAGGTATGAGTCCAAAGGCTCCATTTTTTCTCCAATAGGAGCAAATTCAGTTGCCAACACCAACACCTCAGAGGCTGGAGACTTGTGACTAGGATGGAAGACAAACTCAAGAGCAGGGAACAGATTCTCAGCACCCAAGAAGGGATGATGCTCTGAGTCATTTAAAAGCAATTTTGAAAAATGATTTGAAAACCCAGAACTTAACAAGTCACCGTCCCATAAACGAGGATAAGATGAGAGGAAGAATGGCCCAGGGATTAGGGTGAGAGCCTGGAAGTTGAGAGCTGGGTTGAATTCCTTGTTCTACCACAGACTCCCCTGTGGGACCCTGTGTGCCTCAGTTCCCCCTGTGTACAATGGGGATAACAGCACAGCCCTGCCACATTAAGCTATTGGCAGGATAAATACATTGAAGATGGGGAGGTGCTCAGATACTAAGATGGGGGGAGGGATAGCTCAGTGGTTTGAGCATTGGCCTGCTAAACCCAGGGTTGTGAGTTCAATCCCTGAGGGAGCCATTTAGGGATCGGGGGAAAAAGGATTGGTCCTGCTTTGAGCAGGGGGTTGGACTAGATGACGTCCTGAGGTCCCTTCCAACCCTGATATTCTATGATTCTATGAGGGGGTACAGAAGTACCAATGGTAGATAGGTAGGGTAATTACACTCCCCACAAATTGGTCAAAATTAATCCATCAGGGGATTATAAACACTTCTCCTTTCTAAGTGGGATAATACACATCTGGGAACCACTGCAGGACAGAAATGTATCAGGACTACAAGAGACTGTGCATTCTTGCTTTATACCTCGACCGGGCTTGGTCCTGCTCAACACTCTGATTTCAACCAGCGAAGCCCGGGCTTAAATTTAAGCACATATATAATCCCATTAATGTCAATGGGGCTACTTATGTGCTTAGTGTTGGGCACAAGCTTAAATGCTTTGCTGGATCAGGTCAGAGTGCTCTGCACCTTTCACGGTTAAGCTCTCACTGCATGCCTCAATGGTACTGCTCTCTCACTGTATACAAATGTATGTGGCTCTTTAAATGAGAGTGACTGTATTGTATCTAAACCTGTAGCCATGTTGTCACTCTAGGGTCACTTCAAGGGGCATGATTTTGAGGGCTGGTGTTTAGTGCTTTCTGAAAAACAGATCCCTTGAAGGTATCCCAAAAACGGAGCCACCCAAAAGGACTAGTCACTTAAAGATATTGGCCTTGTGCCCCAATCCTGCAATGGGCACCTGCACACACTGGTGTTTGCTCCTATGGAGCTTGGTAGAGGATTGAGGCCTCCTTGCACTGCCTCTTATCTAAAACAGGATCATGTGGACTACAATACTTTTAAGCAGTATTGTCCTTACTGGGGCAATAGGTTTTGGTAGAAAAAAACCCTAATGATTTGACTGGCCAGTGACTAAGATAGGGTCATATGACCCTGTAACTTTAACAAACAAAGGCCAGGTTTGGGGTAAATCACGATGTCAGCCTCATTGGGGCAACAAGGTATTTTAAACTGTCTAATGACACCTACAGAAACTAGACTTCTTAGTCTCCAGGAAGAACAATTTTTCCTTGAGTTGGCTTCTGGAGAGCTACACATGCCCACATTTAAAGGCTCTAAAGCCAGTAAAGGCTTTATCCCTGACATCAACCAAACAGCATCAAACCAACCCAACAACCCAAACAGCAATCGTTTTATGCTATATATCTCATCTCCAAGCATATATAGGTATAGTTACACACAAAGAGTGCCAGATCCTCAGCTGGTGTCACTCCACTGAAGTCAGCAGAACTATGTTGATTTTCACCAGAGGAGGATCTGGCCCAGTTATTTTAGTCTCTCTCTGCACCCCCACTTCCTGTTAGCCTAAGGCAGTTAAGTACAGTAAGTACATCAAATGTTTTTTATTTCACTTAAGCAGCAGTGTTAATAGAATTACATGTAATGCTATGACTAATTTCCACTTGGCCTCAGTGTTCATTTTGCAAGCATCTGATTTTAATCTAATCACAAACTCTAATGCCATTTACATTATTATAATTGTATACTTAACTACACTGCCATTGGAACAATCAAGCCATAAGGCCTAACCATCACTGCAGCAGGGAAGCTTCTAATTAGTAATGATGGAAAAACAATCAGGCATGCTGTGGAGCAGAATTGAGGGGGACTGGCAAAGCTGTGGTGTGAGCTGGGAGTGGAACCATACCAGGTGAGGATTCAGGTACACTGATATTGCTGTGTGCAGAGCCAGGAATGGATTAGCAGGCACGCTGCAGATCCACAGGAATGGATTTCCACAGCTATGGGGGAGTCCCAGAACATTGTTTCATAATAGGACTGAAGTGCGTTGGCAGAGCTATTCATGGGCCCATTTACAGGGGCTGATTTTCAGAGGTGCGGAACTTCCACAGCTCTCATTGACTTCAACTGGAGTTGTGAGTGCTCAGCATTTCTAAAAATCAGGTCCAGACCTGAATGAGGACCCAGAACTACAACAGAAGATTATGGCAAGTCAGCATTGAGCAGTGTTAGCAGGGCTGGGTGAGGGAGGCAGGGCTGGAGTAGGAGGATGAGTACTCAGTTTATGGTGCACTCTGGGAATTCAGAGGAAAGTGTGCATAACATGCCTGAACCCTATCTGGCTTTACCCACTGCTATCAATGTGCTACTTGCAGTACCAGCATGGATGCCATAGTAAGTTAAGTCCAAATGGTAAGGGATGCAACTCTATGCTCTGGGTGTCCCTAGACCTCTGCCTGCCAGAAGCTGGGTCTGGATGACAGGAATCACTCAGTAACTGCCCTGTTCTGTTCATTTTCTCTGATGCACCTGGCATTGGCCACTGTTAGAAGACAGGATACTGGGCTAAATGGACCATTGGTCTGACCCAGTATGGCTATTCTTAAGCACACCATCCTGATTCTTTCCAAAACAAGAACATAAAACTGTATTGAACTTCTGTCTTATAGGGCATTAGACTGGGGCTCAGGAGTCCTGGGTTCTATTTCCATGGTTACCACTGGCATGCTGAGTGACCATACGCAAATCATGTCACAGCTCTGTGCCTCAGTTTCCCCATCTGTAAAATGGGGATCAAGAGACTGACCTCTGTTGTAAAGCACTTTGAGATCTACTGATGAAAAGTTCTATATGAGAGCTTAACTTTGCAACCCTATATCATGGGTGGAATTTCTTCCTGTCCCTAGCTGATGATCAGCTCATGCCCTGAAGCATAAGGATAGTTAACAATTGTATACATAGCTACACCTAAGGGGCCTGACTCCTAAGCGCCTTGCCTTTGGGAAGTCATTAGCAAATGTGAAGTGGGATGGTTCTGAGCTGGTCACATTGACACAGGTGTAAGTGACTGGAGAAATCAGGCCATCTCACTGATATTCACCTTTCCCTCACCACTACCCACTATTCGGCTCTCTTCAGAAACCATACCTTCATGGCCTGCATCTTCTGCATCAATTTCCATGGTCACCTTCTCCTCCCAGGTAGGAGAGTGTGTAGGCTCAGAAGACACATGAGTCACCCCCTGGGCTTCCAATTTCTTCTCAACATCAGAGCTGCTTTTACTAAGAAAGAAGAAGAAAAAACAACCACTCAACATTACAGCAGGGGTACATCCACATTGACATGCACAAAGCCTTGCAGTGAACTGAAGACATCAGAGGAACAAATGCCCCTTCCCTTCATGCCCAAGCCAGAGACCTAATAACTTACATTCATATGGCCTGTTCACCTCAAAGCATCCCAAAGTGTATTACTGACTACAGGCCAAACTCATGCCTGGCATAATGCCACTAAAGTTAATGGATGAATTTGGCAGGGTGTGTATATAGGTTCATTTCCTCAATCAGCAAAATGCAGCCACCTCTGAGTTATACCAGGCTTCGGAGAGCGCAGTAGGGAAAGCGCTGCAGTCTGTCCATACTAACAGCTTCAAGCGCACTGGCGTGGCTACATTTGCGGCACTTGCAGAGACATTGGGAGCGGTGCATTATGGGCAGCTATCCCACAGAGCACCTTTTCCCATTCTGGTGCTGTGGCTTGTGGGAAGGGGGCAGGAGGTGTGGCGCATTCTGTGTCCTGTCCCAACGCCCCGTGATGCATCGGTTCACATCCCAGCAATCCCTGTGCTTCCGTCCACATTTGGCGCCATCTTTCAACGTTTTTTGTACTGCGCGCTCTGTCTTCCCTTTCAGTCTGCGGGAATGGAGCCCGAACTGCTGAGGAATATGCTGACAAGCCTCTCCAACACATCACATTTGGCAGTCGAGTTATTCCTTATGATCCAAAGTGACAGTGAGGACTCGGATGATGATATCGACTAGACTAACGCATATGACACGAGATTGCTTGTGGAATTCATGGACGTGCTCACCACCGTGGAACGCCGCTTTTGGGCTCAGGAAACAAGCACTGAGTGGTGGGATCACATCTTTGTGCAAGTCTGGGATGATGAGCAGTGGCTGCAGAACTTTCGGATGAGAAAAGCCAATTTCATGGGACTGTGTGATGAGCTCGACCCCACCCTGCGACGCAAGGACATGAGATTGAGAGCTGCCCTGATGGTGGAGAAGTGGGTGGCTATTGCAATCTGGAAGCTGGCAACTCCAGACAGCTACTGATCGGTCGCTAACCAGTTTGGAGTGGGAAAGTCGACCATTGGAATCATGTTGATGCAAGTTTGCAGGGCCATTAATCACATCCTGCTCAGAAGAACCGTAACTCTGGGCAATGTGCATGACATTGTGGCTGGCTTTGCACAAATGGGTTTCCCTAACTACGGAGGGGCGATAGATGGGACACATATTTCAATTCTGGCACCAGCCCACCTAGCCTCCGAGTACGTTAATCAGAAGGGGTATTTCTCTATGGTTCTCCAGGTGCTTGTGGATCAGCCTGGGCATTTCATTGACATTAATGCAGGCTGGCCCGGAAAGGTGCATGACGCATGCATCTTTCGGAACACTGGCCTGTTCAGGAAGTCGCAAGCTGGGACGTTTTCCCCAGACAAGAAGATCACCGTAGGGGAAGTCAAAATGCCCACTGTGATCCTTGGAGACCCCGCTTACCCTTTAATGCTGTGGCCCATGAAACCCTACACAGGGAGCCTTGACAGCAGCAAGGAGCGGTTCAACAACAGGCTCAGCCGGTGCAGAATGACTGTGGAGTGTGCTTTTGGCTGTTTAAAGGGCTGCTGGCGCTCTCTGTATGAGAAGCTGGACCTGGCCGATGACAGCATCCCCGCGGTTATATCCGCATGCTGTGCCCTCCATAACATTTGTGAAGGGAAGGGTGAACGATTCACTCAGGCATGGAACTCGGAGGTTCAACACCTGGAGGCTGAATTTGAACAGCCAGAGAGCAGGCCTATTAGAGGGGCCCAGCGCGGGGCTGCAAGGATTAGGGATGCCTTGAGGGAGCAATTTGAGGCTGAAAGCCACCAGTAATGTCTGGTGCCTTGCACAGGAGTGAAGTGCAGTGGTTCCAATGTTAGTAGGAATCTGTGTTTGCTATGCTGACTTGCAATGCCTGTTTCTTTCCTGGGCTAAGATATCTTTTACTTTATGCAATAATAAAGAATGTTTTCAAAGCCAAAAAATCCATTTATTGAAAAGAAAATTCATTTATTGAAAAGAAACACAACTGCTTGGGAAACAGAAAGGGCAAGGGAATGGGGTGGGGAACGGTACAATCACAGATTTGCATATGTCCTGTTATCATACTCAGCCTTCCTGTCTGGAGTGCTGTGCAATGAGTGCTGCACTTCAGGATGGCTACACTGCATGGTGATGGGGGTTGAGTGCAGTGGGTAAGGGTCATAGTTTTCAGGGCTGGGTGGTGAAGCTACAGGTGTTGGAGGCAGCTGGTGGCGATAAGAACCCAGATGTTGGGGAAAGTGGGTTGGAGATGACATGGGGGCACAAGGGAAAGAGTTTTGGGATAAGGGCTGCGGGGGTGGGGGCGGGTGTGGTAGTGCTCTGCCTGCATGGCTACGAGCGCCTGGATCGAGGCCAGCGAAGGGCAACAAAAATGATTAGGGGTCTGGAACACATGACTTATGAGGAGAGGCTGAGGGAACTGGGATTGTTTAGTCTGCAGAAGAGAAGAATGAGGGGGGATTTGATAGCTGCTTTCAACTACCTGAGAGGTGGTTCCAAAGAGGATGGTTCTAGACTATTCTCAGTGGTAGAAGATGACAGGACAAGGAGTAATGGTCTCAAGTTGCAGTGGGGGAGGTTTAGGTTGGATATTAGGAAAAACTTTTTCACTAGGAGGGTGGTGAAACACTGGAATGCGTTACCTAGGGAGGTGGTAGAATCTCCTTCCTTAGAAGTTTTTAAGGTCAGGCTTGACAAAGCCCTGGCTGGGATGATTTAATTGGGATTGGTCCTGCTTTGAGCAGGGGGTTGGACTAGATGACCTCCTGAGGTCCCTTCCAACCCTGATATTCTATGATTCTATGATTCTACCCACAGCTGAAAGCAGAGATCCTGGCAAGATCTGGGGTAATGACAGCAGTGCGGGCCCAGCGATATCATGAGTGGAGGTACCAGGAAAACAAAATCCCGCGGTCCCAAGATCATCCATCTTGCACGAAAGTGGGTATGAACTGAGTCCCGGAGTCCGAAGGAGATACTAGAGATTCTGGTCATCGACTGGTACATGAGAGGACTACCTCCAGACCTTCGCGCCTGGGTAAGCCAGAATGAACCCTCCACCTACGACGAGGTTGTCGCGCTTGTAGAAAGGTGAAGGACGGTGAGGGAGCTGACCCGACCAGTTAAGGAAGAAGCACCCCGGGCTAAACTAGCAGCACCAAGCCATAGAGCTCGGTTGACTGGGCCACCAGGAGAACCCAGGTGGAAAAAGAGAGGGGCTGAAGGTCCACCAGAAGCCACAAAGAGTCGAAGCACTGAGGGGGAAGAGGATCGTGATGTTAGGCTACCCAAACCAAGAGACCGGGGAATGCCTAGGGCTCCATACAGATATTACGCCTGCGGGGAGTGGGGACACATAGCTGCACAGTGTCCCAATGCCGAGGAGTCTATGCAGTGTAACCTGGGGAACTGGGCAGACCCATGCTCCCTAATCCACCTTGTGGGGGTCTCACTAACCCCACATATGTACACTAGACCAGTGAAGCTAAATGGGGTAGAGACCACAGCATTGGTTGATTCAGGGAGTGCTATCACGCTTGTTTCGGGGAAGCTCGTGAAGCGTAGTCAGCTGCTGTGGGCTAAGCATACGGGGATAACATGCGTCCATGGGACAGTTGGTTATTACCCCATCATCCCAGTAAAAATCGAGATTCAGGGAACACTACTGAGTTAGCAGCAGGTGTAGTCCCTAAACTCCCATACCCAGTGCTCATAGGGAGGGACTTCCCAGGGTTTGGAGACTTACTCCCGGTAGGGGAATTGGAGAAAGGGGGAAGCCCTGAAAGTAGTGAGGCATCCACAGTAGAGTGTCAACCCCCAACCTTCTCTGAAATATCTCCAGATTTGTTCTCCACTCCCAGACAGCATAGAAAGATGAAAAGGGAAAGAAGGGCAGCTAAGGCCTTGGGAACCCGAATACTGGCCCAAAGCCAGAGGGTGGCTCTCGTAGGTACGCGGACCCGAGCAGCTGAAAAGGAGGCCACCCAGGGGGGAGAAGCACCCGAGTCTGACCCACACCCTAATGCCTCTGAACCCAGTAGAGGCAACAGAGACTGTCCCCCTAGATCTCAGGCAGATTATCCCCGGGAGAGGAAATTTTGGATGGGACCAGGCTGAAGATCCAAGATACGATAACATTTGGAAGGAGGTGACCGAAATAGATGGGGTCCCTGTGGAAGGGAAAACCTAGGGACCAGGACCCTACTTCATAATGAAGAAGAATCTCTTATACCGGGTTGCACCAGTACAGGGGCAGAAGGTACAGCAGATCTCAGTACCTCAAAAACACCAGAATGCTGTATTAAGTCTGGCCCATAGTCATCTTTTGGGGGGGCATTTGGGGGTAGAGAAGACCCTGGCACGGGTCCTGCGACGATTCTTCTGGCCCGGAGTACATGAAGAAGTGCGGAGGTACTGTGCGTCCTGCCCGGAGTGTCAGCTGCACAGTCCCCGTCCCCACTTGAGGGCACCTTTAGTACCCCTTCCCATCATAGAGGTCCCCTTCGAGCGAATAGCCATGGATCTAGTGGGACCCCTGTTGAAGACAGCCTGGGGCAACCAATATATACTTGTCTTTCTGGATTATGCTACTCGCTACCCAGAAGCCGTCCCCCTGCGGAACATGGCCTCTAAAACGATAGCGAAAGAGTTGGTGGGGATCTTTGCCCAAGTGGGGCTACCAAAGGAGATATTAACAGACCAAGGTACCCCATTTATGTTGAAGCTAATGAAGGACTTCTGTACACTGCTCCATATACATACCCTGAGAACTTCAGTCTATCATCCGCAGACCAATGGGCTGGTAGAAAGGTTTAACCGAACCCTCAAGGAAACGATAAGGAAAGTGGTAAGTCAAGACGGGAAGGATTGGGACACCCTACTACCCTACCTTATGTTTGCAATCCGGGAGATACCTCAGGCCTCAACTGGGTTTTCCCCCTTTGAATTATTATACGGACACCACCCCTGTGGCATACTAGATATTGCAAAAGAAATCTGGGAGGAGGAACCCAATGAGGGGAGAAATATAATTGACCATGTGTTGCAGATGCGAGAACGGATAGCCCGGATCACCCCTATTGTACGGGAACATTTGGAAAAGGTGCAGGAGGCCCAGCGAACCCATTACAATCACCAGGCAAAAGTCCGACAGTTCTAACCAGGGGATCAGGTGACGGTGTTGGTACCCACGGCAGAAAGCAAGCTTTTGGCCCAATGGCAGGGGCCCTATGAGGTGGTTGAACCCATGGGGGAAGTAACCTACAAGGTGCAGCAACCAGGATGCCGGAAACAAGAACAAATTTATCACATTAACCTCTTAAAGCCTTGGCACCAACGAGAGGCGTGTGCAGTGGCCCAAGAGACCCCAATCCAGGGAAATAACATGCAGGAGCAGACCAGGATATCCACTGATCTGACACCAAACCAGAAGAAGGAGGTAACTGAGATGATCAACCGATACCAGGACGTGTTTTCAATCAAACCAGGCTGGACCACTGAAGCATATCACCACATTATCACAGACCCTGGGGCAAAGGTAACTTTAAGGCCCTATTGGGTCCCAGCAGCAAAAAGGGAGGAGATCAAGGCAGAGGTAAAAAGGATGTTGGAGCTGGGAGTCATCGAAGAGTCCCACAGTCAGTGGTCAAGCCCGATTGTGTTGGTGCCCAAACCCAATGGCACCCCTAGGTTTTGTAATGACTTTCGCCGGCTGAATGAGATATCCAAATTCGATGCATACCCCATACCCAGTATCGATGAGTTAGTTGACCACCTGGGCAATGCCCGATTTTTGACCACCCTTGATTTAACAAAGGGATACTGGCAGATTCCCCTTGCCAAAGATGCGAAAGAAAAGACAACATTCTCTACACCAGAGGGTCTGTTTCAATATACTGTTCTTCCTTTTGGACTGCATGGGGCACCTACCACCTTCCAGCGTCTTATGGACAAGCTCCTATGGCTCCATACCAGTTATGCAGCAGCATACCTGGATGATGTGGTTATTCGCACCCCTGACTGGGAAACCCACTTAGGAAAGGTGTAAGTGGTTCTGGACACGCTAAGACGGGCTGGCCTCACAGCCAACCCAGCCAACTGTGCTATAGGGCTAGCCGAGGCTAAATACCTTGGCTACATTGTAGGAAGGGGCATGGTCAAGCCCCAACTAAACAAACTAGAGGCTATCCAAAATTGGCCCTGGCCAAATCGGAAAAAGCAAGTCCGAGCATTCCTGGGTGTGGTGTGGTACTACCGACAATTTATTCCCCATTTTGCTACCAGAGCGAGTCCCCTGATAGACCTGATAAAAGCCCGGGGTCCAGACATGGTGAAATGGACAGATGCCGCAGAGAAAGCATTCATGGATCTACAGAGAGCCCTCTGCAGTAACCCCGTGCTTATAGCCCCAGACTTCAACAAAGAATTCATTTTACAAACAAATGCATCTGAAGTAGGATTGGGAGCTGTTCTGTCGCAGATGGTTGGAGATGGAGAACACCCAATCCTCTACCTCAGCAGGAAACTCCTCCCGAGAGAGCAGAAGTATGCCGTGGTTGAAAGAGAGTGCCTAGCTGTGAAATGGGCCATGGAAACATTACGTTATTACCCTCTGGGATGACAGTTTACCCTTGTGACCAACCATGCACCCCTCCAGTGGATGCAGCAAAATAAAGGGAAGAATGCAAGAAGATGGTTCCTGTCCCTACAACCTTTCCAATTCACCATACAACACCGGGCTGGAAGCCACCATGGCAATGCAGATGGCTTGTCACGAGTACACTGCCTGACGTCCCAAGTTGCCCAACCCCGTAGTGTTGAGCAGAGGGGGGCGATATGTGACAGGGTCAGGCCAGATGGCTATAGGAGAGTAATTTTTTTTATTTTTGAAGCAAAAAAGAATTTTATTTGCATAACATTTAGAAAGAATCACCAAAAAGGAAAAAACAAAACTATGCAACAAAACAAAAGCAAACACAAGGTATAACACAGCAGCCTTCAGGAGGGAGAGGTGTTCAGGCTAGCCTGGGCCCAGAGCGGGGGGGCTTCCTCGCCACTCGTGGTCTTCCACCCCCTCGAGTTACCTAGTGCCACGCCCAGTGTCACCGATTATTCCTCTCCTGAGAGTGCCCGACAAGATGGGCATGGCTGCGGGGTGGGCAGTTTGCGGGGGGGGGATGTTCACCCACGTGTGATAGGACCCCTCCTAGGTGACGGTGATGACGGTATCCGCAGCGGGAATGGCTGGGGCTGGGGGTCTCTCGCTCTTCCCCTCAATCAAAGGGTCAGACGGAGGGAACCGGACGGGGTCACCGAGCAGAGAACCTCAGACAGCGCCCACCGCTCCTTGAAGGTGTCAAAGGAGTAGGTGGATGCCGCCCAGAGGAACTCCGCCCGGATACGTGAATGTACTGAGGATCGAAAAATGGCCCTACAGTCACAGGACGCTTCATTGGCCAACCTCCTCTCTCTGGTTTTATAGATGGCTGTTTTAGCTAGGGCTAGGAGGAGGTTAACGAGGAGATCCCGCGACTTTGTGGGGCCACGGATGGGGAGTGTGTAAATAAAAAGGTGAGGGGAAAAGTGCAGCCAAAAGCGTAATAGAATATTCGTGAGGAGCCGGAAAAGGGGCTGCAGCCTGGCACACTCTAAATATACATGTGCCAGGGTTTCCCTCACATTGTAAAAAGAGTAAGTATCTGGGATGGGGGTGAACCGCGTCAAAACTATGCCCATGCTCACAGCTCCGTGAAGGAGCCGCCAACTAATGTCCCCGATGGGCCTCGGGACCAAGGTGGAATACAGGCTGGTCCACCGGGGCTGCTCACCCTCCAAAGGTGGCAGGAGGTCCCGCCACTTTGTACCGGGGTGGGACACCAGGGTGTGGGCGTGAAGGGTGTGAAGCATGAGTGTGTATAGATGTTTCCTTGGCGCGGTTTGGAAGCTGACCGGCTGCAGTTCATGCAGCCATCTCGCAGTGAAAGGGTGAGGGGTTTGTTGGGATCTATGAGGTAGGGGCCCAATTGAAAGGTTTGGCGGGCCTGGGGTAGAGGGTGGGTGGGGTGCACCCTCGCGCAGGGCTCGGGTGAGATAAGCCCAAGCAGCGGGCGTCAAAGCAGCCTTCACCTCCTGAAGTACGCGCCGGGGGGTACGAGGTCTGGAGAGCCCCATGCGCCGAGCGAGCGTCAGGGGATCCAGCCAGTCTCCCCAGTTGTAGTCCAGGAGGTCTCCGACTCTCGTGACTTCCGCCAGGACCAAACTCTGGCGCACCGAGCGGGACTCCGCCACCTACACACGGAGCTGGGGGTTGTGTAGCAGGGGCTCCGCGAGGAGATCCGCTCCCACGGTGACCGCCACGGACCTGGTCGTTGAAAACAGTTTCCAGGTCCAGAGGAGGTCCTGGTAGAAGACCGGCAGCCTGGAGAGGTCTTGCGGAAAACCTCTTAGAATCATAGAATCATAGAATATCAGGGTTGGAAGGGACCCCAGAAGGTCATCTAGTCCAACCCCCTGCTCGAAGCAGGACCAATTCCCAGTTAAATCATCCCAGCCAGGGCTTTGTCAAGCCTGACCTTAAAAACCTCTAAGGAAGGAGATTCTACCACTTCCCTAGGTAACGCATTCCAGTGTTTCACCACCCTCTTAGTGAAAAAGTTTTTCCTAATATCCAATCTAAACCTCCCCCATTGCAACTTGAGACCATTACTCCTCGTTCTGTCATCTGCTACCATTGAGAACAGTCTAGAGCCATCCTCTTTGGAACCCCCTTTCAGGTAGTTGAAAGCAGCTATCAAATCCCCCCTCATTCTTCTCTTCTGCAGACTAAACAATCCCAGCTCCCTCAGCCTCTCCTCATAAGTCATGTGCTCTAGACCCCTAATCATTTTTGTTGCCCTTCGCTGGACTCTCTCCAATTTATCCACATCCTTCTTGTAGTGTGGGGCCCAAAACTGGACACAGTACTCCAGATGAGGCCTCACCAGTGTTGAATAGAGGGGAACGATCACGTCCCTCGATCTGCTCGCTATGCCCCTACTTATACATCCCAAAATGCCATTGGCCTTCTTGGCAACAAGGGCACACTGCTGACTCATATCCAGCTTCTCGTCCACTGTCACCCCTAGGTCCTTTTCCGCAGAACTGCTGCCTAGCCATTCGGTCCCTAGTCTGTAGCGGTGCATTGGATTCTTCCATCCTAAGTGTAGGACCCTGCACTTATCCTTATTGAACCTCATCAGATTTCTTTTGGCCCAATCCTCCAATTTGTCTAGGTCCCTCTGTATCCTATCCCTCCCCTCCAGCGTATCTACCACTCCTCCCAGTTTAGTATCATCCGCAAATTTGCTGAGAGTGCAATCCACACCATCCTCCAGATCATTTATGAAGATATTGAACAAAACCGGCCCCAGGACTGACCCCTGGGGCACTCCACTTGACACCGGCTGCCAACTAGACATGGAGCCATTGATCACTACCCGTTGAGCCCGACAATCTAGCCAGCTTTCTACCCACCTAATAGTGCATTCATCCAGCCCATACTTCCTTAACTTGCTGACAAGAATACTGTGGGAGACCGTGTCAAAAGCTTTGCTAAAGTCAAGAAACAATACATCCACTGCTTTCCCTTCATCCACAGAACCAGTAATCTCATCATAAAAGGCGATTAGATTAGTCAGGCATGACCTTCCCTTGGTGAATCCATGCTGACTGTTCCTGATCACTTTCCTCTCATGTAAGTGCTTCAGGATTGATTCTTTGAGGACCTGCTCCATGATTTTTCCAGGGACTGAAGTGAGGCAGAGATAAAAAAGCTGCCGGTCGTATCGGAGCCCTTGGAAGCGGCGCAGGAAGGCATGCGCTAGTATGCTCCACGTCAAACTACCTGCACTATAAAGGAGCCTCTGCAGGGCCTGGAGGCGGAAGACACGGACCTGAGTGTGCAGACACCTCAGGCCTTGTCCTCCTTCCTTCAGGGGTAGATGAAGAACCCCAACAGGGGCCCAGTGCATTCCCGACCAAAAGAACTCTAGAATCGATGTCCGGAGGTTGGTCAGGAAACCCGGGGCCGGGACCAGGGTGTTGAGCCGGTACCAGAGCATGGACAGGACTAGTTGGTTAAGCACCAGTGCTCTCCCTCGGAGGAAGAGACATCGGAGTAGCCTCGTCCATTTCCGGAGCCACTCTATCACCCCACCTTCTAAATTTTGCCAGTTCTCCGGCGGAAAAGGGTGCGTGGCAGAAAGGTAAACGCCTAGGTAGAGCAGTGGACCCGCGCTCCACCGGATGGTCTGAAGCGCGGGTGGGAGGGAGTTCACCTGCCGCCAGTCCCCCACCACCAAGCCAGAGCTCTTGACCCAGTTGATTCGGGTGGAGGAGGCTGCCGAATAGATGGCCTGGCAAGCCTCCACTCGCGCCAAGTCGCCCGGGTCCTGGACCAGGAGGAGCACGTCATCGGCGTATGCTGACAGGACCAGCTGCTGCTCCGGCTCCCGTAACACCAACCCTGTCAACCTCCTTTGGAGGAGACAGAGGAAGGGCTCGATTGCCAGAGCGTACAGCTGGCCAGAGAGGGGGCACCCCTGCCATACCCCTCGCCCGAAGCTGACCGGTTCGGTCAGGGTCCAGTTCAGCCTAACCAGACACTCCGCGGAAGCGTACAGCACCTGGAGAAAACTCACAAACTGAGGTCCAAATCCAAACGCCTGCAGAGTGCCCAGGAGGTACCCATGGTCCACTCTACCGAACGCCTTCTCCTGATCAAGAGACAGAAGGGCGAACGACAGACCGTCTCTACGCCCGAGTTTCAAAAGGTCTCGGGTTAGAAATAGGTTGTCAAAAATGCTGCGGCCCGGGACAGTGTAGTTCTGGTCTGGGTGGATCATGTCCCCCATCATGGACCATAGCCGCAGCGAGATTGCTTTCGCTACGATTTTGTAGTCCGTGCTAAGGAGCGAGACGGGATGTCAGTTTTCTAAATCGCGGAGGTCCCCCTTCTTCGGCAACAAGGCGAGCACCGCTCACCTGCATAAAAGAGGGAGGACCCCGCCCTGCAAAGACTCGGCCCAGACAGTGGCTAGGTCTGGGCCAAGGATGTCCCAGAACGCGCGATAGAACTCCACGGTCAGCCCGTCCATGCCCGGAGATTTATTAGTGGGCATGAGACAGAGGGCTTCCGAGAACTCGGCCAGGGTGAGAGGCAGCTCTAGTCTGTCTCGGTCACCCACGCTGACCGTGGGGAGTTCCTCCCAGAGCACCCTGCAAGCACCAGGATCGGTCGGATCTGGGGAGAAAAGGCTTGTGTAGAAGTCACGGGCCCTCCCACACATCTTCACCGGATCCGTGAGGGGGGTGCCGTCTTCTGCTAGCAGGCAGGTGACGTGTTTCTTGGTCCCCCTCGTTTTCTCCAGGGCATAGAAGAAACGGGAGCCGTGATCCATCTCCCGAAGGAGGCGGATGCGGGATCGAACAAAGGCACCTCGAGCCCAATGGTCCTCGAGGGCCCGGAGCTCCTCCTGCTTCTCCCGGCATGCTCCGCAGAGGAACGGGTCCTCGGGGCCGGCGGCCAGACGCCTCTCCATCTCTAAGACCTCCCATTCCAACTGCTCTATCGCTGCATTTCTCCATCGGCTGGTGCCCCGGATGTAGTCACGGCGGAAGAGCTTGGCGCGCACCTTCCCTAGATCTCACCATCGCCGCGCCGAGGGAAAGGCACGCCGCTGCTCTCGCCAGGCCAGCCAAAACTCCCGGAAGGACGTCACGAAGCCCTCATCCTCCAACAGGCTGTTGTTAAAGTGCCAATAGGCCGGCCCCGGCCTCTCTGCACGGAGGGAGGCTGTTATGGTGGCTAGATGATGGTCGGAAAATGGGGCCAGACGAATGTTGGAGGAGTGGGCTTGTGAAAGATGGAAACGGGATAAATAAATACGGTCCAACCGAGAGTGGTGTGACCGATGGGCCTCCACCCGGACAAAGGTGAACGTGGAAGTGTCATCTGGGTGGTGGTCATGCCAGACGTGCACTAGGGAGCAATGTTTGATTATTTCTCGGAGAATGTTCGCGGCGGCCCGGCTCAGCTCGGCCCCTGAGCGGTCCTGTTCCTTGAGGGTGATGTTAAAGTCCCCTCTCAGGACTAGGCACTCGTGAGAATCTAGGGTGCTGAAGAAGTCGGACACCCGCTGATAGAATTGTGGCCGCTTCGGGCTCATTGTCGGGGCATAGATGTTAACGAGGTTGACCACGAGCCCCTCCATACAGACTCGGAGATACAGCAGGTGGCCTGGCATGGCCTCAGTGACCCCTAGCACCTCGGGCCGTAGGTTGGGGGAGAACAGGGTCGCCACTCCAGCTTGTGGAATCGTGAAGTGGCTAAAGTAGACCCCGTCCCCCCACTCCAGCTGCCAGCTGTCCTTGGCGGTCGGATCCGTATGGGTCTCCTGCAGGAAAACCAGAGTACCCCCCTTCCCAAAGGTAAGAGAGCACCTGAGAACTGCGGAGAGCCATCCTACAGCCCCTGATGTTCAAAGTTGCAATAATGAGAGGCGTCATGCGGAGGGCTGGGGGGGTGGGGGTTCCTTGTTGGCGGGGGTGTTCGCAGTCCCTGGCGGGTCGCGAAACAATCCGTGACCCATCCCGTAAGTGAGTAAATAGTCACGGAAGCTGCGGGCCCGCCCGTAGGCCACAGCACCGCACCTTCCTTTCCCTCTACTCTCCTTTATAAGGGCCCTTGTGGCCTCGAGGATTTGATCAAAGTCCCCCCCATAGCTGGAGAGCTAGCTGTATCCTGTTGCAGGAGCCACGGATGTCTTCTAAAAACTCCCGCAACGCTTTTCGCAGCTCATGGGGGGGTGGGGTTGCGATTTCCGGGTTATTCCCTGCTGGGGCTCTTGGTGCAGCCTCGTGGTCCGCTGAGGTGGGCAGGCAGGGTGCAAACCACCGACGGGGCATCTGACAGGCTAAAGTTATTAGGTCCGTCTCAAGCCTTGGGGTAGAAGGGGACGGTGGAGGGAAAATTGCAGCTCCTAATGGGTCGTGGCAGGAAAAGGCAAAGGCTGCTCCTTGGGGGGGGATCTGCAAAAAACGGGAAAGAAATAACCCCAGGGGCAGCAATAGCATTGCAGGAGGAGGTGGATTGGGCAGGGACAGGGGTGGGGGGTGGGGGCGGGGGCGGGGGAAGAGGCGAGACTCTGGGCTTTGGGGGGCAAGCAGCTGAAAGGTGGCGCCTCCCGAGCATATTCGAGGGTTAAGGCGGGGTAGGGGGCTCCCAGTGATGCTAGGCGCAGGCTCTGTGGTGGATTTGGCAGCCACGGCATCAGGTGGTGGACCACCTTCTGTAGGGTGCCCGCTCGGGAAAGCAGTTAGGGGGAGGGAGCATGGGGAAAGGGGGACTGGGGTGAGGTTGCCCAGATCGAGGCCAGCCGGCAGTAGGTCATCCTCTCCCTGGGTGACCAGGGTCAAACCTAGGGCCTCGATCTCCTCATACATGGAGGAGAGGTCGCCTTCCGCCACCCCGGGGGTCTCCCCTCTGGCGCCCGCTTCGACGGTCGCTTCGGGGTTCGCGGGGGGTTCAGGTGATATTCGGGCAGAAGGGGCTTCCTCAGGGGTCTCGGAGGGGAGGGTCTCCCGTGGAGGGGAGATCCTACCTTCCAATGCTATTGTGTCTTCCCCTTCCGACACTGGCGGATGGATCTCACTTGTGGGCATAGCGGAAGGCTCAGTATCAGTGCCTCCCTTCCTGGTCTTCCGGGAGGCCTCCGCATCAGATGGGTGCAGCGGAGCTCGAGCCTTCCGCTTGCCTCGCTTCCCTTGGACTAGGGTCCAGCCCTCCATAGCATCGTCTGGGGGCTGGTTAGCAGGGGTCGTGTCGGGGGGCAGAATCAATGGTTCAGGGGCTCGGGGGGGTAAAGGTGAGGCAGTATGGCGGGGGGGGTTCTCCTTGGGGTGGGCCCTCTCCTATCCCCGGTAATATCTTTGCTGTACCCTCCTCCATAGGCTCTGCCGGATTGTTAACAGCAAGGGCGGGGCTCCCTCCCTTGTAGGTGAGGTGTCTCTTGGGCCTGGGCGGGAGCAGTGGTGGATCGAGCAGGAGGAGAGGTGGTTTCAGGTGCCGGGTGGCCAGGGGCATCGACAATGATGGAGCCGATGTCCTGCCGGGTCTCGGGGGTCTCGGGTGCCCTCCCCGCCGGGCCAAGGGGCAGTCTCTTCGGACATGCCCCACTGATCGGCAGAGGTAGCACTGGGCCTCTCCTGTGGAACAGTAGACCCAATAACAGGCTCCCTGGTAAGGGACTAGGAAGGACCCCTCGAGCGCCTCTCCATCATGCGCTGCCGGCGGCGGTAGAAGCTGCACTTGCTGGTGGAATGAAAGGACGTGACGGAGGGTGGGGTCCTTACAGCCCAACATGAGAGGGCTGATGACAGAAACGGGTTTCCCCAGGGTGGAGAGAGCAGGTAACAGGGCGGCACTGGGTAGAAAAGAAGGGACAGAGGTCAGGACTAGGCGGACGCCCAGGTCCTCTTGCGGTTCCAGGGGGACGAACACCCCCCCCAACGCCAGGCCCTTCTCCACCGCCTCCTGGGCGGCAGCTTCCGATGCTAAGAAAAAGACGACCTTCCCGTACATTTTGGAGGCCGTCACAATAGCCGTGGGTCCTACCACCCTTGCCAATGCCTGCACGTATGTCTCCACGTGGGGCGAGGTGGGCACCAGGAGGCAACGGATGCCGTGCTTCCTGGTCATGGTGGGAAAGGGGCCCCGGCCGCTATTGATGGTAGCAGAGGCGGTGCGTGGGCGAGATGACGAGGCAGCAGGTAGGTGGGGGGCTGCTACCGCCCAGGCATACGCCCTGGGGGCCGGGGGAGGGACGCTCGCAGAGCTGGTGGAGGGAACAGCGGGGAGGGACGCCATGGTCGATGATGAGGCCACAGCGGTGGGAGCAGCCCCTGCCATGGAGGGCCAGGTGGTTGTAGCGGGGCCCTTTCCCTTCTTCACACCCTGGCCTTTCCGGCCAACTTGGGGGGCTCTCCTAGAATCTGGGGGGGCGGTGGGTGTAACAGCGGCAGTAGTCTCCCCGGTGCCTCCTACTGCTGATGCCCCAGCGGGGGCGGTGGCAGGTGTTTTGGCAGCAGTGGTGGGGGGGGGCTTGGGGGTTGGGCAGGGGTGTAGGTGGGGGAGGAACAGCTGAGGTTGTTAGAGGGGCCTCACCCCTCTCATTCCCCGCCATCGTGAGCAGGGAGAGATGGGGAGACACCAGAAGGAGGAGGGGGGAGGGGGAAGCAGATTAACCACTTCTCCCTGCTGGGCTGCAGGCGGGGAAGGGGGGCAAATGGTTCGGATTGGACGGGGAAGGAAACAGGAGTTGGGGTCAGGTAGTAGGGGCAAACTGTGGGGTGGACAGTCCTGGGGTGAGGGGAGGGACATGAACCCACGTGCGTTTGTCCAAAGAGTCTCGTTTGGTCGGCTGTTGCTTCTGTTCCAGACGGTGGAATCAGGGCGAGCAGCTGAATCCAGAGGCAGATGGCAAGTTGCCAGCAGGGACGGACGGCGGGGGGCCGTGTCGGTTGTAGTAGTGTTGGGGGGGGCACCGATGGATCGGGGGGCAGCTCCGTGCCACACCCCCTGTGCCCCTACAAACACAGTCAAGACACAGTCAAACCTCCCCCCACACGAGAGTACAGTTAAAAAGTTACTCAGTCTTACGGCCCCCTCCACGATGGTTTGTAGCTTCCCTGGGCAATTTCTCTGTCGGCCGTCTTCTCTCCCGGGCTTTGTGGAGCATTCCAGAAATACCAAACAGATAAGAAAAGTTCCTCCTGGCTGGTACGGGTCCAGAAATAAACAGTAAAACAGTTGGGTCTGGGGGCTTCCACTCCCCTCCTCCGGGGAGTGGGTCGGCAGTCCCCCCCTCCAGGGGTTTCAGCTGGAGGAGTAGCAGCATCTGAGGGCAGGCGTGGGGGGCCTGGCAGCTAGCTGGCAGCCGACCAGCACTCGAACGGCAGCATAAAAACAGCAAAAAAAAACAAAATGAAGAAAAAGCGTCTGGTCCGGTTGGGGGGGGAAGCTGAAGCGGGGGCAAAAAGTAAGAAAAGCCCAGGCCAGGGGGCTATAGGAGAGGAATAGAAGGCAGATATATAAGCCCCAGGTTAAGTAGATCCCTTTTCCCCGGGTAAGGTAACAGGGAAGGTTGCAGAACAATCAGGAACCTTCTGGAGACAATTAAGACAGACAGGCTGATTAGAACACCTGCAGCCAATCAAGAAGCTGCTAGAATCAATTAAGGCAGGCTAATCAGGGAACCTGGGTTTTAAAAAGGAGCTCACTTCAGTTTGAGGTGTGTGTGTGAGGAGCTGGGAGCAAGAGGCACTAGGAGCTGAGAGTGAGAACGCGGACTGTTGGAGGACTGAGGTGTACACGCATTATCACACACCAGGAAGAAGGTCCTATGGTGAGGATAAAGAAGGTGTTGGGAGGAGGCCATGGGGAAGTAGCCCAGGGAGTTGTAGCTGTCGCACAGCTGTTCCAGGAGGCACTCTAGACAGCTGCATTCCACAGGGCCCTGGGCTGGAACCCGGAGTAGAGGGCGGGCCCGGGTTCCCCCCAAATCCTCCCAACTCCTGGTCAGACACAGGATGAGTCGACCTGGACTGTGAATTCAGAAAAACAGCCAAGCTGAGGGCTGCCGTGAAGCGCCAAAGTGAGCAAATCCGCCAATAAGCGCAAGACCCACCAAGGTAGAGCAGGAACTTTGTCACACACCTTATAGACTAACAGACATTTTAGAGCATAAGCTTTTGTGGGTGAATACCCACTTTGTCGGATGCATGTAGTAGAAATTTCCAGAGGCAGGTATAAATATGCAAGCAAGAATCAGACTAGGGATAACATGGTTAGTTCAATCAGGGGGGATGAGGCCCTCTTCTAGCAGTTGAGGTGTGAACACCAAGGGAGAAGAAACTGCTTTTGTAGTTGGCTAGCCATTCACAGTCTTTGTTTAATCCTGAGCTGATGGTGTCAAATTTGCAAATGAACTGCAGCTCAACAGTTTCTCTTTGAAGTCTGGTCCTGAAGTTTTTTTGCTGCAAGATGGCTACCTTTAAATCTGCTATTGTGTGTCCAGGGAGGTTGAAGTGTTCTCCTACAGGTTTTTGTATATTGCCATTCCTAATATCTAATTTGTGTCCATTTATCCTTTTACGTAGGGACAGTCCAGTTTCGCCGATGTACATAGCAGAGGGGCATTGCTGGCACATGATGGCGTATATTACATTGGTGGACATGCAGGTGAATGAACCGGTGATGGTGTGGCTGATCTGGTTAGGTCCTGTGATGGTGTCGCTGGTGTAGATATGTGGGCAGAGTTGGCATCAAGGTTTGTTGCATGGATTGGTCCCTGAGTTAGAGTTACTATGGTGCGGTGTGTAATTGCTGGTGAGAATATGCTTCAGGTTGGCAGGTTGTCTGTGGGTGAGGACTGGCCTGCCTTCCAAGGCCTGTGAAAGTGAGGGATCATTGTCCAGGATGGGTTGTAGATCACTGATGATGCGTTGGAGAGGTTTTAGCTGAGGACTGAGAAGTCTACATCTGTTCTTTTCCCACATACAGAACAGAAATATGTATTGAACACTTGTGCCTTTTCTGAATTATTATTGATAATTCTACCATGTCTACCTTGTAATGGACTAAGACCATTGTCAGGATTCTTTTTGTTCCGAGTATACTTCAAAAATGACTTATTGTCCTTAACTTTGCTGTCCAGAGATTTCTCCTTGTGTCCTTTGGCTTCCCTTATTCATTTTCTACAATTCCTATCTTCTGATTTATATTTCTTACTATCAACTTTCCTTTTCTTTCATTTGTTATATAATATTTTTATAGCTGCCTTCACTGCCCCTCTTAACAAAGTCATTTTTCAAACCAATATGGCCTTTTTCCTCGATTGTGGGATGGTGGCTTTTTGGGCATGTGGTAAAGTTTTCTTAAAGAATACCAATGGTCTTTTCCATTTTTCAGATGAAATTCTGCCTCCCAGCTATTATGGCACATAATTGTTTTCAGTTTTGTGAAATTGGCCCTTTTAAAGCTCCAAGTATATATTATACCAGTTTGGACGTTATTCTGTTTGCACATTATAAATGTGATCAAATAATTATATTAACTACATCTAAGTTACCATTAATTTTTAGTTCTGTGATCAGTTCCTCTTTATTTGTCAAGACAAGGTCTAATATAGGATTCCCCATCTTGATTGCAACACATTTTTAAGGATGTTTTAGTGTTGGCAGCATGAGACCTCCAGTGTATGTTGTGACACTGCACCCCATATTCTTCCAGTAATATTATTATGATATGATTATGACATAATCATAATATATTTTAAGTAAGATAAGTCATGTAAGGTGTTATTGGAAAGGTTATGATTTACTGAATATGATTATCCTGTTTATATGCATGTATCAGTTTTGTATCTGAAGTTAGGAATATTGACTACACATTAGGAAAAAACAATAGGCCTTAGAATAAGCTTATCTCCCACAGGGGGGTGGGGGCTTCCAGAAGACACTATAAACTGCCTCTGATTAATGGCTGCTGTCACATTACAGGGACATGTGACCAGGTCACCTTGTGCTGGTCTCCATCTTGGGATATCAGTGTTTTTCCACTGACTAGCATGGGAACCAAGCCTGGAAACAAAGGGTTTCCTCCCTATTCAAAAGCTATTTAAGGCAGGGAAGTGACATCATCATAATTCTTCACTGACTCCCCACCCAAAGAGACTCCTGGAAACACCGGAGGAAAAAAAGACTGAACTGGAGGGAAGTGCTGGACCCAGGCGAAAGGGATTTTTAGCCTGTGAATGGAACACCTGGGGTTTCTATGCTGTAAGCCAGTGCAGCTGGCCCCTTAAGAATCTGTAGCCTGCTTGTATCGTCACTTAGGGCGAGGATCTGATATTCATATCCAATCTCTTTAGTATGTTAAGCTTAGTTTGTGTGTTTTGTTTATTTGCTAGGTAATCTGCTCTGATCTGTTTGCTATCCATTATAATCACTTAAAATCTATCTTTTGTAGTTAATAAACTTGTTTTCGCTTTATCTAAAACCAGTGTGCATGGGAGTCATAACTGAGGACAGAAAGCTCTTGTATACTTCTGCTACACATTGAGGGAGGGAGCGAATTTCATGAACTTACACTGTGCAGTACAAGATGATATAATTTTGGGTTTATACTCCAGAGGAGGGTGCATGCCTGAGTAGCTGCGAAGCTCTTTAGCTGGAGCTTTCCCATGCAGATCTGATCACAGCATCTGCATGTAACTGCAGGTGGGTGTGTCCCTACCTGTATGTATGCTGGTGAAAGTGCAGGCTGGAGCCTCGGGGTGGGCTTGTCGGGCTGGTCACAGCAGTATAATATAAAGGGAGCCCAGACTGGTGGATCCGGGGGGCCCAGTGGTATCCCAGTTCCAGGTGGCACCCCGGGGTGAACCCAACATATATGTCTCTCAAATTGAAGTCCCCTATAATCTTGCAGTTTTGTTTCCCTACACATTATAGATAGGTGCATAAGCAGCTGGATCTAGCATGATTTGGTGGTCTGTAGCAGACACCAACTAATACCCAAACTTGTGCTTTATCTGTTAGCACATTGATCCATAAGCATTTGAGATCATTTTCTTCCAATTTATCAGTTACTTGGAAACAGGTAACGCCATTTTAACATAGAGTGCCACTGCCCCTCCCCTTTTGCCCATTTGATCTTTTTAAAATAGGTTATAAGCATTGATTTTAACATTCCAAAGTGGAGTCATCATCCTCAGGCCTAGGTCATATAATTCTTTTCTTCTCTCTCATTTAAAAAAACACTCAGGAACTTAATTCTTCGTTAATCTCTCAAAGAGAGCTTTTGTGGTCGACGAATCCTGCCCAGGGGTTCGAACTGCAGCAGAACATCTGGAATGCAATGAGTTTGCTGGCCTCAGCTCTAACTGCTGGGGGCAAAAACACCTAGCACAGAAACAAAGGGATAATGGGGTGGGTTGGGAAAGAGTGCTGCAGTCGCTGAGCTGCCCAAGGGAGGCTGGGCAAGGCTGGAGTTTGGACCTATGGGTTTGTACAGCGCCTAGCACAATGGGGCCTCTGATCTCAGCTGGGGCCACCAAGCATTACCATAACAAAAATAAAACAAGAAGAAGAATAAGTCCTCCACCAATGTCCTCCAGACCACTCTAGCTCTTGCTGACATCACCCTATCAAGATCAGGTTCCTGTGGGCCTTCATGGGCTGTAGGCAGGGCCAGATCAACCAAAGGGTTACTGGGGTGCCACCCAGTTTTGAGCACCACCTCCCCTTTCATCACATTTCCATTGATGCTCCAAGGAAGTGCTGGGTCAGGAATGAGCCAGAAATCAACAGGTTACAGCATTCTCAAGGTGCTGCAACACCCTTGGTTTTCACAGAGTCCACTGGCTGCCTGCCTTGATCTGCCTCTTCACACCCTGCTGCCAGTATGCTTCTGCACCTCCTCTCCACTGCTGGGAAATGTGCCTGCCAGCCAGCTACTCCATAAGTTATCCTCCACCTACCCAGGTCCCCCTTAGGCTCTGTTCCTCCATCTGTCTGTGTCTCCCAAACGGTCCCCACTAAATCTCTGACCCTGAGGTCTGGGCCCTGCATAGAAGGTGCTGCTGCATTGTTACACAAAGTGCTTCTGTAATCCACAACTCCTGGGTGTAGTGTTCTGTCCCAACTAGTGGCACCGAGACCACTTAGAAAGAGAGAGAGAAAGAGAGAGAGTTAAATGAGTCTGCTGTACAGCCTTAGCTAACAGGCAATTGGCTTTCAGCTCATGCAATAGAGGTTCATGCACTAAGTTCCAGAGGCCCCAGGTTTGATCCCACCCTTCTCACTCCAGGAACTTGGTGTGTTGGCTACATAGGCCCCCAAGATACTGGCAGCATATGGAGTGAGGGATCCAAATCAGGACACACACTCACATCCCCTGCCTCTTCCTGCAGTCAGACCGATGGGGCTGGCCCATTACACGGCAGGGAAGCTGTTATGACCATAGGGGACTATAGCCATGGTTTGGCTTAGACTCACAACCACAGAGCACTCCAAGAGTTAATTTGTGACTGCTCCTGTCTCCAAGATGAGGGCTAATTGGCAGGTGTGGGGGAGAGAGACCCTGGGAAGCTGATGAGTGAAAATTATTACCTATTTCTTTAACCAGAGCGAGGTTTCAGGTCCCCAAAGTGAGGAGGGAAAGGATGTCAATCTAATGGCTTTTTCTTGGCAGGGAACCATGAGGCACTGAACAGACTTCAGCCAGAACAGAGAGAGTCCCCTCCCCACAGGCCTGCTCTTGTCAGACAAGGAAAGCTATCTCCTCACCAAAAGCAAACAAACTGGGAGGATGGAGTGCCCAATTAATAATGATGGGGAGGGAATGGGAGGAGTGAGTGGCAGGGGAGTGTGTTTTCAATCCATAATGGAATTAAACCAGGCACTTCACAAATGAGGGAGACCATGTGTGTTTTAGGGGAACTAGCCAGGGTTGAGAAGAGGTTGGATAGTCCCAGGTGTATTGTCTCCCTAGGTCAATCATAGGGTCAGAGGAGACCACAAGGGTCATCTAGGCTGACAATTGCCAGTTTTTGTAATGGCTCAGACTGATTTTGGAGAGAAGATTCAAGTCCCATTTTATCCAAGCTGCTTTTCAAATTCCTAAACAAAGAGCCCCCCAAAATCCCTTTATATTACTATTTTGCCAGGAAGGATCAAACTCTCCAGTTCTAAGGGCATCTGACCAGTTTGAAGAGCAGCTAGTTTGCCAAGGGGGTCACTGTTCACAGAGACAACCCTGTGTCATGAAGCTCAGATCCAAACCCCCCAAAGTTTAGGGTTGTTTGGATCTAGGGGTTTGGTTTGATAGAGGCAAACCAGAAAATCTGGCAGTAATCTGAATCCAGATTACACAGTCCTCTCAGTTCTGGACTGTTCGGACCCAGCGACTTGGTTTAGGCCTCTCTCTGACTAATGTATATAGGGGCTGTCATAGGTCCTGATTCATTGCCCCGCCCCTAGGTTATTGAAAGCATCCTGAATTATAGAATTATAGACTTGCAGAGCTGGAAGGGACCCCAAGAGGTCATCTAGCCCATCTCCCCATGCCGAGTATGAATGGAGTCAACAGAGAACCATTGCATGGCAACACAAGGATGTTGCTGAGCGCCATGCTGATGTCATGTCACAATGTGGTATGTGCAACAGTGATGTTGCCTTGAGAGGATGTGATGCAAGTCTCAGCATTGTGAGCTGCTTGCTTTGTTTATAACCTTGGCTTCTCCAAGAGTTCTCCCTGGAGTGGAGCCAGCATTGCTCTTAGAAAAAGCCTTAGTGGTGTGGCTTGGATACTGAGTGCAGAGATCGGAGCTGTGCAAGAGAATTCTCACCACCAGGGAGTTCAGATGGAAAAACAGCAAACCCTATTTCCATTCCCTCCTAACATACTGCCCATGTTTCAGCCTGGCCTCTAGATTCTGGCTAAACCAGTGTTTGTGTCAGTAGGTGGAAACTTGTCCCTTTGGCCACTTTGACAGAAAGAGTCTTTAGGCATGAAAATAGTCAATTCCAAAGAGGATAAATTCACGCTGAATTCTGCATTTGTCCCCAGACTCCACAAATTCACACCACTTTTGCTGTGGGATGCTGAAAAAAAAATCAGTAAGTGCTCACATCATTACATGCAAGCAAAATAATGGTGGCTTGCAGACATCCATTTTTAGCTTGAATTCCTGATGAACCAGCTTCACTCCTGTGATGGGGAACCGCTTATAAAGGCCTTCCCAGCTGATGGCTGAAATGGCAGGGAGTGCGCAGGCAGCACTAGGACTGCGCCGCCTCTTTCCTGGTGAGGGGAGCCAGGCGGCAGTGTGGTTTGCTCCTAGGGATGGACAACAGCTTGTCCTTGAAACATTCCTAAGCAGCTCCCAGATGCTGCTCTGTGCTATATCTTCTTTAGGATGCCTTTCATTCTCTCACACCCTCCCGCATTTACATACACCCCAGCTCCCCCCTCCTCTTCCCCCACCCCTCAAAGCTATCAGCTGATGAAAATTTAATGCCCATTCCTTCCAAGCTATTTAATATCTCCCCTCAGTCCCCCTTCTGGCTGGAGAAATTGTTTTAATGTAGCCCCCTGCTCACATACACACACCCTCCCACAATATGTTAATGGAATGTCTGCTTTGGAAATGTGGGAGGTTGCAACCCACCCCCATCCTCCCTTCCTTTCCACTCCTGTCCCTTTGCGTGCTTTCTTCCTTAAGTGTAGCTGCTGGCATTTCATCCAGTAATTGGCCACGTGTCAGTCCAGGCAGCGTTCTGCTCTCTAGGATAATGGATGCCACCTCACCCATGGCCCTCTTTAATCCTGGCCTCTCCTCTCCTCTCTCTGTCCCCAAAGAACACACTCAGCCAGTGCATCAATAATGGATGAAAGGACATTTGTTTCTGCCTGCTGTCATGGAGGGAGGGCAAGTCCTGGCAGCTCCATAGATGAGTGACCGAAGCAAAGAGATCCCAGTGCACAGTCAAAAGTGGAACCTATATGTACATTCCAGGTACTTCCCTGAATGCACAACATCTCAGCTGAGCTGCCGACAGAGCCAGACTAGGGCACTGTGAGCTTTAGGACCTCAGCTCTATGGCTTCAGAGGTACCATTTCCACCAGAACAAAGGTGCAGCTGGTGTGTAGAGATATTGATGGAGTTAGAAACTCCATGCAATACTGCCTGGCTCTCTAACAATCATTCAAACCATGCAGCTAATATCTTCACCATTGTGTCCTCTTGCTGCGAGGGCTTGTGATTTTATTGCAAAACAGCCTTCCACGCCTAACGTCAAGTGTAAACACCCACCCACCTGCATCACCCCCTATCAGTCTAACCCCAGACACCAATTTCTGGTGCAAAAAGAACCTGAAAAATCCCCCCATAGCATCTCTAAGACTTCTGTGGGTACACATTCCAGGCCTGTTTTGCTTGGGGTCTATTCAGTCTGGAGCTGGAAGCTGCTCTACAAGGCCCTGTCTCATAAGTGGGAGTTGAACTGGAAGCCAGATGAATGCCCTCCGACTGCGTTCTCACCCTGCACAAGGCCAGCTCAAGGAGAGTGGGGAAATAACAGAAACCACTACCACAAAGAGCCCATCCAGGAACCCAACAAGCTGTCTGGGTCTGGCAGGTCGGAATTAGCATAGCACTTGCACCATTTTGGAAGGCTGGAAGAAAAATCAACCCTCTGATAATGAACTACCTGGGGGACCGCTGCACAGGCAATGTGCTGAGAGTCTGAATGAAGCCAACATGGTTATGCAAAAGAGAAGCAAAGACAGGCTGCTTCTGGTCCCTTTATTATAGACTTGCCTAGAGCATTCAAAAGGCTTGGATGGATGTGAAACACAATGCAACATCTAGAGATGTGCTTTGGAATCAATGGGCTGGGGTGGGAAGAACAGAGATGCTTTGATGTCTTCTCCCAACACTACAAGTCTGGTAACATCCACCTCTTCCGACACTAAAGCAACTACTGTGGGAGAGGGAAAAATGCCATCTCCAAAGCCAGCCTCTCCCAAGCTAGTGAGGGCAGAGTCCTCTGATGATCAGTGCTCTTGGGAATGCTATCTCTACAAACACAACAGTACCTCACTCTTGCTCAGTAAAATTATGATCATTACCAGGTCATTCCTGGGTTGAACATTGCTGGGAAACAGCCAAAGGAAATTCCACCAGGAAAAATGCTGATGAGAAACATGGTCCTCCAGTGGGAAGGAGGCTTCTAGGAAGCAGTAGGTCGGGGTGAGCAGGGACTGCAAGTTGGACAACTATTGTATGGGGGCATAAAGGCCCATGCAGGTTTGGGCAGAGTTCCTAGTGGCATCATGCCATAGAACAGGCGGTGATAGCCCAGTCTGTTTGGCTCTGGCTGTGGCAAGAGAATGCTGATGGAATTGTGTACAAGTCTGTTTCCCTCAGTTCCTGAAGGATGCCAAGAAACTGAAAGGAAGCAGAGCGATTGGGATGATCCAGGGCAGTGGTTCTCAGCCATTGGTATATGGTCACCCCATGATACAAGAGGAAAAAGGTTCAGGACTCTGCTCTCATCTAGCAATAAAGACAGGGTGAGTGGTCACAACCCCTGAAGCCAGTTCAAAATCCTCCCACTGGGGTTGGCAACCTCCCAATTGAGAGCCCTGATCTAAGGGATGAACTAGGCAGAAACACGCAGAGATAAGTACATTTAAGTGGGCTAAGAGACAGTTAAGAGGTGGGAGTTGGGAACATGATGAATGTCTACAGGTATGTGTCGGGGGTGAGCAGAGAGACTGGAGTATTTTAGTGGGATGAATTAAGGAGGAATGAAAGCAAGGAGAGAGGAATTTAGACTAGGTATCAGGGACCAGTTGGTGGCAGCGAGATCTATTGTTAAGATGTGGGACAGATTTCCAAGGGAAACAACAGAACCTCTCACTCATGTCACTTACAATTAGCATGGACAAAGGCCAGGTAAATGCCTTTCAGACAGTTCAGCTGAAGCAGGCCTGGTACAGCAGGGATGCAAACACCAACCCAAATCAGCAGCCTTGCAGGGCACAGAGTCATGCTCCTTCCTATGCTGCTTAAATGGGCCTGACCTACTGTATTTTTCTTACTTCAGTAACCTAGCTTTGTGCTTTCCTTTGTGGCCATCTCCTAACAGAGTGCCTGGCTTTGGAGATCAGCTGTGTGCACCACTGCTCAGCAGTAGCACTCAGTTAGGATGAAAGCCATTTTCAGACTCTCTCAGCATAGCTTGGAGATGGACCATCAATGCAAAAATTCCCCACAGTAGCCGCTGTGTCCTGTAACCTAACCGTGGTGTGAAGCCACAGATCTGGGCCTTTGTTTCTGAGAGTATTCCATTCACCAAGGAACATCCCTGTGATCCAGCTCGTGAGATCCCCAACCTCCCGAAGCAGCTGCTCAGTGACCTAGCTCCCAAGAGCAGCCTGTCCACTCCTACAGTGGCCCTCTGGGGAGTCATGCCCCTGCTCAGAGCGCCCTTTTGGGAACTGGCTCCCAGATTAGCCCACACACTGGTGTTAGCAGCACACAATACACCAAGGAAAAACTCAAGCTGAAACACTTCTTTTCAAGGAACAGAGGGGACAGCTCAGAACTGTGGAGGTGGGGCCAAATCCATTGCTGGTGTAAACAGAGGCAACCCCATGGATTTCAGTGGACTGCATCAATTACACCAGTGGTGAACATGGCCCTCTCGCTTATTCCCTAATTAATAGGTATGTTTTTCCCTCTCAAGCTATACTTCCTCCTTACTAGCAAAGAAATTATCCTTGGAAATTGTACACCTTGGGTCTTGAAGATCTCACCGTCCTTCTCTTTACCTACACTCTGCTTTGGGGGAAAGCTTATCTTGCCACTTAGATTTCCCGTAAAAAAAAGGCCACCCTATAATTTCATTCTGAAATTACTCTTATTTAGCCTGAAGAAAACATAAACCAAAGAAAAGGCTCCAGGAGTGAGAGCGAAATGTGTGTCCTCTGCAAGAGGCTGCACAGTTTTCCATGTGGCCCGCACGCTAGCAGAGTACTCAGCACTTTAACAGTGTGGTACACAGAAACCCCAAGGTATCCACAGTTATGGTTGTGCAGAAAATATCATTGAAAATGAAATTCCTGACCTGCAGCCCCCTGCTATCCAAGGAAATTACAAGGAAAAGGGGAAACAAATTCTGCAAACTTTTCCTCTTTTTGTCCCTTCTGTTACCCTGGTCAGTAGCAGCCAACTCTAGTAATTTTATTGAGAGTCACAGAATCATAGAAGATTAGGGTTGGAAGAGACCTCAGGAGGTCATCTAGTCCAATCCCCCGCTCAAAGCAGAACCAGCCCCGACTAAATCATCCCAGCCAGGGCTTTCTCAAGTCTTGTGATATTTGGTATTTTTTTCTTAAAGCTCCAGCCCTGGAGTCACATACTTAGGTGAGAATTTCAACTTTTCTTGAAAAAAGTATAACCTGGAAGGTTCCAAAATCACAAGGTAAATAACAAGATCACAAATGTATCTTTACAAAAACCCTCATGATTTTAAGCTGATCTCTTGATTTTTGAAAACTTGGGGTTGGTGATATTGGACCAATACATACCACAGATTCATAACTACTGTACATGAGCCACACTTTCTGAAGCGGCTTACTAACGACAGCTGGGGTGAAATTTTCCCCTTCATTCTGGGCCCTTAGCCAACTGGGGAATAGAAAAAGGCACAGACGCTGTGTAGAACAGCTATAGGCTGCACTAAGCAGACCGCCTCACTAGCCACAGATTCTGTGCATGCCAGGGGGTGTGAGTGAAGATAAAATGGGGCAGGCCATTCTGGCCAGCTTTGGGCTGCCAAGCTGCCCATAGACAGCCCTGGCAGGGACCAAGCTGTTCTAAGTTACACTGTCCCCTGGAACAGTGCAGAATCCCTTGCCCCAAGTCCCTCTGTGGGCCCCTGTGAGTGCCACATCTCCTGCACTTGGAAGAGAGGCAAGACAGTCCAGTGATTAGGGCACCAGCCGGAGACCTAGGTTCAATTCCCTGCTTCATCACAAGCTTCCTGGGTGACCTTGGGCATGTCACTTAACCACTTTGTGCCTCAGTTCCCCCTCTGCAGGATGGCAATAACAGCCCAGCCCTGCCCCACAGAGGGGCTATGAAGATAATGTTTAAAGACGAGAGGTGCTTGGGTACTACCTATAATAAGAATTTAAGATACAGGATAAGATATAATTTCACATCAGCAACCCCACGGAGCCAGACTGGGGATTGTGAAAGGAAAACTCTGTTGGGAAATGTTCTGTTTTGATGTTAGATGTATGTAGCCCTGATCTGGTAAATATTTATGCAGCTATCTAAGGCAGGGGTGGCCAACCTGTGACTCGCGGCTCTTCAGAGGTTAATATGCAGCTCCTTGCATAGCCGCTGACTCTGGGGCTGGAGCTACAGATGCTAACTTTCCAGTGTGCCAGGGGGTGCTCACTGCTCAACCCCCTGCTCTGCCCCAGGCCCTGCCCCCACTCCACCCCTTCCCCCAAGGCCCTGCCCCTGAGATTGCCATGCCTTTGCTCCTCCCCCTCCCCCACAGAGCCTCCTGCGCATGCGAAACAGCTGATTGTGGCAGGCAGGAGGCACTGACTGATGGGACTGACGGTGGACAGGAGGCACTGGGGGCTGGAGGGCGAAAGCTGATGGGCGGCTGCTGACGTATTACTGTGGATCTTTGGCAATGTACATTGGTAAATTCTGGCTCCTTCTTGGGCTCAGGTTGGCAACCTCTGATCTAAAGCATTACGTCTAACCACTGGAGATTTTCTTTCTGGGATCAGAGTAACAGCCGTGTTAGTCTGTATTCGCAAAAAGAAAAGGAGTACTTGTGGCACCTCAGAGACTAACCAATTTATTTGAGCATAAGCTTTCGTGAGCTACAGCTCACTTCACAGTATGCATCCAATGTAACTCCTTTTCTTTCTGGGATAACATTCCTAGCAGAGGAGTAAACAAGGTGGCTCAGATACATTATTCCCACCAAAGAACAAAAGAAAAGAAAATTCAATACACAGCAACATTCAGAACAAAAATACTGATTTGCATACTGCAAAGAACTTTATCCTGGCTTCCCTGCTCAGGGTGCTAGCAGTGTATGCACAGCTCATGGAAGAGCTATACCAACCCATTTTTGTAAAGTCTAATTAGTGTTGCCAACTCTCACAATAGTAAATGTTTTTTTCTGAATGCCCCTGCTCTTGGAGTCCTGCAGTTCAGTGAGAATCTCAGCCTCACTTTTACAAAAAGGTATGCATCTAGCCCTTGTGATTACAGAGAAGAGCTTGAAAATGTGTCCTGAGTGTAACCTGAAGATTAAAAATGGAAGGTAAAAAGAACCCGAAATCTATAATTTTGCAAAATCTCATGATTTTAAGATAATCTCAGGATTCTGGGGGCCCCTAACTCAGGATTTTCCAATACTTGGGCTAGGCAATTCTGACTTAGTTACTAACATTGAAAGCACTTTGAGGCGGGGCCATCTTTTTGTTCTGTGTCTGCACGGCACCAAGCACAATGGGGCCTGGTCCATGGCTAGGGCCTGTAGGCATTATGGTAATACAAATAATAATTGACAGTCTAAAGCCTGCTTGCTCCTGCACTTTTGTGCACAGTGCATTCCTGTAGCATATGTAGCTTGAAACTCTTATGACATTGTTTTTTAAATTACTAGGAACTCTGTCTAGTGGTAGAGCAGCCATTTTGTTCTCAAAGCAGCTACTGCATGCTTCAGAGGACAGCACACGCTGTGTTCTCTCACGGAGACTTTCCTTCTATTCTTTGTTCTTGCTGCTTTCCTTCCTTGGCAATCAGTGTAATTTTAGGCTGAAAGCCTTTGTGTATGGAAACACAACTCTTCTGCTAGGTAGTCACTGTAGAATTTTCACCTCATTTCAATCCCAGCATACAATGGCTTTGGCTCCTCTTGTATCAGCAGCTCATTCCCAAGTGCAGTGATGCCAAATAAATGCTATTGCCTTGTTGGGAAAACCCAATGGATCTTAGGGGCAATGGAATCTTTCAGAGCAACACTATTCAGGCAGCAAGCACAATAAAGCATTCATCTAAGACCTTGAGTTTCTTTTCTTTATGCTGAAGTGCATAAGCTCTAAAGGGGGAGGTGGGTTCTTTCCGACGCATACCCCTGAGAAAGGGCCCTCCCTAGTCCTACCTCAGCACTTAAGGGAAAAGAGCCTGCCAATTCTATCCTCATTGTTGCGTTAATTGCAAACAAACCTGGCTCTAGCACTGCAAGGTCACTCCTTCTCTATGCCAGGCTAGAAGCTGAACATATTGAGGGAGTGGCACAGGATCTGTAGCCTCAGACCATCACCCTGTTGTGAGAGCTAGAGGAGCCAAGCACAGCATTGAACTGGTCAGGTTTACCTAGCCTGAGGGCTGCTCCCAGGACCCAGAGACGAGGGGGGAGAGAGCTGTCTCTAGGTAACTCCTTGTGTTCGTAGAAAGAAGATGCATTTGTAGGAAAAGAGGCAGGCTAGGAGAAAGAAAGATAAATGCTGTATTGATTTCAGCCCTTCCCTTGCTCTGGAAAAAAAACATATAAGGAGGGACTGCCAGTTACCAAGAGACCAGTCACTGGTGTAAAGAAGGGAGGTACAAGGAGAACAAATTGTCCCGGAGCAAAGTGTACTGCAGAGCCATGGAGCAACCCTCAGGTTGCAGGCTGTAGGTCAGGACTGAGGGGCACTGGCAGAGCTGGGGGAGAGGTGGGGGGAGGGAGAGGGGGGCACTGGCAGAGCTGTAGGGCAGGGATAGAAGGGGGGCTGCAGGACAGGACTGTGGGGCACTGGCAGAGCCAGAGGAAGCCATGGACTGAGATAGCAGGGGCTGCAGGTCAGGACTGAGGAGCACTGCCAAGGCTGGGATAGCAGGGGGCTGTGGGTCAAGACTGAGGGGCACTGGCAGAGCTGTGCATGCGATGGTAAGTTGTGCACTTTGCACCATCTAACCAACATTCTCAGTCTTACTCTCAGGAACCATGTTACCTAAAACATCATCCCAATATTTCCCACCCGTGGCACAATCACACAGCCATAAAACTCATCTCACCTTTAAAGATATCTTGACTATCCAGGGCAACGGATTCTTTATAAAAGTGTGGGGGAGGTGGTACCCACCCCTCCATGGCCCAGGCCCTGCCCCTCCTCTTGCCCCCCACCCCCGGCCAAGCTGGAAGCCAGAGCCAGGCCCAGGAGCCTGGGTCCCTCCCTCTGCCCACGGGGGGAGGATGAGAGCAGCCCCTGGCTCAGGTCCCCGCCCCCCAGGCACACCACCCAGGGCAGGTGAAGGGACCCAGGCTCCCCACAACTGCCTGCGTGCCTCTTACCCAGACCCGGCTCCGGCTTCCGGCCTGAGTGTTGGGGCGTCGGGGGCTGAAGAGCCACAGCCAGGCCATGGTAAGAGCCACCCGGGCTGCTGTGGGGAGCCCTGGATCCTCCACGTGCCCTGGGCGGAGGATCTGGGGGACGGGGACATGGGCTGGGGGCTGCTCTCAGCCCCTCCACCCCAAGCAGGTAGATGGTCTGCAGCTGCTCTCAGCTGCCCAGGCTCCCCTGACCACTCTTACCCAGGCCAGGCTCCAGCTTCTGGCCTGGTCATGAGGAAGGAGGTCTCAGGAGGAAGAGGAGAGGTTGGGGGCCAGGCCCATGGCGAAAAGTGGATGGGCCACGGCCCCTTGGCCCCCCTGTTCCTGCACCCCTGACCCAGGGTCGGCCTTTAAATGACTCCTTTTAGAGCTACTTTATGACCCACCAAGTGCTGCTGCTACAGTTTGTGTTCAGACCAAATACAATGCAGTGGAGCCGAAATGAAATGGGATAAACTTTAATTGGGAGCAGGAGGCGGGGGGAAAACAGCTTGACTTCCTTGCTCCAGGTTTGCATGTCTTCCGTGAAAGCTAATGTAGCAGCTGTGCGCGAGAGGGCTCCTTATAACATCAGGATTCCATTAGCTCAGCCCAAAGCCACTGTGTACAGAGCAGGTCTGGATTAAAGCTGGTGCCTCCATCCCTCAGCCCTGGCAGTGTCCCTCAGTCCTGACCTGCAGCCTCCCTGCTAAGCTGGTGCATCTGTCCTTCAGGCTTCACATGGGTCCTGTGCTCTCAAGGAATCCCTGCACATTTTGTACCCTTCTCACCAACTGGCCCTATGGAAACATGTAAGGGATTTGCCCTTAGGTTTGCTGCCTGGCCTTTTTGGTGGATCCAAGCCACCCTGACCCCTTCCTGATGCAGGTGTATCAAGTACTTTTGGAGGAGGCACGTGAGGCCACATAGAATCATAGAATATCAGGGTTGGAAGGGACCTCAGGAGGTCATCTAGTCCAACCCCCTGCACAAAGCAGGACCTAATCCCCAACTAAATCATCCCAGTCAGGGCTTTGTCAAGCCTGACCTTAAAAACCTTTAAGAAAGGAGATTCCACCACCTCCCTAAGTAACCCATTCCAGTGCTTCACCACCTACCTAGTGAAATAGTTTTTCCTAATATCCAACCTAAACTTCCCCCTCTGCAACTTGGGACCATTGCTCCTTGTTCTGTCATCTGCTACCACTGAGAACAGTCTAGATCCATCCTCTTTGGAACCCCCTTTCAGGTAGTTGAAAGCAGCTACCAAATCCACCCTCATTCTTCTCTTCTGCAGACTAAACAATCCCAGTTCCCTCAGCCTCTTCCCATAAGTCATGTGTTCCAGCTCCCTAATCATTTTTGTTGCCCTCCGCTGGACTCTTTCCAATTCTTCCACATCCTTCTTGTAGTGTGGGGCCCAAAACTGGACACAGTACTCCAGATGAGGCCTCACCAATGTCGAATAGAGGGGAATGATCACGTCCCTCGATCTTCTGGCAATGCCCCTACATATACAGCCCAAAATGCTGTTGGCCTTCTCGGCAACAAGGGCACACTGTTGACTCATATCCAGCTTCTCATCCATCGTAACCCCTAGGTCCTTTTCTGCAGAACTGCTGCCTAGCCACTCGGTCCCTAGTCTAAAAC
Organism: Natator depressus; assembly: GCF_965152275.1. Taxonomy (NCBI): domain Eukaryota; kingdom Metazoa; phylum Chordata; order Testudines; family Cheloniidae; genus Natator; species Natator depressus. Next base: position 39,054,249 of record NC_134243.1, read on the forward strand.
ATCTAAAACATCCCAGCAGTGCATGGGATTCTTCCTTCCTAAGTGCAGGACTCTGCACTTGTCCTTGTTGTAGGATCGGGCTCTAGGCACCAGCAAAGCAAGAATGTGCTTGGGGCGGCACATTTCCAGGGGCGGCATTCTGGCCATCCTTTTTTGGGGGGGCAATTGCGTTCTCAGAGCTGTGCCACTTAGATGGGGCGAGGGCACCACGCCCCCAGGCCCAGCGGGAAGGGGAAGCCCCAGCCCCAGGATGCTGAGCTGCCAGGGCCCAGCTGCTACCTGGGGAGGAGAGGGCGAGTCCTGCCAGGGATCCAGGGCTGCACCGCCTCATCTACACACTGGCAGTTGTGCTGCCTAGTGCTACCCCTTATATTGGGGCTTCTCTGTGCCGCTGGGCGGGGGAGGAGGTAAAGCCCCTGCAGGTGCTGGGAGAAGGTGACATCACTCCCTCCGCTTCCAGTGCCGCCTGCTAGCCCCAGCCCCACCTGAGCTTGGGGCAGCAAAAAACCTAGAGACAGCCCTGCCTTGTTGAACCTCATCAGATTTCTTTTGGCCCAATCCTCTAACTTGTCTAGGTCACTCTGTATCCCATCCCTACCCTCCAGCGTATCTACCACTCCTCCCAGTTTAGCGTCATCTACAAACTTGCTGAGGGTGTAATCCACGCCATCCTCCAGATCATTAATAAAGATATTGAACAAAACCAGCCCCAAGACCGACCCTTGGGGCACTCCGTTTGATACCGGCTGCCAACTAGACGTGGAGCCATTGATCACTACCCGTTAAGCCTGATGATCTAGCCAGCTTTCTATCCACCTTATAGTCCATTCATCCAGCCCATACTTCTTTAACTTGCTGGCAAGAATACTGTGGGAGACCATATCAAAAGCTTTGCCAAAGTCAAGGAATAACATGTCCACTTCTTTCCACTCATCCACAGAGCCAATTATCTCATCATAGAAGGCAATTAGGTTAGTCAGACATGACTTGCCCTTGGTGAATCCATGCTGACTGTTCCTGATCACTTTCCTCTCCTCTAAGTGCTTCAGAATTGATTCCTTGAGGACCTGCTCCAAGATTTTTTAAAGATGGGCACTACATTAGCCTTTTTCCAGTCATCCGGCACCTCGCCTGATCGCCATGAATTTTCAAAGATAATGGCCAATGGCTCTGCAATCACATCCGCCAACTCCTTTAGCACCTTCGGATGCAGTGCATCTGGCCCCATCTGCAGTGCATCAGTGCTCGTCCAGCTTTTCTAAATAGACCTGAACCACTTCTTTCTCCGCAGAGGGCTGGTCACCTCCTCCCCATACTGTGCTGCCCAGTGCAGTAGTCTGGGAGCTGACCTTCTTTGTGAAGACAGAGGCGAAAAAAGCATTGAGTACACATGCTCTATTTGATCTGCAGGCAGAGCTGCCACTGATAACAGAAGTTGTCCACCCAGAACAAGGGCCAGAGATGGCACTTGGCGATTGGGAAATCCAGAGACTATTCGCACTGGCAAGAAGCAAACATGCTGGGGGGCTGGCTCCGGGAAATCTTTCCTCTGCTTGAACATCATGGCCAGCCTGCTGTTCCAGTCCCTGGTCCACTCCTGAATGCACAGGCTGTAACCATACAGGACATCAACAAGCACTGAATTGCCTTCCCCTGCACAACAGAGCCAATGTCCATCCTATCTGACCCACAGCATCCTCTTCTATTTGCAAGGCTGTGTTGAGATGACGGTGCCAACTGCAGGGCGTGAACCCACACTACAGGTGGCAATTCTGTGCTGTGGATGGCTGACTGTATGACAGAAGCTATCACCCATTTAGCCGATCCAGAAAATTACACTCCTGATTTTGGTCCAGAGAAGCCAGCCAAAAATATGTGCTTTCTTGAGCCCTGTAGTGGGGCAGCTGTCCCACTCTGATAGGCAGGGGTTAAAAGCAGCCAAGCTAGGCTGATTGGGGAAGCAGCCACAGCTGTGGCCAGCTCATTCAGGGCCCAGCTGGCCCTGACAAGAGGCCTGGGGGCCAGGAGCTGAAAGAGTCTCTCTCTAGCCTTGGAGAGAGAAGGACCTAGCTGCCTGGGAGAAAAGGGTACCTGAAGCAGAGCAGGGCTGGGGAAAGGCAAAGGAGATGGGGAGCTCCAGCCTGGCAACTCCCCAGGCTGCAGGCCTTGTTAAAGGCCCAAGACACGTACTGGGGCTAAAGAGGTGTAGCCTGGAGATAGGCAGCTGGTCCAACCCCCTTGCCAGTGATTAGTGGCCATTACAGACTGCAGCCTGCCCCAGAGAATGGGGGTTAGATGATGACTGGCAGTAGCCACTGAGGCAAGGTGAGCACAGTGGGAGGATGTTCCCCTGGGAGGGGAGTCCCAGAATGTGGGGGTACTGCTGTGGCAGAACCTGAGATAAAGGGGCACCAGGGTCCGGGAGGGACATGGGGCCTGAGGCAGAAGAGCCACCAGCCATCAGAGGGTGTTCCGAGGCTGGAAAAGAGCTAATTCCCAGACAACCAGCAGGAGGTGCTGCGCCTGAGAGTCTATGCTTTGCTACAAGCCCCTTTTGATCGTCCAATAACAAAGTATCACAGGCCCAGCTGCATTTCTAACTGTTCAGTTAGATCAAATGTACCTTCCACCCAGCGCCAGTGGCCTGTGTATTGAAGAGTGTACTCTTGCAGAATTTTTCCGGCACCTTTCACCAGCACCAGGGGTTATGTCCTCTCCCCCCCACCGTTGTTCACTCTTGCCTGTCATTAACAAAGTATCACAGGCCCAGCTGCATTTCTAACTGTTCAGTTAGATCAAATGTACCTTCCACCCAGCGCCAGTGGCCTGTGTATTGAAGAGTGTACTCTTGCAGAATTTTTCCGGCACCTTTCACCAGCACCAGGGGTTATGTCCTCTCCCCCCCACCGTTGTTCACTCTTGCCTGTCATTAACAAAGTATCACAGGCCCAGCTGCATTTCTAACTGTTCAGTTAGATCAAATGTACCTTCCACCCAGCGCCAGTGGCCTGTGTATTGAAGAGTGTACTCTTGCAGAATTTTTCCGGCACCTTTCACCAGCACCAGGGGTTATGTCCTCTCCCCCCCACCGTTGTTCACTCTTGCCTGTCATTAACAAAGTATCACAGGCCCAGCTGCATTTCTAACTGTTCAGTTAGATCAAATGTACCTTCCACCCAGCGCCAGTGGCCTGTGTATTGAAGAGTGTACTCTTGCAGAATTTTTCCGGCACCTTTCACCAGCACCAGGGGTTATGCCCCCCCACCACCGTTGTTCACTCTTGCCTGTCATTAACAACTCATTAGCACCTGCTGGCCAGCAGCCTCACCTGCTGAGATGAGTGGGCTGGTTACTTTTTGGCTGGATTTCCTTTGGCACCTGCCAGCGTGGTGTCCCAAGCACATGGCTGGGAAAGCACAGTTCCTCCAAGGCTGATTTCTGTCTGGCCTTACCCGGTCTGCTTCCCCCTCTCACTCCATTTCATGCAACACAAACTGCCTTTGGATTTCATTTTTATTCTCCTTCATATGAAGTATTCTCATGAACAATAATCAATTCCCTTCTGCCTGGGTTTCCTCACTATGGTTACTAAAAGGCACCTGATGTGTCCTGCATTGGTAATTCACAGCCTCTCGCACCAACATCCAGTGCCTTCTGCGCCCCCACCCCGCTCCTGCCCTGTTACCATGGTGACGCAGTGATGGAGCAGCCTCGAAATGTAAAGAGAGATGCAACAATCAGAAGCTCAGCTCCCCTCATGTTACCATTTAGGTTATTGATGTTTAAATCTCCCAGGATTATCTGGCTGTAATTGGTTTATGGAAATAGAGACAGCTCCAGCAGTGGAGTTACTCAGGCGCTGGCGTTTTGGGGGTGGCGAGAGAGCTCCTGTCACTCTGTTCAAGTGCAGGCTGATTAAAACAATGGGTAGGCTGGGCTGGGCTGGGGGTGACTCCTCAGCCAGGATAGCGATCTTGGTTCCACTGGAGTAATCCAGACTAACTTCACTGACCCTGTGTGGGTGCAAGCAGACATGCACAGCACAATCAGAGTGGCCCTGGACGCTGAGGGCACTATATCATGAGGGCAGGCACAGCACGGGCACGGTTCACACAATCATAGACAGGTGGGGCTGGAAGGGACCTCGGACCATCCCTGACAGGGGTTTGTTCAACCTGGGCTCAAAACCTCCAGTGGCGCAGAGTATACAACCTCCCTTGGAAGCCTATTGCAGAACTTAACTACTCTTGTAGTTAGAAAGGAAAGTACTTTGCTAAAGTACTTGTCTTTATTGAATTTCATCTTGTTGATTTCAGACCAATTCTCCAATTTGTCAAAGTCGTTTTGAATTCTAATCCTGCCCTCCAAAGTGCTTGCACACCCTCCCAGCTTGGGGTCAGCTGCACATGTTGTAAGCATCCTCTCCACTCTCTTATCCAAGCCATTACTGAACATATTGAATAGTTCCCAGCCCAGGACTGACCCCTGCAGGTGACCACTAGAGATGTCCGCCCAGTTTGACAGCGAACCATTGATAACTACTCTTTGCGTACTCTTTCAAACAGTTTTGCACTCACCTTATACTAATTTCTTCTAGAAAACATTTCCCTAGTTTGCTTGTGAGAATGTCATGTAGGATTGTGTCAAAAGCCTCACTAAAATCAAGATATTGTGTCTACTGCTCCCTGCTATCCACTAGGCCAGTAATCCTGTCAAACAACGATGCTGCCAATGTGCTCCTACTCTAAATTGGAGGGATAAGCTCTCGGGGCTGGAGGGGAGTTCTGTCTGCATGAGCCTCTCTGCTGAGGGTCCAATTAGTGTGATGTGGTTTTTATGTGAACTGAGATCCCTAGCTCATTTCACACACACCCTAAACCAGCTGTGAGCTGCCAGCCATTACCCTGTCTGGGCAGCTGATCTTCTTGTGCAGCTGATCCTCTCAGGCCACTGATTCTCTAGGATGAAGTCCTGGGCCATGTGCTCTCCTGTCCCTTCCGCCTTCTCCTGAGGATGGGCTCTTCCAGGCTTCTGCCCCAGGAGGAAAGCCCCCTCCTGCCACCCACACTGTGAGTTGGGGCTGGCTACTTCCTCAGTTTCATTTCCGCAGCCCCTCTGGCTTTGAGATGGACTCTCCTAGGCCAGCAGTGACCCCACATGACTAATTCTCTCTTGCCACCCATCCTAGAAAATGGACTCCTGCATTTCTCTTGGCCTGTGGCTACCATAGGCAGAGGTTCCACATATGCCATCCAGGAGCAGATTTTCTTCAGAGCTGGCTCCCCCACCCTCCATGCACTAGGAAAGGGCTCCAAGACTGGCATCATGGTTCAATGGCATTTCAGTGGCAACATGACAACATCAAAGTCATCATGCTACAAGGCAGACTGGACACAGGTTTGCCAAACCAAGTAGCTGGAGGCCTTATCAGAACCAGTTTGGTTTCTCCCACCCACGCCATGTTCCTCTCCAAGGGCCTGATTCAAAGTCTACTGATATTAATGGAAAGACTCTCCTTGACTTTAAAGGGCTTTGGACCAGGCCCAGAATGCATCCGAATTTGTGAAAGTTCCCCTTCCCTGATTCTGCAGGATGGAGTGTGTGTGTGTCGGGGGTGGGAATGAGGGCTCTGTTGGTTTTAATTTCACACATCCAGCTATGCAATGCTGGCTTGCTGCTCTCACTGTTTTAAATGTCACTTCTGCCTCCAGGCAAATCTGTTCCTGGGAAAGGCTATTCTTTAGCAGACATTTCCTGTGATTCTTCTTTGAATGTTTTCCAGCACGCTTCAAAGGGCAGTGTTATAATCACAGAAATAATAGGAGATGGATGCCGTACAGGAGACCTGGCTTCAGCCCCCAGGTCCTTTGCTCCTTGTGCTGGAGGAAGCATGCTTAGTTTTCAGAGGAGAGCCCTGACTTGCTCTGCTGCTGAGTCTCTTGCTGGCTGATTAACTCAGTATGGGAGCCCAGTTGAGTCCTCACCCAAGGGACACTTCACTCCAACAGTCGCTTGGCCCTGGGGTGCACTTAGTTTCTCAGCACAGCTGCAGGCCCCAGAATTAAATCCCCCTTGAGATAAATGGAGCAGCACACCCCTTTTTCTGTGCCTATATTTCAGTGGGGGGGCTGATGCATTCCTAGTGCTGAGTGCACAGCTGAATACAACTGGACTGCAGGGGCAGAACTCGGAGCACACCGTATAGTGCAAAGGGTATAGTCTAGTTCAGGGGTTATCAAACTTCATTGCACCACGACCCCCTTCTGACAACAAAGTTACTATATGACCACAGTGAGGCTGCAGCTCAAGCTCCACTGCCTTGGGTGGAGGGAGAGGGGGCTACAGCTGGAGCCCTGCTGCCCTGGCTCGGGGGGAAAAGGAGCCACAGCCCGAGCCCTGCTGCCCCGGGTGGGGTGGAGCTTGGGCTTCAGCTTCAGCCCTGGGTCCCAGCAAGTCTAATGCTGGCCCTGGCAATCCCACTAAAATGGGGTCCTGACCCACTTTGGGGTCCCGAACCACAGTTTGAGAACCGCTGGTCTAGTTCTTAGAACATAGGACAGGAGAGGACCTCCTGGATCATCAAGTCCTTTCTTATGATATATATGTCATCCCAGTAATAAACTTATCTAGATCCATTGTGAAACCAGTTAGGTCAGGGATGGACAAACTACAGCCTGTGAGCCGTTTTAAGCTGGACTGCAAGCTCCTGCTGTGGAGCAAGATCTGGGGCTTACTCAGCTCCAGTGCCCCGGTCAGGGGCCGCACCATTCGTCTTGACCCTGCTCTGGCACTCCAGCGGGGGGTGCAGGGTCGGATGCTCCACCACTCGGCTCGGCCCCACTCCAGGGCCACAGCCGGCGTGCAGGGTCAGGTGCCACACCATGCGGCTTGGCCTCCTGAAAACCGCGGCATGGCCCCGCTCTGGCGCTCCAGCCGGGGCGCAGGGTCGGGGGTTGCACAATGTGGCTTGGCCCTACTCTGGCACTCCAGCTGGGGTGGGGGCCCCACCACATGGCTCAGCCCCCTCTGGTGCTCCAGCCAGTGCTCTGGGTCAGGGCCACACCATGCGGCTTGGCCCTGCTCCGGCGCTCCAGCCGGGGCACGGGGTCTGGGGTCCCACCACACGGCTCGTCTCCATTCTGGCGCTCCAGACAGGGCACAAGGTAGGGGTCCGCATGACGTGGCTCGGCCACACTCCGATCCAGCCAGGGCACGGGAGAGGGGCTGCAACATGTGGCTTGGCCCCGCTCCGACACTCCAGCCGAGCCACAGGGTCGGATGCCACACCATGCGGCTCCCGGAAGCCGTGGCATGGCCCTGCTCTGGCGCTCCAGCTGGGGCGCTGGGTCGAGGGCCACACTACGGGGCTTGGCCACACTCTGGCGCTCCAGCCGGGGCGCAGGATTGGGTGCCACACCACACAGCTTAGACCCGCTCTGGCGCTACAGCTGGGGCGCAGGGTTGGCGGCTGCAACATGCAGCTCAGACCTGCTCCGGGGTGCAGGGTTGGGGGTTGCACCATGCGGCTCCCGGAAGCCCCAGCATGGCCCCGCTCCAGCGCCTACTTGCTCCAATGGGAGCTGCAGGGGCGGTGCCTGCGGATGGTGCAGCGTACAGAGCCGCATGGCTGTGCCTCCATGTAGGAGCCAGAGAAGGGCTATGCCACTGCTTCCGGGAGCTGCTTGAGCTAAGTGCCGCTCAGAGCCTGCACCCCTGAGCCTCTCCCCACACCCCAACCATGTGCCCTGGCCCTGATCCCCCTCCTGCTCTTCAAACCCCTCAATCCTAGCCCAGAGCACCCTCCTGCACCCCAAACCTCTCATCCCCCAACCCCACCCCAGAGCCCGCACCCCAGCCGGAACCTGCACCCCTTCCCTGCCCCAGCCCTGATCCCCCTCCTGCCCTCCGAACCCTTTGGTCACAGCCCAGAGCACCCTCCTACACCCCAAACTCCTCATCCCCAGCCCCACTTCAGAGCCTGCACCCCCAACCAGAGCCCTCACCCCCTCCTGCACTCCAACCCCAATTTTGTGAGCATTCATGGCCCCCCATACAATTTCTATTCCCAGATGTGGCCCTTAGGCCAAAAAGTTTGCCCACCCCTGCGTTAGGTTGTTTGCTCCCCACAGTTCCTAATGGGAGGCTGTTCTAGAACCTTTCTCCTCTGATGGTTAGAAACCTGCTTCTAATGTCCAGCCTGAATTTATTCATGGCCAGTTTATATTGTGCCAACATTGTCCTTTGGCTTCAATAGCTCTTCCCTCTCCCTGGTGTTTACCTCTTCCCCCCGACCCTCCCAACCAATGCAATGATATAGCGCAACCAGATCTGCTCACAGCCTTCATTTTGAAGTGGACTGAGAATCAGGAGTCTGGGGTTCCATGCCCAGCTCCACAACTGACTTTCTGTGCAACTTTTGGCAAGTCACTTGTGCCTTAGTTTCCCCATCTTTACTAACTCCTGGTAAAATATATGCTCTGAAGGAAGGTGTTAGAGAAGACTGAGGTGGATATTGTTAATAATGATGGGTTCTTCAGATCAACATGGGTAAAACACACCAGTTGGCATCCATTGGCGAGACACAATTACTTCTGCCACTGGAAATCTAGAGGCTGTCGTTTACCACCAGGACAGTCCAAAACTCACCCTGCCACTTCCCTGCAGGGAACATAAGCACTGGCAGAGATGCACCACAGGATAAAACAGAGAGTGGATTGATCCAGCTGGGGCTGGATTCTCCATCTCCTGGGCCTGACCAAAGTGCACAGACATCCTGCCGTTTCCTAGTTCAGTTCCCTGAACAGTGGGTCTGACACTAGCTGTTGGTCCCAGCAGCCTGTTGTTACCTCAGGGCTCGTCATTGAGAGCAAAGAGAGGCAGAAAAGCAGCAGTTCCAGCTCAGGGGGTGCAGAAGGAGCAGGAGCTCCCAACCCTCTGCTCTCTGGCCTCCCAGGCAAACAACTTCAATCCATCTAAAATGCTAATCATCCACCTTGCCCACTGCTCTGGCCACATCTCGCCCTTAGCAATACCCCCACTCTTCAGTACTACACTTAACTCTCAGCCCCTTCACTGCGGCCAAGCCCCTTGATCTACCACTCTTCATGGAGCTCACCCCTAATCTCCATGTATTCTCCCACGCTGCTCATGCAACCCAAGCCCTCTTCCTACACCACCCCCGGCTATCCCACCCCTCGCACAGCTCTGTCAATTCACCTCCATCCTAACCACTGCTATTCCAGTCCTCCCACTCACCTCCACGGGCTGGGCCAGGGCCCCTTCAGACCTGACATGCAGTACCCCTGCTATGCTAGGTCTGGCTCGCTCTCCCCTCTGTCAGGTTTGGTAGCATGGATAAATAAATATAGTTGTCCAATAAAAACTGCCCATTTCGTTTACATTTTTTATGTTCTTTTGTGTTGTTTATGGACCTCCAGAAATCAGTTTCTAAGATGTAAAACTGGAGCAACCGAATAGAGAATCAGGCACCTTCAACTGATTTTATTCGTTTTCAGGTAATGATTCCTCCACCTCTCTTCCTAAAGGAGCTGAAATTAACATGACTTTTCTTGTTTACAGTCTCATTAGTGCACCAATATCATTTGTGATGCCCACACCAGTCTGGGAATGGGGTTGCTAAGTAAAGATCTACTGCAATATCAGCACTGTGGAGCACAAAGAATTATTTGCATAGGTCCTACACAAACAGTGACTGTTTGCCCCTCTTTTTAGTGAAGAAGAGATGGATTATTTTTTTTTCTTTTAAAAGATGGTTAACATTCAGACTTTACCTATCTAATTATAACAGCACAACTCAACAGTGTCCTTTCAGTTACTAAACAGCAAAGTGTTGCTGCTTAATTGAGTCCCCTGAAGCATGTATCCTACATAAGGAACCAAATTCTGTGTGCCAAGGACATTGTTTTACTTCTTTATTCTGACATATTTAATAAACACAAAAAGCACCATCCTCTGGACTCTGACATCATTCGAAACATTTTTACAGTACCAAAAATTCATTCAAAGGGCTGTAAAATATAGAGTAGCCACCCTAACCAAACCTCACCTATCATCTGACCCAATTACAAACCCTTGTCCAATCCAGAGATCCCTCAGGCCACCCCCTCTACCATGAGGTTTGTTTGTCAAACAATATATTCCCTCCAAGCCAGTAAGAAATGAAGGCCATGTCTGCACTACAGAGCCAATGCCAGCATAGCCCCTAGTGTAGAGGCAGTGTACGCCAACAGAGGGAGTTTTGTTGCCGGCATCAGAATCCCATACTTCCCTGAACTACGTTAGCTGCATGGACAAAAGCCCTCTTCTGTCAGCAGAACACCAGAATCACTGGCTGGGATGATTTAGTTGGGGTTGGTCCTGCTTTGAGCAGGGGGTTGGACTAGATGACCTCCTGAGGTCTCTTCCAACCCTAAACGTCTATGATTCTAACTCCACCTGTACTGGGGGGATTTGTCAGCATAGTTATGCAGCTGGGGTGTGTGTGTTTTTTCACACCCTGACTGACCTAGCTATGCCGGTATACTTTTCCAATGCAGACCAGCCTTAGGTTTTCAACAGAACAGGCCCATTGCCTTGGATTCACCAAGGGCAAGTCATGCCTGACCAACCCGATTGCCTTCTACAATGAGATAACTGGCTCTGTGGATATGGGGCAAGTGGTGGATGTGATATATCTTGACTTTAGCAAAGCTTTTGATACGGTCTCCCACAGTATTCTTGCCAGCAAGTTAAAGAAGTATAGATTGGATGAATGGACTATAAGGTGGATAGAAAGCTGGCTAGATCGTCGGGCTCAATGGGTAGTGATCAACGGCTCAATATCTAGTTGGCAGCGGGTATCAAGCAGAGTGCCCCTGGGTCGGTCCTCGGGCTGGTTTTGTTCAATATCTTTATTAATGATCTGGATAATTGCACCCTCAGCAAGTTCGCAGATGACACTAAGCTAAGGGGAGAGATAGATACGATGGAGGGTAGAGGTAGGGTCCAGAGTGACCTAGACAAATTGGAGGATTGCGCCAAAAGACATCTGATGAGGTTCAACCAGGACAAGTGCAGAGTTCTGCACTTAGGAAGGAAGAATCCCATGCACCGCTACAGGCTGGGGACTGACTGGCTAAACAGCAGAGGATGGAGCTAGGCTTATTTAGTCTGCAGAAGAGAAGAATGAAGGGGATTTGATAGCAACCTTCAACTACCTGAAGCGGGGTTCTAAACAGGATGGAGCTAGACTGTTCTCAGGGTGGCAGATGACAGAACAAGAACCAATGGTCTCAAGTTGCAGTGGGGGAGGTCTAGGTTGGATATTAGGAAACACTATTTCACTAGGAGGGTGGTGAAGCACTGGAATAGGTTACCTAGGGAGGTGGTGGAAACTCCATCCTTAGAGGTTTTTAAGGCCTGGCTTGACAAAGCCTTGGCTGGGATAATTTAGTTGGTGTTGGTCCTGCTTTGAGCAGGGGATTGGACTAGATGACCTCCTGAGGTCTCTTCCAATGCTAATATTCTATGATTCGGTGAGATGCCCCAATCACGATAAAGGCATAATCTGTATTTCCTCAACCTCCCACACCATCCCAATCCCCAGTTGCAAAGTCTGGCCAGCTGAGCCAAACTGCATCTGGGACTGCCCCCTGGGTATCATGGCAGCCCTGAACACCTGAGTGTGTATCAGCAAAGCAGCTCCTGAGCCACCCAGTGGACACCAGTCCTACATACATGAATTGCTCTAAAATGAAGAAGGCAACCTTCAAAATGTCCCGGGCTCTGATCATTTGCTACTTCCCAGCCGGCAGGGGGTTAGTTCATTTCACCCACACTGATACATTGCTGCTGTAGATATTCTCCTCCTAGCACTTCCAGAGCATAAATCACTGGGGTGACAGCCACATTTTGAACAAAAGGAAATTAGAAATAGATATTCCACCCTGAGAGCTGCATGCATCATTTTTTCTGACAACTCAGGTAAACCCTCTGTGTACCTTACACTCCTCTCCCACAAGATTCTCAGTGTCCCTGATTTATCATGCTGTGCCTTCAGCTCAGAGATGCATCCTCCTGTGACACCTTGCAAGTGCCAGCCTATTCAGTGAAGATTAAGACCAAACAGATCAGCAGAGACCAGCCTTATGGCCAGCACTGCAGTCTCAACTCCTTGCCTGTTCCATTTGCTTTAAGAGCAGATCTTATAACCAAAGCCAAGAAGCAGCATCTCAAGCCCAGAAGTAAAATTCCCAGGTACTCACACAGTGACATAGGGCCATGGCACGTTCCCCTTCCGGGTGGCTGGAAGGTTGGTGGCACTGTGCAGAGTGACAGAGATGGATTCCTTCCCAGAGTGTGCCAGGTGCCAATGATTGGTTTCTGAAGTTCGCACGGCCTCATCCATTCCAGAGGGTGCCTCTAATACCTGCCAGGTGCAAACAGAAAAAACTTCAGCATTTGTTCTTCCCTGATTTTTTTTTCCTTTAATTTTCCCGATATCTGCTGGGAGAGCAATACAGCGGTGCATAGACAATCCAGGAAGTTTTTGGAAAGCGTAGGGGACAATTTCCTGGCGCAAGTGCTAGGGGAGCCAACTAGGGGGGGCGCTTTTCTTGACCTGCTGCTCACAAACCGGGTAGAATTAGTGGGGGAAGCAAAAGTGGATGGGAATCTGGGAGGCAGTGACCATGAGTTGGTTGAGTTCAGGATCCTGACGCAGGGAAGAAAGGTAAGCAGCAGGATACAGACCCTGGACTTCAGGAAAGCAGACTTCGACTCCCTCAGGGAACAGATGGCCAGGATCCCCTGGGGGACTAACATGAAGGGGAAGGGAGTCCAGGAGAGCTGGCTGTATTTCAAGGAATCCCTGTTGAGGTTACAGGGACAAACCATCCCGATGAGTCGAAAGAATAGTAAACATGGCAAGCGACCAGCTTGGCTTAATGGTGAAATCCTAGCGGATCTTAAACATAAAAAAGAAGCTTACAAGAAGTGGAAGGTTGGACATATGACCAGGGAAGAGTATAAAAATATTGCTCGGGCATGTAGGAAAGATATCAGGAGGGCCAAATCGCACCTGGAGCTGCAGCTAGCAAGAGATGTCAAGAGTAACAAGAAGGGTTTCTTCAGGTATGTTGGCAACAAGAAGAAAGCCAAGGAAAGTGTGGGCCCCTTACTGAATGAGGGAGGCAACCTAGTGACAGAGGATGTGGAAAAAGCTAATGTACTCAATGCTTTTTTTGCCTCTGTTTTCACTAACAAGGTCAGCTCCCAGACTGCTGCGCTGGGCATCACAGAATGGGGAAGAGATGGCCAGCCCTCTGTGGAGATAGAGGTGGTTAGGGACTATTTAGAAAAGCTGGACGTGCACAAGTCCATGGGGCCGGACGAGTTACATCCGAGAGTGCTGAAGGAATTGGCGGCTGTGATTGCAGAGCCCTTGGCCATTATCTTTGAAAACTCGTGGCGAACGGGGGAAGTCCCGGATGACTGGAAAAAGGCTAATGTAGTGCCAATCTTTAAAAAAGGGAAGAAGGAGGATCCTGGGAACTACAGGCCAGTCAGCCTCACCTCAGTCCCTGGAAAAATCATGGAGCAGGTCCTCAAAGAATCAATCCTGAAGCACTTACATGAGAGGAAAGTGATCAGGAACAGTCAGCATGGATTCACCAAGGGAAGGTCATGCCTGACTAATCTAATCGCCTTTTATGATGAGATTACTGGTTCTGTGGATGAAGGGAAAGCAGTGGATGTATTGTTTCTTGACTTTAGCAAAGCTTTTGACACGGTCTCCCACAGTATTCTTGTCAGCAAGTTAAGGAAGTATGGGCTAGATGAATGCACTATAAGGTGGGTAGAAAGCTGGCTAGATTGTCGGGCTCAACGGGTAGTGATCAATGGCTCCATGTCTAGTTGGCAGCCGGTGTCAAGTGGAGTGCCCCAGGGGTCGGTCCTGGGGCCGGTTTTGTTCAATATCTTCATAAATGATCTGGAGGATGGTGTGGATTGCACTCTCAGCAAATTTGCAGATGATACTAAACTGGGAGGAGTGGTAGATACGCTGGAGGGGAGGGATAGGATACAGAAGGACCTAGACAAATTGGAGGATTGGGCCAAAAGAAATCTGATGAGGTTCAATAAGGATAAGTGCAGGGTCCTGCACTTAGGATGGAAGAATCCAATGCACCGCTACAGACTAGGGACCGAATGGCTAGGCAGCAGTTCTGCGGAAAAGGACCTAGGGGTGACAGTGGACAAGAAGCTGGATATGAGTCAACAGTGTGCCCTTGTTGCCAAGAAGGTCAATGGCATTTTGGGATGTATAAGTAGGGGCATAGCGAGCAGATCGAGGGATGTGATCGTTCCCCTCTATTCGACACTGGTGAGGCCTCATCTGGAGTACTGTGTCCAGTTTTGGGCCCCACACTACAAGAAGGATGTGGATAAATTGGAGAGAGTCCAGCGAAGGGCAACAAAAATGATTAGGGGTCTAGAGCACATGACTTATGAAGAGAGGCTGAGGGAGCTGGGATTGTTTAGTCTGCGGAAGAGAAGAATGAGGGGGGATTTGATAGCTGCTTTCAACTACCTGAAAGGGGGTTCCAAAGAGGATGGCTCTAGACTGTTTTCAATGGTAGCAGATGACAGAACGAGGAGTAATGGTCTCAAGTTGCAATGGGGGAGGTTTAGATTGGATATTAGGAAAAACTTTTTCACTAAGAGGGTGGTGAAACACTGGAATGCGTTACCTAGGGAGGTGGTAGAATCTCCTTCCTTAGAGGTTTTTAAGGTCAGGCTTGACAAAGCCCTGGCTGGGATGATTTAACTGGGAATTGGTCCTGCTTTGAGCAGGGGGTTGGACTAGATGACCTTCTGGGGTCCCTTCCAACCCTGATATTCTATGATTCTATGATGCAAATTCACCTCCTGCTGACCCACATCTCCAGCTCTGTTCTAAAGGCTCAGGTGTGTGCCCTCAATAAATGAGCTGAGCTTGCATATTTCACAGACTGCTTGGAGAAATGAGTTTTTCCCATGGATGCCAACGTGTCTAGTGCTCGTGCCAACAAGCTCAGTCCCAGAGCAAGAGTAAATTCAGAGATGTCTCCTCTCCTCTCCCATGGGAGCTAGCAGGAGTCATACATGCAGAGGAAGAGGAGTTCACAACCCAGGAGAAGGAGCTGAGTTGTGGGCCCAGAGCTTCCCCAACAATGCCCTGCCATCATGCCTCAGGCCAGGCCAGGCCAGGCAGGACAGCCCGTCATGGCAACAGGAATCAAAGTTTGCATGGACCAGTAAGTACTTATGTAAGGGGACGGTTGCCCCCTGTCAGGGTTCCTTTCCCACTCTGAACTCTAGGGTACAGATGTGGGGACCCACATGAAAGACCCCCTAAGCTTATTCTTACCAGCTTAGGTTAAAAACTTCCCCAAGGTACAAACTTTGCCTTGTCCTTGAACAGTATACTGCCACCACCAAGCGTTTTAAACAGGGAAAGAGATCACTTGGAGACGTCTTCCCCCAAAATATCTCCCCAAGCCCTACACAAACCCTTTCCTGGTGAGGCTTGAGAATAATATCCTAACCAATTTGTTACAAAATCATCAAAGACCCAAACCCCTGGATCTTGGAACAATGGAAAAATCAGTGAGGTTCTTAGAAGAAGGATTTTATTTAAGAAAGAAAGAAAGAGAAATCATCTCTGTAAAATCAGGATGGAAAATACTTTACAAGGTATTCAGATTCAAAACACAGAGGGTCCCCCTCTGGGCAAAACCTTAAAGTTACAGAAAACAGAAATAAACCTCCCTCTTAACACAGGGAAAATTCACATAAAACAAAAGATAAACTAATCCGCCTTGCCTGGCTTACCTATACTGGTTGCAATATTGGAGTCTTGGATTAGGATGGGTTGGATGGATTTCTGTCTGGCCTCTCTCAGTCCCAAGAAAGAACAACCACGTAAACAAAGAGCACAAACAAAAACCTTCCCCCCCCCACCAAGATTTGAAAGTATCTTGTCCTCTTATTGGTCCTTTGGGTCAGGTGCCAGCCAGGTTAGCTAAGCTTCTTCACCCTTTACAGGTAACAGGATGTTGCCTCTGGCCAGGAGGGATTTTATAGCACTGTATACAGAAAGGTGGTTACCCTTCCCTTTGTATTTATGACACCCACTTACTAACATTCAGTGGGGGTGTTTTAGTTGCTAGCTCCCAGTACTAAAAGGGGGAAGGGTCGATGGGAAATCAGGACCCTGAGACTGACAGTCCCCAGGAACAATGGGGAGAGGCCAATACTCCAGATCAGCCTGAATGACAGGACAGGCAAGCTAATCAGGGAGTCAGGAGGCCAGGGAGGTCCCGTCCTCCGTGTGAGCTGGAATTGCCTGGGTCAGACAGAGTGGGGCCGAGTTAGGGAGAAAACAGGGGCCCAAGCTGAGCTGGGGAGCAGAGCTGTGCCAGATGCAGAGGGACCAGAAAAGCAGCCCAGAGAGAGCAGACCCTGTCCTGGGAGCCTCAAAGCCTGCAGCTTCAAAGCCAGAGGCACAGCCCAGAGAGAGCAGACTTGCCCTGAGAGGAGAGCTGCAACAACCAGAGCCAGAGGGTCCAGAAAAGCAGCCCACGAAGCAGGTCAGTACTGGGAGCAGAGTCATAGAAGCAGCCTGCAGAGCAGATCTGTCCTGGGAGGAGAGCTGCAGCAACCAGAGCCAGAGGGGCCAGAGAAGCAGCCCAGGGAGCTGGAGGCAGAGCAGCAGTTGTGCTGAGGCAGAGTGGGGCTGGAGCTGAAACAGAGTGGAGCTGGAGCTGGGGCTGGAGCAGTCCGGAGCCGGGTGTGGTGAGCAGCTGGGGGAGAGCGAGGGGGGGACCCTGGGCAGTTGGCCCAGCACAAGGAGACGCCTCAGCTAGGAGGCACTGCAGGCCAGACTCGGGGCGGGGGGGGGGGAATTGGTAACCCCGACAGGGCGGAGGCAACGCTGGGAAAAAGGGACCTGCCACCTAGAGCCTGAAAGCATGTGGCCACCACCAGAGCGAGTGTCCAACCCATAGCATCCCTGCAGCACAGCCAGGGCCTGAGAAGAAGGCCTGGGACTTAAAAGGAACAGACTGTGAACTGCCCGGACATTCCAGAGACACTGTTTGTGATGTTCCCTGCCACAGAGCAGGGTGATGTGTTTCTTTTAACCTTTCCCATTTTCCTTATTCTTTTTAAAATTAATTGTTGATTAAATAACTTGCATTTACTTTAAATTGTATGTAATGATCAGTGGGTCAGAAAAGTGCCCAGTGCAGAGAGAGTATCCCGGAGTGGGGACACCCTAGCCCCTGTCCTAGGTGACTACAGGAGGGTTGGGGGTCGAGCCCCCCAGGAATCCTGGGCCCAGCCTTGTTGGGGTTACGAGGAAGGGGAGTCATCAAGGGCAGGGAGGCCACTGGGTAAAGGAAGTGGGAGCGAAGACTCAGATCCTTTCACTCGCCCACTTCACCGGGGTAGTGCAGAGGCCAGGAAAGTTCCCCACAATAGTGGGACTATTCCCCTGCTTACATAATTGGCATCATGAACAGGATCCTATCCACAGGGTCCACCCCACTGGTTTACTGGTTGAGTTCTGGTAGCACTATCCAGACCTGGTCAAGAACCCTACCATGGCTGGAATTGAAGAACTACGGGCCCAGTTTGCTGAACTTCAGCACAGATTGTCAGATCAAGCTGAGGCATTACAACAAGCTAGAACAGAACAAAGAGAAGCCTTATCACTGGCTAAGGCGGTAATAGACCAACAGGCAGCAGAAGCTAAGAAACCCCCTACTATTTATGTCCCACAGGAGCAGACGGTCACAGAGTTTGGTGGCTTCTCGACAAGATCAGGAGACATTACGGTAGAAGAATGGGTCAAGTCTGTGAAGGCAGCCCTACGTGTGCTAAGAGTACCTGAAGAAGATCGTGTGGACTTCGTAGAGGAGCACCTCAAGGGCCAGGCCAAGGCCACAGTAAAGTTCATGGCAGTGGCAGACAAAAAAGATGTGGAAAAGGTATTTGAACTCCTCCTAGAAGTGTATGGAGACAAGGTACCTATTGGAACCCGACTAAAGGAGTTCTTTGAGAGAAAGCAGGAGCCTGGTGAAACTGTCCAGGCATATGCGTATGACCTTCAGGAGACAATGAGCAAAGTGGAGCGGCGAGACTCTCAACAAGTTCCAGACCCAGAGACGGGTCTGAAAGAGCAGTTAGTGCTGGGACTCCAGGACGACTCTCTCTGACGTGAAATGAAAAGGAGGTTTAAAGAAGAGCCCAGTAAGAAGTTCCATGAACTCATGCAGGCTGCCATTATGTGGTCAGAAGAAGAGGAAGTTCCTGTGACATAGAGAGCCAAGCCTAACCCCCTTACACAAAGTGGGGGCCTAGTGAATTCAGCTGCTGGGGAAAAGGCCCTGCCCCAAACACAGCTAACATTGGAAAGCTTAAGTGAAGCTGTCCAAAAACTGGTGGTCCAACAGGGGGGTTGCTGAAAGTGATGACTGAGTTGATGAAAGAAAAAAATCCCATTAGTATGTCAAAGTATTCAAGGGCACCGGGATCCCGAAGAGCCCCACTGAAGGATGAGCTGGGAAGATATATCTGTTACACTTGTGAAAGGCCAGGGCATACTAGCCGGGAATGTCCACTGAGAAGGAGAACAGAGTCCCAGGCACTGGAAACCAATGGGGCACCAGGAGCGAGTGGTCCATCTACAGTAGAAGGCCAAGCAGTGGCAGAAGGATTCCTAGGCCTCTCCTTGGTGGAAAATCACTCTGCATACAGTGTTGAAAGGAATGTGGGCAGTGCCAGCATATCTAATGACTTCTGTAAGCGAGCATTTGGAGACTGTCTAACTGCTGAAGTATGTATAGCAGGGGTGAAGACCAGATGTTTGTTAGATACTGGCTCAGAAGTCACCACCATTACTGAGTCACATTTTCAAAAATATTTGAAAGACAAGAAGCTGACCATGCACAGAACACAGTTTGTACATCTAACAGCAGTTAACGGACTGGCAATCCCAGTGGTGGGATGCCTCAAAGCAGACATAGCCTACATGGGCCAGACACTGCCAGGAAAATGCATCTTCATCCTGAAAGACAAAGTCTCAGAAGGGAATCATATGAGAGAAGGAGTTCCAGGGATTCTGGGAATGAACATAATTAGTGAGCTGAAGGAGCTACTCCTACCAGGAGAAGGAACCAGGAGGATGAACTGTCATGAGCATTCTACGAAGAATGCTGTGCTGAGTAGAGTACTGACTCGAGCGGAGAGGCAGAGTCATTCCCTGGGCTCCACAAGGTGGATTGGAAATGTTAAAGTGGGCAGAAAATGGAAGACCATTATTCCTCCTTGGAGAGGAAAGATCCTTGACGAACACTGCTGTGTATCAGAAAATACCATTCATAGAATCATAGAATATCAGGGTTGGAAGGGACCTCAGGAGGTCACCTAGTCCAACCCCCTGCTCAAAGCAGGACCAATCCCCAATTAAATCATCCCAGCCAGGGCTTTGTCAAGCCTGACCTTAAAAACTTCTAAGGAAGGAGATTCCACCACCTCCCTAGGTAACGCATTCCAGTGTTTCACCACCCTCCTAGTGAAAAAGTTTTTCCTAATATCCAACCTAAAGCTCCCCCACTGCAACTTGAGACCATTACTCCTTGTTCTGTCCTCTGCTACCACTGAGAAGAGTCTAGATCCATTCTCTTTGGAACCCCCTTTCAGGTAGTTGAAAGCAGCTATCAAATCCCCCCTCGTTCTTCTCTTCTGCAGACTGAACATCCCCAGTTCCCTCAGCCTCTCCCCATAAGTCATGTGTTCCAGTCCCCTAATCATTTTTGTTGCCCTCCACTAGACTCTCTCAAATTTTTCCACATCCTTCTTGTAGTGTGGGGCCCAAAACTGGACACAGTACTCCAGATGAGGCCTCATCAATGTCGAATAGAGGGGAACGATCACATCCCTTGATCTGCTGGCAATGCCCCTACTTATACATCCCAAAATGCCATTGGCCCTCTTGGCAACAACAGCACACTGTTGACTCATATCCAGCTTCTCGTCCACTGTAACCCCTAGGTCCTTTTCTGCAGAACTGCTTCCGAGCCATTCGGTCCCTAGTTTGTAGCGGTGCATGGGATTCTTCCATCCTAAGTTCAGGACTCTGCACTTGTCCTTGTTGAACCTCATCAGATTTCTTTTGGCCCAATCCTCCAATTTGTCTAGGTCCCTCTGTATCCTATCCCTACCCTCCAGCGTATCTACCTCTCCTCCCAGTTTAGTGTCATCTGCAAACTTGCTGAGGGTGCAATCCACACCATCCTCCAGATCATTAATGAAGATATTGAACAAAACCGGCCCCAGGACGGACCCTTGGGGCACTCCGTTTGATATCGGCTGCCAACTAGACATGGAGCCATTGATCACTACCTGTTGAGCCCGACAATCTAGCCAGCTTTCTATCCACCTTATAGTCCATTCATCCAGCCCATACTTCTTTAAGTTGCTGGCAAGAATACTGTGGGAGACAGTGTCAAAAGCTTTGCTAAAGTCAAGGAACAACACTTCCACTGCTTTCCCTTCATCCACAGAACCAGTTATCTCGTCATAGAAGGCAATTAGATTAGTCAGGCATGACTTGCCCTTGGTGAATCCATGCTGACTATTCCTGATCACTTTCCTCTCCTCTAAGTGCTTCAGAATTGATTCCTTGAGGACCTGCTCCATGATTTTTCCAGGGACTGAGGTGAGGCTGACTGGCCTGTAGTTCCCAGGATCATCCTTCTTCTCTTTTTTAAAGATGGGCACTACATTAGCCTTTTTCCAGTCGTCCGGGACTTCCCCCGATCACCATGAGTTTTCAAAGATAATGGCCAATGGCTCTGCAATCATATCCGCCAACTCCTTTAGCACTTACCATTAGATATCAAGCTCTTGTGGAGCCTACATCTGAGGTAAACTTACCTAATGGACTTCAGTCAGCCAATGTACTGACTAGTGCCATCAAAGGAAGAGTACCAGTGAGTCTTCTAAACTCAAGCATGAAGGCTATGCAGTTGCAGCCTGAGGAGGTGATCCCTTAGGTGAAGGTAACATCTGGGGAGAAGGGAGAACAATTTAACTTTCCTCAGGAAAGATGTGGTGGGAGACTGCCAGTTCCAGTTCAAGCAGCACGCCAAGGGCTGATTACTGCACAGATGGTTAACTTAAGGGCATTGCCAGAGAAGCATCAAGAAGCCTTTTCTAAGGATGAGGTGACCAATTTCGCTGTCTGGGTCAAAGGTGTCCATGACAGGCCAAAGACAGCCAGCAAAGTTGCTCCCAATACAACTAAAGACACAGCCCAAAGTTGGAAAAGGACTTATGATCTCAAGTCCAGTGGGGCTCTCAGGCCTGGTTACCGTGTACTAGTTCGTAACCATAGACACTGGGGGCGTAATAAAATACAGGACAAGTGGGAGTCAAATCCCCACATTGTAGTTGCTCACAACAATCCCGAGCTACCAGTTTACACCATCTGGCCTGAACGAGGAGGTCCTGAGAGAATAGTACATAGGGACCAGATAAAACATTGCACTCTTAGTCCAGTCAGGGACCATAGGAGACATAGATCAGCATGCCCTGAGGAAACAGAAACCAGTTGGGGGATGGTTCTAGTCCCACAAACTGAATACAGAGGGGAACAGAGTGGGGCAAACACAGACCCTAATGAAAATAGCCAGATCCCTCAAGCTGACTCAGTATTACCCAAGAACAGGGAAACAGAAAATATGAGTAATGAACCACCAGTTTTAAGAAGGTCCCAGAGGGCTAATAAGGGTGTATTTCCTCTTAGACTTAGAGATAATTATGTTATTGGTTCTATGTAGTGTATTAATTAATATTGTTATGTATAGTATGAAGAAGTAGATGTGGAATGTTAAATATGTTAAATGTTTTTTGATCATTATTAATGGGTTTTTGATATATGATATGATATGATATGATATGATGTGGGTATATGTTGTTACTATGGGGCCTGGATGTACTGGTGTGAATATTGTGACTGTGGCAGAATTTTAGGAAGGGGGAATGTAAGGGGACTGTTGCCCCCTTACTAACATTCAGTGGGAGTGTTTTAGTTGCTAGCTCCCAGTACTAAAAGGGGAAGGGTCGATGGGACATCAGGACCCTGAGACTGACAGTCCCCAGGAACAATGAGGAGAGGCCAATACTCCAGGTCAGCCTGAATGACAAGACAGGCAAGCTAATCAGGGAGTCAGGAGGCCAGGGAGGTCCCGTCCTCCGTGTGAGCTGGAATTGCCTGGGTCAGACACAGGGGGGCCGAGTTAAGGTGAAAACAGGGGCCCAAACTAAGCTGGGGAGCAGAGCTGTGCCAGATGCAGAGGGACCAGAAAAGCAGCCCAGAGAGAGCAGACTCTGTGCTGAGAGCAGAGCTGCAGCCCCAAAGCCAGCCCAGAGAGAGCAGACTTGCCCTGGGAGAGAGCTGCAGCAACCAGAGTCAGAGGGTCCAGAAAAGCAGCCCACGAAGCAGGTCAGTGCTAGGAGCAGAGTCAGAGAAGCAGCCTACAGAGCAGACCATCCTGGAAGGAGAGCTGTAGCAACCAGAGCCAGAGGGGCCAGAGAAGCAGCCCAGGGAGCTGGAGGCAGAGCAGCAGTTGTGCTGAGGCAGAGTGGGGCTGGAGCTGGGGCTGGAGCAGTCCGGAGCCGGGTGTGGTGAGCAGCTGGGGGAGAGCGAGGGGGGACCCTGGGCAGTTGGCCCAGCACAGGGAGACTCCTCAGCCAGGAGGCTCTGCAGGCCAGACTCGGGGGGGGGGGGGGAGAGGGGGGGAATTGGTAACCCCAAGAGGGCGGGGGCAATGCTGGGAAGAAGGGCCCTGCCACCTAGAGCCTGAAAGCATGTGGCCACCACCAGAGCGAGTGTCCAACCCACAGCATCCCTGCAGCACAGCCAGGGTTTGAGAAGGAGACCTGGGACTTACAAGGAACAGACTTCAGAGTAGCAGCCATGTTAGCCTGTATCTGCAAAAAGAAAAGGAGTACTTGTGGCACCTTAGAGACTAACAAATTTATCTGAGCATAAGCTTTCGTGAGGTACAGCTCACTTCATCAGAGTAAAGGAAGTGGGAGCGAGGACTCAGATCCTTTCGCTAGCCCACTTCACCGGGGTAGTGCAGAAGCCAGGAAAGTTCCCCACAATAGTGGCACTATTCTCCCGCTTACACTTAGCTTCTCTGCGGAAATTGCCAACAAGGGGGCTAATTATCAGGGGGCAGGAGGGAGGCTGAGGTGTGGACAGAGGAATGTGGGTTTCAGAAAGTAGAATATGAGAGAGTAGGGAGTTCGGGGTACAGCAAGGAGACTGACAGGTTAGGAGTAGTATAAGGGCCCTACCGTCAATCAAACCCTAACCCCGCCCCTTGGCCCATTGGCCCCGCCCCTTGGCCCCGCCCTCTTGACCGGAAGCCCCGCCCCACCCATCTGGGGTATTACTTCCAGGGTCAAGGCTGCCACGTGACCGGAAGCAAGGTATGTCACGTGACCCTCTAACAATTCCTCCCACTGCCCTCTACCAATCAGCAGAGGTTTCGCCCCTGTAGGACTTCCCCTCAAGAGGAGATTTGACCAATCAGGGTGAGTTCCAGGGCGGGGTGTCCTCTCCGGAAGTGGGTCTTGTGCCCCCTCTAACAACTCCTTCCCCCACCCTCTACCAATCAGGATGGGTTTCGCCCTTGTAGGACTTCCCCCAAGAGGAGCTTTGACCAATCAGGGCGAGTTCCGGGGCAGGGGTGACCCGTCCAGAAGTGGGTCTTGTGACCCCTCTAATGACTCCGCCCCCAGCCCTCTACCAATCAAGAGGGGTTTTGCCCCTGTAGGACCTCCCCAAGATGAGATGTGACCAATCAGGATGAGTTCCGGGGTGGGGTGACCCGACCAGAAACGATCGCGTGTGACCCCTCTAATGACTCCTCCCACCGACCTCTACCAATCAGGCCGCCTGGAGACCAGATTTGACCAAAATAGGGCACGTTCGGGGACGGGGTGAACCGCCCAGGAGAGGGGCGTGTGACCCCTCTGCCAATCAGAGTGCAGCACCATCACCCCATATGTCCCAGCGTCGGGCGGAAGAGGCTGTCTTTTACCAAGAGCACGTATTTTACAAATCGTGGAAACATGGACTCCTTCACCACCCCTGTGAGAACTTCGGACTTTGTTTTAGCCCCGAGGGCCTTCGACAAACCGCGGAGAAAGCGCTACATCAGCGACAGTTCCGAGGAGGAGGAGGGGGCGATTGAGGGGAGCCCTTTGGCCCAGCCATTGATGGATACCCCGGACCCTGAAACCCAGCTGCTTGTGGGGCCCCGCGATGAGCGTGATGGCCTCTTGTTGTCCACCCCCCTGGAGGAGGAAGGTGATCGCAGCTCGGGGAAGTCACTAGTGGACAAGATGAACGGAAGAGACAAGGCTCAGGTAAATGAATATTTAAGAAGTGACGGTCAGGGGTGGGGGTGTGTAATGGGGGGGGGGATAGGAACCAGGGATTGTGTAAATAAAAACCAAGCAGTGGGGTGCTTACGCTGTTTCTTTTTTTGAAAAAATCTCTCGACAGCTCGATGATGCCTTTCTGGAGGCCTTTGAGAACTTACACATCGGTAGCCCTGTGGGAGTAAATGTATCATGCATCAGCTGTTTCTGCTCATGTCTGAGACACAGATCTCAAGAGGAAAAGGACAAAATGGAAGAATGAACCAGCACAGACACCCTCATGTTAGGAGTCATGGCGTCCATTTTTACAGGCGGTTGTAAAAGGTTGTGTTAAACCAGGCGATTAATAAAACTTATTTAAATGTGTTCATATGAATGTTGTCCCCCACCCTCACTTGTATTAGTAAAAGATGGTACCAGTAACAGTCATGTCTCCACAGGCATCTCTGTTAAAGAAAATATATTACACCCCCGGGAAGTTGGGAGCTTTGGCGGGGTGAACCCTCTTTTTCAAGTGGCCAAAAAGCATAGTAAAACTTTAAATAGAAGACAAGTAACAGCTTGGCTTTCGGACCAGGATGCTTATACTTTACACAAACCGGCTCGAATACGTTTTAAAGAAACAAGACCATTGTTTCGGATGTGGATGCGCAATGGCAGGCAGATTTGGTGGATATGCACTGGTTCTCCAAACACAACAGCAATTTTAAGTACATCTTAACAGTGGTAGACATTCTATCCAAATATGCCTGGGCCTTAGGCCTAAGGGACAAGACGAGCGGGAGGTAACCAAGGCCTTTAAAGCTATTTTTAGCGAAGGGCGCGTGCCTCAAAAATTACAAACCGATCGGGGGAAAGAATTTTTAAACAAACCCTTAAGCAGATTGTTAAAGCGGCACAGCGTTCACCATTTTGTTACTAATAATGAAGTCAAAGCAGGGGTCATGGAGCGATTTAACAGAACTTTAAAAACTAGGATGTGGAGATATTTTACAGCCAATAACACCTTTTGTTACATCGATGTGTTACCTGACTTTATAAAGAGTTACAACCAGAGCTTTCACAGAACTATACATACCAGACCCGCTGATGTTAACCCTTCAAATTCTCTGAAGGTATGGAAAATGGTTTATGGCGATGGTTTTAAAATAAAACCGGTTGTTGCCCCTTTTAGAAAAGGCGACCACGTGAGACTATCTAAAACCAAAGGAGCTTTTGAAAAAGGTTATGAACAGACATTTACTGATGAGATATTCATAGTGGATGAAGCCTTAACCAGGGGTCAGAGACCTGTATACCGTTTAAAAGACTACGAGGGTGAGACAGTTACTGGATCTTTTTACCCTGAACAATTACAAAAAGTAAACCCCAAACGAGACAGGATTTACAGGATTGAAAAAGTTCTAGCGGAGAAAGGAAAAGGGAGAAAAAAGCAACTACTGGTGAAATGGTTGGGGTGGCCTGATAAGTTTAACAGCTGGGTGAAAGCTTCTCAACTCTGTGACATTTAGACGCAAACAAACAAAAGTTATTCCTCCCCGCAAAGACAGAGAAGATGAGCGACGGCGGGTTTTACATTACTTTGCCCAGCAACGCCAGCTCTGCAGTTTTTCCCCAAAACACCAGCTCGAACTTTACAATACAGCTAATTAAGCCCTTGGATCTCCGGGGTGCCTGGGAGGTGGGGTTAGTGGAAATACAATACCCGCACAGCTGGAACACTATCAACGAAGACACCCCTTTTAAAGTCACCTTTGGAGATATGGCATGGAGTTTCATCCTACGACGAGGTTATTACGCGTCCATATCCAAATTACTGGATCATATGAACAGTATCACAGCTCGTCACCCCGGACCGCCTGAGATGGTCATGAACTACAATCCTGTGGGTAGAAAAATTAGACTTAAATCCGCCGCTTTTACTTATATGTTTTCTACCAGCGGGGAGCTAGCTAACATTCTGGGCTTGGGCCCCAAACACAGCGTCCAAAAATTCCCTTTCTCGGCAGACATTACAGGGGGTTTTAATTCCTTGTATCTGTACACGGATATCGTAGAACATCAGTTTGTGGGGGACTTTTCTGTTCCCCTGTTACGTTGTGTCCCCGTCCAAGGAAGGAACAACAAGTTTGTCACCATCACCTATGATAAACCTCATTACGTCCCTATCAGTAAACACCACATCGACACCATTACCACTGAAATAAAGACAGATCAGAACAAAAGCATCTCATTTCGCTTTGGCAAGGTGATCATCAAGCTACACCTGCGCCCCCGGAGAGAGCGAGTTTTCTAAAAAAGCAAAACAGTATTATGGCGATCCTAAAAAATTATGGTGACCCCAATGTCTACAGAAACTATTACAAAGCCCAGGCAGGATACGCCCCTCCCGGATATCATGGGGCCCCCGTGATGTATGGGGCAGGCGTGGGTGGAATATTCCATAGCCTCTTTCGAAAAGCCGTACCGCTTTTGAGGAGGGGGCTAGAGATTATTAAACCCCACGTAAAAACCGCCGCTCAAAACATAGCTAAAGACGTGGTAGGTCACGTCTCCCACGCTGTTCTGGAGAAGGTGGGGAACACAGCTTCACAGGAAGGATCGGGGCTGATGTACATTAAAAGGAGGAAGAAGAGAAAGAGAAATGCGTCATACCCGCGACGCGCAGGTCCCCCAAAACCCTTTAAAAAAAGGGCTTTGACCCGCAGGGTCGGCCATAAGCGAAAGTCCAAGAGGAAGCCTGGGCGAAAGAGGAAACACTCGCCGGCTGATACGAGAGATATATTTTAATCAACATGGCTTTCGTTCACTGCGGGTCTGAAGAATGCACCAAATCCAAACTAGACTTGTTCCAAATAGCCCCTACGCAGACCAGCATTGAGAAAAGCATCTACATTGAGGTGCCACCTCTGTCGGCGGTTACGGAGTCTGCCCCCATTGACTTTTTTATAGCAGGGAATGGCATAGATTATATGGATTTAAACAACACACTGCTGTACCTGTGTTGCAAGATTGTAAAAGGAGATGGAACTGAACTCGACGCGGACGCTGAGGTGGGCCTGGTGAATTACCCAGTGGCCTCTATTTTTAGTCAGCTGGATGTCACGCTCGGAGACTGCCTTGTAAGCCAAAGCAACAACTGTTACCCTTACAGGGCCTTTATAGAATTGGTGCTCAATTACAGCAACGACACCCTCGCCATGCAATTTTCTGCTGGCCTCTTTTACAAAGACACTGCCGGACAACAGGAAGACACAGACTTGGATGGCGAGAATCTAGGGTTTGTGAGGCATGCAAAGCTGACCACTCAAAGCAGAACAGTAGAGCTTCTGGGTCATCTACACAACGACCTGTTTTTTCAAGAAAAACTATTGTTGAACGGAGTGGATGTGAAAATTAAACTGACGCGCAGTAAAGATCCTTTCTGTTTAATGGGCAGCGGAACCGAAGGCTTTAAACTGCGCATTCTATCAGCATCCCTTTTTGTGAAGAAAGTACGGGTGACCCCGAGTGTTCGTCTGGGGCACGCCGAGGCCCTGCTTACCGCTAATGCCAAACACCCCGTGGACCGTGTGGGAATGAAAGTGTTTAGCATCCCTGCGGGCAGCAGGGTCAGTAACCAGGAGAACCTGTTCTTGGGACAGTTACCCAAAATGCTTGTCCTGGGGTTCGTGGATAACGATGCCTTTAGCGGAAGTTACGCTAAAAATCCCTTTCATTTTAAGCATTACGATATTAATTTTGTGGCCTTGTATGTGGACGGTGAGCAGATACCGACCAAGCCTCTGCAACCAGACTTCGAGGCAGGACGCTGCGTGAGAGAATACATGAATCTGGTACAGACGGCCGGTAAACACATGAAAGATCGTTCTCTGCTAATCGACCGTGAGGAGTTTGCACAGGGTTACACCATGTTTGCCTTTGACCTGTCCCCCGACCAGGAATGCGCCGATCACTATTCCCTGATTAAAACCGGGAACCTGAGAGCAGAAATTCGTTTTGGGAAGGCTTTAACCATTACCGTCAATATGATCGCGTATGGGGTTTTTGACAACGTCATAGAGATAAATCAGAGGAGAAATGTACTGTTTGACTACATGTGAACATGGACACCATACAGCTCTCACATGTCTTATCAACGGACCCTTACACGAAAAAGAATTTCTTAGACGTGTTTCCCTGCGATTGGCTCCCTGGCGGCAAGCTGTCTCAGAGACCCCTAGGTTTGGTGGTCAACACGCATCCACACAACCAACTGGGTGAACACTGGCTTGCCGTGTATCTGGCGGAGCGTAACCTTGGAGAGTTTTTTGACTCATACGGGCATCCCCCAAACAGTGTGTTCTTTCCTAAAAGCATTATGAAATTTTTAAACAAAAATGCCACAGACATTGTGTTTCACAACAGACAATTACAAGACCCCAGCTCTGTCGCCTGCGGCTATCACTGCGTGTTTTTCTTCCACCATCGTAGCAAGGGTTTATCTTTTGACCAGATTTTAAAATTGTATTCTAATGACTTAGTGCAAAACGACCGGATGGTGATGAATTTTGTAAAAAATAAATTTAAATACTTGACCATGCCTAGCCTTGCTCAAAGCATGTTTCAACAAGCCCAGACATGCGTATCTTGCAATGCTTTTCATAGTCATGTTACCCAATAAAGCACCCCTGGTGAGGGGTTTAAAGACAATCGATGTTTGGTGTGGTTTTTTTAAAAAAACAAAACACAATGACCCAATTCAGAAATGTTTTATTTAAAGCAAAACATTACCAGTTTAAAAAAAAAATAGAACGTGAAAAAGATCACAAACTGAGCCATTCAGCTCTTTTAGCCAATTTTCGTTTTTTAGATGGCAAAAAAGGGGTCACTGTTTCTTGGTCCACACCGGTGTCGGCGATCGAGGCCTTGAGGCGTTCCAAAAGATCTCTGTTGGTCGCGTTGCCCATGGCGGAACTGAACATACCATCTTCCATCATGTGCCGCTTTAACAATCTGCTTAAGGGTTTATTTAAAAATTCTTTCCCCCGATCGGTTTGTAATTTTTGAGGCACGCGCCCTTCGTTAAAAATAGCTTTAAAGGCCTTGGTTACCTCCCCGCTCGTCTTGTCCCTTAAGCCTAAGGCCCAGGCATATTTGGATAGAATGTCTACCACTGTTAAGATGTACTTAAAATTGCTGTTGTGTTTGGAGAACCGGTGCATATCCACCAAATCTGCCTGCCATTGCGCATCCACATCCGAAACAATGGTCTTGTTTCTTTTAAAACGTATTCGAGCCGGTTTGTGTAAAGTATAAGCATCCTGGTCCGAAAGCCAAGCTGTTACTTGTCTTCTATTTAAAGTTTTACTATGCTTTTTGGCCACTTGAAAAAGAGGGTTCACCCCGCCAAAGCTCCCAACTTCCCGGGGGTGTAATATATTTTCTTTAACAGAGACGCCTGTGGAGACATGACTGTTACTGGTACCATCTTTTACTAACACAAGTGAGGGTGGGCAACATTCATATGAACACATTTAAATAAGTTTTATTAATCGCCTGGTTTAACACAACCTTTTACAACCGCCTGTAAAAATGGACGCCATGACTCCTAACATGAGGGTGTCTGTGCTGGTTCATTCTTCCATTTTGTCCTTTTCCTCTTGAGATCTGTGTCTCAGACATGAGCAGAAACAGCTGATGCATGATACATTTACTCCCACAGGGCTACCGATGTGTAAGTTCTCAAAGGCCTCCAGAAAGGCATCATCGAGCTGTCGAGAGATTTTTTCAAAAAAAGAAACAGTGTAAGCACCCCACTGCTTGGTTTTTGATTTACACAATCCCTGGTTCCTATTCCCCGCCCCATTACACACCCCCACCCCTGACCGTCACTTCTTAAACATTCATTTACCTGAGCCTTGTCTCTTCCGTTCATCTTGTCCACTAGTGACTTCCCCGAGCTGTGATCACCTTCCTCCTCCAGGTAGGTGGACAACAAGAGGCCATCACGCTCATCGCGGGGCCCCACAAGCGGCTGGGTTTTAGGGTCCGGGGTATCCATCAATGGCTGGGCCAAAGGGCTCCCCTCAATCGCCCCCTCCTCCTCCTCGGAACTGTCGCTGATGTAGTGCTTTCTCCACGGTTTGTCGAAGGCCAGGGTGGGGGGAGGAGTTGTTAGAGGGGTCATATGACATACCTTGCTTCTGGTCACGTGGCAGCCTTGACCCCGGAAGTAATATCCCAGATGGGGGCGGGGTCAAGGGGCGAGTTAGGGTTTGATTGATGGCAGGGCCCCCTTGAGCTGGGGGCGGGGCTAAGGGGTCAAGGGGCGGGGCCAATGGGTCAAGGGGCGGGGTTAGGGTTTGATTGACGGTAGGGCCCTTATACTACTGTTAGGGAATGGAGGAGAGAGGGAGATGGGATGGCTAGGAGACTGAAGTGGAAAGAGGGAACATCTGGGGTGGCAGGTGAATTAAAGAGCAGGAGACTGGGTGGGGTAGAGAAGTAGGAAGAGGAGGCAGATAGGGCAGCAATGGAGGTGGGGGCACTGCAGGCATATACTGGCAGCACTCCCACCCTAGGGGTCAGGGGAGGTTGACCGGTGTCCCCTTTGAATAGCTGGGGAGGACCTGCATCTCTGGGGATGCACTGAAGGTTGAAGCAGACACAATTTGGGGCAGGCAGCCTCCCACTAAAGGCACAAAACTCAGAAGGTAACCAGCCCCCTCTCCCACCATGCAATCTATTATCATTATTAGAAAAATCCTGTGAAAATCTTGTGATCCCTTTAGCCCGCATCGTGAGTTTGATGCCTGATGGGCTGGCAGTACTCTACCTTGGAAGCTTTTCCCATGTTTGGCTTCAGAGAGAGGACTGCACTCTAGATACCTCCTCTTCCCCTGGGACCTCCCTGCTACCTCTGTGCAGGGAGCTGGTCAGAGGGAGGCAGCCAGCAGGGGGCAGCACAGGAGAAGGCAGGAGCTCTACTCCCCTGCTGGTGGGAGGCTGGAAGTGCAGGGTCTAAACAAAAACCCAACCACTCTGCTCAATGCTGAGTCTGGCTGGGGCAGGAATGAGTTGGGGAGGTGACACCCCCCACCCATCCCCATGGCACTGAGCCTGTACTCCAGTGCCCTTGAGCACAAACGCTTTGCTATGCCAAGAATGCTGCTGGGCCTAGGTAATTAGTGTTCTCGGCCCTACCAGTGGCACCATGGTTACAGCCACAGTGTGCAGTACAGGTGCAAGAACGTGATTGGCCAGTGAGGGTTCTGAGCTGTGTGACAGCACTGTGAAAGCACCCCAGGCAGGGCTCAGCCTCGTTTGCCCTTACAACAAACAGGCAGACAAGGCAGGACTTGTCTACACAATATCCTAACCTGCTTTAAAACTGGTTCATTTAAACTGGTTGGAGCTACAATGTTGATCAGACCCCAGGCAGCCTGAACTGGTTACAACACCATGATCAGCAGGCCGCCAGGAGTCTGGTTCCCATATGAGGCACATCAAACAGGCTCATGGTGACAGTAAAGACATGACAGCACCCCAGAAGCAATCAGTCTCTCCAGCTACTTGCACTTTTCACTGAGGCTGGCAAAAGGTACCATACTGTCAACCTTGTGGCTCACAACAGAAGGCAGGAGATGTGTGATGGCCTCAAACTTCCCAAACACGGACAAACTCCAGTCTTATTAAATATACAAGGACAACTTCTCTTAAAAATCTCCCATCCCAGTGGCTCACACATGACTGAAAGGGGAAAGGCTGAGAACAGGCTGGTGTAGCTATGGAAATTAGGCCCCCAAATGGTTGATCCAGTCCATTCTACTGCCAATTCCTCAGTGAACTGACAAGGACCTTCCTCATCTCAGCTTTCCCCATTGCCATCTCCTCCTATGCTAAATGAATTAGCCTCTGATGTGTTTCAGAGTAGCAACTGTGTTAGTCTGTATCCACAAAAAGAAAAGGAGGACTTGTGGCACCTTAGAGACTAACAAATTGTGAACCTTGACCAAGCTTCTTCCCTTAACTTCTCTTCATGACTCCCTCCTTTGTCCCCTCCTCTGACACGCCCCCTAGTCAGACCCAGAATTTTACAATTTACAGGATTCCAAAGGAATTGGGATCATGGACTAATGCTAGGGAAAGAGAAGAATGAGATTGCATTCCCCTCCCCTCCACCACTCATTAACTCACACCAGATGATGTGATAAGACATAGAGATATGCAGTTCTTTACACTGGGGGTCCCTGACTTAATTCCACCACACACAAGCAATCATGCTAAAACTTTCAGATCCCTCTGAACACAGATCTGGCAGCCCCAGCGCATTCCCTCTGTGATTTAGCCATGCACTAAAGTCCCCTCCAATCAGTCGTTGATATGCAGCTCTAAGGCTTATTCCACAACAAAGGTGGAATAAAAACTCAATAAAAACCCACACACTGGGTTAATGGTCAGCATGTCATGGGCTCTATGTGTTTTAAGCTCAGCCTTCAGCTGAGGTGAAATGCATCCCACTTGTGCAGGAGACTGTCAGGACTGGAGACTTGCACAGCACTAGCCAGAACTACATCTGCCAGTAGCCATGGCTACCAGCTTCTCCAACTCCTGCGGACCACCATCTCCACAGGCTGAGGGCCTGACACTATTATTCCTTCAAGGCATGAGCCAGGTCAGAATCTGCCCCTCTTCAGCACTGAGCTGTTTTTCATAGAGTATGTGACAGCAGACACATCTATAGAAGTAGAAAAACACAGGACAGTAGGTGCAACAAAGAGCAGTCCGCCAGGTCTGTCTGCAGCCATATCATCTTGTGCTGTGATCACAACACAAGCTAAACAGGATCAGGCCTGGCTAGGCCTTTAAGAGACCCACAGGGAGATTTTCTTTCTGATGCTAGTAGTGATCCAGTGCCCCTGCATGGTGCTGACTATGCTGTCCTGCCTCAGCTGAGACCTAACACTGAGGTGTTGGCCTTGGTGTTCTGGCTAAATTACACTCTGCGGACCCCAGATCCCCCTGAAGTTCCATGGGGTCCAGAGTTCTCAGATATGGGCACCTACATTTAAATATGGAATCTAGCTTTAGCCTATGTACTACTTCACTTCCTGTCCTAACCTAGTGTTGCACATATCTTCAAACAAAAGGTGACACAGCCTAGTGAATAAAAGCCTCAGAGAAAAGAAAACCCAACAGCCCATCCCAGAATGGCCCTTAAATACAACAGCCTACCACAACAAGAAGGCTAAAATGGGAACTGGTGCATGCGAACACAACCAGATAAAGTGTTAATGAAAGCCTGACTGCCTTCATTTGCAAGTCAAGAAGGCCTGGAGATTCCTGTCTATCTCCATTCTTCATCCTGGCCTGCTTCTGCCTACTGGAGGAAGAAGATGTGAGGAAGACCGCTGTGTAAGCTTGAAACCTTGTCTCTCTCACCAACAGAAGTTGGTCCAATAAAAGATATTACCTCACCCACCTTGTGCTGGAGGAAAAACAGCCAACAGGACAACCAGAAGAAGGATGACACCTGGCTTTTCAAGATGCTAGAGTCACTGTTTAGCCAAACCCAACCAGAAGCAAAGCACTCAGTATAGTAATATATTAGATGGGAATCTGAGGTCACGGCAGGCTCTCAGAAGGATTATCCATCATGAGAACATACACCTTGTATGCTAGAGTAGACAATTTTATCTCTGAAAGTGACTAGCAGGGCTTCCTCAATAGCACTGAAAATTTCAGTGCACCTCAGAGGATCTAGCAAGAGTCAGTAAGGAACGAATACCCACCACCGATCATCTCCGCTGCTGCTTGCTCCAGTTGCCCTAATGAATTGCGCATCTCATTTTTCCAGTCTCCAGATTCTGCTAATTGATTAAGCCTGCTCTGATGTCTGGCCAACAGTTGGAGGACAGATGCATTTCCTGTTTACTCTCACAGAGACTAGAGATCAATGACAGGGCCAGCTTTCGAAAGGCAGTCACACTGTGGATGGTCCCCAGGGAGAGACAGGAATTGCTGCTTGGAGTGAAGGTATCACAGGAGGAGCTGTGACAGGTTCGGTCACAGAGACCCCCTTGGGACTGTCACCTGACATGCTGAAACTACCTTTGAGGCTGTTTTCCACTGCCAGCTTGAGACTTCAGAACCCTGTCTTGTTGAACCAGACATGCTATTCCACTGTAACACAGAGCCAGGGTCTAAACCATGCCCCCAAAGCTGCAGACTTTAACCAAAACTGCTCAGCAGGTTTCCTATCTCCAGCACCCAGATACCCAGTTCCCAACGGGATTCAAACCCCAAATAAATCCATTTTACTCTGTATAACGCTTGTACAGGGTAAACTCATAAATTGTCCACCCTCTATAACACAGATAGAGAGATATGCACAGCTGTTTGCTCCCCCAGGTATTAATCACTTACTCTGGGTTAATTAATAAACAAAAGTGATTTTATTAAGTATAAAAAGTAGGATTTAAGAGGTTTCAAGTAATAACAGGCAGAACAAAGTAAGCTACCAAGCAAAATAAAAGAAAACATGCAAGTCTAAGCCTAATACATTAAGAAACTGAATACAGGTAAATCTCACCCTCAGAGATATTTCAATAATAGTCTTTCACAGACTAGACTCCTTCTTAGTCTGGACCCAATCCTTTCCCCTGGTACAGTTCTTGTTAGCTCCAGCTCAGGTGGTAACTAGGGGTTTTCTCATGACTGCCACCCCCTTTGTTCTGTTCCACCCCCTTCTACAGCTTTGGCACAAGGCAGGAATCTTTTTTCTCTCTGGGTCACCTCCCCTCCTTCTAAATGGAAAAGCACCAGATTTAAGATGGATTCCAGTACCAGGTGACATGGTCACATGTCCTGTGAGACCCCAAGCCTCCATTCTTTCTGGCCTGACTCACATCGACACAGGTAGGCTTACAAGTAAACAGAGCCATTCACAACAAATTGTCCTGGTTAATGAGAGCCATCAAGATTCCAAGCCACCATTAATGGCCCACACTTTGCATAGTTACAATAGGACTTTATATTTCTAGCTTCAGATGCAAGAATGATACATTCATACAAATAGGATGAACACACTTAGGAGATTATAAGCTTTGTAATGATACCTCACAGGAGACCTTTTGCATAAAGCATATTCCAGTTACATTCTATTCACACTAATTCGCATATTTCCATAAAACATATGGAGTGCAACTTCACAGAAGCTACAACAACAAATCAGCATGGAGAGCCCAGAGCTCATAAGCAACCCTACAATATCAAACCAGTGTGTGTGGCTTTATTCATAAGCCACCTTGCAACAACAAAACAGCAGGCACAGCCAGGCAGTTCTGAGCAGCACAACAATAACTAGTAAGCATGTGCCACTTTGTTCACAGCTTAGCCTAGTATGCACAGCTGTATGTTCATGAACAGCCCTTCCCAACACCTTCTCTCTGTGTGGAAGGTGCTCAGATACTATGGTGAGGGACAACAGCATAAAACCATAAGATGGATCATAACAAATCAATATACACAGCTTTGTCTGAAAACCACCTACAATAACAATCTGCCTAGCCCAGTGCTCATGAGCAAGCCTACAATAACTAACCATGCACAAATGCATCCTCAGTGGCAGGGAAGCTAATTTCAGCAAAGAATTATATTTCAGTCCCATAGTTCCAGAGGTGAAACTAAACTGCAGGTGACACCAGCTTTGGAATAGTTAAAAGCAATGTGACTCCTTTCCGCCATAATGAGTTAAACTGAGTTCCCAAGACCAGCACTTATCCCCTTCCTCCACCCCGAAGGCTTTTCCAAACAAATCCCCTCTGACATGTGTCCTCAGCTCTAAACCCTTTAATGAGGAGGTACTACATTCCATGCTGTCCCATTTGTCTCTCCCTCCAGTGTCTCACTTCACAGGCAATGCTGGATTTGGGCTGGCAGCTGGCGAGGTGAGCACAGGGTTATCAGCAAAATGTGTGACAATTAAAAAACCTCTTCCTCCCAACCCCCACCTTTTCATCATCCTCTCCCCATCCAGCCACAGCTTTGTGCTGCCTAAGGGACAAACATAAAGCACCAGATCAGGCATGCGGATAAAAAACTGACCTGAGCTTCCCAATTATCATCAGATCAGAGGGGATAGTTGGGTAAGTCAAAAAGCTGAGCTACTGAATGTCAGTTCTCGTTGCGGAGGGTGGGGAACAGAAAGCTACTTTTAAAAAAATGGACAAGAAGATCTATGAATTTCTTCCAGTACAAGTAGGAAAACATTTGAGTATCACCATCCATATTGTAACTACAGTCAGAGTCCCATTGCACTAGGTGCTGTACAAACACAGTGGGAAAAAAGACTGCCAAAAAGAGCTTTCAATGTAAACAGACAAGATGTACAAAGGAAGTGTTGTTATCCCCATTGTACAGATGGGGAACTGAGGCACAGAGAGGCTAAG
This sequence comes from Natator depressus, assembly GCF_965152275.1. Lineage (NCBI taxonomy): Eukaryota > Metazoa > Chordata > Testudines > Cheloniidae > Natator > Natator depressus. Next base: position 39,091,184 of record NC_134243.1, read on the forward strand.
TGACTTGCCTGAGGTCTCTCAGGGAGTTTGTGGCAGAGCTAGGAATTTAACTCAGATCTCCAGAGTTCTAGTCCAGTGTGTTAACTTCAAGGCCATCCTTCCTCTCAACAAAGCCATTAATCAGCTGTGCTTCCTCCTTTCTACATGCTCATCTGTTAGGGTTTGTCTACACAGGGTAATTGACCAGAATAGCTATTCCAGAATAGTGAGGGTTAATGAGATTACATCAAGAAAAACGTGCATTTGGTATAAATGTTCCTTATTTCTAGAGCAGTAGAACATCAGCACCCCAAACAGGGATAAGTGCCCATTTTACAAGGCACTGCACAAATAAATAACACACTTAGTTCCTGCTGCCCCCAGGGAGTTTGTTGCAAACTGGTAACATGATGAGGTCTGTTGAGCTGTGGAATGGTCTCCCTGATAAGCAGCTGAAGCCCTGTCACTTGTGATGGGTAAGGTCCCATCATCCTCAAGAATCTGGTACACCTACCCTGGTACCTGGAGTCCCAGTTCAGTGCTCTATCCAGTAGATCCTCCGGATCAGAATGGGAATAGTTTACACTCACCCTGGAGGGCTGCACATGCACCTGCCTGACATATCAAGAGAGTGCTCCATTATTTGGGACACTGAATTAGAGAATGTGCTGTAGGGAATAAGCCTGCACTGATGGAGAGTTGGAGTGAATTGGGCCAAGTAGGTCCAAGTAGGATATGGGGAGTGTGGTGGATATGATATACCTTGACTTTAGCAAAGCTTTTGATATGGTCTCCCACAGTATTCTTGCCAGCAAGTTAAAGAAGTATGGATTGGATGAATGGACTAAAAGGTGAATAGAAAGCTGGCTAGATCGTCGGTCTCAATGGGTAGTGATCAATGGCTTGATGTCTAGTTGGCAGCTGGTATCAAGCAGAGTGCCTCAGGGGTCAGTCCTGGGGCCAGTTTTGTTCAACATCTTCATTAATGATCTGGATGATGGGATGGATTTAACCCTCAGCAAGTTTGGAGAGGACACTAAGCTGGGGGGAGAGGTAGAAACGTTGGAGGGTACGGATAGGATTCAGAGTGACCTAGACATATTGGAGAAATCTGATGAAGTTCAACAAGGACAAGTGCAGAGTCCTGCACTTAGGACGGAAGAATCCCATGCACTTCTACAGGCTGGGGACTGACTGTCTAAGCAGCAGTTCTTCAGAAAAGGACCTGGGGATTACAGTGGACGAGAAGCTGGATATGAGTCAACAGTGTGCCCTTGTTGCCAAGAAGGCTAACAGCATATTGGGCAGCATTAGTAGGAGCATTGCCAGCAGATCGAAGAAGTGATTATTCTCCTCTATTCGGCACTGGTGAGGCCACATGTGGAGTATTGCGTCCAGTTTTGGGCCCCCCACTACAGAAAGGATGTGGACAAATTGGAGAAAGTCCAGCGGAGGGCAACAAAAATTATTAGCGGGCTGGGGCACATGACTTATGAGGAGAGGCTGAGGGAACTGGGCTTATTTAGTCTGCAGAAGAGAAGAGTGAGGGGGATATGATAGCAGCCTTCAACTACCTGAAGGGGGATTCCAAAGAGGATGGAGCTAGGCTGTTGTCAGTGGTGGCAGATGACAGAACAAGAAGCAATGGTCTCAAGTTGCAGTGGGGGAGGTCTAGGTTGGATATTAGGAAAAACTATTTCACTAGGAGGGTGGTGAAGTGCTGGAATGGGTTGCCTAGGGAAGTGGTGAAATCTCCATCCTTACAGGTTTTTAAGGCCTGGCATGAAAAAGCCCTGGCTGGGACGATTTAGTTGGTGTTGGTCCCCTGCTTTGAGCAGGGGGTTGGACTAGATGACCTCCTGAGGTCTCTTCCAACCCTAATCTTCTATGATTCTATGATCTCCAAGTTCTCTGATTTTTTTAATTCCACTACAGATCACATGGTGCCAGATTTCCAGGACTCGGCACCCATCATTGAGGCCAGACTTTCCAAAGAGCTCAGGTCCCATTTAGGCACCGAAATAAAGCCATATTTTCCGAAGGACCTTGGCACTTAATGTGTACCCAATGCACTGGGCTCTTCAGAAACTCTTGTCACTTATTGAGATGCTGAAATGGAAGTGGACTTGAGAAAATCTGGCCCAGTGGTGGGCATTACAGTTCTTTGAGAATTCTGGCCTTAATGGCTGCTGCCCATGCAGTCATGGGCTATCAGCAAAATGCATTCAGATCCCTGCAGTGCCAGCAGCAGTGTGAAAACACAGCTATATTCTCTACCCAAGAGGCAGATATCTTGGTTCTGTGAAAGAGATGAAACTCTTGCCTGAAGAGACATTGATTGTGATTTCCAGTGGAGATCTAGTGGGAAATAAAAGAGAACGAGAATTTTTCCAGCGCATGGAGAGACAGAGTGAAGGACACAAAAAACAGTTGCATTTGATATTATGATTCACCTTTTTTTCATCTCGTCAACACACTGTTTGCCATCAACAAATTACATTTCCTCCCCTTTTAGCTGGTGCTTCCCCCTGGCTTTTCATTAGCTGTCGATGAGAAGGAAGGTTGGTCTCATGGTTAAGATATAGTAATGGGGACTGAAATCCTGGGGCCTGGTTCTTCGTTTTGTAGTTCATGTATCTATCTATTTAGGTACTTACCTGGCCCTCCTCACCACAGGATCTGGATTTGTATCATCACAACAGTCCTGTGAGGAGGGCTGGATTAACTCAGCACTGGGCCCTAGATGACCACAGGGTTACACTGATGCTCAAGTTTGTGTCTCTGCCTCCCTCCCGCCCCCTGAATATGGTCCCTAAGCACATGCCTAGTTTGCCTGAGTGTTACCTGAGTGTTAATCCAGCCCTGTATGTGAGGTAGGGGAGGGTTATCCCCCGTTTACAGACAGGTAATTGAGGCGAGGTGTCCATTAAGTAATATACCCAAGGCTGCACAGAAAGTCAGTGGCCGAGCTGGAAATTCAAGCCAGGTCTCTGGAGGCACAGGTCACTGCTCTTCTCATTAGACCACCCTTCTACCTGATCTGAACAGTAACAATTTACTCTCACTTTGCACCGGGGTAGACAACTGGGCATGAAAGCTTATGCTCTAATAAATGTGTTAGTCTCTGAGGCCTGGTCTACACTTGGAGTTGAGGTCGAATTTAGCAGCTTTAAGTCGATTTAACCCTGCACCCATCCACACGATGAAGCCCTTTTTTTCAACTTAAAGGGCTCTTAAAATTGATTTCTTTACTCCACCCCCAACAAGGGGATTAGCGGTGAAATCAGCCTTGCCAGGTCAAATCTGGGGTAGTGTGGACACAATTAGATGGTATTGGCCTCCGGGAGCTATCCCAGAGTGCTCCATTGTGACCGCTTTGGACAGCACTCTGACCTCAGATGCACTGGCCAGGTAGACAGGAAAAGGCCCGCAAACTTTTGAATCTCATTTCCTGTTTGGCCAGCATGGCAAGCTGCAGGTGAGTGCAGAGCTCATCAGCAGAGGTGACCATGATGGAGTCCCAGAATTGCAAAAGAGCTCCAGCATGGACTGAATGGGAGGTACGGGATCTGATCACTGTATGGGGAGACAAATCCGTGCTATCAGAACTCCGTTCCAGTTTTCGAAATGCCAAAAAATGTGTAAAAATCTCTCCGCGCATGAAGGACAGAGGCCATAACAGGGACCTGAAGCAGTGCCGCATGAAACTTAAGGAGCTGAGGCAAGCCTACCAGAAAACCAGAGAGGCAAACAGCCACTCCGGGTCAGAGTCCCAAATATGCCGCTTCTATGATGAACTGCATGCCATTTTAGGGGGTTCAGCCACCACTACCCCAACCCTGTGCTTTGACTCCGTCAATGGAGTGGGAGGCAACACGGAAGCAGGTTTTGGGGACGAGGAAGATGATGAGGAGGAGGTTGAAGATAGCTCACAGCAAGCAAGCGGAGAAACTGGTTTTCCCGACAGCCAGGAACTGTTTCTCACCCTGGACCTGGAGCCAGTATCTCCCGAACCCACCCAAGGCTGCCTCTCGGACCTGCCAGGTGGAGAAGGGACCTCTGGTGAGTGTACCTTTTTAAATAGTATACATGGTTTAAAAGCAAGCGTGTTTAATGATTAATTTGCCCTGGCATTGGCGGCCAGTACAGCTACTGGAAAAGTCTGTTAACATGTCTGGGGATGGAGCAGAAATCCTCCAGGGACATCTCCATAAAGCTCTCCTGGATGTACTCCCAAAGCCTTTGCAAAAGGTTTCTGGGGAGGGCAGCCTTATTCCGTCCACCATGGTAGGACACTTTACCACGCCAGGCCAGTAGCACGTAGTCGGGAATCATTGCAGAACAAAGCATTGCAGAGTATGTTTGCTGGCGTTCAAACAACATCCGTTCTTTATCTCTCTGTGTTATCCTCAGGAGTGATATCATTCATGGTCACCTAGTTGAAATAGGGTGCTTTTCTTAAGGGGACATTCAGAGGTACCCATTCCTGCTGGGCTGTTTGCCTGTGGCTGAACAGAAATGTTCCCCGCTGTTAGCCACATGGTGGCGGGAGGCAAAATGCGACCTTGTAACAAAAGCACATGCGCTATGTATGTAATGTTAACAGCAAGGTTTACTGTGAAACAGTGTACCCATTGTTCTATAAAATGTGTCGTTTTAAATACCACTGTCCCTTTTTTTCCTCCACCAGCTGCATGTGTTTCAAGGATCACAGTATCTTCTCCTTCCCAGAGGCTAGCGAAGATTAGAAGGCGAAAAAAAGGCAGTCGTGATTAAATGTTCTCTGACCTCATGCTGTCCTCCCACACTGACAGAGCACAGACAAATGCGTGGAGGGAGACAATGTCAGAGTGCAGGAGAGCACAACATGAACGCGAGGAGAGGTGGCGGGCTGAAGAGAGTAAGTGGCGGGCTGAAGAGAGGGCTGAAGATGCTAGGTGGTGGCAGTGTGATGACAGGAGGCAGGATTCAATGCTGAGGCTGCTGGAGGATCAAACTAATATGCTCCAGCATATGGTTGAGCTGCAGAAAAGGCAGCTGGAGCACAGACGGCCGCTACAGCCCCTGTGTAACTAACCGCCCTCCTCCCCAAGTTCCATAGCCTCCTCACCCAGACTCCCTAGAATGGGGTGGGGGGGCCTCCAGCCACCCAGCTACTCCACCCCAGAGGATTGCCCAAACAACAGAAGGCTGGCATTCAATAAGTTTTAAATTTTTTAAGTTTTTAAGTTTTAAAGTGCAGTGTGGCCTTGTCCTTCCCTCCTTCCCCACCCATCCCGGGCTACCTTGGCAGTTATCCCCCTATTTGTGTGATGAATTAATAAAGAATGCATGAATGTGAAGCAACAATGACTTTATTGCCTCTGCAAGCGGTGATTGAAGGGGGGAGGGGAAGGCGGTTGGCTTACAGGGAAGTAGAGTGAACGGGGGGGCAGGGGTGTTCATCAAGGAGAAACAAACAGAACTTTCAAACCATAGCCTGGCCAGTCATGAAACTGGCTTTCAAAGCTTCTTTGATGCGCACCGCGCCCTCCTGTGCTCTTCTAACTGCCCTGGTGTCTGGCTGCGTGTAACCAGTGGCCAGGCGATTTGCCTCTACCTCCTACCCCGCCATAAATGTCTCCCCCTTACTCTCACAGTGCACAGTGCACAGCAAGCAGTAACAACAATGGGAATATTGGTTTCGCTGAGGTCTAAGCGAGTCAGTAAACTGCACCAGCGCGCTTTTCAATGTCCAAATACACATTCTACCACCATTCTGCACTTTCTCAGCCTATAGTTGAACAGCTCCTGACTACTGTCCAGGCTGCCTGTATATGGCTTCATGAGCCATGGCATTAAGGGGTAGGCTGGGTCCCCAAGGATAACTATAGGCATTTCAACATCCCCAACAGTTATTTTCTGATCTGGGAATAAAGTCCCTTCCTGCAGCTGTTCAAACAGACCAGAGTTCCTGAAGATGCGAGAGTCATGTACCTTTTCTGGCCATCCCACGTTGATGTTGGTGAAATGTCCCCTGTGATCCACCATTGCTTGCACTATTGAAAAGTACCCCTTGCAGTTTATGTACTCGCTGGCTTGGTGCTCCGGTGCCAAGATAAGGATATGGGTTCCGTCTATTGCCCCACCACAGTTAGGGAATCCCATTGCAGCAAAGCCATCCACTATGATCTGCACATTTCCCAGACTCACTACCCTTGATATCAGCAGATCTTTGATTGTGTTGGCTACTTGCATCACAGCAGCCCCCACAGTAGATTTGCCCACTCCAAATTGATTCCCAACTGACCGGTAGCTGTCTGGCGTTGGAAGCTTCCACAGGGCTATTGCCACTCGCTTCTCAACTGTGAGAGCTGCTCTCATCTTGGTATTCTGGTGCTTCAGGGCAGGGGAAAGCAAGTCACAGAGTTCCATGAAAGTGCCCTTACGCATGCGAAAGTTTTGCAGCCACTGGGAATCGTCCCAGACCTGCAACACTATGCGGTCCCACCAGTCTGTGCTTGTTTCCCGGGCCCAGAATCGTCGTTCCATGGCATGAACCTGCCCCATTAGCACCATGATGCCCACATTGCCAGGTGGTTTGAGAGAAGTCTGTGTCCATGTCCTCATTACTCTCGTCACCGTGCTGACATCGCCTACTCGCCCGGTTTCACTTTGCCAGGTTCTGGTGCTGCATATACTGCTGGATAATGCGTGTGGTGTTTAATGTCCTCCTAATTGCCAAAGTGATCTGAGCGGGCTCCACGCTTGCCATGGTATGGCGTCTGCACAGAAAAAAGGCGCAGAATGATTGTCTGCCATTGCTCTGACGGAGGGAGGGGTGGCTGACGACATGGCTTACAGGGTTGGCTTACAGGGAATTAAAATCAACAAAGGGGGTGGCTTTACATCAAGGAGAAACTAAAACAAGTGTCACAGAGAATAGCCCCCTCAAGGATTGAACTCAAAACCCTGGGTTTAGCAGGCCAATGCTCAACCCACTGAGCTATCCCTCCCCTGAGTATTCCAGGCAGGACTGAATCTCCATTAAACTTTTCAAGGTGCCCCTGACAGATCTCACCAAAATGATTGTCGGCCGTTGATTTCATGGAGGGAGGGAGGGGGGAGCAAATGAATACAAAACAAATCTGGTCTATTTCTTGTTTTGATCCACTCCATCTATCTTTTACATCTTAGGCTGGCAGCAGACGGTGCAGTAGGACTGCTAGCCATCCTCATCTCCTGGCTGCTCAGTAGAAGTCGGTGCAATACGATTGCCAGCAGGACTAAAGAGAATGACCTGGTCGATTCACTCCTATTTATGTCCCGGTGCCCATGTCTGCCCAGACGCTCCTGACCGACCTCACCGAGGCGGCCAAGAGCACCTAGGACATGATGACGATGGTTATCAGGCCTATTGCACCATCTGCTGCCACAAGACAATGAGCTGCTGCTGTGTAGCAATGCAGTACCGCGTCTGCCAGCACCCAGGAGACGTACGGTGACAGTGAGCTGAGCGAGCTCCATGCTTGCCGTGGTATGGCGTCTGCACAGGTAACCCAGGAAAAAAGGCACAAAACGATTGTCTGCCATTGTTTTCATGGAGGGAGGGAGGGCCTGACGACATATACCCAGAACCACCCATGACAATGTTTTTGCCCCATTAGGCATTGGGATCTCAACCCAGAATTCCAATGGGCAGCAGAGACTGCAGGAACTGTGGGATAGCTACCCACAGTGCAATGCTCCGGAGGTTGATGCTAGCCTCAGTACTGTGGAAGCACTCCGCTGAGTTAACGTACTTAATGCACTTAGAGCATTTTGCGTGGGGACACACACAATCAACTATATAAAAATGATTTCTAAAAAACCGACTTCTATAAATTCGACCTAAGTTTGTAGTGTAGACATACCCTAAGGTGCCACAAGTATTCCTGTTCTTTTTGCGGATACAGACTAACACGGCTGCTACTCTGAAAACTGGGCAACAGAGACTCTGGCCGCTGGGTTCTATTCCTAGCTCTGCCATGGACTTCCCCTGAGACCCTGAATGATCATTGGACCTCTGTGTGACTCAGCTCACCATCTGTAAAAAGGGGAGAATATGTCCCTACTTCGCAGAACATGCTCACCAAAACAGTCTCGAGGTGGAAAATGCAGTTTTGTCAAAACCAAAACGTTTTGCAGGAACGTTACAAGATCAATGACATTTCTGACAGCAGAGTCTCAATAACTTGTTTCAATCCTCATTTTGATTCAATACTGTCAAATATTTGTAGTGTATTAAAATATTAATTCTATTAATACACATATTATAGTGATTATATTTAATATTAAATATGATACCTTGTATTATAATGTTTTGACATTATGAAAATTAAATGTTTTGATAATTCCAAATAAAGTTTTGTTAGTATTTTTGTTCCAGGGGAAGTTTTGAAATTTTTGCTTTTCATTCGGAGTCAGGACAAAATCCAATTTCAGAAGGTCAGAATTTCCTGCAGAATGAAAACTCCAGGTTTCAGCCCACTCTTCCTGTAAACTCTTTGGGACTGGGACTGTCTGTCATACTGTGTCTGCACAGTTGCATCTAGCACAATGGGGCCTGTGACATTGCACTCCATATGCTTTAAGAAAATATGATTATAAATGTGAATATGATGTAACTGGAATATGCTTTATGCAAAAGGTCTCTTGTAAGGTATCATTACAAAGCTTATAATCTACTGAGTGTGTTCATCCTATTTGTTTGCATGTATTATTTCTATGTCTGGAGTTAGGAGAATAAGATATAAACTTGTGTTACTGATGTAAACATATTAAGTGGAAGCCATTAAGGGTGCTTCAGGATCAATGAACTGTAAATGGCTCTGTTTACTTGCAAACCTTCCTGTATACTGCTGGGCCAGCCCAGGAAGAATGGAGTCTGTGGTCTCACAGGACATGTGACCACGTCACATGATAGTGGAATCCATCTTAAATCTGGTTGTGACATTATTGACAGAATCTGTAACCGTATAGATCGCTGTTGCAACCACTGTTATATATTTGCAGCAAATATTGTATAAAGGTTGTTGTGTAAGGGGTCTATGGAGAGGTTATGGTTTGCTGGTTATGATTATGCTGTCTATATGTGTGTCTCATTTTTGTAGTTGAAGCTATGAATATTGGCTCTATACTGTCTGTAGTTCAAACTTATGCTATGCTTCTGGGTGACAGCCCAGACAAGTTGGTGTCAGCTCTGCCTAGCCTGCTTGGTGGCCCATTAAGGACCACCAGCTATACAACTGACCCACTGAGAGAGGGCAGATACACCCTGTGACTCAGCAAAGTATGCAGGGACTTGCCCAAATGACTCCAAACTACATTTTGCTGTAATTTTCCACAGTAAGAACAAAGAGGTGTTCTTACACCTGGAAAAGACTATAAAAGGCTGGTGCCTCATCTCCATCTTGTCTTCAGTCCTGCTTCTTACCTCTGGAAGAACTTTGCTACACTGAAGCTTTGAACAAAGGACTGATCATAGAATCATAGAATATCAGGGTTGGAAGGGACCTCAGGAGGTCATCTAGTCCAACCCCCTGCTCAAAGCAGGACCAATCCCCAATTAAATCATCCCAGCCAGGGCTTTGTCAAGCCTGACCTTAAAAACTTCTAAGGAAGGAGATTCCACCACCTCCCTAGGTAACACATTCCAGTTATGACAGCTGATGACCCATCCCAGCTGTGGACGTACTCCAGAGACTTGATTTGAACCTGCAGTTTATTCCATCACTGCTAGAAGCCTGAACCAAGAACTTTACCATTACTGTATGTAATTGATTCCATTTAACCAATTCTATCTCTCATCTATATCTTTTTCCTTTTATGAATAAACCTTGAGATTTTCGATTCTAAAGGATTGGCAACAGTGTGATTTGTGAGTAAGATCTGATTTGTATATTGACTTGGGTCTGGGGCTTGGTCCTTTGGGATCGAGAGAACCTTTTTTCTTTTACTGGTGTATTGGTTTTCATAACTATTTGTCCCCATAATGAGTGGCACTGGTGGTGATACTGGGAAACTGGAGTGTCTAAAGGAATTGCTTGTATGACTTGTGGTTAACCAGTGGGGTAAAACCAAAGTCCTCTCTGTCTATCTGGTTAAATGGAATCAATTACATACAGTAATAGGGAACTGGGTGTCCGGCTGCTGGAGAGGTAACCTGCTGAGCTGTTTTTGGTTAAAGTCTGCAGCTTTGGGGGCGTGGCCCAGACCCTGAGTCTGTGTTGCAGAAGGCTCGCGTGTCTAGCTTAACAAGACAGGATTCTGGAGTTCCAAGCTGGCAGGGAAAACGGGCTCAGAGGTCATTTCAGCACATCAGGTGACAATTCCAAGGGGATCTCCTGTGACCGAACCTGTCACAGGGCCCTTATCTCAGTAAGGACTTCTGGGCACAACTGCAATAATAAATACTGTAGTAGCTATAATAATAAGAGCAGCTCAAATAACCCTGACACTTCCCAGGAAGCTTCCAGCATTCCAGTGCCTCAGGGACAGTGGTGAAAGGGTTAATAGTTAGAGCATACAGATGTAGAGTACCTGTCTTCCCTAACATCCTTGGGAGCATTATGCTGCAGGACTGCAATTCAAAGCTTTTGAAATGAAGGGTGAGGCAGATCGAAGGGTATAAAGAGAAATAAAAAGAGAAGGGGGCCCTTGTATGGATGAAACAAGGCTGATTGATGTTTGTCTCGGACAGAGGGGGGTCTCAATTCCATCTCAACCCCAGCCCCCACCTCCCACAGACAATCACCAACACCCCGACATTCCAGCTAGGGCATGTCAATGACAGGGAACAGTTCAGACAAAGATTACCCCACACTGAGATGCAATACCCCAGATAGCCTACCCACACACACACACCAAAAACCAAACAGTCTTCCCTGGCCCCACAAACCATACCCCAGACAGCCAACCCCACTCCCACAAGCTATACCACAGACAGTTTACCCTGTTCCCACACAACATACCCCAGACAGCCTAACCCACCCACACACCATACCCCAGACAGCCTATGCACCCTCACACACCACCTCCATATGCCATACCCCAGACAGCCTACTCCATCCCCACACACCAGACCCCAGACAGCCCACCCTACCCCCCACCCCACAGTACTCCAGACAGCCTACCCTACAATCATACACCATACCCCAGACACCCTTACCCACCCTACAAACCATACCCCAGACAGCTTACCTTTCTCCGACACACCATGACCCAACCTACCCACACCACACACCATATCCCAGACAGCCTATCCTGCTCCCACATACCATACCCCTGACAGGCTACTCTGCCCCCACACATCATACCCCGGACAGACTACCCCCACACACCATACAGTGGACAGCCTACCTTATCCCCCACACCAATATATCAGACAGCCTACCCTGCTCCCACACGCCATAGCCCTGACAGCCTATCCTGCCCCCCCACACCATACCCCGACAGCCTAGCCCGCTCACACACACCATACCCTAGACAGCCTACCTTTCTCCGACACACCATGACCCAGCCTCCCCACCCCACACCCATATCCCAGACAGCCTATCCTGCTCCCACACACCATACAACTAACAGCCTACTCCACCCCCACACACCATACCCCAGACAGCCTACCCCACACACCATGCCACTACACCAGACAGCTTACCCTGCCCACACACCACCTCCACATGCCATTCCCCAGACAGCCTTCCCCACCCCCATACACGGCACCCCAGACAGCTTACCAAACTCAAAAACCACAACCCAGGCAGCCTACCTGCCCCCACACTCCATATCCAGACAGCTTACATGCCCCCACACATCACCTCCACATGCAATATCCAAGAGAGCCTACCCCAACCCCACACATCATACCCCAGACAGACAGCCCCACTCCCACAGGCCATACCCCAGACAGTTTACCCTGCGTCCACACAACATACCCCAGCCTAACCCACCCCACACACACCACAACCCAGACAGCCTACCCAGCCCTCACACAACACACCACAGACAGCCTACCCTGTTCCCGCACACCATACCCAAGAGATCTTACCTCACCCCCATACACTATACCCCAGCCTACCACAAACCCACACACCACAACCCAGACAGACTACCCTGCCCCAACACAACACTATCCAGACAGCCTACACCCTTCTCACACACCATATGCTAGACAGTTTACTCCGCCCAGACACCATACCCCAGAGATCTTACCCCGCTCCCTCACACCAAAACCCAGACAGCCTACCCTGCCCCAACACACCATATCCTAGACAGTCTACCCTGCTACCACACAACACAACCCAGACAGTCTACCCAGTTCTCACACACCACATGCCAGACAGCTTACTCTACCCCTACACACAATACCCCAGAGATCTTACCACTCCTCCACATACTATACCCTAGACAGCCTTCCTGCCATTACACACCATACCCCAGCCAGCCTACCCTGTCCCCACACACCACAACCCAGATAGCACTCCCTGCCCCCAAGTATCATACCCCGACATCCTATCCCACTGCCACCCACAATAACCCCGACAGCCTACCCTGCCCCCACACACCATAACCGAGACAGACTACCCCGCCCCCCACACACCATTCCCTAGACAGCCTACATGCCTTCAGACACCAGACCCCAGAGAGCCTACTGTGCTCCCACACGTGATATCCCAGTCTACTCTGCCCCCGACAACATACCCCAAAGAGACTAACTTCCCCCACATACCATATCCTAGATAGGGGTATGGTGTGTGGGAGTGGGGTAGGCTGACACCCTACCATGTCCCCACACATCATACCCCAGAGAGTCTACCCACCTCCACACACCACCTCCACATGCCATATCCCAAACAGCCTACCCCAGCCTGACACACCAAACCCCAGACAGCCTATCCACCCCCACACACCACAACCCAGACAGCCTACCTTGCCCCCACATACCATACCCCAGACAGCCTACCCCACCCCCACACACCATACCTAGACAGACTACCTGCCATTAGACACTATACCCCAGACAGTTTACCCCAGCCCTGCACTCCATACCCCCGACAGCCTATCCTGCCCCCATACACCATACCCCAGACAGCCTACCCCAACCCCATGTGACGTTGCACTCTATAATGCTTTATAGAAATATTCCTATAAGTGTAAATATGACATAACTTGAATATGTTTTATGTTAGATATGCCATGTAACATATCTTTGCAAAGGTTATGTTCAACTGAATGTATTCATCCTATTCGTATGCATGTACCATTTTTATATCTGAAGTTATGAGCATTGGCTCTATGCTTGTATTTAAAGTGTTTGCTGTAGGAAGCACATAAGGCAGATTTGGTCAACATAGTGTGAAGGGGTTATTCAAGTATTTGGAAGTACTTAGCTAACAATGGACCTTGAGAGACACCAATCCACATCTGAGGTTTCCTGGAAACGTTTAAACTAACATGTAAACAGTGGCGTTGGCCTGTAAAGAACTGAGTCATGCATGGACATGTGACTTGCCCATGTGATTCCAAAACTCCATCTTGTAGCTGTGATTCTGCACAGGAGAACACAAGGGGTTTCTACCCACAAGAGAAAGACTATATAAGGCCCTGGGAAACCCCTCCATTTTGTCTTCAGCTGGCTCAGAAGATAGCCTCTCCACCCCAAAGAGATGCCTGAAAGAAACTGGAACAAAGGACAGTAACTACAGGGGTGTGAGTGATTGCTGGACCCAGACTAGGAGGAAGTCTAGTCTGTCAAAGAAACTTATTGGAACATCTCTGAGGGTGAGATTTACCTGCATTTAGTTTCTTACTGTATTAGGCTTAGACTTGCATGTTTTATTTTATTTTGCTTGGTAACTTACTTCATTCTGTCTGTTATTACTTGGAACCACTTAAATACTACTTTTTATATTTAATAAAATCGCGTTTTACTTATTAATTAACCCAGAGCAAATAATTAATTCTTGGGGGAGCAAACAGCTGTGCATATCTCTCCAGCAGTGTTGTAGAGGGCGAACAGTTTATGAGTTTACCCTGTATAAGCTTTATACAGAGTAAAATGGATTTATTTGGGGTTTGGATCCCCTTGGGAACTGGGTATCTGGGTGTTGGAGACAGGAGAACTTCTTAAGCTGTTTTCAGTTAAGCCTGCAGCTTTTGGGGGATGTGGTTCAGACCTGGGTCTGTGTTTATAGCAGGCTAGTGTGTCTGGCACAACCAGACAAGGTACTGAAGTCCCAAGCTGCCAGGGAAAACGAGCTTAGAGGTAGTCTCACCACATCAGGTGGCAGTCCCAAGGGGATTTCTGTGACCCGACCAGTCACACTCCCCATACCATACCCCACACAACTGTTATCACCCACAAAATACCCAAGACAGCTGTACCCTCTTCAGCACACCACAGCCATACATACACATTACCTCAGACAGCCATATTCCTCCTCACACTGCTGCAGGCAGCCCTAACCTTCCTCCTTCACATAGCCACTGACCCAGACAGCTACACCCCATCACCACTCGAGAGAGGTGTACACACACACACACACACACACACACACACACACACCCTCTTTCCCCCCAGAGACCTTTACACACACTCCTCCCCCCATAGCTGTACACACACACACACACACACACCCCTGACTCTGGAGAGCAGTACACACACACACGCCCCTCACCCCAGAGAACTGTACACACACACACAAATACCCTTCATCCCAGAACGCTGTACACAGACTCCTCACTCCAGAGAGCTACACACACACACACATACCTCTCACCCCAGAGAGGTGTACCACCTACCTACACACTATGCAGGAGAGCTGCCCCCATCACCACCCGGCAACTCCCAGACAGCCATACACACACACACACATGCCACCAGAGAACCATCCCAGATGGAGACCATCCCAGGCAGTCATACCCTGATTGAGGCCCACACGCCTACCACCCCAGAAAACAATACCCACACACAAACCATATACACCACCAGAGATCAAAAAACATACAGACCATACCCCCCTCCACAGAGCCACATACCCATGCCAACACAGTGACAGACACGGACACACAAGGTCCACCACAGACAAACCACGCATGCACCACCACAAATAGGTATAGAAAGACATGCACAAGCCCCTCAAGCCACCCCGGAGAGTCAGTCTCTCTCTCTCTCTCTCTTTCACACACACACACACACACACACACACACAAAACCACCACCACAGATAGTTGCATGCACACAAGCATCATCCCAGGCAGATGAAAAATGGTCAGCTTTATTTAGGCTAAGCTGACCCCAGGTCGGCGCCCCAATCTGAGAAGGACTATTGACGGCTGAGGAAGAAAGAGAAAGGTTAAACGCAGGACTACTCTCCTGCCTTCTCCCTTCAGCCCCCAAAGAGAGATGACAGCTGCAAGCAGCTAGCAATTGGAATAAAAGGGAAGGTAATCACAGGATGCAACAAACTGTGACTAACAGGCCTGCGGCTGCAGAATGAAGGGACAGTGATGGAGTCTGACTGAAGAAGAATAGGCCGCACGCCCACTCACCCACAGCAGTGCCAAGCAGAGATCCGGGCGAGGATGCCTATCCAGGCAGCCGCCTCCATTACACAACAGCCTGTGCAGGACACAGAAAGGGCAGCTTTCCATGGATCCTGGGAATTATCCCCAGAGCCAGGCACCAAGAGTCACTTTCTTAAATTCTGTGCAGAATGAAAGTAAGTAAAGAGCCAAGAGCTCTTCCCAAGGGGACAGAAGTACACACACAATGGGCCTGATACTGCAGTTGGATCCGCATGGGGGAGCCCCAGACATCCACCAAACTCAGTGGGGCTGCATGGGGCACAGATACGCCCACCTGGATCCCATGGCAGGATCCCAAACCAACTGCCTTATTATGCGTTCTGGAAAAACGGCCCTATAAACACACTCGGACACCATAGTGACGGGTGCAATGTTACTAAAATAAATCTTTGGTTCAAAGATTATTAATTCAACCTGTTTGTCTCATAGCTCAGATAAAGACCAGCCTTCACACAATAAAAGACATTTCTCCTCTAGGAGGACTACTCATGTGCCAGATTTCAGCTGTTCACGCCCAGCCACTTGGAATGGAGAGCTGTTTAAAAAAAGTCTAAAGATTTATTTTCTTCAGTATAATTGCAAAAGTCTATTTTGCTCATTGTCCTCATGCTCAAAAACCTTTAAGCTATTTTTGCTCAAACATTCCAGGGACCAGACCTAGAGAATTTCCACCCAAGAGATAAATGTTTCAGATAGGTACAAGCAGCTGAAAACAGAAACCATATGCCTCCTTAATTCTACGAATCTTAACTGTTGCTTCTCTGAGAACGTTAACATTTATAATAAACATATTTTCATAGGTTCACAGATTTTAAATCCATGAGGAATGATTATGATCATCTTGTCTTACTTCCTGTATAACATAGGCCAGAGAATTTCATCCAGCTGTTCCTGCACTGAGCACAATAACTTGTAGAGAAAGAACGTGGGAAAACACTAGCAAACAGATGCTCTGCAAACAAAATAGATGGAAGGGGCACCAACTGATAAGTGCTGTGCATTAATAAAGCTTACTCCAGGATTGTCCTGGAGTCTCCAGGAATTAAAGATGAATCTTTAATTCAGTGGTTCTTAACCTTTACTGCAGCCTGCACCCCTTTGGTTCTCAAAATATGTTATAGAATCATAGACTTTAAGGTCAGAAGGGACCATTATGATTGTCTAGTCTGATCTCCTGCACAACGCAGGCCACAGAATCTCACCCACCCACTCCTGTAACAAACCCCTAACCTATGTCTGAGCTATTGAAGTCCTCAAATCATGGTTTAAAGACTTCAAGGTGCAGAGAATCCTCCAGCGAGTGACTGGTGCCTCACGCTGCAGAGGAAGGTGAAAAACCCCCATGCCAATCTGCCCTGGGGGAAAATTCCTTCCCGACCCCAAATATGACGATCAGCTAAACCCTGAGCATGTGGGCAAGACTCACCAGCCAGACACCCAGGAAAGAATTCTCTTTAGTAACTCAGATCCCACCCCATTTAACAACCCATCATAGGCCAACGCTAATAGTTGAAGATCAATTAATTGCCAAAATTAGGCTATCCCATCATATCATCCCTTCCATAAACTTATCAAGCTTAGTCATGAAGCCAGATATGTCTTTTGCCCCCACTGCTCCCCTTGGAAGGCTGTTCCAGAACTTCGCTCCTCTGATGGTTAGAAACCTTCATCTAATTTCAAGTCTAAACTTCCTAATGGCCAGTTTATATCCATTTGTTCTTGCGTCCACATTGGTACTGAGCTTAAATAATTCTTCTTGCACCCCTTATAAAAAATCATTGAAGTAGGTCAGTTCTTTAAACCTAGATATATTTTTGTTTGTATATTACAGAAATCGTTAAAAAATGTATGTTAATAAATACATAGGTTTGATTAAACAAAGTAGTTGTACTTGCGTGCCTGTGCTTAATTTGTGTTTTCGATGATTTACCTTCTAAAAAAATCTGGCATGTCTCGCACCCCCAGAAAAGGCATCTCGCACCCCCTGGGGGTGCATGCACCCCAGGTTAAGAACCACTGCTTTAATTAAAGACTATGTCATGTGATGAAACTTCCTGGAATACATCCAACCCAAATTGGCAGTCCTACACTTAAATCCTGAAGGATTTGTCTCCGTGCTGACACCAAACTGGAGTGAATTTCATCACGGGGAATATATCTGTAGAGTAAGGAGGAAATTTGCACACCCCGTCCCTTCCCCTGGCTCTAAACTTTCCTTAAGGGCCTGATCCAAAGCCCACTGAAATCAGCAGGAATCTTCCCATGGACTTCAATGGGCTTTGGATCAAGCCATTACCTTCTTAACCAGGGAATGCATTTCCCCCCTTCTCTGTCTGTTTCTCACTACCACTTGCTAAATATGTGAGGACACAGTAGTAGCTGGCTCCTTCTACTGTGACCCTGGTTCTCAGAGGGAGATCTTCTTGGGGCCTTTCCAAGCTCAGAGTGTTTCACCACTAGATCGGGGGGCGGGGCCTGTGAATGCCGGTGCAAAAGCCTGTGAAACTCTTCCAACCACCCTGCCTAAAACCACAGCAAACTGTACAGCAGAACTAGGGGGGAGGATGGGTAAGGCAGCATGGACCCAGCCATGAGACACTTAGGCCATATTACTATGTAGCTGCCTCACAAGGGGGTGTAGTGAGGACTCATCCAGGCCTGCAGAGCGCTTTGAAGATGTGACGTGCCACGTAAGAGCTCAGTATGTTAGTATTAGGAACCCAGGGCTGCGTGAGCAGCGAGGTAAGAGCATCCCCCCGGAGAACTCTGTCTCTATGCAGGGATGCACACATTCAGGACTTCACACTCCATCTTTACAATTGGCCACAGGGGCTTCCAAAGGCTCTGGAATTTCCCTTATTGGCCATGCTGCAGCAGATTGCCCTAGTGAGAATGTCTGTCGTGGAGACAACTGGGCTCCCCCACTCCACTTTCCAGATTGGAAAACCTTGGCTGTTGTAATTTTCAATCTTGGGAATTGCTTTGCAATTCCCATGTGTTGCCCTTAGGATGCTTCCTATGCCCCAGATGTGCAGCAGCTGAGTGTGGTGGTGATCTGAGCCCCACAGGGTTCCATGCCAGCAGGAAAGGAGGCTTTCTAGCCACTCTGGGTGGTTCTGTCTACACTGCAATTAAAGAGCTGCTAGCCCAGGTCAGCTGGCTCAGGCTGCGGGGCTATAAAATTGCAGTGTAGACATCTGGGCTCAGGTTAGAGCTTGTGTTCTGTGAGGGAGAGGCTCAGAGCCAGGGCTCCAGCCCCCAAATGCCTACATTGCTATTTTTTTGCCTACATTTCAGTCCCAGCCCCACGAGCTGTAAGTAAGGTTCACCCGTGCAGGGGGAATCTGCTCTCAGTTTGAGCTCCAAGCCCAACAGCCCACCTCTTGCTGCTGCCTGCTGCCTCCAGCTAGGAATAGCAAGGAGGCAGGTGACTTCTATACTGGGGTTTACACTGGTGCAGCTAAATCAGTACGAACACCCCCAGTATAGAAAGCCTCTCAGTAAAGCGTGTGATAGCAGCACATACTGAACCATGGGGGGGGTCTAAGGCTAATAATGGGGCTAGTTTAAGGGGAGACTCTGAATTCTCTCTTTTCTCCATCCCTTTCTTCTCTCCTCCAGTTGGAATGTGAACGTAGCACGCTGGATGGACTGATCCCAAGCCCTTTTGGCCAAGCCTCTGCAATAATCAGTGCTTCTTATGAAACGGAAGGCAGACCTGCCTTGGTCTGGGGTTCGCAAGATAAAACCCCCAACCCATTTTGTGTTCTACTAGGAGCCTGACATGGGTGAGGAGAGTGTGGGGAAGATTGGGTGCCTATACCCTGCAATACTGCAGTGCAGGTCACAGCTGGACACCAAAGCACCCAGGAAAGCAGGGGTGGGCGATCCTGTAATGCAGCAGCCCAGGTCAGCAAGGAGCAATGGTAACAATGCAATGCAGATGTAAGCCAAGGAGCAGTGCACACAGATGGAAGAAGGGGAGCACTTCTGACATACTTCATGCACATCTGAACTGGAGAGCAGCGGAAGGGGTGAAGCTGAGCCCTGTAGTCTCTCTACTCCACTCTACTGAAGATTAAGGCAACTCCCACCTGTTCCTTTTTTTAAATAAACAAATTAGGTGCATGTCTTCAGATACCTGGCAAGCTGCCACTGCAGCCCGGGAGTGGGTGGTCTGTCTGCCACAGCCTGAGCTGGGTGTGTTTTCAGCTGTGCCCTTGATGATTCCTGCTATTGGGGCAGTAACGTTTCTCTGAAGCAGTCTCAGTGGCCTCTCCATGCTGCTTCCCCAGGGCTGGCTAGTTTGGCTATTTGCCTGCAAGTGGGTGGAGGGGACTGTTGTACAGAAATTCTCTGGTATCTGATAATCTTCGATTTCCTGAGGAGCCTAGACATTCACACTCCACCTCCCTCTCACCTTTGTGAGTATCTCAGAGTGGTATCTGTCAGGTCATCTCTGGTACCCCATGGAGCTGCACCCCTCATGGTATATAGGGCCCTGACGCACCTTCAGTTCTTTCTTGCCGTCTAACTCCAACAGAGGGGAAGGTGAGTGGAATGGACATGAACAACACATCTTGAAGAACAACAGTTACGGAAGTCAGTAACCATTTTTTCTTCTTTGAGTGCTTGCTACATTCCAACGTAGGTGATTCCCAAGCAGTTGTGCAAGTGGAGGGTTCAAAGTTCATTGGCGTACTGACTGTAGCACTGCCCAGCCGAAACCTGCATCATCTCTAGCTTGCTGGGTGATGGCGCAGTACGATGTGAATGTGTGGACTGACAACCGCGTCGATGCTCTACAGATGTCCTGGATTGGAACCTACACTGCCAACGACGACACTGGAGCTCTTGTAAAATGGGCTGTCAACCGAGGAGCTGGGATCTTCACCAAGTCATACCATGTGCAGATACAGGATGAGATCCATGACGAGATTCTCTGGGTCAAGACTGGATGGCCTTTCATTCTGTCTGTGATGGCTATGAACAGCTGGGTGAACTTCCAAAAGGGTTTAGTCCTTTCTATGTAAAACGCTAGTGTACCCCTCATATCCAGCAAATGGAGTCTCTGGGTCCTCCCTGTTAGCATCTGGCTTAGGCTAGAAGACTGGCAGAAAGACATCCTGGTTACTATGGAATTGTGAGACCACCTTTGGCAGGAAGGATGGGTGTGGCCGCAGCTGTACCTTGTCCTTGAAGAAGACTGTGTACAGTTAGAGGTAAGAGATAATGGCGGCTAGGAAGCCAGTTTCCAAGACAAGTACAGCAGAGAGAACATTGCCAGTGGTTCAAATGGGGGTCCTGTTAGCCTTGCCAGCACCAAATTGATGTCTCAGGGAGGTAGTGGCTGGCATATCTGGGAGTACAGCTGTTCCAATCCCTTAAGGAAATGTGCACAGGGTGAGTTTGAGAAGATCAACTGACTGTTCATCCATGAGTGAAAAGCTAAGATTTCATCTATATGGACTCTTATAGATGACACTTTTAAGCTTTGCTGCTTTAAGTGGAGTAGGTAATCTGGAATAAAGGGCAGTGATGACTCAGTAGGTGAAACACCCTTTTGTAGTGATCAGATTGAGAATCTCTTCCACTTTGCCAGTGGTTCTAGTAGATAGCTTTCTGCTCCCTAAAAGCACCTTGTGAACAGTCCCAGAGCATACCAGTTCTGTGGGGCTCAGCCATGGAGCTTCCATGCTGTGAGATGAAGAGACTCGAGGATGATGTAGACGGCTGTGATCCTGGGAGATCAAGTCCAGAAACGGAGGCAGGCTGACTGGCATGTCCACCGAGAGTTCTAGGAGGGTGGTGAACAAGTGCTGACATGGCCAGGCCAGCACTATCAGGATAAGATGCACCTGTCCCTTCTGACCTTCAGCAGGACTCTGTATATGAGAGGGATGGGAGGGAAATGCATAGGGAGGAGAAAGGCGAACCTGGGCTGTGGCCTTGAAAGGAGCAGAACTGAAGACACTTCCTCTTGTACTTCATTGCAAACAGGTCTACCTGGGGAGTTCCCCACTTCTGGAACAGTGTGTTCATGACGTCTGGGCGAAAGGACCACTCGTGCTGGTCAGAAAATGATCTGCGGAGATGATCCACTAACTCAGTCTGCGACCCTGGTAGGTATGAGGCTTCGAGATAGATTGAGTGGGCTTTGCAGAATTCCCACAGGCAAAGAGCCTCCAGGCACATGGGAGAGGAGCATGCCCTACCCTGCTTGTTTATGTAAAACATTGCTGTTGTGTTCTCTGTGAGGACTGACATGCAGTTGCCCTCCAGGTAGAGTTAGAACACCTGACAAACTAGGTGCACTACCTTCAGTTCCCTCACATTGATGTGTAACAAGAGCTTGTCTGGAGACCAGAGGCCCTGAGTCCTGAGGGTCCCCAAGAGAGCCCCCCATCCCATCACCAATACATCTGTGATGAGAGACATTGACGGTTGGGATCACAAGGATAGGACTCTTGTGCATACTGTCCCCGGATCCAGCCACCAAAGGAGGGTGAAAATCACTGTCGGGGAAATAAGACCACCTTGTCCAGATGGTGTCGGCCTGGTTTGTGTACTGATGCCAGCCAAGTCTGGCGAGGCTGAGCCGTAGTCTCTCATGTTGTACCACATAGGTGCAAGATGCCATATTCCCCAGGAGCTTTAAGCAGTTTCTTGCTGTGGTGATGGGGTAATTCCTCAGACTCTCTCTGAGTACCTTTAAAAAAGGGAAGAAGGAGGATCCTGGGAACTACAGGCCAGTCAGCCTCACCTCAGTCCCCGGAAAAATCATGGAGCAGGTCCTCAAGGAATCAATTCTGAAGCACTTACACAAGAGGAAAGTGATCAGGAACAGTCAGCATGGATTCACCAAGGGAAAGTCATGACTGACTAATCTAATTGCCTACTATGATGAGATAACTGGTTCTGTGGAAGAAGGGAAAGCAGTGGACATGTTATTCCTTGACTTTAGCAAAGCTTTTGACACGGTCTCCCACAGTATTCTTGTCAGCAAGTTAAAGAAGTATGGGCTGGATGGATGCACTACAAGGTGGGTAGAAAGTTGGCTAGATTGTCGGGCTCAACGGGTAGTGATCAATGGCTCCATGTCTAGTTGGCAGCCGGTATCTAGTGGAGTGCCCCAAGGGTCGGTCCTGGGACCGGTTTTGTAAGTAAGTCCCTCGCTGCCTCAAATACCTCCGGTGTAGATAGTAGTGCTAGGGCTGTCGAACACCGATGGCTCTCACTTGGTGAAGAGTCCAATGGTACCAGACTCATTGGTGCTCTTCCTGGGGCCAGAGTCAATGGTACCACTCACCCCCCTGGCATTTCTGAGTGGCCCGGCACTGGTTGCACTCTATCAGCATCTCTATGGCCCACAGATTTTGGGGTTGGAGAATGCCCCCAGTCAATCTTTCTCTGCTTCTTTCTTGATAGCGGTGATGAAGAGCGATGCTGAGAGTCCCGTGCAAGAGTTGACTTCCTTGGTGCTGGGGATGTGTGTTGGTGCCAGGAGTCCCGGGGTGTTGGCACGGAGTTCTTTCTCCGTGCCAAGGAGGCTGAACGGCATTGCACCTTGCTCAGAGATGCCCAGGCACTTATCACTGAAGTCAAAGTGCTCAGTGCCGAGTTCCCATGACTTGGCTCCAAAGGCGGATGGAGTGCAGCCTCCATGAGGAGGAACTTAAGTCTGTGTCCCTGTCCTTTTTTGTTCTGGGTCTAAAGCCCCTGCAGATCCTGCAATGCTCCTGCACGAGGGCCTTGCCCAGGCACTTAATGCAGCTAGCGTGTGGGTCACTAACCTGCATCAGTTTATGGTAGGACACACATGGTTTGAACCCCAGGGACTAAGGTACACCCCAGTGCCGGGGAAGGGCTAGCCCCGTTAAGCGGGGTTTGCTACTGACTATACTACTAACTAGCTAATTAACTAATTAAAACTTAACTCTAAAAAGGTAACTATTTACAGTCTACAAAACAAGTCCACTGAGAAAATATACTTGTGGGAAAAACACAAGAATGAGCAGAAGTTACAGCAACCATTACAGGCAGTAAGAAGGAACTGAAGGGGCAGTGGGGCCCTATGTACTGGCGCTATGAGGGCACAACTCCCGGGGGCACCACAGCCGACCCAGAGGATACCACTGAGGGAAAACTTTCGGGTGATAGTGCTCAGGGCGAGCACACACCTGCATTGAAATGGACATGAGTAAGCACGCGAAGAAGATAAATAACTTGAATATGAATGAATAAAGATGAATGAAGATGAATAAACCACCCCACTGAGCGAGGTAAGTTACCATGACCTAAGGACCAGTGTGGACAGCGCTATGTCGGCGGGAGAGCTTCTGCCACTCACGGAGGTGGTTTTATTATGCTGACAGGAGATCTTTTTTCCATCGGCATAAAGCATCCTCACCAGACGTGCTGCATCAGTGCAGCGGCACACTGCAGTGCTGTATGTGTAGACATGGCCTAAACACCTTAATCCTAAACAGCTTTCATGACAGCCCGTTGTGAAGTCATCAGTACCACAGGTGGGAGGTCAAAATGAGCTCACTCTTGCAGATGACAAGGGTAAGAGGGAGCATATGGGAATGACTACAGTCTCCTTGCTGCCACAGTTATTCACACTAATTTATCATTTTCCCCCCCTTAATTAAAACTCTAGCTGTGTCAGATGAGGCATCAAACAGACTATCAGTCACTGCACTGCTGAGCTCACTGGCTATGAGCCTTGAGCAAACAGCAGCCATCCAAAAATGGAGGTTCCACATTTCTTCCGCAGCTCCCCTTAATCAGCCTGGCTGGTGACATTTAGAGCCTGAACTTACTTCCTGGTTCTTTTACAAAACCCTTGCAGACCCCCTCACTTTATTCCAGCCTGGGCATTGTTCAAGGTGAGCCCAGCAGCCCTGTTCCAGAGGTAAACTGCATACTAACATAGTCCCTTTTCAGCCCTGGTAGCACCACCCCTGGGGGATGATCAGGGACAAACCCCTCAGGAAACATCTCAGATCAGCTTGAGAAAATGGTTAACAACAACGATGGGCCCCAACCAAACCCCTGAAACCAACATCTCTGAACTTTGGGGCCATTTGGAGACAGATCCCAACTTTGCAGCCTAGGCCCATCTCTTGTTAAAGCGTCAGGTCCCTGTATTGTATTAATAAAGAGACAGACAGTGAGGGCCTGATTCTTGCCTCCCTTACACTAGTTTACACCAGTGCAGCTCTGGAGGCAGGCACCAGAATTACAGCGTTATTACTATTCTTTGTCCTGTGGAGCGCCTAGGAACCCTGGTCACGGGGCTTCTAAATCCATCACATACTTTCATTTTTTGTGATTCAAAGGGAACTACAAAATTTTATATAAATTCTCTTGACAGGACATGACCAGTCAGAGTTATTTAGCTGTCCCCATCCATGCTGTTTGTTTAATTTTTGCATTCCACATTTGGACACAAACTGGTGAATCAGTTTCACTTTTCTTTTTAATCATTTCCATGTACTCAGTTTCTTTTTGGGTTACAATCACTCCCTGTTCAGTTTCACAGGCACACACTAGTCCAGTGCTGCAGTATTTAGGTTGCAGACACTGCAGAAAGTTAATTAAATCAAAAGTGCTGATTTCATAAGCTCTTTCGAACAGGTACTCCCTGGTCTTTGCACAGCGCCTGGAACAACTGGACCTTGTTTGTGAATCTGACCCCCCCATTTCTCAGCTAATAGTGAACCTAGGGTGGAATTTTCCAAAGTGCCTGTGTGTGAATTCAGAGCACAAGTCCCACGGAAAGTCACTTAGGTGCTTTTGCCAGCCCCACTCATAACATTCTGCATGATCCTCCCTCGCTGCTTCTCAAGCATTAACCTCAAGTAGCCCAAGGAGCAGATGTAATCATTATTAGGTGTGTCACAGAGTGCCTAGGAGGCCCGTCATCACTGACCACTGGAAGGATGATTGAAGGAAATTCAGGAACAATCATCAGAATTTGTTTTTCTAGCCACTGTTTATCATCCTGAAAAGAAATCAATAATCTTCTCTATTCCAGAACCATGCAGCTCCAATCTCTCTATCGACTACTTCATGTGGCCAAGATTAAATTGCTTCTGGCTCTTGGATGACACACTATAAATAGCCTCAGGAGCAGGGCTTTAGTTTAACAATCCCCACAAGTTGACACACTGACATCAGTACTGGAAGAAACCAGCACATCCCAGGGCTGAATCAAGCACCCCATGGATTGCAGGGGAACGTGGGCCTGAGCAGCCACCCCCCACCCCCGCCCCCGCATACACTCTGCTCAGCTTTACTAGCCAGTGTGGAGGGGAAATGGTGCCGTGGGCCCAGCCCCTGACTCCGTGGTCCCATCCTGCTGTCAGAACTGTGGACTTTGTGCACTGGGAGCACAAGGCCTGGGGCAGTGCCTAACCCCAGTGCAGGGGTCCTGAGTGGCGATGGGGTGGAGAGGTTCCTTGTACCTTCCCCCAGCTTGTGCAGCCACCCCTGGATGGGCATGTGCTAGGCTACAATGTGCATGTAAGTGAAGAGTGTGGGAGTCCCACTGGATGAAGGGGACTACAGAATGGGTGCTCATTATCACTCCTCAGCATGCTGTGCAAGAGCCCATGAAAAATAAACATGCCCACAGTTGAAGAAAACCTTTGCAGTCAAACCCCATCACACTTCGGCCCCAGCAATGGGGCTTGAGTTTTTAGTGGCAAGCCACTGCTCCCCACACTACTTATGCCAAGCTATTTGTACAAGAACTTGTGAAGGTGTAACACACTTGCTTGCAAAGTGTGTCTCACCTCCTCCTCTAGTGGCTGGTTTGCGTAGAGGATACCAGCCTTCTACTGCTGTCTACCTGGAGAGTTACTCCTTTAGCTCAAGCAGTCTGTGGTGTGGAAGGCCCAGGTTCAAACCCTGATGACAATCCACAGTGGGTATCACTTGGTGAAAGGCTACAAGTTCACTCCTCACTGACATCGGGCTCATTATGGCCATGATCCTGCTCCCATGGAAGGCAACAGGAAAATTCCTATTGATCTCAATGGTGTAGGATCAGGCCCTTCCCCACGCCAGATAACAAGCCCCCACAACACTATCTGCTTATTTAAAAGAGGACTTCTCACACAGCTCGTCCCATGGCCATAGCTTTCCCTGACAAGAATTTACAAGTGGCTGTTTGGAACAAGGCAGTTTTATCCTTCTCTCGAGACCTCATAAAATAACAATGGGCTTCGTGAATCAAGATGGACTGAGCATAGTGTAAGCTTCCCTAACTCAATGCTTCCCCAGGCTCCATTAAATTCAAATGGAGACCTCCTTATTGAGGCTCATTATAGATTGGCGAATTGCACAAGCAGCACATTTGTGGCAGCAGAGAACAAGAGCAGCCCCTAAAAACCCCACAACCCTTCCCTGGCAAAGAAATGGAGTCTGGCAGGGCAGAATTTACGCTGCTCCAGCTGCCAATAAAACAGAAATAGCACATACACTCCCGGTATGTAAACAGTTAGCAGTAGTTAGTGTGTATGGGAGATGCAGGCTTCAATCTACTCCTCTCTGCAGATGAATACTGAGCCATAAGTCTGTACCAATTTCTCACCTCTCTCCCCCTGGAGAACTTAAGGCCAGATTTTCAGAAAGGGCCCACAACTGGGGCACAATTTCCAGCAATGTACCACTCCCATATGGGCACCAAAACAAAAAGCCAGATTTTTCACCTGGCATGTTGGGGGCTGAGCCTTGGGAGAAAATCTGATTGGTATTTAGGTGCCCATATGGGAGCAAAGATCTTTTAGAAATCTGGCCCCAACAGTGGCTGCTGAACCCTTGAAAGTCTGACCCAAGGGGCACTGGAACAGGGAGGGCCAAGGGGCCATGGCTCTCCCATTTTTTAAAGTGAACATGCCTGGCCCATCCACTTTTCACCATGGGCCTGGCCCCCTGCCCCTCCTCTTCCCCCTGAGGCCCTGCCCTCCAGCCAGAGGCATACAGGTAAAAAAACCACACAGATCTGAGATATTTATGCTGCTCCGTGGGCTCCCCTCTACTGAGGATCTCCCATCACTCCAGTATCTGAACACCACGCAGTCCTTAATGTATTTATCCTCCCAATGGCTCCAAGAGGTAGGGCAGGGCTATTCCAGATGGGGACTGAGGCAAGTTGCTTAGTCTGTCTGCGCCTAAGGTCACACAGGAATCTGAAGTAGAAGCAGGGAACTGGACCTGATTCTCCCGAGGCCCAGGCTAGCATGCTAATTCATGGGCCATCCTTCATCCCCATTACCCTTGACTGCCAATGCCTCCTTGCCTGTGTATGGCTCTTTCTGGCCCCTCCTGAGTAGCTCTGCCAGCTTGCAGTGGGAGCCCACAGCAACTGGAGCCTGATTCAAAACCCTCAAAGGCAACAGGAGACTTTCCATTCACTTTGATATGCTTTGGATTAGGCCTTTAAGTCTGACCCCATGCCCCTTAATCCCCACAGGAATGCAGGCTGGCTGGGGTTAAGGTTTAGGGAGGAGAGGCTGGGTTCCTGCTCTCTCCAGAGTCCAAGAGTCAATCCTGGGGCTTCCCAAGAACATAAATTGTGTTTCTCCCCTTCTCACTTCTGCCTGTTTAATGATTGATCTGGTGTGCAATGGTAAAACATTGGCCTGGAAGGGGGATTGGTAGATTGGGATCTTCCATTACAAAGCATTAGGCAGCAAACGGGTTAAACACAGACATTACAAGCTGAAACAGCTGCATAACAAGAGCCAAGGAGTTAATCAGTAACTGGGCTGAGCAGCAAATCCCATGGGGAAATGAGGATCTGGAAAACAAGGTCATCTCCCTGGAAAGATGCTGGGCCAGAGAGATCATAGAATCATAGAATATCAGGGTTGGAAGGGACCTCAGGAGGTCATCTAGTCCAACCCCCTGCTCAAAGCAAGACCAATCCCCAACTAAATCATCCCAGCCAGGGCTTTGTCAAGCCTGACCTTAAAAAGGAAGGAAGGAAGGAGATTCCACCACCTCCCTAGGTAACGCATTCCAGTGTTTCACCACCCTCCTAGTGAAAAAGTTTTTCCTAAGATCCCCAGCTGGTGTCAACTGGCATCACTCTATTGGAGCTGATGGAGTGATGCTTATTCCCACCAGTGAGTCTCCGTCCCATCGGGCTGGCAGGCTTGGATTGCAGTGTTCAGAAGGGGAAGGCTGTGTGCTACCAAGATGGCAGGATGGGCAAAGGGCTAGGGATAAAGCATGAATTGGCCCCAATAACAGCTCTCCCACCTCACCTAGCGCTCACTGCCCCAGAACCCTGCCATCACTAGCTCCATGAGAAAAGCTGTTCTCATGGAGTTTCCAGACCAGAGGAGATCAGTTAAGCTTCTAGCTTTAGGGGCGAACATCCAAAGCAAGAACCTGATTCACCCCTGCCTTGCACCTTGTGTGGTCAGTTACAGTGTCTTGGCTCAGGCACAACAGAATGGGGAAGAGATGGCCAGCCCTCTGTGGAGATAGAGGTGGTTAGTGACTATTTAGAAAAGCTGGACGTGCACAAGTCCATGGGGCCGGACGAGTTGCATCCGAGAGTGCTGAAGGAATCGGCGGCTGTGATTGCAGAGCCCTTGGCCATTATCTTTGAAAACTCGTGGCGAACGGGGGAAGTCCCGGATGACTGGAAAAAGGCTAATGTAGTGCCAATCTTTAAAAAAGGGAAGAAGGAGGATCCTGGGAACTACAGGCCAGTCAGCCTCACCTCAGTCCCTGGAAAAATCATGGAGCAGGTCCTCAAAGAATCAATCCTGAAGCACTTACATGAGAGGAAAGTGATCAGGAACAGTCAGCATGGATTCACCAAGGGAAGGTCATGCCTGACTAATCTAATCGCTTTTTATGATGAGATTACTGGTTCTGTGGATGAAGGGAAAGCAGTGGATGTATTGTTTCTTGACTTTAGCAAAGCTTTTGACACGGTCTCCCACAGTATTCTTGTCAGCAAGTTAAAGAAGTATGGGCTAGATGAATGCACTATAAGGTGGGTAGGAAGCTGGCTAGATTGTCGGGCTCAACGGGTAGTGATCAATGGCTCCATGTCTAGTTGGCAGCCGGTGTCAAGTGGAGTGCCCCAGGGGTCGGTCCTGGGGCCGGTTTTGTTCAATATCTTCATAAATGATCTGGAGGATGGTGTGGATTGCACTCTCAGCAAATTTGCAGATGATACTAAACTGGGAGGAGTGGTAGATACGCTGGAGGGGAGGGATAGGATACAGAAGGACCTAGACAAATTGGAGGATTGGGCCAAAAGAAATCTGATGAGGTTCAATAAGGATAAGTGCAGAGTCCTGCACTTCGGATGGAAGAATCCAATGCACCGCTACAGACTAGGGACCGAATGGCTAGGCAGCAGTTCTGCGGAAAAGGACCTAGGGGTGACAGTGGACGAGAAGCTGGATATGAGTCAACAGTGTGCCCTTGTTGCCAAGAAGGCCAATGGCATTTTGGGATGTATAAGTAGGGGCATAGCGAGCAGATCGAGGGATGTGATCGTTCCCCTCTATTCGACATTGGTGAGGCCTCATCTGGAGTACTGTGTCCAGTTTTGGGCCCCACACTACAAGAAGGATGTGGATAAATTGGAGAGAGTCCAGCGAAGGGCAACAAAAATGATTAGGGGTCTAGAGCACATGACTTATGAAGAGAGGCTGAGGGAGCTGGGATTGTTTAGTCTGCGGAAGAGAAGAATGAGGGGGGATTTGATAGCTGCTTTCAACTACCTGAAAGGGGGTTCCAAAGAGGATGGCTCTAGACTGTTCTCAATGGTAGCAGATGACAGAACGAGGAGTAATGGTCTCAAGTTGCAATGGGGGAGGTTTAGATTGGATATTAGGAAAAACTTTTTCACTAAGAGGGTGGTGAAACACTGGAATGCGTTACCTAGGGAGGTGGTAGAATCTCCTTCCTTAGAGGTTTTTAAGGTCAGGCTTGACAAAGCCCTGGCTGGGATGATTTAACTGGGAATTGGTCCTGCTTCGAGCAGGGGGTTGGACTAGATGACCTTCTGGGGTCCCTTCCAACCCTGATATTCTATGATTCTATGATTCTATGATAACACTCTACTCTGCTGCTCTGGTAGCTTTTCACACCTGCTTTGCACAAGTTTACATGACAGCACAAAGTGTAAGGCAGTAGGATATCAGGTCCCAGTTCTTAGAGGACCAGATCTTCCTCTCAGCTATCTACCAGTTGAGGGCAGCTTTAAATTGCATCAAGGACTCCATATGATCCATATGGCAGAAGTTAGGGTCCATGCTGATCAGAGCATCCTCTCGCTGCCCTGGCCACACCCCCTCCCCATCTTAGCATCACCCACATTTTGGTTTGTACTGGCCACACATGAGCTGCACCAACTGGAGAGCGTGTGTTACAGGTCCCTGCCTGTGTCAATCCCCACAGGCTAGGAGTTGTCATGGCTCCATATAGGCAGCCCTGGCTCTTCAACTCATGCTTTTAGCTCTGGAGGTCTCCAGTTCAAATGCCTGGGGTGTCAGCCAAGACGCTGGCTCTCACAGTAGCACTGCCCAGAGTCTGCGCCAGTGGAGAGCCCAGGGTGTGGCTGGCCCAGGGTGCAATGTTACTTCCATGTGATGGATTCAGAGCTTTCAGCTTGACTGCTGCAGGTTGCCATTAGACAATGGCTGAGCTGCTGCTGCTCTCAGTTCATATGCTTCCTGCCTTGCATTCCCTTTACTCCTTATTTAATAGGAGCAGCTGCATAGAAACAGGACTGTTGTTTCTTTCCTTCTTACAAAACAAAAATGTGTATGAATCTAGTGCAGGTAACAGTGCTGGAGACTGGCGCAGGTACAGGGTCAGCTTCCCCCACACAAAACCTCCTGGCCACCTGCCCCACTCCTGTCCTGCAGGGACCCACCATTAGAGGCTGGGAAGTGATCCAGGCTCTAGGGCTGTTCTTCTCCTTGTTGATACTCCTTAAAACCTGACTCAAAGCAGCTACAGAAGAGCTGAAGGCCTGATGCTGATCTGTCTCACTCTCGTGTGAATCAGGAACAATTCCCTTGAAATCAGGGCAGTTCTTTTCCAGTGTAAAAGTGGGGTGAGCGAGAGGAAAATCAGACTATGGGCCAGATTCTCTGATGACCTGCACCTTGTCTGATCATTTACACCCATGTAAAGCAGTGTAAAATTCTAGCAAATCAGAATGGCAGCATTGTACACCTACCTTGCAGTGCAGAATCAGACCCGGCATCTACAAGAGCCCCAGACCCTAGAGGTTTGGTTCACAATCACCCTTCACTATTCCCCCATTACTAGGTACCAGAGATGGGCTCCAGTCAGAGGTAGAATTTGCACCTTGAACAACTGGGGACATTCAGTTCTGGAGCTTTACTTCAAGCTCATTGCAAAGACACAGGCTGCTTGCAAAATGGACTGCTGGATCCTGGTCTGGATTCCCAGCACCCCTAAACAGGGGCAGGGGCTTTTCAGATCCCAGGCGCTGGTTCAAGCTCACCTCTCGGACTTACAGCAGCATTCAGTTCTTTTTGCCACGCTCTTCTTTGTGGATCAGTGATTCCTTGTCTGTCTGTCTGTCTTCTCTGCTCTCAAGAACAACTGGAGCCTTGGAAATAATCTGATTTGAGGCTGCAAAATCTCATTTGCAGATGTATTAATGCATGGCTGGGATGACACAGGCCCCATCCTGTCTCCAATGAGTGAAACACAGAAAGCAATCTATCCAGGAAATCCATCTCCTGGAACAGGCTTCGGGGGAGGCGGAGGGGGGAAGGCGTCGAAAGCAATTACGGTTAAGAGGAAGATTAAAACAATATCTGCGCTATTCTTCCTCTGACCCCATCTCCCAGCTGCAGGAGGAAAGCGCTGAGCTACACAAAACAGCTTCCTGAGGATTCGGCCTTTAAACCATGACTTAAAGGCAGCTGCTTGCAGAATATAATTAAGGAGCTGACGCGCTCATTCCCATTTGCTGGCTATTCAAAGCAAAGGCATTTCAATCACAATGTTGTTAAAACAACAGATAAACAGAACAGCCAGGAGTGTACTTGAAAAGCAGATCCCACAGCATGGAGATTAGTGCTACCAAAGACATCAGGGTGAAAGCTTTAGACATTATGATTGTGTTGGGTGTAGCTATGTAACTCTCAGGACTGTTTTCTCCAAAATATGCCTTTAAATATCAAAGGAGTCTCCCCTCAGCTGGGACAGGTATCATTTCATTCTGAAAGTTGCTGCAGCATTATTTATTATTATTTCTATTGCAGCATCATGGACTGGGACCCCCATTGTGCCAGACCCAGAACAAAAAGATGGTCCCTACCCCAGAAAGCCTATGGTCTATAAGATGAGACAAAGGCATATACAGGCAGACCAGGGGCACACAAGGAAACAGCATGTTGGAGAGACACACGCTGCACTTTCTTGTGAAGACTTCACTTTTGTTCTTTCTTGTTTTCTTTGCTCTGAAATAAGAGTCACCCAGACTGAAAAGAATGCAGTGACTCTGATAGAAAGAGAGACAGGGGTTTTTTTAAGTGAGCTTTAACAAAGTGCTGGATGCAAAGATGTGGATTCTGCCTCATACAGCGCCCAGTCTAAATCCAGACAGGGCTGATACAGTACAGACACATGAGACATGCACGAAAGGGCCAAACCTCCAGGGCAGTGTTTTCTTAATGGCAGCATACTACATTCTGGGTCCAGTCCTGCTCTCATTGAGTCCATGAGACTCGGCTCCAATGGAACTATTCATGTGTTTAAAGTTAGGCATGTGCTTAACTGAATCAGGGCTTAAGTCAGTGGAAGAGTCTGCAACAGACTCCAGGATTCCTGGGGTCCCTGTTCAGCACATAAACACCTAGGCAACTCTCCCTCTTTCATGTGCAGACAGCTTGTGTCACAACTGGCACAGCAGGCTCATTCAGAAGGGAAGAGAGCATCACAGTCAGCATGCACTGCCTGCTGCTGGGATGCCAAATGGTTGCAGACTGGAAGCTGGAGATGTAGGCACCCAGATATTATGGTGATGGGTGCCAATGTAATGCTATGCTGAAAGATGCTAATGGCTGCTAGCAGGTGAGCGTTGGACCCCAAAACAATCACAGACCTTATGAAACCCAACAGGTGCAAGCACTCTCTTTCAGCATCATCAAAAGGAACAATCGACCCACTTTCTGTACTAACAGCTGCAGATAGGGAGGTGATCCCTAAGGCAATAAACAGCATGGCCAGGCATGAGCTAACTCAGCGAGATTTTCAGGAGTTTACCTGGTTGCAAGCACAGGGGCTAGGAGATTGGCTGCATCAGACGATGGAGGCAGAAAACCAAGAGAAGCAATGGTAAGTGTGACCCTGAGAAGAAACAACAGGATGGGACTTCTTGGGCACAGAACTTGCTGGGATGGCAGACCTGTGGATTTCTGAGCAATGAAACTGCTTGCTGTTTGTTTCTTGCTCAGGGAAACGCGACTGTGTGTACATTTTTTGCAGATAAACCACAAAGAATACTCATATCACTGATTTCTTATCCTAACAGAATCAACCCTGCAAGCTCCAAATTTTGGCTAACCACTCAGGCTAAAGGATACAAGATAATATACACACATGCACACTCACACTTGGAGAGCACCAAGTTTACTGATGGACCAAGACAATTTAAAAGAATCTTTAAAAAAAAGAAACGCAACATAATAAGCATTGTATTTTCTGCAGCTCCCATATGCTACGTTAAAACCATTCACAGCAAATGACAAATCAGCATTAAAAAAACCCCAACCACATAAATAGATCCCCGACCTAGTTAAATAAAAGCAACCAATGCAAAGAGAAAGGAAGGAAACTGAAACTAACCCTGTTTTATTTATTATTTTATATCAGCCCAGTCACTGATCCTGTAGCCCCCCCGTTGCTATATTAACAGAGTAATTGCTACAGGGAAGAAATGTAGCTTTCGTGCCATGTAAATGACATTTGCAGAACTGGGTTACAGCATATAGTGGGGTTTAGATTTGGTGGGGCTTTATCATCTGAGTTGTTTCCTTGAGGGAGCCCTGCGGGAGCTCATTAGAGATCACATGAGTTTTTTTGTAGTGGAGGGAGGGGAGGGAGGGGATGACTATTTATTCTCTTCCCCCTCCTCCCCATTCCCTCCACCCCTTATCAGCATGCTGAGAGAAGTGGAATTTTCAGGGAGAATGTCAAGCCAATTTCTCCAGAGAATGCAGTTGCCATAATCCCAGAATCCCTTTGCGCTAAAATTTGCTGAATTCATTGTCCATTTATGCAGAAAAATCCCACTTCACCTGTCGAATAATTAAGTCGACTCACTGCCTCGCACTCCCATTGTCTGCTCCATTAGGAGAGTTTTACACTTTCTATATTTGTCAGTGACGCTGGTATAATTTTCTTCTTTTCCCCCCTCATCTGTATAAAAGAAAGTGATTTTCTCTTTTTAATCCCATTTGCTTGTCTCATGAAAGCAGACGTTTGACACTTAAAGAGAGATCATTACATACATTGTAGGAATAAGGAAGAGCAACTGCGTGTTTGTTCTTCCAGTTGCATGCAGGGTTGTGCTTCTCAGTATATTCTCCAGTATTTTGACCATTCCAGTCTTAAATGTCCTTGTTGAACCTCATCAGATCTCTTTTGGCCCAATCCTCCAATTTGTGTAGGCAGGGCTGCCCAGAGGATTCAGGGGGCCTGGGGCAAAGCAATTTCAGGGGCCCCTTCCAGTGGCATAGCCAGGTGGAGTGAACAGGGAGAGTGGACATAAAAAATGGTGCCAGCCGCTTGTGCTCACCCAGCGGCGCTCTGAGTCTTCGGTGGCACTTCAGTGGCGGGTCCTTCACTCGCTCTGGGTCTTCGGCGGCACTGAAGGACCCGCCGCCGAACACCGGGAGCACCGCTGGGTGAGTAAAAATTAAAAAGGCGCCACTTGTGCACAGTGGGAGAGCAGCCGCTGCCCCGCTCCCCCCCTAGCTACGCTACTGGCCCCTTCCCTGTCTCAGACCTCAGACATTCTCGTGGGGGCCTGGGGCAAATTGCCCAACTTGCCTCCCCCCCTCCCGGGCAGTTCTGGGTCTAGGTCACTCTGAACCCTATCCCTACCCTCCAGCATATCTACCTCTCCCCCGAGTTTGGTGTCATCTGCGAATCTGCTGAGGGTGCAATCCATAGAATATCAGGGTTGGAAGGGACCTCAGGAGGTCATCTAGTCCAATCCCCTGCTCAAAGCAGGACCAATCCCCAACTAAATCATCCCAGCCAGGACTTTGTCAAGCCTGACCTTAAAAACCTCTAAGGATGGAGATTCCACTGCCTCCCTAGGTAACACATTCCAGTGCTTCACCACCCTCCTAGTGAAATAGTGTTTCCTAATATCCAACCTAAACCTCCCCCACTGCAACATGAGACCATTGCTTTTTGTTCTGTCATCTGCCACCACTGAGAACAGCCGAGCTTCATCCTTTTTGGAACCCCCGTTCAGGTAGCTGAAGGCTGCTATCAAATCCTCCCTCACTCTTCTCTCCTGCAGACTAAATAACTCCAGTTCCCTCAGCCTCTCCTCGTAACATGTGCTCCAACCCCCTAATCATTTTCATTGCCCTTCGCTGGACTCTCTCCAATTTGTCCACATCCCTTCTGTAGTGCTGGACCAAAACTGGACACAGTACTCCAAATGAGTCCTCACCAATGCCGAATAGAGGGGAATGATCACTTCCCTCGATCTGCTGGCAATGCTCCTATTAATACAGCCCAATATGCTATTGGCCTTCTTGACAACAAGGGCACACTGCTGACTCATATCCAGCTTCTCGTCCACTGAAATCCCCAGGTCCCTTTCTGCAGAAATCCAGATCATTAATAAAGATCCTGAACAAAACCAGCCCCAGGATCCTGGGGCACTCTACTTGATACCGGCTGCCAACTAGACATCGAGCCGCTGATCACTACCCGTTGAGCCCGACAATCTAGCCAGATTTCTATCCACCTTATAGTCTATTCATCCAATCCATACTTTGACTTGCTGGCAAGAACACTATGGGAGACTGTATCAAAAGCTTTGCTAAAGTCAAGCTATATCACATCCATTGCTTTCCCCATATCCACAGTCAGTTATCTCATCACAGAAGGCAATCATTTTGGTCCAGCATGACTTGCCCTTGGTGAATCCATGTTCCTGATCACCTTCCTCTCCTCCAAATGCTTCAAAATGGTTTCCTTGAGGACCTGCTCCATGATATTTCCAGGGACTGAGGTGAGGCTGATCGGTCCTTCTTCCCTTTTTTAAAGATGGGCACTATATTTGCCTTTTTCCAATCACTGGGACCTCGCCCAATCGCCACGAGTGTTCAAAAGATAATGGCCAATGGCTCTGCAATCACATCAGCCAATTCCCTCAGCACCCTTGGATGCATTAGATCTGGATCCGTGGACTTGTGCATGTCCAACTTTTCTAAATAGTCTTTAACCTGTTCTTTCACCACTGAGGGCTGCTCACCTCCTTCCCATACTGTGTACTTCAACTTTTTCCATATAATCTGTCACTAGGTTGCCTCCCTCACTCATTAAGGGTCCCACGCTTTCCCTGACCTTTTTCTTGGTGCAGTAAAAAAAACAAAACAAAAGAACCAACCCACTATTTCTCCTATTTTTTACTCCCCTCCTGCTTTCTCCAGTGGGAAAAATTGAAAAGAAAGTGCTTTTTTCTACCAAACAAACTTTTAAGTCAGTACTTTCTTCTAGTAGTGCCCCACAACCAGTGTTTCAATAGGTGTTAAAAATAAGAACCCTAAGTAGAAGAATTCAGTTTTGCATGTAGTTCTGAAAGCTGTGACATCCATGATCATTCTTATCCCTTGCAAGAGTGAATTGCATAGTTTAGTAGATCCAGTGCCAATGACATTTCTGTCTTCCCCCTCACCAGCCTAGAAATATTTACCTTTGCTAACATCCCCCTGTTTTAAGACTATTGGCTGACAATGTCACAGCTCTCATGGGGTATCACAGGCACGGAGGGAGAAAGAGCATCTCTTGGGTGGCTATGTTGTGCAATATCAGGATAGAGCTACAGGGCCCAGTGTATGGAGAGGAGTACTTGATTGATACATGTACGGTGGCCTATGGTGTTAAGCCAACAAGATGCTGTGGTGTTATTAAAATCAGCTGGAGATTTTTAAGGAATGTTCTCTTTATTCCCAGGTAGCACATGCTGCAGTATGCAAGCCTGGAGGTCATAAATGCATTAGTCACGGGGCCGGGTTTGTATCTGATACAGTGTAGCTGCAGCTGGAAGTGTGTGCCTCTTACCCCCACGGCAGCTTGTACTTCTAGCTGACTGAGGGAGTCCAGAAGGACCCAAGGCTGATCGCTGCATCAGTAAATCAAGGGACAAGGTAAGTGAGGGAAGATCTTTTATTGGATCAGCTTCTGAAGAAAAAGTCTGGGTAAGTGTGAAAACTTGTCTCTCTCACCAACAGAAGATGGTTTAATAAATAAAAATAATTTACTTCACCCACCTTGTCTCTCCAATATCCTAGGACCAACGCAGCTACACCTCCACTGCAAATTAGCAATCAGAAGGCAGATGCCCTCAGCAGTGGGGAACGCTAGAGGAGGCTAGTCTGTCAAAGTGCTTCTTTCTTCCTAGCAATACCCCTTTAGTCTGAGCCAGCTGTTCCTCCTGCTGGTGATCTCTGCTAGGCACTGAAAACACTGGTAGATGCTGCTGAGTTTCCCATACCATCTTATCACAGTGTTTGGGACCATTCTTAGAGCTGGACCTATCCAAGGACCCCAGATCCCAATTGCTCCAGTCTACAGAGGGTGGTGCACATTCCTGTACCATATTAGAGTATACATGCATAAAGAGGCCATGCTGTGCCCCTGCTGTGGGACTGGGATTTTGAGAGGTTTCCCCTTTGCTTTCAGGGCTTATAGCAGGCCTGGCTGAAATTAGTGCCTTTGCCATCTGCACCCCAGGAAGTTCAATTATTTTGCAAAATATCAGTGGGGGTTGGGAACCTCTTGGTATGGAAATGATGAAACATTGAAGAGTCCTGTGCAGCGAAAGGTGAAAGCTTCTAGTTGTTAGAGATGTGGCCTAGAGGCAGCCTGGCCTAGTGAAGTGAGCAGAGGTCTGGATGCCTGGATCTCGGGAATGCTATCCCTGCTCCTGCCATTTACTGCCCTTACTAACACTTTGCCCTTAAAAAGGCAGCATGGTTCAGTCGTTATGACATCTGGCCAGGGTTCAATTCCTGGCTCCATCACTTTCCTTGGACAGGTCACTTCAGACTAGCTGATCATACCAATCCCTTCAAACCTCAATGTCCATCAGTTTCTCTGTGCCTCAGGTCCCCCTTCTGTAAAAGAGGGATAAGGCTTCGCTTTCTATATAGTACTCTGAGGGCTGTGGATGAAAAGTGCTACCCATGACCTAGGACACTCACAGGATGTGTGCAAATATTATTACCCCTATTCCACAGGTGGTGGTGGAGCTGAAATGACTGACACGGCAGGTCAGTTTTAGGATCAGTACCAGAAGCCAAGTTTATCCACTAGATTCCAGGCACTGCACAAGCTCCCAGCCATGAGGGTGCTAAGTCCAGAGGAGCTGAGCACCCCCGGTGCAGTGACCAGGAGCTGTGAAGGCTGGGCACCTCAGAAAGTCAGGCCTTCAACCTTTGTGACTCTGGTGCCCCTCAGAGCATCCAGGACTCCAGCGTAGTGGGCCTTTCTCTGTGGTACTCTCAGGGCACATCTCTATGTGCCAGCAGTTCCTGATGAATCTATCGTGACACTCTCCTTGCCCAGCCAACAGCCATTCAAAGCCCTACAAATTGGTGGCCGCACGCTCTGCTGCGCAGTGTTTATTTAGCTCAAGGGCACCAGAAGCCTCTGGCAGGACCTGCTGGGGAAGTTTGTTTTTCAGCCTCACCAGGTTTCTCAATTAATCGATTTGTCTCTGGCGCCTATTCACCCTGCCTCCCTCCAATGCTCTGCCAGTGTTTTAATAACACCCCTGACAGGCAGGTGCTAGAAAGGGCTCAGGCCTCCCACAAGGCTCATTATGTAGCAGGCACGATGACACTGATGAACAATGGAGCGCTGGCTGGGGGGAATCAGTCACCAGCCCGACTCTGGGCAGGGAGAGATGACACTCCATTCATCATAGGCTAATAGAGAATTCTCTGCAGTGAGCAGCTCTAATCGCCCTGTCACACACCCAGCCCCAGTGACATGAAGAGAAGCTGCTGGACACACAAAACAAGTTAGCAGCACTGAGACATCAGATGTGACTCAATCCATCTCCCGTCCTTCCAGGGCATTTACCCCATTGCTCTGCCACTTACCTAAAGGAGACCTGTTTGTCCCACAAACACCCATATCCCCCAACATAATCTCATGCAGCAAAGCAACAGACACTAGAGATGGATCCACAGTCTGTAGAAGTTTGGATCTTGATCTGGTTCTGCATCTCACAGCTGACCAGCTCAGCTCAACCAGGTTTCAAGGCAGGTCAAGTCATAGCCTAGACCCAATGTTAGGTGGCTGAATGCAACATATTGAGTAAAACAACCAAAACAGGTCAGACTGTCTTTAAACCAGGCCTGCTCCATGGCTGGGATCTCCGAGGGAGTTAGGTATCCAATTCCCGTTGAAAGTTGGGTGCCTAAATCCTGCATTAATACATGTCTCTGCTGGATCAATGGGGGTTTGGATTTCTTTTCTGGGATAATAGATTTCTGGATTGGAAAGTCCCAGCCTGTGGCTCTTTCTTGGTTTCAGAATCAGTTTTACTGAATTGTTTTTAACCTGGTTAGAAAATTCTCCCAGTGTAGATCAGCCCCTTGAGGCTGCAATTTAACTACTATTTATAGCTGCTGCTTCTGTTTTACGTATTCAGCTTGAAAAATAAAAGAATTGCTGTTGACTCTAAGGACCACCCACTCTTTTCACTATAAAGTCTATGTTACACTATAAATCACTTTACACTCGAACCTTGTGCATTAGCAGACCCAGCCACATCACTTCAGTCCTGTGACACAGCTAACACATGGTTGAGTCTTACAATGTAGCTATGACTAGAACTTGTTTTAATCCCATTTTCAAATTGTGCTACAACCCTGCAACAATCTATGGCTGCAGCACCATTTGGGAACACCCTTAAAAACACGTCTGTTTTAATCATGTTCTAACCAGGTCTCCTAACATGGTAAATTAAATAGGGTAAATAGGACCTGAAGGAAGAACCACCTCAGGATTGTTTCTTGTGCTCTCCTGTCCATATCCACCTGATGTCTCTTGTCTTACTTTGTGTGTATGGGCCATGCTTTTTGTTCTGTTTCTACAGCACTTAGCACAACAAGGTGCTGGTCCATGACTGCAGCTGTTAGGCACTACCACCATACAAATAAATAATAAGGGATCCACTGAGCAGATCTGACATGCATTGAGTGGGCTACATTTCGTGTAGCAGCACCACCTACCCCTTGTGGCTTTGGGCTAACCACTGCCTCAGTTTCCTTCACTCAGGCTGATCTCCTGACCTTCATGCCTGCTTCAGTTGCTGCCATGACTCAACCCTCTGGCTAAGTCCTTAAAGCAAAAAAGGCCACCCTTTCCAGGGCAGCCAGGACCAAAGTCAAACAGAGGAGTCCTTCACCCCAACTTCCAGCCAGCCCCTCCTTTCTAAGGGTCTGTCTTCTCTCCTCTTATCCATTCTGGCCTTCTCTGTGCCTCCACCAAGCAGCAACACTGAGAGCCTCCTAGTTGGAGTCTCCCTTTTCCCCCATCTATCTCTCCAAGGGCTACTGTCCTATTTCCATCCCAGAAGGCCTGATTTAGCCA
The DNA here is from genome assembly GCF_965152275.1 of Natator depressus. Classification (NCBI taxonomy): domain Eukaryota; kingdom Metazoa; phylum Chordata; order Testudines; family Cheloniidae; genus Natator; species Natator depressus. The sequence continues at coordinate 39,132,647 of NC_134243.1, forward strand.
CATGACCTGCCTAGCATGTGACTTTGCTCATTTTCTCCATCTGAGGAGGCAAGCCAAATGTGTTACAGGTAGAGCTGGACCCATCTGCCTTAAAGGACTAGTCACCCTGTGACACTTTGCAAAGAAGAGCAAAACTCAACAGAGATGGTTTTCAAACCCTTTTTTGGGAGGGAGTGGGGGAGGAGGAAAGGGGAAGTGAAAGGTAACTTGGTGTTATGGTCTCCATTAGAAAGTCAATATTTGCCAAGGCCTGCTGTCTACACAGTGGGACCTACCAGAGGCATTTCCTGTTTGTATAGGGGAAAAATGAGGTACCACATTTACCAAGTAGGAACTGGGGCTTCTTTTAATGCATTTATTTGCAGTATATTACTCAGCCACTAGATGTTTCTGTGTGCCATAGCATTACACACAGGTTCTGGTCCCTAGTAAACAAAGGAGACAGAGCAGGACTACGAGCTGTGAGGAATCCTGTCTGTTTAACTGTAGCTGCAGCTGTATTCTTTAACCAACCCCTCTTGCTTAAGGAAGCTTGTGATACCCTCTATCATGACGGCAACAGACAGTTGTATTATTACTTGAGCCATACAGAGCAAACTGCTCTAGAAGGGTTGGAAACAAAACCATCCTCTGTAGGTTTGTTACAAAAGTCAATGTGCTGCATGGATCCTTGAAAACTGGCTGCTATTTCCATGGGCTCCAACCATGTGAGGGATGCTGCCTGGTAGTGGCAAGCACACAGAGAAGATAAGGGACGTGCCACTGCTAACAGCTAGGGGACATGTTCTTCAGCTCAAGTGACAGATGCCAGCACTGTTAAGGCATAAGTCTGCACCACTAAAGTTAATAAAGCTTTGCCACTGACTCCAGTGAGCTAAGGTTCAGATCCTTGGAGCTGAAGGGCTAGGGTCTAGTCCCAGGCACACGTGTGGTTCTATAACAATTGGGTTTGCTGTCTGCATTCTTCTTATTTTGTGTTTGCATTAAGGTAGCAACTAGAGGCTCTGACTGCAATTAGGAGCCCTGTGAAGGTGTGGCCACTCGACTCTCTCAAGCACTTACTGCTGGCCGGCTGTGTGTCTGCACTCTTCCGTTTTTTGCAGTGCCCTCTGCCAGCAGTTTCTCTTTTCAGATGGATTTTCAATGACTCAGCCCTCTAGACAAGTCACGTGCAGTCTGTATGTCAAACAAACAGAAAACAAACCCCTTCCAGGGTAACCCAGTCCAGTGAATGGTTGGCCTCTCCCCAAGGTCCTCAGTCCCATCTCTGGGCCTGTTTAAGCACATGCTCCCTTCTCAGGCTCCAAATGAAATTTGTTGCCTTCTCGGCCCTTGGCCACTCTGCCATGGCTGGTGGAGGGACCCAGGCCTGCCCACTATTCTGGGTCCCAACCCAGGGACTCTATGAGTAGCAGCCACCTGTTGTTTCCTTCAGTAGTGTCTGTTGTTGCATTCCCAGAGCTGCTTCCCACTCTGTCCTGTCGGCTTCTTGGGTCCTCAGCCTGTCACCCCCAGCCTCCTTGACTAGAGAGTCTGTAACAGTCTCTGCCCTGTTCTCTCAGGCCCCTTCACATGATGAGCATATAACAGTCTCTGGCCCTTCTTGTCAAGCCTCTCTCTCCCAAGCCTGGAGAGCGTCACAGTCCTACCCCTGCTTAGGCAGGGTTTCTCCGCAGTCTCTGTCCCTGTGGAGTCCCAGCCGTGACTGCTCTGTCCAGCTGCTGCAGCTTTCTCAGCCAGCCAGTAACAGCTTCCTTCCTCCTCTGGCTCCAGCCAGCAAATGATCTGTCTAGGTGTGATGATGCTGCCCGTGGGAGCCAGCTGACGTCACTCAATCAGGGTGAACTGCAAACAGAACGGGGCAAACAAACCCCAAATGCTAGTGGATATTCTAATACTTAGATTTACCAAGCCAGCACAAAACAGCTTCTGTATTACCTCACTGGTAACTCAGAAATCCAAACAACACAGTTCCCTTAAAGTGCCCAGCCTCACACCTCCATCCAGACACACATGTCAGATATGACGATGATTACTGAAAATCTTATCATATAAAAGAAAAAGGTTCTCCTGATCCCAAAGGACCAAGCACTAGACCCAGGTCAAATGATAACTTAGATCTTACCCAAAATACATGCTAATAGTCAATTCTTATTAACTAAACTAAAATTTATTAAAAAAGAGAAAAGAGTGAGTGTTGGTAAAAAGATCAATATACATACAGACTTGAATTCAATTATTGAGGTTCAGATACACATCAGAGATGAGTTTGTAGTTGCCAAAAGTCCTTTTAGAAATAGTCCATAGGTTATAGTCCAATGTCCATATTCAGGGTGATTCCAGTCAGTGACTGGGGATCTTAATCCTTATGGCTTAAGGTTTCCCCCTCTTGAAACCCAAAGCTGAGCTGAGATGAAGAAGGATCATGTCCCAAGGTTTTTAGACATTTCCAGCAGCCTTTTGGCCTGAGAAAACAATAGGCTTAACTTTCCTTCTCCTAAACATCATGGCAATTAGTACAGGGTAATTTATCCATTAAACAGTTCAGCTCCAGGTTACCACAACATTCAAAGAGACATATTGACAATAATACTGTTTCATGCAAGTGTCTTCCTAAACGTTAATACTCCTTTTTGATCTTTGAATCAAAGCTATAGCAATAGACAAGACTTGTTTGCTGACATCACAAGACCTGAACAAACATCTACCCTTCTATCTCTAACAATACAGGCTTGCATTTCAAAGCTCTATTCATTTACATATCTTCCTAACCAGTCTCTAAAGTTCGGCCATGGGTCAAGTCAGTCTGTGAGTTAATTAACTCTTTATGGCCCTGTCACCTTTCAATGAGATATTAAATTACACTCATAATGTCACAGCAGGCTCTGCAACTCCTTTTATAGGAGCCCTCTAGGAGACTTGAAGGACTCCACTCTACTGCCTTTTTTCTGGGGTGAGGTGTGGTAGGACCGCAGTGCCTCCCGGAGGGCTTCACAGGGCATGGTACACCCCATCACAGGCCCACTGAGCTAGGCACTGTACAGACACAGGAAGAGATGGTGCCTGCCCCAAAGAGCTTAAAAGCTAACTAGACAAGACAAAGGACGTGTTCTTTTCCCCAGACGGGGGAAATCAGGGACAGCTTGATGAACTGATTTCATCCACAGCACTTGAATTTGTTACACTGTGACTCCCTGCCCCCACCCTCTTCTTTCCTTAAATGGCTCCAAAGAGACCCAGGGCTTGTCTGGATGGAAGGAGCTCTGCTGTCTTCCCAGGCTGACGGTCACAAAAGTGCAACCCCTCAAACACAAAGCTCTATTGGAGGGGGTTGGAGGCCAACTCTTTGCCAAGCACTGAACTAAGCAGCAGAGTTTACATGCAGATCCTAACGCTCACTGATATGATTACAAATTGAAATCATTACCGTCAGCTTGCCCTGGAATACATGAGAGGCACTTGCATAGCCAGCAGAGCCTCCCTGCCTGTGCCTAGGAATATATTACACACAGGCTACTGCAGAACGCAAAAATCATTATCCCTGGCTTGGCCTTCCTAGCGGATCTCTGTTTCCTAGCTATAATTACCCTCTTCTTCACATGCCCAGCCAGCCCCTCAGCTAATGAGAGATGTGCTCTGTGCAGAAGCCAAGGGTTGCATGAAGTCACAGCCCAGCCCAGCCATTTGTAGATCTGGGCAATGCACCATAGCCCTCCGGTGAAGCAGACAGAGCACGGAGGCTAGAGAGCTACAGGAGTCTCCTAATGTAAATTGCACTGCCAGACCAGGCATTCTGATGAATCCATGTAAGCACCATATCGCTCATTCCCTCCGCTTCGCTCCAGCACGGATCAAGTCACCTATGGCTGTTCACTGAGCTATGGACCCATTCACCCCACATTTGACCCCTCCTGTGCTGCTCAGGAATTAGATGATTGCTGGTAGAGCTGTGCCCATAAACTCTCCATCAATCACCGCCACCAGCCTGACTCTGCTGAGCTTTGTCCACCTCTGTCCCATGGAGGAGGAAAAGCCTTGCTCAGTCACTGACAGTCTGCCTTTTGCCAGCACTCGGCATTAACCCAGCTGAGTCCCTATGCCACACAGTGAACAGAATTTACCATCAATGGGAAAAGAGGATCAGAGAGACTCAAGATGAAACAGATCGGCTTAATGATAACAGTCAGTCCTTCTCATCCATGGACCTCTATTAGCCTTATTTCCACTGATCTCAGTAGCTCTACTAATGAAGAATGCTATATAAGGGCTGGGTTTTATTATTTGTACAGATGTAGAAACTGAGGCACAGAAGGGTGAAGTGACTTGCCTAAGGTCACACACTTAGTCAGTAGCAGAGCTGGGACTAGAAATCAGGCCCACTAGGCCACACTGCCACCATGGCAAAGCATCTTGGAGGCCTTCACCCAGCTAATGCAGTATTGTCCCTTACTGTATATCCCCCAGTTGCATCCAACCCAGTTTTAATTACCGCCAGCTCAAATGAGAAATTGTGTGAGCTCCGCTGCCTCTGTGTAAGCAAAACCAGAGTGCCAATCCTGTGGTTTATGTGCGCCCCACCTCCGCCCACACATTTCAGACTGGAACTAGCACTAACCCCCATTGCAACAAGATTCAGAAGGCCTGAAAGGAAGGCTCTGTTAGCTCTAGAGCAAGGCATAATGGGCCTGATCCAAAGCCTCTTGAAGTCGATGTGCATAGGTACTGTACAAGCTCCCCTGCCAGCTCTAGCCAAACTAATCCTGGCCTGCCACAACCCCTTGCTATCCTGCTCCTAGCCCTGTTGTGAGCAGACACTGCCAAGTATGCAGAATTGTGATCCCCAGCATAGGGCCTAGGCCAGGGGTGGGCAAATTTTTTGGCCTGAGGGCCACATTGGGGTTCCGAAACTGTATGGAGGGCCAGGTAGGGAAGGCTGTGCCTCCCAAAACAGCCTGGCCCCGCCCCCTATCTGCCCCCTCCCACTTCCTGCCCCTTGACTGCCCCCCTCAGAACTCCCCACCCATCCAACCCCCTTGCTCCTTGTCCCCTGACCCTTATCCACACCCCCCCCCGACAGGCTCCACAGGACCCCATCCCCTATCCAACCCCCCCTGCTCCCTGTCCCCTGACCCCTATCCACATCCCCACCCCCTGACAGGCCCCCCAGGACTCCCATGCCTATCCAATCCACCCTGTTCCCCATACCCGACCGCCCCCGCCCCCAGAACCTCCGCCCCTAACCGCCCCCCGTCCCCTAACTGCCCCCGGGATCTCCTGCCCCTTATCCAACTTCCCCGCCCCTTTACCATGCCGCTCAGAGCACCAGGACTGGCAGCCACCCCACCCGACCGGAGCCAGCCATGCCGCCGCACTGCCCAGCAGGAGCTCGCAGCCCTGCCATCCAGAGCACTGGCGACACTGCGAGCTGAGGCTGTGGAGGAGGAACAGCAGGGGAGAGGCTGGAGGCTAGCCTCCCCAGCTGGGAGCTCAAGGATTGGGCAGGACGGTCCCATAGGCTGGATGTGGCCCACGGGCCATAGTTTGCCCACCTCTGGCCTAGGCTGAGATCATCAAACTCATTTCACTTGTGACCCAAGCCACATTGGAGTCCAGGTCTCCAAGCTGAAGCTTTAAACCCACTAAGGGAAACAAGTAGAATGCAATAGAGGTTTACTTAGCCAGTCGGTGATGCACATGGAATGACATCCAATGGTACTCAGCAGCAATCAAGGGCCCGATCCTGTTTCCATTGAAGCCATTGGGCCTGCATGATTGATCAGAACCCAATAAGTTGGAAACCAGATCTCCTGGCCAAAAAAATAATAGAATTGCATAGGTGCGCTGTGTATTCTACTCGGGCAAAGGGGATTCTATGCATTGATTTAACAATACTTGAGAAACAAGGCAGCAAACCTGTGGTCTATTAAACAAGCCTCCTAGTCTGTGTGTTAGGAGGCTGTGGGATTTTTCTGCTGGGTATTCCCTTAGGTTCCTTCCTTCAGCCTTTGGTCAGAGCCTGCATATTCTCAGCAATCATCCCTGCCCATCCAGCACTTCCAAGGGGGGTTATGGATAATCCTGAATCCAGCCTCATTGGCAGGGGCTGGATAGGAGGGGAGGCACAGGAGGGAAACAGAGACAGGGAAGAGAGAAGGAGATCCATGAACAGCAGTTGTTCAACGTAGTAAAGAACATGGAGCCAGATCTTCAGCTGATGTAAATTGGTGTAGCTCCATCGACTGCCATAGGCCTCTGATGATTTATGTCATGGGTTGAGCCAGGCCTATGATGTACAGAATTGCATACAACTGGACAGCTAATGCAGGGGAAAAGCCATGAGAGGAGAGCAAGGAGAGGAGGCTTTGGTGATGATTGCCAGTGCAGCGATCTGCAGTTCAATGCTGGCACAGGGCCAGATGCTGTCCTGAGTGTGAGGGAGGGTGTATGGTGGGAGCCGAGCAGCAGTGGGGATGAAATAACCAGTGCAAAAGGGTACATGTAAGGCACGCTGCCAGCCTGGCCTTGTGCTTGTGTTCTAAGCATTATTATTAATAAAACACCCCCATGTGGACTAGGCACCTCACGGACATCAAACAGCAAGCCATTGGTTTCCAGAAAACTTCCAGTCTTGAGAGTGTGTGTCATAGACCCTACTGCACTAATAGCAAGTCCCCTTTAGCTCACATGCCAGGCACACATGGAGCAGGAGTTCTAACCCTGTTATTGCTATGATATGCAGCACAGTCTACCTATCTTAAGTACCTTTATAGCCCACATTACCATAGTATGTGAGCACCTCACACTCTAAAGTATCTAACCTCACAACCCCACCCCACCCCATAAGGTCAGGAAGTGCTATTATCCCCATCTGCGCATTGGAGAACTAAAGCACAGAGAGATGCACTGACTTGTCCATGTCAAACAAGAAATCAATGGTAGAAGAGCAAATACTTGCATCCAGGTCTCTGGCCAATTACATAATCATGATTCATCCTGCCTCTCACAGGGAAAACCAGGAAAACCAAGTGGCCTTAGACTTGTTTGAAATCTCAACTATTATAGCTACATGATAGTACATTGCAGAGCTGGTCAGTTTTGTAGTGTCCAGCATGTTCCAGTAACATATCTTCCACTGGTGTGGCTTTTGTATGTTGCCCGATACAGCAGGGACAGACTCCATAGCTGTACTGTGACTAAGCTGAAGAGTGGGAGTGGAAAGGTGACTCTAAGCAGACCCAGGGGGACACTACGAACCAAAATGGTTCCAGGTGTAACTTAGAGCAGCCTTTACTCTTTATGCTGCGCCATAGTCCCATATGAACTGTTCTATGATCAGTGTACTCTAGACTGTACTCCTCCCTCTGCGTGTGATATGCTCCCCCCACCTGCGCCACCCCCAACAAGCTCCCTTGGCGTAAAAAGGGAGTGAGCTGTGTATGCCACTGAGCTAGCTAGGCCAGCTGCACTCCCCACGCACCCTCACAGTATCCTCTGCTTCAGGGGAATCTTAAGCCAGACCTTTGAGGGAAGCCCTCCAGCTGCAGGGGCTGAGGATCCAGCCCTAGATGCCAGGTAATGTATTTTGATGACAAATATATAAATAAGTGTGTTTTCCTCCCCACACAGAGCAACAGAAACATCCAGTCACCATTGGATCTTCTGTCACCAGAGTGCACAGGTGCATTAATCTCCCCCTTAACCAGGAGAATGCAGAGTTAACACTTGCCTACTTCCTGGTTTTCAATTTTTAAATAAAGTCATTCCAGAGTTACATCAGTGCAGCACGATTTATTGCTGCGTTAGCTTGTCACACTCCCCCTGGGGACCTGGGAACTGAGGTTATAAATTGCATTTGCTAATGCCTCCTCTGCCACCCCCAGCTCATGCTGAGGCTGCTACCTTAACTTTACCTTGCAATCACTCCAGCTCACGTTGATTACTATTGATTTCCTTCGCCCCCTGTTCCAAAGGGCTTGCACCTACACAGTTGCTGGGCAAACTCAATCCAGGCTCACCAATAATCCTCTCCACCCAGTGAATGTTCTGCTTATTATGCGGGGTGGGGGGAGAGGCTCCCTCTCTTCTTGCCATTGACAAATGTCTCCACTTTCAGCAGCGCTGGCTGTATGCCGATGAGCCCTTGCTTCAAGATGCTGAAGGCTTCCTCCAAGATGCTCAGCACCTTCCTCTCCTGGTCTTCAATGGGACAAAGTGCTCAGCACCTCACAGAAGCTGGCCCATAAAGCCTAGGGCTTCGCTAGTACCAGTGAAAAGGAACTGTTGGTTCTCTATGCAACAAGGATTAAGAAAGGCAAAGGTTCACATGTTCACGACAGTCCCTTTGCACCCCTCTGAACCTAAATTATATTTACCCCACTACAAAGCCCCTTTACACAATCAGATCAGTGTAAGGGAGCCCATGTGTAAATGAGAATCAGGCCCAAAGACTCTGCCTGAGTGTTTATTATCATTTAAAAAACCCAAACAAACAAAACAAAAAACCCCACAGAGGACAGGATAGTTGGGGCTGCCAATTTATGACATGTTTGCATAACACCGAGTACACTGGGGCCCCGATTCCTGACTGGGGCCTTAATACAAGTGATAACGATGCAGTAAAATAAAGATGTGGTATTGCCACCCCAAAGCACTTCCAAAGTCACAAGTCAGGCCCCCAAAATCATGAGATGTTACAAAAATAATACGTTTACCCTGTTTTTTTGCCTTTTAGTTCGAAACTTTAGAAGTCTCATTTTTTCCAGCTTCTCTCCCTGAGGGCTAAAAAGCTTACTTGAAAGAAAACAACAACTGAAATCCTCCCATAATCACTGGTCTCAAGGAGCTGAGGCTTTAAGCAACCCACTCAATATTGCCAGAGTTGGCAACACTGATTAGGCGTCTCCCTGTGTTTGCAACTATAACTCCTGAGATTAGAGAAACTGAATCAATGTTTAAAACATTCATCCACCACTTCCTGCAGGTGGTTTCTTCCACATCTGGGCAGTGAAAACAAACTGATCGGTTTCACTTTTGCTTTTAGTCAGTTTCATTCTCTGGCATCTGGGGTCACAATGATCATGGGAAAGGGTGAAAACATCTCCCAAACCTGTGGTTTCTTAAAAAAATAATTAAAAGCCCCCCTGAGCATGACGACAACAAAGCTGGTCCTATCAGGTGAAATCTTGTCCCCTCTGGGGAGGTAGGACATCCCAGATGGGGTGGGAATGGTGTGAGTTCTCCTGTACTTCAGGGGAGGGGGTGCTCAGGGCCTGTGCACTGGGCATGTCATGGACTGGATAATGATAACCCTCTGTGCATGGTGTGTCCTCATCATCATGAGCCCCCCCCCCCCCCCGAGTCTGATCCAAAGAAGATAGGACTCTGCTACAGCTCCCAGCTGCGGGGAGAGGAGGAGGGTTAGTCCCAGATCCTTAAGCACTAGGTATCTAAATACCTAGGAGAAGCTGGGCTTTAATCCTTCAACTCAAGACATAGGGGCTTGTGATTTTACCCCAGAGGTGCCCGGTTCAATCCCTGGCGATGATCTAGATTGCAACCACCATGCAACACCCCCTTGAGACCAGAAGGTGAGGCCTCCTTATCAGCTCGGATCCAAAGCAAGAGATGGAACCGGCAAGAGCTCGGTGTGGCCTGACCAGTATGTTCATTCATATGCAGTCAGGGACATGCTCCCTCCCCCTCCTCCAGTACAGTGCTGTCCAGCCACTCTCTAAGCACCGGAATCACAAACCCCAGTGACTGCAGTTTTTGCAGAGTGATGTCACAGGCTCCTGGGAGCTGTCCTTCCTGGAATCTGCACAGTCAGCAGCCGCAGCTCCATATATTAATACTGCTCCAACTACCAACAATACAAAGGCAGGATCAAAGGCTTCAGCCACCTCTACCTCCCAGAGGGGCTGGGAGGATAAATTCACTAGTGTCTGTGAAGCGCTCACACTAGTGTAGCATAGACAGAGTGTAGGAACAGAGCACTAAGAATAGGGAGATTAGCAAGAGGCTGAGCAATTCCCCCTGGCCTCCCCTCATAATTGAATCACCAGGCAGCAGGAATGAATCAGCTGGAATGCTTTGGCTTGCTTCCCACACTGGATTCGGATCTTGTGTTTCCAAGGCCCCATTTTTTTTCTCTCTCTCAACCTCACTGGAGCACCATATGGCAGGAGGGAAGCAATGCAATGGCAGGCGACGGGCGGGACTGGGCTAGGACAAGATATGAAGAGTCAAACTGATCAAATTCATTCTGGGGGAACTCCACTGGCTTCAAGTTAGATACATGTAGCCAGGGTAGGCATTTCCCGCAGTGAGGCCCAGGAGACTGGAAGGATCTCCCAAGGGGGGTGACGGAAGCCAAATCCCATGGGTCATTTCAAAAAGCACTGGATAATACGTGACCTGGGGCATCCTCACTCAGAGCCTGAGGGATGGACTGGATAGGATAGTCTAAATAGACCTGGTCCAGTTCCAGTCTAGATAACTTGGAACCCACAACCAAAGCAGCCCAGGAAATGGCATGATGCCTCATTTCCCCAGCAAGTCTCCAGCAAAGAACACCATCTGCTGCCAGAGCCTCACATCCAGTGGATGAGACAATGAGGCAAACCCCTTCACTTACCTGCACCCCAGCGAAGGGGTCCTGGGATCCCAGCTCTGGGCTGTGTCCTGGTGAAGAAAGGTGGAAACTGACATTGCTCAGCAATCGCCTTGGCACAGCTGGTGAGGAAGAGGGAGAGGAGGAGGAGCAGACTTTATCTGCAGAGTCATTCCTTAGCTCTGGGAAGGCTCTTTGGTCAGGCTCACCAGGCAGCTCATGCACCTGCTAAAGAGAAGACAACAAGCAATATTTCAGAAGGAGCCAGCCATGATGCAGGCCGAGGTGCTGTCAGAAATTCAGCACATCTTGGCCTGTCTGCTCCCTTCCAGTCCCCAGTAGCCTCATGGTCTCCCAAAGCAGACCTGCTCTTACCCAAAATGCACCAGACCACCCCTCTCTGCCAAGGTGGTGGAGGGGTTCCTCTCTGCCCTGGGCTCCACAGGGAAGAATACCGCCTCTATGGCACCTTTCCCTGGGACCCCCAGAAACTTCTCCAAGCAGGGTCAGGCTCCATGGGGCTTAGTGAGAGCTAGAAGAGCTAGGGAACTGGCCATCCTCCATGGTGCTGTCTTATGCAGACCCACTGGATTGCCATGCAGTGATCAGGTCGGGTGCCAATACAACTCTGCCTCCTTCTGGGACCCATCTGAGGCCTCTGCTGCTCAGCTACAAATACATCCTGCCAATAAGAGCATGGTTCTGGCTGGAGCCATGCTGCCAGGAAAGCTACACGAGGAAGCAGCTGTCCACACAGCAGCTCATCTCCTCGGGATCCAGGGGAAGGCCTCACCTTCTCCAGGCTCTGGATCATGCCCAGACTCTGTACCTATGGATGGAGTTTGGAGGGGCATTTGCACTCCCCAAACTGCAGGCTTCAGGCAGGCAGCCTGAGTGTGCAATGTAATGAGTTCTGCAGAGGAGACATCTCCCAGCTTGGGCCCCTGAGGCAGGGAGTCAGAACTTTTTTTATAAACAGAGTGATTAACAGGTGATTAAGATAAGAAAGGGCTGTTAGGATGTTTCCTAAAGTCAAATGATCTGTTCCAAGCTTGGTGAATTGCAAAAAGTAAGTAGCCTTGTTGGATTCAAGAGGTAGTAACAAAGTTACTAATATCTCTTTTGAGAAGATAACTGATTTTTTAGACAAAGGAGATGCAGTAGATCTAATCTGCCTGGATGTCAGTAAGGCATTTGATATAGTTCCACATGAGAAATTATTAGTTAAATTAGAGAAGATGGGAATTAATATGAGAATTGAAAGGTGAATATGGAACTGGTTGAAAAGGGAACTACATTGGGTCATACATTGCTTAAAGAATACTAGGTCGTACTGCAAACCAGCTACAGCTCCCCAGCTTCTCACCCAGCACACTTCCACATATCCCTAGGCCTTGCCTTAGTCACATGACCTTCCTGTCATCTGACCACAATCATTTTCCTACTCATCTCCTCTTAAAGAGCCAGCCCCCTGGGACATCCCTGTCGATATAGGTTTGCCTGCAAACACCAGTGTAGCTGCAACTGCATTGGGGTTTGTACCAATGCCACAGCTACATGGTCATAGCTCCACTAGTGCCAGATTCCCGAGGCTTCGAAGGGCAGTAAGCTGTGTGGATCCTACTGGGATTTCATCGTAGGGTTGCCTACTTTCTAATCGCACAAAACGGAACACCCTTGCCCTGCCCCTGCCCCGAGGACCCACCCTGCCCTGCCCCTTCTCTGAGGACCCACCCTCGCTCACTCCATCCCTCTCCCTCCGTCGCTTACTCTTCCCACCGTCACTCACTTTCACCGGGCTGGGGCAGGTGGTCGGGGTACTTGAGGGGTGAGGGCTCTGGCTGGGGGTGTGGGCTCTGGGGTGGGGGTAGGGATGAGGGATTTGGGGTGCAGGAGGGGGTGGAAGGGTTCGGAGTACAGGAGGGGACTCAGGGCTGGGATGCGGGAGGGGGAGTGGGCGCTGTGCTGGAGCTGAGGGTTTGGAGTGTGGGAGGGAGCTCAGAGCTTGGGCAGGAGGTCGGGGTATGGTCTCTGGCAGGGGTGGGGTGAGGCCAGAAATGAGGGGTTCAGGGTCTGTGAGGGGGCTTAGGGCTGGGGCAGGGAGTTGAGGTGCAGGATCCGGCTAGGCAGCGCTTACTTCAGGCGGCTCCCAGAAGCAGCCAGCATGTCTGGCTCCTAGGCAGAGAGGCCAGGGGGCTGTGCGCACGGCCTCCGCCCGCAGGCGCCGCCCCCACAGCTCTCATTGGCTGCAGTTCCTGGCCAATGTGAGCTGTGGAGCCAGTGCTCAGGGTGGGGGCGATGTGCAGTGCCCCCATGGCCATCCCTGCGTGTAGGGGCTGCAGGGACATCCCGGCTGCTTCTGGGAGCTGCACAGAGCCAGGGCAGGCAGGAACCCTGCCTTAGTCCCTCTGTGCCACCGACTGTGGAGCTGTCACAGTCCCTTTTTGACTGGCCATTGAAGTCAAAAACCAGACACCTGACAACGTTGGGGGGAGGGATAGCTCAGTGGTTTGAGCATTAGCCTGCTAAACCCAGGGTTGTGAGTTCAATCCTTGAGGGGGCCATTTAGGGAGGAAATGGGGCTTGGTCCTGCTTTGAGGAGGGGGTTGCACTAGATGACCTCCTGAGGTCCCTTCCAACCCTGATAGTCTATGATTTCAGTGTGGCAGCATTGGCATCTTGCACTTCACCTGAAGGTTGGCCCCCTGAGTCACCCCTCCAGCTCCTGCCTGTCTCACCAGGATTCCTGTCTATTGCAGCACAGCAGGCTTTTCCCTGCACACCTTGGCAACCCTGCATTCCCTACCTCAGCAGAGAGGGTGAGGGACTCGATCGGTGGCAAATGATAAGCAGATGATGTCAATGCTTCTGGAGTAGAGCGGGGGTAGCTGTGAAGGGGACCATCCAGAGATAGGAGGGGTGCTGGGAAAGGCACTCTTGGGGTATACACCCCATCTTGTTCCCCATCCTTCCTTGCAGACAGCCAGGGTGAAAACTGGTAGGAAGACACTGGTGTCTCCTTCCTCGCAGGCAGTCGGTGCTCATGGAAGGACATGGCGTAGGCCAGCCTCCCACAATGCATTGCCAGCTCATCCTCGCCCACCCACAGCAGTGCCATGATGTTGCTGTAGTGGTACAGGTCCTCATCTTTCCCAGCGAAGAGGTTCATCCTTGGCTGGTTGGTGCGGGGGTAGATGGCGAAGAAGGCTTCCCCGGCCCGGAGGCTGCTCTTCAGTGAGGGCCCGCAGAGCTGCAGGGCCTCGATCCGGAGTCGCACATCATGGTTCTTGTCATTCTTGCAGAATCCTGGCTCCCAAAAACCCCACAAGCAGATGTTACAGGGGCCAAGTTTGGAGCTCAATGGCTGAATTATCTCAGGAAAGTGGCTTCCACTTTCCCCAGCCCTGGGCTCCCCTGCGTCTGACGCCCCCTCCTGCCCCAGCCCTGCACTCCCCTGGGTCTGTCACCCCCTCCTGCCGCAGCCCCGTGTTCCCCTGGGTCTGACGCCTCTGCCTGCCCCAGCCCCAGCCCCATCCTTCCCTGTGTCTGACCCCCTGCTCCTGCCCAAGCCCCGCGCTCCCCTGGGTCTGATGCCCCCTCCTGCCCAAGCCCCATGTTCCCGTGGGTCTGACGACCCCTCCTATCCCAGCCTCGTGCTTCCCTGGGTCTCACCATCCCTTCCTGCCCCAGCCGCACGCTCCCCTGGGTCTGACACCCCCTCTTGCCTCAGCCCCGTACTCCCCTGGGTCTGACACCCCCACCTGCCTCAGCCCTGAGCTCCTCTGGGTTTGATGCCCACTCCTGCCCCAGTCATGTGCTCCCCTGCATCTGATGCTCCCTTCTGCCCCAGCCCATCCACACTCCATGACCAGCCTGCCCATGGCCTGCTTCAGAGCTGGCACTGGGGTATGCCTAGGTTTAGGCCTGTTCTATGACCCTTTAGTGCCAGTCTAAGGGCCATAGCTCAAGCGGGACTCAAGCCCTTGGATTCCAGGTATCGGTGACGAATCGATCCCTATGTCGATCCTGAGCTGGTGAGATCTGAATTCAATGAAAGGCTCAGGGGTGGGCCTCTCACTCCTCTCTGGCCCCTCACAGCCAGCCTCTTACCTTTGGGCAAGGTGAAGAGGAACCTCCTCCTCTCACCGCTGAGATTGCTTTGCTCAATGACATCAGTGGTCCCCGAGCTGGTATAGAGTACATCTCCCTCGTTCACCCGCAGGCACACCCCAGCCCCGGACCCCT